>NC_133468.1:27142500-27767500 GCF_048565385.1 Saimiri boliviensis | reverse complement strand
GTGGTAGAGAACAGTGCTGTCTAAGCTTTGGCTGTGGGAGCGGGGAGGGGGGTGGCAGAGGAGGGGGAGGCCGGGCTGGGGTGGGGAGATCTGGTGGAGGGTTGGCCAGCTTTGGCAGCAACCCTAGGGGAAAGAGGGCTGCTGTGGAATTACGGGGACCACCTGCTGTGGGAGAGCCTGGAAGACGGCGGGTGTGTACGAGGAAGGCCTCTGAGACCCTCTTGGCCCATTTCCAGGGGTCAGGCCTCGGTTTCCTTTTCCCAGCAGTGAGGGCTCACCACTTCTGGGGACTGTGCTGCTTTTTTTAGTAATTGATGTGAAATTCCCAAGAAATGAAATTCACAGGCTGGTGAGGTGGCTCAGGCCTATAATCCAAGCAGTTTGGGAGGCCAAGGAGGGAAAATCACTTGAGCCCGGGCATTCAAGACCAGCCTGGATGTAACGTGGCAAAACCCTGTCTCTACAAAACAATACACAAAATTAGCCAGGCATGGGGTGCACGCCTGTAGTCCCAGCTACCTGGGAGGCTGAGGTGGGAGGATCTCTTGAGCCCAGGAGTTCAAGGTTGCAGTGAGCCAAGATCACACCACTACTGCACTCCAGCCTGGGTGACAAAGCAAGACCTCAAAAATAAAAAATAAAGTTCACCATTCCAAAGTGAACAAATCAGTGGCAGTTAGCACATTCGCAGTGCTGTGCACACACTACCTCTATCTAGTTCTAAGACTTTACATTGCCCCCAAAGGAACCCTATATCTGTTAAACAGTCAATGCCCCAGGCCCCTGGCAACCCCCAGTCAGCTTCTGTTATTTGCCTATTCTGGACGTTTCACCTAAATGGGATCATTTAACAGGTGGCGTTTTGTGTCTGGCTGGAATGTTTTCGAGGCGCACCCGTGGCATAGCACAGATCAGGACTTTGCTCCTTTTTCAGGCTGAATCATGTTCCCAAGTATGAAAATATCACAACTGGGCCGGGCACGGTGGTTCATGCCTGTAATCCCAGCACTTTGAGAGGCCGAGGTGGGTGGATCATCTTAGGTCAGGAGTTCGAGACCATCTGGCCAACATGGTGAAAGCCCGTCTCTACTAAAAATACAAATATGAGCTGGGCGCGGTCGGGGGGGCACCTGTAATCCCAGCTACTCAGGATGCTGAGGCAGGAGAATTTCTGGAACCCGTGAGGTGGAGGTTGCAGTGAGCCAAGATGGAGCCACTGCACTCCGGTCTGGGCGACAGTGTGAGACTCTGTCTCAAAAAAAAATGAATAGCCGGGTGTGGTGGCTGAAGCCTGTAATCCCAGCACTTTGGGAGGCTTAGGCGGGTGGATCACGAGGTCAAGAGATCGAGACCATCCTGGTTAACATGATGAAACCCCGTCTCTACTAAAAATACAAAAAATTAGCTGGGCATGGGGGTGCGTACCTGTAATCCCAGCTACTCGGGAGGCTGAGGCAGGAGAATTGCCTGAACCCAGGAGGCGGAGGTTGCGGTGAGCCGAGATCGCGCCATTGCACTCCAGCCTGGGTAACAAGAGCAAAACTCCATCTCAAAAAAACAAAAAAATGAATAAGCCACAGCTGGTCCATCCCTCTGTTGCTGGACATTGGCTTCCCCATGTGTCACTACTGAGCAGTTCTTATTGCCGGGACATTCTTCTGTCGTAGAGGGCAGCCCCACCTTCCTCTGACACCTCCCTGTCTGTCCCTGGGTGCCAAAAAAGGCTGGGGTCGTGCCTAGGGCATCTGAGAGGTGACTGGGTTTCTCTCCCAAATTTTGGCCTTTAAGCCTAATGCTGCTTCTGCTGCCATGGTGGGGTACACCTGCTGGGTGCAGCACTCACTATGTGCCAGGCAGGGTGGAATCTGTGCGGGGGGGGGTGGCTGTGCCCCCCCAGGCGGGTTTGCAGGGCTTCTCATGAAGCAAGCATGACGGTGCCACCTTCTCAGGGCCATGTACCCACAGCCCACACTCCTTTCTGGTTTGAGGCAAAGGCTGGGGCCATGGGTGGGGCAAGCAGCTGGCCTCTTGTCACGTCCTCACTCTGGCCTTTCGATGCTGGTGACTCCTTGGGCCCCTCCGTCCCTTTCCCACACCTGTGGAAATTCCAGGGCCCAACCCTGCCCTTGAGCCCCAGGGCCCCATGGCTCCGATGACCGTGGGGTCACAAGCAGGCCATCGAAGGCCTGCCTGCCCCAGGCTCTGCGTCAGCCCAGCTCACCCAGCACCCAGGTCCTACCCCAAAGGAGTCTCAATCTGAGGGGAGGGAAGACAGCTGAGGAAGTGGACCCCAGAAGCCCCAGGAGGGTCTGGGAGAGGGTGAAGACTTCCCAAGCAGAGGAAGCCATGCTCCCGGCAGGGGGAACAGACAGGGGGAACAGAGCATGCGGAGGCAGGGAAGTCAGACAGGTAAACAACTGCTGGGTCCATGCTGGGAGGAGTGGCAGAGGGGGAGGGCAGTTCCTGGCAGAACCCACCTGGCCCAGTTGGACTTCCTGACAACCAGGCTGGTGGGAGGGGACTCTCTGCAATCTGGGATGTGGGTACAGGGCCCAGTGCACTATCGGGGGACGAGAGCAGAACCAGCACTGTTCCCTCCAGTCCCAGCTGTTGCCCCTTGTGCCAGAGATGCCCTATCCCTGAAAGATACTAAGGGCTGGGGCTCTGGTGGTCAGAGGTGGCCATGTCGCATTCCTCTTACCTGCTTACTCTACCGGATGGAGGGGGTGTGTGTGTGTGTGTGTGTGTGTGTGTGTGTGTGTGTGTTTTCCTAGAGTCAGGGTCTCAAGAGGCCAGTCATGATGGTTCACGCCTGTCACCCAGCACTTTGGGAGGCTGAGACAGGAGGACTGCTTGAAGCCAGGAGTTTGAGACCAGCCTGGAGTTTCAGATCCCGATCTCTACAAAAACTAAAAAAAGAAAATTAGCTGGGCGTGGTGGTGGGGGCCTGCAGTCCCAGCTACGTGGGAGCCTGAGGTGGGAGGATGGCTCGGGACTGGGAAGTGGAGGCTGCAGTGAGCTATGACTGTACCACTGCACTCCAGTCTGGGTAAAAGAGCAAGATGCTGTCTCCTAAAAAAACAGATGGGGGAGGGGGCGGTCTTGCTAATGCTGCTGGTTGACAGGCTGAGATGGACTTGGGGCCAGATAACCTCAGAGGCTGTCTGCTACAGGATGGGAGGCAGAGGCTGGTGTGCACCCAGCCCAGCCCATCAGCGTGACCTCTAGCGGGTCCCCACTTGGCTGGGCTTCATCTGGAGAAAGAATCTTAGCCAGAATGCTGACCTTCCATGGACTTGACTGGCCCCGTCCCTTGACAAAGCCCACCCAGCCCCTTCCTGGGCAGTAGGTAGCTTAGTGGGGACTCCTCCAGGCAGGGGCCAGGCCTCTGTAGACACCCCTGCCCCCGTGATTGTATCCTGTGGCTCTTCCTGGCAGACCACAGCCCATGGAGGGCCTGCGTGTTCCCTGCTCACCACTGTGGCTTGGTCCCTTGCACCCAGGTTGGGACAGGTCCCTGAAGTGTGATTGCAAAGAACATGATTGCCTGAGGGATTTCTATTACTTCTGGGAAGTGCCCACTCTACAGACGGGCACATCGAGGACCTGGAAGGTGGAGGGCTGGCCCAGGTGGGTCCCTCACGGTGGAATCTCAGGCATGAGGCAGCAACTGGAAAGTGTTTCTAGGGAGGGGAGGAAGTAGAAGTGCTGTGGGGCCATCGAGGCCACCCTCGTCCCCAGCCCACCATGTCCTGGACATCGGCACCCCATGCCCCTCCCCTGCACACACCTGAATGAGAGTCTTGGAAGGCCCAGAGGCCTTGAATCCTACCCCCTTTTCATTTTTATTTTTTGGGTCAGGGTATTGCTTTGTCACCCACGCTGGAATACCGTGGTACCAACATGGCTCACTGCAGCCTCCACCACCTGGGCTCCAGCGATCCTCCTGCCTCAGCCCCATGAGGAGCTGGGATTACAGGCATGTACTGCCACACTCGACTAATTCTTAATATATTTTTTCTTTTTCTGAGCCAGAATCTTGCTCTGTCAACCAGGCTGGAGTGCAGTGGCACGATCTTGGCTCACTGCAACCTTGGCCTCCTGGGTTCAAGCGATCCTCCTGCCTCAGCCTCCCAAAGTGCTGGGATTAAAGGTATGAGCCACCATGTCTGACCTCTATTTTTTGTTGTTGTTGTTTTTTTGAGAAGAGGTTTTGCTCTTATGCCAGGCTGGTGTGCAATGGCATGATCTCGGCTTACTGCAACCTCTGCCCCCTGGGTTCAAGCGATTTTCCTGCCTCAGCCTCTCGAGTAGCTGCGATTATAGGCATGTGCTACCATGCCTGGCTAATTTTGTATTTTCAGTAGAGATGGGGATTCTCCATGTTGATCAGGGTGTTCTCAAACTCCCAACCTTAGGTGATCTGCTTGCCTCAGCCTCCCAAAGTGCTGGAATTACAGGCGCGAGCCACCGTGTCCGGCCCGGCCTCTATTTTTATTTAGTGATTTATTTTTCTGAGACGGAGTTTTGCTCTGCAGCCCAGGCTGGAGTGCAGCGGCGCAATACGGGCTTTGCTGCAACCGCCATTTCCCGGGTTCAAGTGATTCTCCTGCCTCAGCCTCCCGAGTAGCTGGGAATACAGGCGTGTGCTACGATGCCCGGCTAATTTTTGCATTTTTGGTAGAGAGAGGGTTTCACCATGTTGGCCAGGCTGGTCTCAAACTCCTGACCTCAAGTGATCAGCCCACTTTAGCCTCCCAAAGTGCTGGGATTTCAGGCGTGAGCCACTGGCCCTGGTTTCTATTTCTCAAAAGAAGAAAAACAACAGAGGAATGCTAAGGCTGACCAGCAGCATGAGAAGCTGGGCAGAGACAAGGAAAGATTCCACCTAGAGACTTAGACCCACATGGCCCTGCCAGCAACCTGACCTCAGACTTCTGAGCTCCAGACTAGGAAACAGTAAATTTCTGATATATTTTAGATGGGGTCTTCTTGTCACCCAGGCTGGAGTACAGAAGCATGATCAGAGCTCACTGTAGTCTTGACCTCCCGGGCTCAAGACATCCTCCTGCCTCAGCCTCCCGAGTAGCTGGGATGGCAGTTGTGAGCCACTGAGCCCAGCCCAATTTCTGTTGTATGAAGCCTCCGGTGAGTGGAGCTTTGTTATGACAGGGCACAAACACAGATCTGGAGGGTGATGGGGGCAGAGGTGGGGACAGCTCTAGAGCCTGAGGCTACCTCCTCTGGCTTCTCAGAGGAGCACGTGAGCATGCATGTGTGTGCATGTAGTCACATGGCTGAGTGTGGATTTCTGATGTGCTTGGGCAAGGTTCAGATTCCCAGAAGACGCTTAAATACCAACATCAAAGCAGGAGCTGGACTGGCAGGGCTGCACTGCAGACATAACAAAGGACTGGCGGCTGCTATTTTAAAGCAGCGCCCCTGGTCAGCCCTATCCTCGCCTCTTCACGTTGTGTCTGAGACGGCATGGGGCTGGGTGGGTATTTAGTGTGACAGGAGTCAGCATGGCATGGAGGTGGGCAGCTTGCCCACACACCCCCCTTGCTCCTGCAGAAGCCCTGGAGGGGCTTTCTCTCCCAGGAGCAGCAGCCACTGAAGCCCTTGAGAGACCCTTCCAAGAGGGCTGTCAGCCTTGTCACTGGCCTTTTCTCAGGACGTTGGCAGGGCTGGGGCATGTCGGACTGGCATGGATTCTCCCAGCCAGGCGTAGGTGAAAGGCTCTGGCCTGGCCCAGCCCTTCCACTCCTTTAAGCCTCACTAGTGACTAGCACTATGCTGCAAGTTGCTACAAAATGTAGCCGTTTAGAACCATCCCCTTATTTTGCGAAGTTTTGCAGGTCAGGAAGTCAGGATGGGCTCAGCTGGATGGTTTTCTCCCTGGGTTATTCGTGCAGGGAAAGCCAGTACTGCTGGTGTTAGTTATCCGTGGTGGAAATGCTACGTAAGTGAACGAGTATCCATCTCTTATCAGGTCTGAGCTCAGTGACATCATGTTGGTAGCTTGAAGCTGGGAGAATTTACACCATGGCTATTGGCAGAGGCTACAAAAAAGGCTCCCTCTTTACCTCCGACCCCCGTCTTGGGCTCCAGCCACCTGCAAACTTGTTAAACACTGACCAGCATCTCGTTGCTGTGGTCCCCACATGGGCAAGTCTGGAAAATGTGTGAGACTAGGGTCTGTACCCATTGGAGTTTTATGAAGCATAGCCTCAAATATCCTGTTCTGTCAAACCCTATGTTTTAGCTATTTTTTATATTTTAGAGAGTCTTACTCTGTTGCCCAGGCAGAGTGTAGTGGTGCAATCATGGCTTGCTGCAGCCTCCAATGCCTAGGCTCAAGCGGTCCTCCTGCCTTGGCCTCCCCAGTAGCTGGACTACAGGTGTGAGCCACCACACCCAGCTGATTCTTTTTGTGTGTTTTTGTGGAGACAAGGTCTTGTTATGTGGTTCTGGCTGGTCTCAAACTCAGCCTCAAAAATGCTCCTGCCTTGGACTCACAAAATGCTGGGATTACAGGTGTGAAGCACGGTGCTCAGCTGACGCCACTTTTCTTTTTCTTTTTTTGACATAGGGTCTTGCTCTGTCACCCAGGCTGGAGTGCAGTGGCACCGTCATGGCTCACTGCACCCTCGAACTCTGGGCTCAAGTCATCCTCCCACCTCAGCCTCCTGAACAGCTAGGACTACAGGTGTGCACAACCACACTTGGCTCGTTTTTTAATTTTTTGTAGAGACGGGATCTTGCTATGTTGCTCAGGCTGATTTCAAACAAACTCATGGGCTCAAGGGATCCCTCTGCCTTGGCCTGGCAAAGCGCTGGGATTACAGACATGAACCACTGTGCCCAGATTAACTCATGTTTCAAGAGGAGGAACGTCAAAGAATTTTAGGGCTGTATTCTCATGCCACCACACCCCCGGAGGCCAGATTAGCTGAGAACATGTCCTCTAAGCCCTTCCGTGTTCCTTCTGTTTTCAGTTTCTCTTCTGAGTATCTCTTTGTCCTGTTTCCCTGGGGGTGACAGAGGGCACCCAGGTCCCCAGGCTCACCTAGGCAGTGGGTAACACCAGTGGGTGACAATGTGAATGGCTCGCCATGCCACACACTCACTACAGTGCCCATTTTACAGATGGGAAGACTGAGTACTGAGTGGCCAGGTAGCCTGAGCAGGATCACAGAGGAAGACTTGTTCCTGGGCCAATCCCCTTGTTTCCCATCCCTGGTCCCTATCGCTGGCAACTTGGGGGACCAAGACCTATTCAGGTCCCGCCACGACCAGCCAGACCCAGCTTCCAGAGCAGCCGAGCCTGCATGGCTTGGGGCTGGGTCATAGCCCCTGACTGATGGTCAAATAATTTGATCGTCAGATAATTTAACTGGCCGGACAGATAATTTGTACCTTGCACAGGAAGATGCAATCATTGCCAGAAGAGAACCAAAACCAGCCATAAATAATTCCTACACTTTCAACAAAAACACCAATACAATGAAAGTTTAAACAAATAGCGCTCAAGCCACCCAGGCGTGAAGGGGAAAAGAGATACCAAAATTCACCTGAGCCGGCTCCTATGAGCAGAGGCCCTGGGGCCCGGGGCCCTCTGGAGGTTGGCTGAGCTCTGGCTCATCGGGAGGTTGGCCTGTGCCAACTGAGGGGGGGTGCACAGCTGTCTGCCCTGCCCCAGGTCTAGCATGTGACCTGCAAACCAGGCTGCCCCGTGGGAGGCTTCAAGGCCTTGGCCCAGGCTGTTCTTCAAGCCTGGAATGCCCTCCGTGCCTTCTCACCTAGCAAACTCCTATTTATCCATGAAAACCTTACCAAGATGATGTTACTTCTTTCATTCATTGAATGGACATTCACTGAGATCTGCTGGACCAGGCATGGGGGAGAGAGTCATATTAAAGTGAAGATCATGTCTGTCATCACAGCACTTTTTTTTTTTTTTTTTTAGGCAGAGTTTCACTCTTGTTGCCCAGGCTGGAGTGCAATGATGTGATCTCGGCTCACTGCAATCTCTGCCTCCCGGGTTCAAGCCATTCTCCTGCCTCAGCCTCCCAAGTAGCTGGGATTACAGGCGTGCACCACCATGCCCAGCTAATATTTTATATTTTTAGTAGAGACAGAGTTTCTCCATGTTGGTCAGGCTGGTCTCAAACTCCCGACCTCAGGTGATCCACTCATCTCAGCCTCCCAAAGTGCTGGAATTACAGGCGTGAGCCACCGTGCCCAGCATCACAGCACTTTTGAAGGCTAAGGCAGGAGAATTGCTTAAAGCTAGGAGTTTGAGACCAGCCTGGGCAACATAGTAGGACCCTGTCTCTACAAAACATAACAAATTAGCTGGGTGTGGTGGCACACACCTGTAGTCCTAGCTACTCAGGAGGCTGAATTGGGACGATCGCTTGAGCCCAGGAGATCAGGGCTGCAGTGAGCTGTGATTGTACCACTGCACCCCAGCCTGGGTGACACAGTGAGACCCTGTCTCAAACAGTAAAATAAAATAAATCAATAAAGTGAAGAGCCTCTGATATGGGCTGAATTGTGCCCCTCAAAAATTCATAACCCTAATACCCCTGAGTGTGACTGTATTTGGAAATACAGTCTTTAACAGAGGCGATTAAATTAAAATGAAGTCATCAGGTTGGGCCCTAATCCAATATGCCTGATGTCCTTATAAGAAGAGGTGATTAGGACACAGACACGCACAGAGGGAGGACCATGTGAGGACAGAGGCAGAAGACGGCGTCCACCAGCTAAGGAGAGAGGCCTCGGGAGGAACCAGCCCTCCCCACTCCTTGATCTCGAGCTCCAGCCTCCGGAACTGTGAGGCAATTAAGTTTCTGTTGTGTAAACCACCCAGTTTTTATTCTGGGGCCCTAGGAAGCTCACACAGCCTTACAGGCTTGTAGAGGTGACAGGCGTATTGGGGACAGTGACAAGAGGGGTTGTCACTGGGAGGACATAGCACAGTCAGAGGATCTGAGTTCAGGCCGAGTGCGATGGCTCATGCCTGTAATCCCAACACTTTGGAAGGCTGAGGCCAGAGAATCACTTGAGGCCAGGAGTTTGTGACCAGCCTGAGCAACACAGCAAGACCCACGTCTACCAAAAATAAAAAAATTAGCCTGGCATGGTGACGCATGGCTGTGGTCCCAGCTACTCGGCTGTGGTCCCAGCTACTCAGGAGGTAGAGGATGGCTTGAACCCAGGTGGCAGAGGCTGCATCCCAGCCCTCCAGCATGGGTAATAGAGCGAGACTGTCTCTATATAAAGAAACTTACAACATGAAGAAATAAAAGGAGAGACGGTCTCATGAAGACACAGCCAAAGAGGGAAGGTGGCTTTGTGACAGTAGAGACAGGGACATCGCAGTGGTGCAACTGGGAGCCAGGAAGCCACCACAAAGCACCAGAGGCCCAGAACAGTGTCACCATCAGAGTCCTCAAGAAGGACCTAACCCTGCTGACACCTTGATTATGCACGTATGGTCTCCTGAACTGTGGAAGAAAAACACTTCCGTTGCTTAAAGCCACTCAGTTTGCGGTCCTTGGTCATAGCAGCCGCCAGAAACCAATACAGCTGGCCTTGGTCCTGTCCTGGTAAGGACATGTTGGGCAAGCCAGGCATGGTGGCACACACCTGTGATCCCAGCTACTCAGGTGACCAAGGCTGGTGGATCACATTGACCAGCCTGGGCAATATAGTCAGACCCCTTCTCTACAAAGTTTTTTAATAAATGAGCTACTCGGGGGTCAGAGGTAGGAGGATGCTTGTAGTCAGGAGTTCGAGACCAGCCTGGGCAACATAACGCGAACGTGTCTCTACAAAATAGCCAGGTGTGGTGGTATGCACCTATGGTCCCAGTTACTTGGCAGGCTGAGGCTGGAGGATTGCTTGAGCCCAGGAAGTCAAGGCTGCAGGGAGCTGAGGTCACACCACTGCACTCCGGCTTGGGTGACAGAGCAAGACCCTGTCTCTTTTTTTTTTTTTTTGAGACGGAGTTTCGCTCTTGTTACCCAGGCTGGAGTGCAATGGCGCGATCTCGGCTCACCGCAACCTCCGCCTCCTGGGTTCAGGCAATTCTCCTGCCTCAGCCTCCTGAGTAGCTGGGACTACAGGCACGTGCCACCATGCCCAGCTAATTTTTTGTATTTTTAGTGGAGACGGGGTTTCACCATGCCAACCAGGATGGTCTCGATCTCTTGACCTTGTGATCCACCCGCCTCGGCCTCCCAAAGTGCTGGGATTACAGGCTTGAGCCACCGCGCCCGGCCAAGACCCTGTCTCTTAATAAAAAAGAAAAAGATAGGGTGTGGTGGCTCATGCCTGTAATCCCAGCACTTTGAGGGGTTGAGATGGGAGGATTGCTTGAGGCCAAGAGTTTAAGACCAGCCTGGGCAACACAGCAAAACCCCATCTCTTTAAAAGCAAATAAATAAAAATAAAAAGAGACTGAACTTGGTGGCTCCTGCCTGTAATCCCAGCACTTTGAGAGGCCAAGGCAGGAAGATTGCATGAGCACAAGAGTTAGAGACCAGCCTGGGCAACATAGTGAGAAGTGAGGAGTACAAAACAGGCTCTACAAAAATAAAAATGAAAAAATTAGCCAGCTGTGGTGGCATGCGCTTGTAGTCCTAGCTCCTTGGGCGGCTGAGGCCAGCCTGGGCAACAGAGCAAGAGCCTGTCTCTAAAATAATAAAGACAAAAAAATCAAACCAGAGCATCACGAGCTGCACTGTTGGTGGGAACGTAAAACGGTGCAGCAGCTTTGGAAAACAGCCTGGTACTTTCTCAAAAATTAAACCCAGAATGAAAGCAAGGTCTGGAACAGATACTGGCATACCCATGTTCACAGCAGCACTGTTCACAACAGCCAAAAGGTGAAAGGGACCCGTGTCCATTGACAGCTGAATGGATAAACAAAATGTGGTCTGTCCGTAAGACAGAATATTATTCAGCCTTGAAGAGGAAGGAAATTCTGACACCCGCTATGACATGGATAAACCCTGAGGACATTATGCTGAGTGAATAAGCCAGACTAAAGGACGGACATTGTATGATTCCACTTGTACGAGGTTCCTAGGGTCATTAAATTCATAGAGACAGAAAGTACAGTAGCCAGGGGCTGGGAGAGGGGAGCTGGGAGTGTTTAAACAGGACGTGGTTTCAGTTTGGGAAGATTTTTTTGTTTTTTTTTTGAGACAGTCTCACTCTGTTGCCAGGTGCCAGGCTAGAGTGCAGTGGCCCAATCTCGGCTCATTGCAACCCCTGCCTCCCAGCTTCAAGCAATTCTCCTGCCTCAGCCTCCCCAGTAGCTGCGACTACAGGTGCACGCCACCGTGCCCAGCTAATTTGTTTTGGATTTTTACTAGAGACGGTGTTTCACCACGTTGATCAGGATGGTCTCGATCTCTTGATCTCGCGATCTGCTGGCCTCGGCCTCCCAAAGTGCTAGGATTACAGGCGTGAGCCACCACGCCTGGCCCAGTTTGGGAAGATACTGAACAGCTCTGGAGATGGATGGTAGTGACGGCAGCACAACAACGTGAATGCACTTGATGCCACTGAGCTGTGCACTTCAAAAGGGTTAAGATGGTGTCTGGGTGCAGTGGCTCACACCTGTGATCCCAGCACTTTGGGAAGCCAAGGTGGGTGGATCACTTGAGGTCAGGAGTTTGAGACCAGCCTGGCCAAGATGGCAAAGCCCCCTCTCTATTAGAAATACAAAAAATTAGCTGGGTGTGGTGGTGGGTGCCTGTAATCCCAGCTACTTGGGAGGGTGAGGCAGGAGAATCGTTTGAACCTGGGAGGTGGAGGTTGCAGTGAGCAGAGATCATGCCACTGCACTCTAGCCTGGGTGACACAGACAGACTCTGTCTCAAAAAAAAAAAGGGGAGGGGAGATTAAGATGGGTTAAATGTGATATGTATTTTACCACAATCTTAAAAGAGGTCCCAAAGTTAGCAACTCAGATGTGGCTTTGCAAGTGTGGCTGACATTGTCTAAATTCACCAATACCTGGGTTTTCTCCCCTTCCCGGGCAAAGGAAAGACTCTCCTTGCCAGCACCCCTCGGCTACGTGTGATAGTGTGGGCTGTGAGCTCCAGTGACATAGGAGTCTGTGTATACATCGTCCCTTGTCCTGTGGTGACCTCGCGTGGAGGTTGACAACTTGTGACCTCTAAGTGGCCCAGGTTGGCCAGACACCACATGGAGGTCAGTTGCCTGGGAGCAGCGCCCAGGCTGTTTTGACAATGTGGAGAGTTGAATACATTTTTCTGTGTTGCATCAAGCCATTAAGATGTAGGGGACGTTTGTCACTGCAGCATAACCTGGCCTATTCTGACTGATACACCGGCTTTGCTGGAACCACTGGCACCCTGGAAATAGCTGGCTGGAGCTTTCAGGAGCTACAGGCGTCATTGGTTCCTATTCTACTCTTGCACACTCTTAGATTTGGGATGCTATCTGAGTATCTTTGAGCTTCCACGGTGAGGTGTCACTAACTGGGTGGCTTAAACAACAGAAATTTATTATCTTACTGTTCTAGAGGCTTGAAGTCCAAGATCAAGCCTCTCATCCATCGTGGTAGGTGTTGGCTGGGCCTGTCCCAGGCCTCTCTGGCATCCCACCCCACTCTACCTCTCACCACCTTGTCTTCCCTCGGTAGGGGAAAGACTCCAAATATCCTTGTTTCTTTTAGTGACAGCATGTTGCTCTGTTACTCAGGCTAACGTGTAGTGGCACGATCACAGCTCACTGTAGCCTCGACCTCCTGGGCTCAAGCCATCTTCCCACCTTAGCCTCCCAAGTCGCTGGGACTACATCATGTGCCACCATGCCTAATTTTTTTTTTTTTAGAGGCAGGGTCTTGCCATCTTGCCCAGGTTTGGTCTTGAACTCCTGGGCTTAAGCAATCCTCCTTCCTCAGCCTCCCAAAGAGCCAGGATTACAGGCATGAGCCACTGCACCCAGCCCAAATGTCCCGCCCCTACTTTTTTTTTAAGAAAAAAAAAAAAAAAAAAAAAAAAAAAAAAAAAAGACTTAGTCTAGTTCTTATCTGTCAGGCTGGAGTACAATGACATTATCTTGGCTTACTGCAACCTCCACCTCCTGGGTTCAAGTGATAATCTTGCCTCTCAGCCTCCTGAGTAGCTGGGATTATAGGCGTGTGCCACATAGTAAGCTACTTTTCGTATTTTTAGAAGAGATGGGGTTTTACCATGTTGGCCAAGCTGGTCTTGAACTCTTGATCTCAGGTGATCTTCCCATCTCGGCCTCCCAAAGTGCTGAGATTACAAGCGTGAGCCACCACGCCTGGCCCAAATGTCCTCTTTTTATAAGGACATCAGTTGTGTTAAATTAGGGCCCACTAGACTCCAAGATGACCTGATCTTAATTACGTAGGCAATGACCCTATCTCTAAAGAAGGTCACATTTCAAGGTATTGGGGGTTAGATATCGAATATATGAATTTTGGGGGGGATTCTCTTCAATGTACAACAGATGGCCTCACAGATGAGGATCTGGAAATGGGGCCAGGTGAGGAAGGCTAGCCAGGGAACCGGGTCACGTGAGGAGGGCCGGGCAGGGGCAGGTAGGGGACGATAGAACATCTCCAGCACATGGAACCAAGTGAACAGGTCTTTCTGGCAGGAGTGGCTCTAGAAGATTCTTGTTTTGTTTTGTTTTTTGGGACGAGTCTCACTCTGTCGCCCAGGCTGGAGTGCAGTGGCATGATCTCAGCTCACTGCGGCCTTCATGTCCTGAGTTCAAACAATTCTCCTGCCTCGGCCTCCCAAGTAGATGGGATTACAGGAGCCCACCACCAAGCCCAGCTAATTTTTGTATTTTAATTTTAATTTTATTTATTTTTATAGACAGGGTTTCACCATGTCGGTCAGGCTGGTCTTGAACTCCCGACTTCAGGTGATCCGCCTGCCTTGGCCTCCAAAGTGCTTGGATTATAGGCATGAGCTACCATGCCCGGCCAATTTTTGTATTTTTTTTTTTTTTTTTTTTTTTGAGACAGAGTTTCGCTCTTGTTACCCAGCCTGGAGTGCAATGGCACGATCTCGGCTCACCGCAACCTCCGCCTCCTGGGTTCAGGCAATTCTCCTGCCTCAGCCTCCTGAGTAGCTGGGATTACAGGCATGCACCACCATGCCCAGCTAATTTTTTGCATTTTTAGTAGAGACGGGGTTTCACCTTGTTGACCAAGGTTGGTCTCGATCTCTTGACCTTGTGATCCACCCACCTCGGCCTCCCAAAGTGCTGGGATTACAGGCTTGAGCCACCGCGCCCGGCCCAATTTTTGTATTTTTAATAGAGATGGGGTTTCACCATGTTGGCCAGGCTGGTCTTGAACTCCTGACCTCAGGTGATCTGCCCGCCTCAGCCTCTCAAAGTGCTGGGATTACAAGCATGAGACACTGCGCCTAGAAGGTTCTTAAGAGAGTCCCCATGGCCACAGAAGCTGGGTGTGTGAGTGCCTGGGTGTGTGTGTGTATATGTGTACGTGTTTATGTGTGTGTGTGTGTGTGTGTGTGTGTGCACGCCTGTGTGTGCATGAGGGTTTCTACTCTGCTCCTCTCTGGGGTGAAGGCAGACCACGACATGAAGAGAGAGTGGAGGGAAGCTGGGAGGGGGCTGTCAGGTTTGATCTTTGTAGGTTTGTTTTTGACTCGACGCTGGCTCTGGAAATGGATTGACGTTGGGGTGGGTGTGGAATGGAGGCTGAGAGGAGAGGGAAGCTTTCAAAGCTGTAGCCGTGGGAAATGTTTTTATTTTCTGCTTGAAAGAAAATGCCAAAGAAGGATAAAAAGGAAAGAAAAAGGGGGAGGGAGAGAGGTGATGAGACTCCGTGTGTGTGTGTGTGTGTGTGTGTGTGTGTGTGTGAGGGGGGCGGGGAGAAAACCAGGGTGCCGTTTTGTACGAGACTTCTAGATTCAGAAATGAGGGGCTTGGCTGTGCATGGTGGCACATGATGTAGTCCCAGCGACTTGGGAGGCTAAGGTGGGAAGATGGCTTGAGCCCAGGAGGTCGAGGCTACAGTGAGCTGTGATCGTGCCACTACACGTTAGCCTGAGTAACAGAGCAACATGCTGTCACTAAAAGAAACAAGGATATTTGGAGTCTTTCCCCTACAGAGGGAAGACAAGGTGGTGAGAGGTAGAGTGGGGTGGGATGCCAGAGAGGCCTGGGACAGGCCCAGCCAACACCTACTATGATGGATGAGAGGCTTGATCTTGGACTTCTATAATCCCAGCACTTTGAGAGGCTGAGAAGGGAGGATTGCTTGAAGCCAGGAGTTCAAGACCAGTCTGTGCAACATCATGAGACCCCCATCTCTATAAAAAAAAAAAAAAAAAAAAAAAGCTGGGCGCGGTGGGTCAAGCCTGTAATCCCAGCACTTTGGGAGGCCGAGGCGGGTGGATCACGAGGTCAAGAGATCGAGACCATCCTGGTGTAGATGGTGAAACCCCGTCTCTACTAAAAAAATAATACAAAAAGTTAGCTGGGCATGGTGGTGCATGCCTGTAATCCCAGCTGCTCAGGAGGCTGAGACAGGAGAATTGCCTGAACCCAGGAGGCGGAGGTTGCGGTGAGCTGAGATCGCGCCATTGCACTCCAGCCTGGGTCACAAGAGTGAAACTTCATCTCAAAAAAAGAAAAAGCTATTGAGTTTCAGACAAAGTATTTCAGGGGCGAAAAGAAAAGAAAAAAAAAAAAAAAAAAGGCTAGCCTGGTGTGCTGGCACATGTCTATAGTCCCAGCTACTTGGGAGGCTGAGGCGGGAGGATCGTTGGAGTCCGAGAGGTTAAGACTGTAGCAAGCTGTGGTTGCACCGCTGCACTCTAGTCTGGGTGACAGAGCGAGTCCCTATCTCAAAAAGATGAATAGGGGAGGCCACACTTGGTGGTTTGGGGTCTGTAATCTCATAGCAAGACCCCGTTTCTCCAAAAAAAAAAAAAAAAAAAAAAAAAAAAAGGTGATCCCAAGGGAGAGGGGATATTAGATATTGGATTCTCCAGGTTTGCCTCAACCTGAATCTGTGTTAAGTCCTGTGGAATCAGACAGGACCTCCTGATTTCCAAGGTGCCCCCTGTGACCTCACCCCTCGACCCTGCCCCAGGCCAAAACAGGGCCTACTGCTACCCCTCTGACCTTCACTGCCCGCCTCCTTCCCCATGCCAGGCCAGGGAAGGAAATAGCCCTTACCAAGTGGCAGAGAGGGCTGATGGTTAGCACAGTAATCGGTGGTGGGGCGTGTCATGGGAGTACCCTTGCCTCTACCTTCTCTAAGTGGGTCTCAGCCAGGCTGAGGGCTCCCAGGGGTGCAGGGCCTCCACACTGGGGTCCCCAGAACGCTGCCGGTTGAGTTCAGAGTGCCTGCTACTTCCCGGCTGCAAGGCTTGTCGGTCTCCTTTCTCACTTCGACTTTCTCATCTGTTAATTGAGTATGCCGGTACCCAAATCATAGGGTCGTCAAAGCCTGCCTGAAGCAGGGACCAGAGCTCACCCCAAGGAATTCAGATGGAAAAAGAGGAAACTGGGAAGGCTGTGCCTCGGAGTGGGACAGCCTGGATTTGGGACGTGCGTCCTGTGTTAGGGAGGTGGGACGTGCAGAGGCGCCTCCGAGGGCCAGCCTGGCCGTGGAATTTGCTGCAGAACTGCGTGCACAGACGTGCCCAGGAGAGGTTCAGAGGCCTAAACAAAGCAGGGAGCTGGCAGGGAGGGGGTGGGGGAAGGAACCTCTAAGAGAAGGGACAGTCCCCTCCCGGGGTACCTACTCCCTACCTAGGTGCAGCGCCTCTCCCCAAACACACGTGCTGCCAAGCCCTCCATCAGTCACCCTGGCACTGACATCCATAAATCCCATTAGTCACACCAGCACAAACGCATCCAGTCCCATGCAGACAAAGACCCGGGGCCCCAAAGCGGCCCTGTCTGTCCCCAGTGGCTCTTTCCCCATGCCTAGAACTGTGCGGACACCGCAGGCGCTCCATGCAATTGTTGAACCGACAGCAAGCAGCTCTCGTAATCATAAATGCCCCCCGACCGCATACTACAGGCCTCCAAATGACCACAGTCGCCCCTTTTACCCATTCCAGCCTCTCGCATGCCCTCTGGGTACACACTACTACGGCGGTAATCACCCACCACTGTCCTTGGCCATTCCCTCTTCCGCATCTCTCTGGAGAGGGTAGGGCCGACACTGCGCCCTCCTCCCCTAAGCCTGTCCTCGGACGGGTCTGGCAGAAAAACCATCCCCCAAGGTCACCAGAGCTCTACAGCGGGCGCCCCCGAGAGCTGATTTATTGGCGGTTTATTTGGAGTAACGCTATCGCTCTTAGATTCCGGAGGGGGAGGAAACACGCTCGCGGTGGACTTTAACCTTGGGCTGAAACCACAGCGCTTTGTTTTCGGAGGCGCTTCCTGGGGCGCCGCAGCAGGACTGGGGCCTAGCCGGGGAAGCTCTGCCGGAATGTGGCCCAGCAGCCACCACTCCCAGGTTGCACTCCCGCCTGCCCGGGCAAGCGCTCAAATTCCTCTGGGCCCGGCAGGAAGCCCTCCGTCCCTCTAACAGTGCTTCTAGAAATTCTAGGAAGGAGGCGAGGCTCCTTGAGCGAGGGCGTCCTTGAAGCGAGGTTTCCAAACCCTCCCAACCCAAGCCTCCGGCATCTGCCACCCGCCATTCGCAGTCGTGTCACTGGCATGGTGAGGTTCTCAGGAGGCACCCAGGAAGGGCTGGATACTCCGGCTTCCACGCACATGAAGTCCGGAGCAAAACCCCGCTGCAAGTTGTTGGCTCTGAACGCGCACATGGCTTGCTTGGCTTGCGCAAGCCACCAGCGCGAAGGCCTGTTCCCGCCCCTCTGGCAGAGATAAACTAAGCGTTATTATTGCAAATGCACTCTCTTTGGATCTGCTCCCCGCGACTGTTGCGGTGTCAAAACCGCCGCCCCGACCAGGCAGCCACAAGGGCGAGACCAATTCCCGCTTTCCCCTTGGTTGCGCCAAAGCGCGCAGCCAACAAGGGCTCTAGGCTGGGACCCCGGTTGAGAAAGTCCTGGGGCATCTGGCGGCACAGAGGGTGGGTACCAGATGACCCCCTGCCTCCACGCATGGTGCCCACAGTCACCCGCCCCCTTGGTCCTCACGTGCAGGGAAAAAAAAAAAAAAAAAAAAAACAACAAACCCCATCATGCGCCCATAGAGGGCTCCGAGAAGGCGCAGGATAAAGGCAGGGTCCGTGGAGATGTGGCAAGCTGAATTCTGAGGAGCCGCTCTAACCCTGACCCTGGCGTCGCCCCTCCGTGGTGCAGATGGCACCGGAGTTGAGCTCGAGCAGAGAGCCGTGCGCCCATCCCAGTCCCACCGAGCCTTCCTAGGAGGAAATACCGGGCCCTGTCGCCCCTACCCCAAGGCGGTGATCCTGTGAAGCTCGGGCCACCTCAGGGTCCAGCGCCCTCAGGGATGGATGGTGTTGGCACGGAGGGACGAGGCCGTTCCCTCTCTTTGGCAAACGGAGAAGCTCCTGGCGTGGTTCCCTGCGCAGTCTCGGGGGTCCCCAGCCCGTGATGGGGTGAGCAGGGCGTGTGGCGTGGCCCAGGACGCCAGGCCGGCCCAGAGCACCAGCGCGTGAGCTGCGGGAAGGAGGGCCCGCCCCGAGATTTATGGCCGCAGTCGGCCCCCTGCGCACCGAGCGCGTATCCGTCCTCTCCCAGCCAAACAGTGGAGTGGAGGACCCGACCCCGGCTGGAGGAAGAGGCCAGGGCCGGAGGCGGGGCCGAGAGGAGCTGGAATCCATCCGGGCTGGGCCTGGCGCATCAGTCCCAATTCTGCCTGCCTTGCGCCCTCGTCTCGATGGGGTGTGGGGCGCTGGCGCCGCGTCCCTGGTCTTCCAGGCAGGTTCGGGCAGCTCCCGGCTGGGTTGGCCTGACCTCGCCTTGGTGCTGTACTGCAGCTGGCCCTGTCGCAGCGAGGGGACGGCGAACGTGGCTTTCCCGGGCACAGCCTCTCCGGATTTTAGCCGCGCCCGCCAGACACGGGAACTGCGGAAACCAGCGCTTAAGATACCCGACCACACACGGCCTCTGAGAGGGCAGCAGAAGCCAGCGATCCCTCGGGGTCCCCTTCACCGAGGTGCCAGCGGAGACTTGGTGTCTTTGGTCACCACCTGGAAAAGGGGTTGGGGCAACTGGCGGAGTGGCTCGGGTGCTGCGCCAAGGAAAGGATACCGGCTTTTTTTCCCACTCTGCTGGGGCTAAGGGGAGACCGGTGCAAGCGGCCAGCAACACCAGGATTCGGGAAGCACCGGTGTTCAACACTGAATTGAGAGACGCTGTGTAATCGCGGGAGTCGTACTAGCTCGGTGCGGGGGACCGAGCCTGCGCCAACTAAAGCGCGACAGGGGAGACGGCCGGGCTCAAGGTTGGCCTGTCCTTTGGTTTTAAAACAAAGAGGGAGAATTTTGTCAGGCGGGACGCGTCCAGGGAGCGGGCGGCCTCGGAACACAGGAAAGACCTCCACTCCGGTTACACAGGCTGGCCGCAAAGAAGCGCGCTGGCCCAGGCCTCACTGGGCAGATTCTCCCGCAATTGCGGTTTGGGGTTACAAGGAAGAACCCCCCCACCCACAGCCGATTTTCCACCCACTCGGTACAATACACACACACACACACACACACACACACACACACGCACACAGTTTTTGGCCACCTATCTGGATGGGTAAACAAAAGTATGAGGGGGTGGGGTGGGGGAGGGGATGGAATGGGGGTGGGGCGCAGAAGATGGAGGCTGGCCCTGTATGCCTTTGGCCTGTGCACTATGGCCATGGCGCCTAGGCCTGGTTTTTACATTTCAATATTGCCCGCCATACTGGGGAGGGCGTTTTCCTGGACCCCGCAGCCTGGTTAGGGATGTCCCAGAGGCTCCTTTCCACGAATGGGGGAGCCCGGACTGCACCCACTACTTCGCTTGGGATCGGTCCTCCGCCCCAAGATGGCTCCCAGTCGCTGTTTACTCAGTGGCTGCGGGGACACCAGGGCGCGGGACCGGGGAGCGGGCGAAGATCAGGGCGCATACAGATTGGCCCGGGCAGGCGGCCTCTGGCTGTCCGCGCCCCCATGCACGCGGCAGCCCTGGAGAACCAGCAGGGGCAAGATGCGTCCCGGGCGCCCCACCCGGCGGCCAGGAACTGGGAGCCACCGCCACCACCGCGTCTCCAGGCCCTGCGCCCCGGCCGGGCTCTGGTGGCTGCAGGGCCGCCCAACTGGAGAGGGTGCGGTGGGGGTGGGGCAGGTATGGGGGGAGGGCGCGAGAGGCCTGGGCGCACAAAGCCCAGGCGGGGAGGGGGCCTCCTCGGCCCCGAACCGCGACCCTAATGAAATACCGGCTGGGTCTGTCACGCCTCCGAGGCGCACACTTGAAAAATGCAAACGCCATTGGCAAATCCAGGGCAAACAGGCAGAATTTTTATTAGCAACTAAATGATTTATGGCACACATACCCCGCCGTCACCATTACGGCGTCTTGGAGCATCCAAGGGGTGAAAACATTAAACATTTATAAAAATAGGCCTTTTGTTTTTTTCTACCCCGCAAGCCTTTTGTTTTCCCCAACCCAACTCTCTCAAGATATATATATAGATATAGATAGATAGATAGATATAGATATATATGTATTTTTTTCCTTGAGTAATATTAAAACATTCCCCAAATCCAAAACGGGGTCATGGGGTGGGGAATTAGGGTCTGGGCTGGGGATCTTGGTGGGTAAAGAGGGTGGGGAGAAAGCGATCGGGCCTTGGGCGTGGGAGGGCTTACTAGGAACACACAAGACCTCTGCATAAGGCTCAAGGGCGCTCGGCGCCCCCCACACACGGCCCCCTTCCCCAGCTTGGGCTTCCAGCAGCCCCGCACAGCTCGGTTCCTGCAGTCCCCTCCTCCCCTAAGGCGCACAGACACAATACCTCCTTTCTCTAACCCCCCTCTCCTCTCGGTCTTTGCTTCTGGCCGTCCCGGGGATGCACCGGGCGCCTCCCGCTGCCCCGAATGCCAAGGCCGCCACTGAGACCCGCACGCCCAGCTCCAAACGCGGACACCGTGGCTTGTTCCCCTCAGCTCCGGCTATTTTCGTTCCTTTCTTTCCTTCTCACTCCTCCCTCCTCCCCCAGCGAAGCTCCAGCTTCCAAAAGAGGGCAGCCTAGAAACCAGCGCAGGAAGCTCCAGGAAGGGCAACTTGAAACTGCCCTCAAGAGGCTGAACTTTTTTCCTCAAATTTATCCTGGAA
Organism: Saimiri boliviensis; assembly: GCF_048565385.1. Classification (NCBI taxonomy): domain Eukaryota; kingdom Metazoa; phylum Chordata; class Mammalia; order Primates; family Cebidae; genus Saimiri; species Saimiri boliviensis. Next base: position 27,746,183 of record NC_133468.1, on the reverse strand, counting down.
TTAAATTAGACACCCCCAGTTCGTTCTCGAAGCCTCCCCCACTTTTTTTTCTAAAAGTGGAGAAAAAAAAAATAGAACGAATGGGCACTCTCGTTCATTCCCCCCACCCCCAGAAAAGTTGCCTTAAAAATTGATTTGGAAAAAAAAAAAAACCAAAAAAAAAAAACAGAACCGGCAATTCGAAAACGCTGAGTCCGCAGCGCGGGGCGAAAGAGCGGGCTTCTCTTGTTTTAATTAAAATCTTATCACCGCAGTTGCTCTCCGAGGTAGGAGCGGAAGGACCTCTGCCCCTCCAAGCTTCCTTTCCAGGGTACGTAATGCCTAGCTGGGCTCCGGGGCCTGCACAGGGCTGCGGAGAGAGGGTGCGGGGGGCCCCGCAGGACATTCCTGCTGGCGTGGTCCGCACTCCCTGCGCCCCCGGTCAGGTAGGTCGGTCGCGGGCAGCTCATGGCTACACAACCCAGAAAGGATTTTGCTGAAAGCGCAAAATAAAAGTACAAAGTCTGGGGGATTGGGGCTCCCCTCCCCCTACGGCCGCCGTGGCCAGCCAAGCACTTTTTGGGCTTGGCGGCTGCTTCCTCTGAGCTCAACAGATTTTTTTTTTCCCGGTCTCGCCCTCCCTGGAGGGGGCGCGGCGGATGGAAGGCGAGAGAGGCCCCCAGCCAAGAGGTTTTTAATATTACACTTTAATAGGTTTCAGAAGGCTCCGTGGAGAAATGCTAATAGGCTGAAATGTCAGAATCGAGAGGGATTCAGTTCGCGCTCAGCGGATCTAATCCTTTTTTCTGCTCTGATTTTTTTTGTTGGTGGGGGGAGAGGGGAGCACCCACGTAAAGAGGGGCTTTAGGGAGGGGCGCGCGGTGCGAAGCGCGGCAGCCCGGGCCTGGGCCGAGCGGGGGGCGCGCCCCGGTCCGCGTTTCTATAGGAACCCCTTTTAGAAGATTAGAAACTCACCCGCTGCCCGCCGCCGCGGCCTCTCCAAAATATTAATCAGTAACCATCTGACACTGCGTTTCAGGGAGGGACCCGCAGGGCCAGTGCTAGGAAAACGGCCTTCCCGTCTGCCCATCCCACCCGACCGCGCTGCTGGGGTAGAGGGAATGAATCGCTGCTTTGTATTAAAAGGAAGAAAAAAAAACAAGGGAAAATGCAGCCCTTGTCTGTTTTGGCGTCTCCACCGCGCGTACTAGAAGCGCACCCTAGGGGAGGCGGGGGACCGGGGCCCGAGGCCGGGGTGCAGCCCGCCGGGCCCCCAGGCCCTCCCCGGCTCGCTTGGCTTGTCACCTCCTCCTGCGAGCAGGAAGCTGACAGGCGGCCCATTAAACCGCGCCTTGCAAAGCCCTGGATTGCGGCGACAACCATCTTCCTCTATTTTGATCACTCAGCCCAGACGCTGGGGGAGGGGGAGGAGGAAAAGGGAGGAGAAGGAGAAAGGGGGGGGTAGCGCTGGTGGATGGGGAGGGCTGCCTAGAAACGGCCCGGAAAAATTCTCACCACCAGTTTTGATCATTCAGCCCCGCCGAGGGGAGCCTGGAAACTGCTGGAGCCCCTAGGTCCGTAATTGGTTTTATAGGAATGGCTGTGGGCCAAGGTGTTTACATGAGCGTGATTGGCGGCGCACGCGGCCAATGCGCGGCGGCCAGGGGCCGGGCTGCGGGGGGCGGACGCCCGGGAACAATGCGTGTTTCTTTGCCGGAGAGTGCTCCCCTCCCCCAACTCCCTCCACCGCCCCCCGCCCCGCTGCCTTTTTTTTTTTTTTTTTTTTTTTTTTTTTTTTTTTAGATCCAGCGAGAGGAACTTGAAAGGGGGGTTGTGTAATGTACCTTTTCCAATCCCGGGCTGTATATGGAGATTTGGGATTCTTTAAACCGGCGCTACCTGGATTTTATTAAAAAGCGGGGAGCTCGGCGGGAGGAAAGCTGGCTTTTCCGGGGGCTGCGGGAGGGCGGAGGAGTAGGCGCGCCGAGCGCTCGGCCCGGGGAGCGGTTTTCTACCAAAAAAAGGAAAGGCGGGCAAAAAGTGTGAGGCGGCTGCGGGTGGCGGAGGAGAGCGGCGGCCGCGGGATGGCGGGCAGCACGGGCGCCTAGCCGCGCCGGTAGCCGGGGCCGCCGCCGGAGTCGCTGTCGCCGGAGCCCGAAGCCGGGAACCCAGCCGCGCCAGGTACGCCGCCGGTCAGCCTGCCGGCCCCCGGCCGGGCGCGATGGTCTCCAAACTTCTCCAGCTCGCCCCCCAGCCACGCCTGCCCCTCGGGGTGCGCGGGGGAGATCCCCGCTACTGTCCGGCTCCCGATTATAGAATCGGGGACCAGGGCCGGCTGGGAGGGGGCGTCCCGGGAGGGATGGGGGCGGGCTGCTGCGCCCCGGGCGCCCACACGAGCCCCTAGCCCCACTCCGCATCGCCTGGCCCGGCCGAGGGGCGGCGGTTCCTCTCTCGGTTCCCAGTAGGCGGCGGGGGAGCCCGGGACGCCGAGACGTTTTCGATTATAGGCTGTTTTTAATTAAAAGCCGGAATTCAGCCATTTTAACTGCATTTAAGAGGGGGAGAAAAGTAGGGAGAACGCAGCGGAGCCCGCAGATGGCCGAGGCAGCTTCTTTGCCAGAGCGAGGGTGTTCCAGGGGGCTTCACCCCGACTTCCCCAAACTGGGGCGCCTGGGCATGCCGCGAGGCGCTGGCTTTTAAAAGATAGCTACCCAAAGAATTTCTTACTAAAAAAAATCACGGAAAACTCATCGCCTCCTTAAGACATGTATCCTCGGATGTGGCGATCTTAGATTTTTCCAAAGTAAACGCGGATCTGGTAACCAGAACCTGATGGGAGAGAGCGGAGGAGGGAGGGAGAGGGTGTTTGTAAGCAAAACCGTGTTAAAATAGGCACCCTTAGCAAAGTTGAGGAGGGAGGCTGGAGAGGAAGGCCGGCGGGTTTGGCCAGGGTTTTGCAGCCGAGGGGGCTGCTACTCGGGGGGCTTGGGCGCGGAGTGCGGGGAGCGGAGTGCAGGGCGCCGAACGGGCACCCGGGAGCGGTGGCTTTGGCTTGATCGGCGGCTCTAAGAGCGCCCAGGCCTCCCGGAATCAGGAATGTGAGCTGCTGCAGGCATACAGAGATCGAGGGAAGGAAGGGTGGGCTCCGAGACCCCCCTTCCATCCCCAGGAGAATCGGCAAACGACAAATCTTTTAAACAAACAGCTTTAAACTGGAACTACAGGGGGATTTACCCAACGGTGGGGGAGGCGCCCCTTGGCCGGCCCGCGAGGCAAAGGTTTTCTTTGTAGGTTATTTGGGGGGGGGGGCTGTAGGGGGGAAGCTAGAGTAGGAGACCCTTGATCCCTTTCCTTACCCTCTTGACATCCCCCAAATCCCCCACGCCAGGCCACGTCCTCGGCCTGCAGGATCTCAGGCCAGGGCGTTGAAAATGAAACCAAAGCTTGTTCAGTAGGATTCTTTCCAGTCCTCAGGCGAGAATGCCACGTCTCGGGTCCTCGGACTCGAGCTCTGGGACTCACAGTGTCGGGGCGGGGGGTGAAGGGGGGGACCACTAGCCTCTTTAAAAATAATAAACCCGCTTTGGACCCTCCCTCCTTCCACCCCCAGAAAAACACCATTCCGTCAGCGGTTCAAGGCGAGCTCAGGAAAAACCAAACTCGGAAAAGGGAGGCGAGGTCTCCAAAAGGTTAAATATTAAACTTTGCGGATTAGATAGTACCAGAGTGTTTAGGGAGACACTTCGGATCGCTCGTGGAAAGGCTTCAGGGTTTTAAACCTCAGAGCCTTTGACGCCCAGGAATAGAATACACTTAAGAGGTTTGTATTTACGCTGTCCGGGCGCAGCCGAGGAGCCCTTCCCGGTTTGGGGAGGACCCGGCAGCCGCTGAGGCAGAGTCCGGGCTGGGGCGCAGCACGCCACCGCCGCGGGTCACTTTTCCGAGCCAGGTCCTGGAAGCCTGAAGCCGCCCGGGGAAGGAGCATGGATTTTTACTTTTCACTGAAAAGGGGCTGCTCCCTATTTCATTTCTAGCCACTCGGTCCGCAATCCCCGATCCAAAAGGGCTAGGCGACTTTCTGAAACTTGTTACTTTATTATTTTTTTTCTTTTTTCTTTCTCCGCTTCTATTTCTTCCGCGGCCTGTCTCCTCCCCGCCAAGACGCCGTGTGCACCGCCTTGCACAGCTCTGCCTGGCCGTCCGGAGGGGCCCCACCGCCAGCCGCCTGTGCGCCCCGGGCCGTCGGCCCGCCACCGAGCGCAAGCCCCGCTGGCCGCCGCCATGCATGCCGCGGAGCCCCCGCCGCCCGAGGACTCTGGGACTACGCCAAGGCCGAACTTTTAGGTCCCACTGAGCAAGGCCTGCGGGCCGAGTGAGGATCTGGCCGCGGCACTCCCGCGGAGGATGGATGGCCGAGACTTCGGGCCCCAGCGGTCCGTGCACGGTCCCCCGCCGCCTCTGCTCTCCGGCCTGGCCATGGACAGCCACCGCGTGGGCGCGGCCACTGCCGGACGCTTGCCTGCCTCGGGCTTGCCCGGCCCGCTGCCGCCCGGGAAGTACATGGCCGGCCTGAACCTCCATCCGCACCCGGGTAAGTGCCCCGCGCGGTGCCCGCCCTTTTCCTGTCTTCCCGGGGAGATCCATTCGGCAGGGTCCTTCTGCACACTCGCGGCTGGGGCTCAGCGCTTCTCCTTCGGCTGGCCACGGGGGCCCGGGCGGACTCGCCGCCCAGAGCGGGGTAACTCCGGCCCTGGAGCCAAGGCCAATCCCGCGGCGGAGAGGGGCGCGCGGCTCGGCTGCGTTTTCCCCGGAGCGCCTGGCCTTCGTGAGTCGAAAGCCGGTGCCGTAACCGGAGCCACTGGGGGCGATTCCAATTCCCAGGGGCCCCGGCGGCACGAGCCTGGGCTGGAGTTTTCAAAATCTGGGCAAGAAAAGAACAAACCGGCCCCCGCACCCCGTGAGACACCCGCTCTCAGAGCTCGAATCTTTTTCTTGGCAAATGCTCCTGTTGGCGCCCGTGGGCCCTGGGTTCTGTTCTCAGCTCTACCACCCGTGCCGAACCGGATCCCCGGCAGCTCCCGGGCCCCGGGGGATGCGGGAGGACGGTGACCCCAACCCTGGAACCCCGGTTTCGGGGTGGGCGGGATGCCCCTTTCTTCCTTGGGAGAACGGCAGCCCTGGGAACATGTACCCTGGTAGGAGGGCGGTGACCTCGGCCCTCGGGTACCCCTTGGTCTCCGGCGGGAAAGAGGGTGCGGAGGCGCGGCGTGGATGCCGAAACGGGGCCACCGTGGTCCCGAACCCAGAGGGAAGGGAGAGAGTGGGTCGGGTCAGGCCCGGGCGGCGGAGGGGAAACCCTGGGTCTCACATGGAGTCGTAGGAGGAGGTGGCCGAGAAGGCCCTGTGGCGTCCGCCATTTCCCGAGAGGGGCTGCTTGGGCGCGGTGGGGACGTTTCCCGGGCGGGCGCCGCGCCGGGGCCCGGAGACTCTTGCTCCGGTCTGTCCGCGGCCGCTGCAGCCGGGCGGGGCGGGTAGGAGACTCAGGGACCTTCAGACCTGCCCAGCAGCCGCCCCAGTACACCCGGTCCCTCCTCCCCAGGCTGCCCCTGGCTTTTGTGCTTGGCGTCCCAAGTCTCGACATAAAAAAAGAAAAATCCATCTCCCCTTCTTCCAATTGCAATTTAGGATTTTTGTGAATTCAGAGGAGCCCCCTGCCCCCAACGCTCCCCTTCTTCTTGAGGGTCTTGCAGGAGACACCCCCGGCCCAGAGCTGCTGCTTCGGCCTTGCCCCGCCCGCTTGGCGGAGCTCGCAGATTTTGCCTCTTTTTGATTTTTCTCCTGGAACTTTTCAGGAACTGGAGTCCCGGGGGCTCGGAGGGACAAAGGGCCTTTGTGAGGCACCACGCGGGGGAGGGGCGCGCCCCGGGGCCTGGAGCGTGGAGATCCCCGCCGGCCGCAGGCTGGGGCCAGAGAACCAGGTCTTGGCCCCGGGACCTGCTTGTTGTGCTCCTCTGGAGCTGGGGGCTCATTCTGCCCAGGCTCTGCGACCAGGGCAAGCGTTTGTTCCCGAGTGGCGTGTTGTGGTGAGGGAGGGACGCGGGGGACCCCCCAGGAAGAAGTTGGAGGCGGCCCTGGGTTACAGAGGCTGTCCGAGCTGTCCCCTTTTGCGCTCCACACAAGTCCACCGTGATGTGCGTGTGCGCACGTGTGTCTGGCTCATTTGGTCCAGCCCAGGGTGGTGGCGGGCCCCCTAAGCCTGGAAATCGGAGCCTGGGTCTCCCTGCCTGGCTGGGCCTGTGCTTGGCTTTTGCGAGGCTGGGAAGGGGCGTCGTGCACTCCCTGCCTGGGATCTGGCTGCGGCCTGGCAAGGCAAAGTGCCCTAATGCGAAGCGGTGTAAACAGCCACTACTCATGCAAGCCTGCATCGTGCCAGGGCCGCGCCTAATCTGACGCAGCAGTCAGACGGCCTATTGCCCATTTGCTGGATGGGGAGGCTGAGGTGGGAAGGCCAAGCCCCCAGCCCTGGAAGCCCAGCGGGAGGTAGCCTTGGAGCCTGGCCTCTCTGCGCCTCCTGTGCTTGTTCAGAGCTGTTTGACTTCTGCAAGCCGAGGTCCGGGAGGACAGTGCGGGAGGGCTGCTGCCGCCCCCTGAGCCCCGTGCTCACCTGGGAGGGAAAGGTGGGGGCCGGTGCGCTTCTGGCTGCCCTCCTCCCCCACTTTAAGTGGCCGCTCGCTCGGGAGACCTCAGACCCCAGGCCAACACCCAGAGCCAAGCCTGTGCTAATCCCATTAGCCACGAGGTGGGAGCTGCTCCCATTCACTCTCTGCTTGGGGCTGGGCCGGATTACACATTCCTCAGCCCAGCACACCCTCCCCCTCCCGGGTTTTCTTTGTGGGGTGCAGGTGTTAAATTTTCTCTTCTTACGGCACCTCCCTCTCGTCCTTGGCTGTCGCCACCTTAGGTCTTGCTAGCCTTATCTGTCCCATCTTTATTTGTTTATTTTTGTACCGGGAAGTCCTGAGAGGTTGAGCCACTTGCTTGGGGTCACACAGCTAGGAAGAGGCACACTACCATTGGGCTCTGCAGAGGTGGATGAGCGCTGCCAGGGCTTATAAAGCCCCTCCTCGGCCGAGGGAGGTTCCCTGGAGAGAGCTCAGAGCTGGAGTGGCCCTCGGAGAAAGATCCCCGGGAGGAATCCCATCCAAGCTAGAATTGACAGCCATCTGCCGAGGGAGGGTCTCCTGGAAGAGCTGGTTTCTACCTTATTGGTCAAGACGAAGAGATTTGGTCTTTTCGTCTTTGGATTTGGCCTCTTCCTCTGCAGAAGAGAAGGTGAACTCAAGAATGAATGGGGTTAGGAATCAGGAAAGGGTGGTTTTTAAGTTTCCTATTAATTTGAGTCTTGCTACATTGTGAACAAAATAGTCACAGCCTGATCCGGGAAATGGACATGTAACTGACAAGCACCTGGGGCTTGGCTCTGTGCTCTAGGGTTGGGAGGCCTGGACTCAGTTGTTCTCACAGGCTGCAACTAAAGAGCTATTAGTAGGATTTTGTACTTGGATGTTTATTCTCCCTGCCCTCACACCCTAGGCTGGGAGGGTACGTGAATAGAGGGTAGGACCCAGGGATCTGGGTGGGGAGGCCCTGGCCAGCGGTCAACAGGGGGCTGTGGGCCTTCTCCAGGGTCTGATCAGATCTATCTCTGGAATCCAGTTTGTCAGCATACTGGGATTGATTTAGAAAGATTTATCAGTGAGGACCGCTGGCAGAGTGATAGAGAGATAAGGACGATTTACAAGGGGCTTCCTTCTCTGGTCAGAGGTGACAAGGGAGGCCCTGGGAGAGTTCTGGAATCTGGAAGGGCCTCTGGGGGGTGGGGGGGCTGTCTCCCGGGGTTCTTCAGCTTCTAACCCCAGTGCTTTCCTTCTTTCCTCACTTGCTCATTTACTCAGCACATAATTTCCAAGTGCTTCCTGCGTGCCAGGCACCACTCGCCTCCCAGGAATGCGGCAGTGAACCCAACAAACAGAAATCTCTGTCCTCATTGGAGCTCACGTTCTTCTGGGGAGTCAGGGGCAGTGAACACACAAATCTGAGATGGAAATTATTTTTTTTGAGATAGGGTCTCACTCTGTAGTGGTATGATCTCGGCTCACTGCAACCTCTGCTTCCCAGGCTCAGTCCATTCCCCCCACCTCAGCCTCCCAAGTAGCTAGGACTATAGGCATGTGCCACCATGCCCTACCAACTTTTTGTATTTTTAGTAGAGGTAGGGTCTTGCTATGTTGTCCAGGCTGGTCTTGAACTCCTGGGCTCAAGCGATTCGCTTGTCTTAGCCTCCCAAAGTGCTGGGATTACAGGCATGCCCCAGTGTACCCAGCTGATTTTGTTACTTTTAAATTTTATTTATTTATTTATTTATTTATTTATTTATTTATTTTTGAGACGGAGTTTCGCTCTTGTTACCCAGGCTGGAGTGCAATGGCGCGATCTCGGCTCACTGCAACCTCCACCTCCTGGGCTCAGGCAATTCTCCTGCCTCAGCCTCCTGAGTAGCTGGGATTACAGGCACGCGCCACCATGCCCAGCTAGTTTTTTGTATTTTTAGTAGAGACGGGGTTTCACCATGTTGACCAGGATGGTCTCGATCTCTTGACCTCATGATCCACCCGCCTCGCCTCCCAAAGTGCTGGGATTACAGGCTTGAGCCACCGCGCCCGGCCTTTATTTATTTATTTTTAAGACAGAGTTTTACTCTGTTGCCCAGACTGGAGTGCAGTGGTGCAGTTACTTCTTATTGCAGCCTCAAGCTCCTGTGCTCCTCCTGCCTTGGCCTTTTGAGTAGCTAGGACTGTAGGCATGTACCACCATGCCTGGCCAATATTAAAATTTTCTGTAGAGGCAGGGTCTCGCTATGTTGTCTAGCTGGTCTTGAACTCCTGGGCTCAAGAGATCCTCCTGCCTCAGCCTCCTGAGTAGCTGGGACACAGGATCGACATCTCAGTTCATTGTAGCCTCTGCCTCCTGGGCTCAAGCAATTCCTCCGCCTCAGCTTCCTGAGTAGTTGGGATTACAGGTGTAAGCTGCCACACCCAGCTAATTTTTGTATTTTTAGTAGTGATGGGGTTTTACCATGTTGGCCAGGCTGGCCTCGAACTCCTTGCCTCAAGTGATCCACCTGCCTCAGCCTTCCAAAGTGCTGGGATTACAGGTGTGAGCCACCATGTCTGACTTAATTTTAAAATTTTCTGTAGAGACGGGGTCTTGCTATGTTGTTCAGCTGGTTTCGAACTCCTGGGCTCAAGAGATCCCTGCCTGCGTAGCTGGGACTATAGTCCAGTGCCACTGTGCTTGGCTAAGCAAATGATTTTTAAATTTTTACTTTTTGAGATGGGGTCTTGCTCTGTTGCCCAGGCTGGAGTGCAGTGGCATGATTTTGGCTCACTGTAACCTCTGTCTCCTGGGTTCAAGTGATTCTCCTGTGTCAGCTTCCCTGAATAGCTGAGATTACAAGCCTGCGTCAGCCTCCCTCGATAGCTGAGATTACACCCACCACCATGCCCAGCTAATTTTTTTTATTTTTAGTAGAGATGGGGTTTTGCCATGTTGGTCAGGCTGGTCTCGAACTCCTGACCTCAGGTGATCTGCCCGCCTCGGCCTCCTTAAATTCTGGATTACAGGCGTGAGCCACCACACCCAGCCAGCAAATGATTTTAAAAAGTAACCTAGGTGGGTGGATCACCTGAGGTCCGGAGTTCGAGACCAGCCTGGCCAATGGTGGTGAATCCCTGTCTCTACTAAAAATACAAAAAAAAAAAATTTGTTGGGCATGGTGGTGGGTGCTTGTAGTCCCAGCTGCTCGGGGAGGCTGAGGCAGGAGAATCACTTGAACCCGGGAGGCAGAGGTTACAGTGAGCCAAGATCATAGCACTGCACTCCAGCCTGGGCGACAGGGAGATTCCACCTCAAAAACAAACAACCACCACCACCAAAAAATAAAAACAAAAAAAAAGCCAGACCAGAAAACAAAATGTTTTTTTTTTTTTTTTTTCTCGAGACGGAGTTTCGCTCTTGTTACCCAGGCTGGAGTGCAATGGCGCGATCTCGGCTCACCGCAACCTCCGCCTCCTGGGTTCAGGCAATTCTTCTGCCTCAGCCTCCTGAGTAGCTGGGATTACAGGCACGCGCCACCATGCCCAGCTAATTTTTTGTATTTTTAGTAGAGACGGGGTTTCACCATGTTGACCAGGATGGTCTCGATCTCTCGACCTCGTGATCCACCCGCCTCGGCCTCCCAAAGTGCTGGGATTACAGGCTTGAGCCACCGCGCCCGGCCTCAGAAAACAAAATGTTAAAGGTCTGGTCTGCTCCAAGAGGTGAGGGGCTGTATCAGCACAGCCCACCCCCACCTGACTGATCTGGAGGGGTGACCTTTCTCCTGCATGCAAAGGGCAGAAAAGTGTGGTGAAGGTGGACAGAACACAGAAACCAGAGCGCCTGGTGTATCTGAGCTGGCAGAATGGCTGGAGCTGGTGGGAGGGGATGTGGGGGAGGTGGGATCCTTCAGGTCATGAGGGCTTGGAATTTTAAACTGAGGAATGAGGAGGCTGTGGAGGGTTTTAAGTGGAAGGAGTAATTGAAATTGAGGGACGTTAGAACTGGTCTGGACTCTTAAAAAAAATGTCAATGGTATGCAAGGCAGAGGAAGGCTGAGAACTGTTGCTGATTAAGAGAGACTGAAAAAATGCTACTGCTAAAGGCAATGTATGGCTCTCAATTGGATCTTGGAATCGGGGACACACAAGAAACTGCTCCAAAGAACATCATCCAGGCAGTTGACAAAACTGGGATGTGGACTGTAGATGAGCTGATAGTATCAGATCACTGTTAGGTTTTATGAAGTGGATAATTGTGGTTCTGTAAGAAAATGTCCTTGTCTTAGGAAATAAGAATACTGAATGTTTAGGAACAAAAGGACATACAGTCTACAACTTGTCCTCGGAATGGAAAAAATACTATAATTTATATAGAAAGAGATTTTGCGGAAAAAAAGTGTAATTTACAGATAGATAGATACAGGTACATGGGAGATGATGATACATCAAGTATTACATCAGAAAAGACAGTGAGGCTGGGCGAGGGGCTTACGCCTGTAATCTCAGCATTTTGGGAGGCCAAGGTGGGCAGATCACCTGAGGTCAGGAGTTCGAGACCAGCATGGCCAACATGGCGAAACCCTGTCTCTACTAAAAAAACAAAAATTAGCTGAGTGTGGCAGTGGGTGCCTGTCATCCCAGCTACCTGGGAGGCAGAGGCAGGAGAATTGTTTGGAACCAGGAGGTGGAGGTTGCAGTGAGCTGAGATCATGCCATTGTATTCCAGCCTGGGAGACAGAATGAGACTCCATCTCAAAAAAAAAAAAAAAGCCAGTGAGAGAGCAGTTCACAGTTGTTCAATCTGGTGAAGGTCATAGGGCAATTAATTTATTGTACTATTTCAAACTTTTCTCGAATTGGAAATGATTTCAAAGTAAGCATTTAAAGAAAACTAGAGATTGGGCATGGTGGCTCATGCCTGTAATTCCCACACTTTGGGAGGCCTAGGTGGGTGGACTTCTTGAGGCCAGGATATTGGGGAGAGCAGCCTGGGCAACATAGCAGGACCTTGTCTTTACAAAATGCCTAAAAAATTAGGCGTGGGGGCGAATGCCTGAAAGTCCCAGCCACTTAGGAGTCTGAGGCAGGAGAATTGCTTGAGCCCCAGAGATCGAGGCTGCAGTGAGTTGTGATTGCACCACTGCACTCCAGCCTGGGCAACAGAGTAAGACCCTGTCTCAAAACAACAACAACAAAATGAGGCTGGATTGATAGAGACAGTTTGGTAGACGAGGAGAGAAGCAGGAGATAATTGGGTGAGGGTGACTAGGGAGGGAGGCTGGAGGTGGCCAGGGTTCTGTGCCTTGTGGAGGTTGGGCAGCTAAGAGGATAAACGGACGGACGGCGAGGGAAGGAGGGAGGAGAACTTAGAGGAGTTTTTAGTCGAGCTGCTTGCGGAGGGGTAGGGAGCGGTAGATTTGAGGAGAGGCTGGGAACTGGGCATTCTTGTTTTGGATATGACCGGCGGGGCTGCTCTTGGCTCCCCAGCGTGAAATAAGCATTTAAAGAAAACTAGAGGTGGACTGAGCCAGCTCCTCCCACCGTGTCCTATACCTAACGTTGCTTTCCAGCCAGACCCTCACCCAGCCCAGCTTTTTAGGAGACTGGCTGGAGCTGTTCTCAGGACAGGTCTTGAGCCAGACCAGGGCCTGCTGGGAGCCCTGGTCAGTGGCTAGTCAGGGCCGGGGTCCTTAAACACATCTGCTGCCCATCCGCAGAGACCCTGCAGGTGACTTGGGAGGAAGTCAAGGCCACTAGGTGGGAGCCGCTCAAGCTCCTTGTCACCTCTCCCAGGCCACCAATGCACTCACCATTGCATGTGAGGTTTCTTCAGGAGATAAGGAAAGTATGGGACCCTCAGCCTGGGGGGAACCCGGGCTTCCCACATCCTCACCAACCATTTGACATGTTTCTGAGCCCTCTGGGAGTCAGTGGATGCCCCTTGTAATCCCCAAATAGAAAATGGCTTCATCTAGAGGCAGGACGGCCTCCAAGCTGAGGTGTGGATGTTGCTCCCCCAGTTACAGGGCATATGAGGACTTTCTAAACCTCGACTTTCTCATCTATAAAATGGGTTGATTAGAGCAAATGAATTCATTTGGTGGTTGTGAGGTTTGTTTTTGTTATTTTGTTAACTTTTTTTTTTTTTTTTAAATACAGTGTCTTGCTCTGTCATCCAGGCTGGAGTCCAGTGGCTGCTATCGGCTCACTGCAGCCTCCACCTGCCGGGGTTCGAGTGATTCTCCTGCCTCAGCCTCCCGAGTATCTGGGGTTACAGGCACCTGCCACAACACCTGGCTACATTTTGTATTTTTAGTAGAGGTGGAGTTTCACCATGTTGACCAGGGTGGTTTTGAACTGCTGACCTCGGGTGATCCACCTACCTCGACCCCCAAAGTGCTGGGATTACAGGTGTAAGCCACCATGCCTGGCCACAAACTCATTTGTTTTCTGGAGTTATTGTCTTTTTAAAAAAAACATTTGGAATTTCTTAGAATATCTGGTTTCTAGTTTCTCTTTTTTTTTTTTTTTTTTGGGTTAAGAGACAGAGAGTCTGTTTCTGTTGCCCAGGCTGTAGTGCAATGGCATTTGTATGGCTCACTGCAGCCTCAACCTCCTGGACTCAAATGAGCCTCCCACTTCAGTCGCTCCTAACTAGCTAGGACTATAGGCGCATGCCACCACACCTGGCTAACTTTTACATTTTTTGTAGAGATGGGGGTCTCTCACTATGTTGCTCAAGCTGGTCTTGAACTCCTGGGCTCAAGTAATCCTCTTGCCTGGGCTTCCCTAAGTGCTGGGATTATAGGTGTGAGTTACCATGCCCAGCCAGCCTTCTGGTCTCTTGATACATTGTTTTCATTTGTCATATCTCTTGGATGAGCTGCTTTGTTTTCTTGGAGATTTCCTTCTTGGAATTTGAGTCTTCCTTCTGGAGTCTGGTTAGCCCAGTTCTTGCGTGTGCTGTAGAGCCACTGCTCTTCAGACTCCCTTTGCCTCCTGTGTGTCATGATTCCCTTGTCTTCAGTTTTCTGTTTGACTCCCTCCTTTCTGTAGAGCGCGTCCTGCTGTAGCTTTCTTCGAAAGGGCATGTTTCTGAGGCCTAGTATACCTGAAAAATGCTTTTGTTCTGCCTTCACACTTGTAGTGCTATTTGGGAAATACTTTCCCTCTAGGTTTTTTGTTTGTTTGTTTTGAGACAGAGTCTCGCTCTGTCACCCAGGCTGGAGTGCAATGGCGCGATCTTGGCTCACCGCAACCTCTGCCTCCCTGGTTGAAGTGATTCTCCTGCCTTCGCCTCCTGAGGAGCTGGGACTACGGGTGTGAGCCATGATGCCCAGCCTTCCCTCTAGGATTTTGAAAAAATTCCCACATCACCTTCCACATTCCACTGTTACGTTTGAATGGCATTTCACAATGATGCCATTTCGATTCCTGATCTTTGTGTGTGAACCTTTTTTTCCCCCTTCCTTTTTTTTTTTTTTTGAGATGGAGTCTCACTCTGTAGCCCAAACTGGAGGGCAGTGGCGTGATCTCGGCTCACTGCAATCTCTGCCTCCTGGGTTCAAGCAATTCTCCTTCCGCAGTCTCGGAAGTAGCACGTAGCTGGGATTACAGGTGTGCGCCACCACGCCCAGCTAACTTTGTACCTTTTTTTTTACTAGAGATGCGGTTTTACCATGTTGGCCAGGCTGGTCTCGAGCTCCTGACCTCAGGTGATCCATCTACCTCAGCCTCCCAAAGTGCTGGGATTATAGGTGTGAGCCACCATGCCCAGCTTTCTTTCTTTCTTTTTTTTTTTCTTTGGAGAGAATCTCACTCCCGTCCAGAATGGATTGCAAATGCAAGATCTCAGCTCACTGCAACCTCTGCCTCCCAGGTTCAAGCGATTCTTCTGCCTCAGCTTCCTGAGTAGCTGGGATTACAGGTGCCTACCATCACGCCTGGCTAATTTTTGTCATCTTTGTATTTTTAGTAGAAATGGGGTTTCACCATGTTGGCCAGGCTGGCGTTGAACTCCAGACCTTAGGTGATCTGCCTGTCTCAGCCTCCCAAAGTGCTGGATGACAAGTGTAAGCCACCGTGCCCAGCCTCCGCTTCCTTTTCTAAGTGGTTAACATCTTTCAGAACTACGTAATAGTTCAGAACATGGACCCTGAAGTTCATAAATAGGCTTCACCACTGACTAGTTACCTGGCTTGGGGCATGTTGCCTGACCATCTTTACCACAGTGCTCTTTTGTAAAATGGATAATAGTACCTACCTTTTACAGTTGTATGGGGACTAATCCGGTGTATGTACATAATGACCTGGAGCACTGCCTGCCATAAGGTAAGCCTCAAGGTTATTGTTCCTTTTTTTTTTTTTTTTTTTTTTGGCAATGGAGGCTCACTCCGTTGCCCAGGCTGGAGTGCAGTAAGGGGATCTCGGCTCGCTGTAACCTCCGCCTTCTGGGTTCGAATGATTCTCCTGCCTCAGCCTCCGAAGTAGCTGGGACTACAGGCTTGTGCCAACATGCCTAACAAATGTTTGTATTTTCTTTTTTTCTTTTTTTTTTTTTTTAAAGACGGGGGTTTCACCATGTTGGTCAGGCTGGTCTTGAACTCCCAACTTCAGGTGATCCGCCTGCTTTGGCCTCCAAAGTGCTTGGATTACAGGCGTGAGCCACCACGTCCGGCCTAATGTTTGTATTTTTAGTAGAGATGGGGTTTCACCATGTTGGCCAGGCTGGTCTCCAACTTCTGGCCTCAGGTGATCCCCCTGCCTCAGCCTCCCAAAGTGCTGGGATTACACTGGGCCTGGCCACAGTTACTGTTATTCTTCATCACTTTTCTTTTTTTTTTTTTTTTTGAGGAGGAGTTTCGCTCTTGTTACCCAGGCTGGAGTGCAATGGCGCGATCTCGGCTCACCGCAACCTCCGCCTCCTGGGTTCAGGCAATTCTCCTGCCTCAGCCTCCTGAGTAGCTGGGATTACAGGCACGCGCCACCATGCCCAGCTAATTTTTTGTATTTTTAGTAGAGATGGGGTTTCACCATGTTGACCAGGATGGTCTCGATCTCTTGACCTCGTGATCCACCCGCCTCGGCCTCCCAAAGTGCTGGGATTACAGGCTTGAGCCACCACGCCCGGCTCTTCATCACTTTTCTAACATTTCATGTTCATATGTTTTCCCATGGGGTCTTTTTGCATTTCCTGTGCTGGGTGCTGCGTAGACTGTAGCAGTCTGGAAACCCAAGTCCTTCAGTCTGAAATTTTTTGTAGCAGTTTTATTGTTTAATTTCCTTCCCAGTATTTTTACTGTTCTCTCTAGTGTTTCTATTCGTTAGATACCCTGGGTTTCCTGGGCTGATCAGTGAATTTTCGTTTTCTTTTCTTTTCTTTTTTTTTTTTTTTTTGAGACAGTCTTGCTCTGTTGCCCAGGGTAGAGGTCAGTGGCATGATCTCGATTCATTGCAGCCTCTGCCTTTGGGTTGAAGTGATTCTCATGCCTCAGCCCCCGGAGTAGCTGGGATTACAAGTGTGTGCCACCATGCCTGGCTAATTTTTGTATTTTTAGTAGAGACGGGGTTTTGCCATGTTGCCCAGGCTGGTCTCAAACTCCTGGCCTCAAGTGATCTGCCTGCTTCAGCCTCCCAAAAACTTAGGATTACAGGTGTGAGGCACTGTGCCTGGCAAGGGATTTTCTTAATGGTATCTTCTAACCTTTTAATTTTTTTTTTTTTTTTTTTTTTGAGATAGGATCTCCCTATGTTACCCAGGCTGGACTGCAGTGGTGCACTCACTGCTCACTGCAGCCTCGAACTCAAACAATTGGGGCTCAAACGATCCTCCTGCCTGTGCCTCCTGGGACTACAGGTGTGCACCACCACACCTGGCTAGTTTTTTTTTTTTTTTGAGACAGTGTTTTGCTCTGTCGCCAGGTGCCAGGCTGGAGTGCAGTGGTGCAATCTTGGCACACTGCAACCTCCGCCTGCCAGGTTCAAGCAATTCTCCTGCCTCAGCCTCCCGAGTAGCTGGGACTACAGGCGTGCGCCACCATGTCTGGCTAATTTTGTATTTTTTTTTAGTAGAGATGGGATTTCACCTCGTTGGCCAGGATGGTCTCGATCTCTTGACCTCGTGATCTGCCCACCTCGGCCTCCCAAAGTGCTGGGATTACAGGCGTGAGCCACCATACCTGGCCCACCTGGCTAGTTTTTGTAGAATTTAATTTTTAAATTTGAGGTATTATATTTTTGTGTCCCAAGAGCTCTTATAATCCTAGTGCTTTTTTTTTTTAAAATAGCATCCCGTTGTTTCATGGGTATATGAATTCTCATTACTAGGATATTAATTGTATTCCCTGGCGTTTTCTTTTTTCATGCAATGTCTGTTTCCTCCGAGTCTTTTTTTCTCTTTCACCTTGTAGACTTCCCTCGGGCATCTGTGTATGGTTATTCTCAGGTGCCTCTTTAAGAAAAAGCAGATGGGATTCAGGTGTAAGGGTGGGGCTTGTTGGCCATTGAGGAACTTCTCGAATGTCCTCTGTAAAAAGATCTTCCCTTGTTGACCTTGTAAATGTCACAGGCAAGAATTGACTGGTTTTTTTGCCTGTTGATGTTGAAGCCAGGCTGTTCCTGTCCCAAGAGCTGAGTGTGCATGCTAAGATTGACGATACCTGTTTTTCTTTTGGGCCACACCCTAATCCTGAGAACCTGTACGCTCAATGGTTCCATCCTTCCTATAAACAGAGGGATCAGTGCTTCTGTGGTGAAACCAGCTCTCTTGTCCTCAGCTCCTCTGTGAACCCTGGCTTTGAAGGTACCCAGGGTCTCTGGGTTCAGTCTTTGGAATTGCTGGCTTCTTGACTGCCTCCATCAAGCTTAGATGTGGCATGATCTTGGCTCGCTGCAGTCTCTGCCTCAACCTCCTGAGTAGCCGGACTCTAGGCACATGCCACCACACCCGGCTAATTTTTGTATTTTTAGTAGAGATGGGGGTTTCATCATGTTAGCCAGGCTGGCCTAGAACTCCTGACCTCGGGTGATCCCCCTGCCATGGCCTCCCAATATGCTGGGATTACAGGCGTGAGCTACGCGCCCGGCCGTGGGCATGTTTCCTTGCCACTTCTCTCCTGTTTCGCTCTGGTTCCTTTTTAGGCCGTCTGACTGTCATTTTTGTGAGGTTCTGGTGTTTGGGGAAGGATTTGTAAAGATCAAACGCTGTGCTGCCTCTCGTGCGCTCATACTCCTCTCGCTAGTTTGCCTGGAAGACCTGGTTCGTCTGTCTCTGCTTCGAGGCCTCTGAAGTCTTCCAGCTTTTGCCGGAGCCCTCTACCCCTACGTCAGTTTCCACCCGAGGAGGTGGAGTCTTCGTAGGAGGGGAACCAATCACTGGGGAAATCTTTTGTGATTGCTTGAGAATTGACCAAATCTGGAGCCCTCGGGGCAAGGCTGAGGTGGAAGCCTTTGGCTGGCCTGAGGCCTTGACCTCTCTCTCTGTGGGATTCCCTTTATTTAAATTAGAGTACTTATTTTGGGGGCTGGATTGGAGCAGTTACAAAGTTCCTGCCCATTTGCGAGGATGGAGAAGAGGCTGGAATTCAGCTGGACTTGCTGGCTGCGGCGGGGGTCTCAGGTGGGGAGTAACTGGGCGCCCAGCTGACAGATGTTTTTGGGAATCTGCTTACCTGGTGGGGAGGTCAGGGGTGGCTTCCTGCTGGAGGGGAGGCTGGAGGTACGCTTAGGCGTAGCAGAGGAGGGGCAGGATGGGGTGAGGAGGCTGGGGTGGGCTTCCCTCCTCCCTGGGGCCAGCCCCCAGGCCCTCCTGGTGGGGCAGGGCGGAAGCTGGCTGATCTGGGCTGCTGGCTCCTGCAGTCTCGGTCCGGGTTCTCATCTAGGATAGCTTGGATGAGACTGCAGCCTCCGCCACTCGGCCGCCTCTTTCCTGCGCCAATGGGAGCTCCGGGACGGCGACGGTGGCGACGGGGCCCGTGGCCCAGCCGCAGTCTCAGTGATGTGCAGGGTGAGCCCTCTGTCCCACCGCCCCAGCCTCGAGCTCTGTCACCTGGAATTGGGGGGGGGGTGCCGCCAAGCAGACGTCCCGGCGAGGCCTGGGCACAAAATTTTGCCATTTTAGGCTCAGGGAGTGTGAGATGCCTGCCCCAGGTCCCACAGCGGGAGGTGAGGGGTTGGAGGCCGAGCGAGCTCCCTGCCAGAACTCGACGGGGCCTGGCAGGGTGGTAGGGGTGTTCATAGAAATTTCTTTCTTTTTTCGTTTCTTGGCTCAGTTTTCTTTTTTTTTTTTTTTGCGACAGAGTCTTGCTCTGTCACCCAGGCTGAAGTGCAGTGGCACAATCATAACTCAATGCCTCTAATTCCTGGGCTTAAACGATCTTCCCGCCTCAGCCTCCCCGGTAGCTGGGACCACAGGTGTGCGCCACTATGCCTGGCTAATTAAAAAATTTTTTTTGTAGAGATAGGTCATGCTATGCTGCCCAGGCTAGTCGTGAACTCGTGGCCTCATAATCCTCCTGCGTTAGT
The DNA here is from genome assembly GCF_048565385.1 of Saimiri boliviensis. Lineage (NCBI taxonomy): Eukaryota > Metazoa > Chordata > Mammalia > Primates > Cebidae > Saimiri > Saimiri boliviensis. The sequence goes on along the minus strand of NC_133468.1, from coordinate 27,727,023 downwards.
CTTCCAAAGTCCTGGGATTCACAGGTGTGAGCCACCACGCCAGAGTCTGGGATGCAATTGTTGTGAGAGGTCAAGATGTTTTAAAACGTGAAGATAAAATGTGTTTGTTCTGTGTTTGGTGACGAAGGGGTGTTTGGAATTGAAAATGTGCAGCTGGTGTCTAATGAACGCTTCTGTGTGTGGGTGGCGCGGCTGAGTGGAGAAGGGTAGGTTTGGGAGTCAGAGCCTCAGTGACCTTATCTGTAAATGGGATACCAGTCTCCCTCCCAGTTGACTGGAGTGGGGACCACTGGGCAGAGAAGCGGGTCCCAGAGAAGCCCTGGGCTCCCTCCAGCCCTTCAGGACCTCACCCTATCCCACACCAGAAATACTATTTTATAATTTCTTTTAAGTTTTTGAGACAGGGTTTTGCTGTCACACAGGCTAGAGTGCGGCAGTGCAATCTGGGCTCGCTGCAACCTCTGCCTCCCCGGTTCAAGCCATCCTCCGCCTCAGACTCCTGAGTAGCTGGGATTACAGGTGAACACCACCATGCATGGCTAATTGCTTTTAATTTCTGTGGAGATGTTGTTTCACCATGTTTCCCAGGCGGGTCTCAAACTTCTGACCTCAAGTGATATGCCTGACTTGGCCTCTCAGAGTGCTGGGATGGATTACAAGCCTGAGCCACTGGGCCCGGTCTAAAAAAATTTTTTTTGACATGGTGTCTTGCTTGTTGCCCAGGCTGGTCCTAAACTACCAGCCTCAACTGATCCTCCTTTGGCCTTCCAGAGTGTTGCGATTACAGACATATGCCACTGTGCCCAGCCTGTACCATAAATATTACTTGAGTGCCTCCTATGTGCAGCATAGGGCTAGGAACAGAAAATAACTTGTAGCCCACCTGGTAATGCTGGGGTGAGTAGTCTGGTCAACAGTGGCCCACGTCCTGTTTTTGCAAATAAGGTTTTATTGGTATAGAGCAGTGGCCCAATCATTTACGGTCTGGGTGCTTTCCTTTCGACAAGCAGCAGACGCCCTTTCAGAGGAAAGCTTGCACTCTCCAGTGGGTGGAGGCAATAAGGAACTAACACCTGTGATAGCCGGTGATAAGCGGTGGAGAAAAACATTTCAGGAAAGGGCATGGTGGGTGGCAGGTGAGTTGCATTGTTAAGCAGGGCAGTTAGGGAAGGCCTGATTCTTCTGGGTCGCCTGAGCTGTAACAGCAGGGAGTGAGGGAGTTAGGGTATAGGCAGGCGGGAGTGTGCAGGGTCTTCCCTGTATCTGGAAGGAGGACCTGATTCCAGCGAGGCACAGAGCTCGGACCAGCCTGTTGGCAGTGACAAAGCATTCTGGTCCTTTGCTGTTTAAGGAACTTTTGCCCCCACCGTGATCACATGCAGCCTCCCGCCCTGACTTGAACCAGGGACTTGAGGTGCTGACCTTACAGTCAGCTTCTTGAAGGGTCGCCAGCAACTCCACCGTTGCAGAGGGAAGATTGCATTGGTGGGGCGGGCAGGGTGGCCCACGCCTGTAATCCCAGCACTTTGGGAGGCCCAGGTGGGTGGATCACTCCCAAAGTGCTGGAATTAAAGGCATGAGCCACCACACCTGGCCTTAGTTTTTTGTTTTTTGTTTTTTTTTTGAGACAGAGTTTCGCTCTTGTTACCCCAGGCTGGAGTGCAATGGCACGATCTCGGCTCACCGCAACCTCCGCCTCCTGGGTTCAGGCAATTCTCCTGCCTCAGCCTCCTGAGTAGCTGGGATTACAGGCACGCACCACCATGCCCAGTTGATTTTTTTTTGTATTTTTAGTAGAGACGGGGTTTCACCATGTTGACCAGGATGGTCTCGATCTCTTGACCTCGTGATCCACCCGCCTCGGCCTCCCAAAGTGCTGGGATTACAGGCTTGAGCCACCGCGCCCGGCCTTTTAGTTTTAATTTTAATTCCCCCCCACCGCCGCCCTAGCTGGAGTCTCACTCTGTTACCCAGGCTGGAGTGCAGTGACGTGATGTCGGCTCACTGCAGCCTCCCCCTCCTGGGTTCAAGCTAGTCTCCTGAGTAGCTGTGATTATAGGTGTATGCCACCATGCCTGGCTGAAGTTTGTATTTTTAGTAGCGTTGGGGTTTCACCATGTTGGTCAGGCTCCTGACCTCATGATTCACCTGCCCTGACCTCCCAAAGTGCTGGGATTACAGGCGTGAGCCACCACACATGGCAGTTTTAATTTTTAATATTTTTTTGGAGACAGGGTCTTGTTCTGTCTCTCAGGCTGCATGCAGTATCTGCTCACTGCAGCCTCAACCTCCTATGCTGAAGCGATCCTTCCACCTCAGCCTCCAGAGTAGCTAGCTGGGTTACAGGCATAACCACCATGCTCGGTTAATTTTTTTTTTTTTTTTTTTTTTTTTGAGGCGGAGTTTCGCTCTTGTTACCCAGGCTGGAGTGCAATGGCGCAACCTCGGCTCACCGCAGCCTCTGCCTCCTGGGTTCAGGCAATTCTCCTGCCTCAGCCTCCTGAGTAGCTGGGATTACAGGCACGCGCCACCATGCCCAGCTAATTTTTTGTATTTTTAGTAGAGACGGGGTTTCACCATGTTGACCAGGATGGTCTCGATCTCTTGACCTCGTGATCCGCCCGCCTCGGCCTCCCAAAGTGCTGGGATTACAGGCTTGAGCCACCGCGCCCAGCCGATTAATTTTTTTGTATTCTTTTTGTAGAGACGGAGTCTCACCATGTTGCCCAGGCTGGTCTTGAACTCCTGGGCTCAAGTCATCTGCCCACCTTGGCCTCCAGAAGTGCTGAGATAGGTGTGAGCCACCACGCCCAGCTAGAGCTTGCATTTTTTTTTCCCATGGAGATGAAATTCACATAGCATCCAGTTAACCATCTGAAACGTATCCACTTCAGTGGTATTGGGTACATTGATCCTGTGCAGTCACCAGCTATCTTTGGTTTCAAAATTGAATTTTTATTTTAAGCAAGGACAAATGGCATTTGGGTAGAAGTGAGTGGCCCCATGCAGACTGTGACCTTGTAGTCCGTGCTTAGCTTTTCTGAGTTCCAGGGTTTGGAACCATAAAAATAGTAACAAGAATCACAGACCAGGTGCTGTGGCCCAGGTTTGTCATCTCAGCCCTTTGGGAGGCTAAGGTGGGAGGATCACTTGAGCCCAGGAGTTCTAGACCAGACTGGGTAACATAGTGAGATCCTGACTCTATGAAAAAGAAAAAAATCACCTGTAATGGGTGGTGCATTCCTATAGTCCCAGCTATTTGGGAGACTGAGGCAGGAGAATCGATCCCTGGAGGCAGAGGTTGCAGTGAGTCGAGATTGCGCCACTGCATTTCACCCTGGGTGACAGAGCAACAAAAAAGAAATCACATTTATGGCCAGGTGGGGTGGCTAAGGTGGGAGGATTGTTTGAAGCCAGGAGTTTGAGACCAGCCTGGCCAATGTAGCAAGATCCCATCTCTAAAAAAGTAAAAAGAAACCATTAGTTGGTTGTGGTAGTGTGTGGCTGTGGTCCCTGCTACCCAGGAGACTGAGGTTGGAGGATTGATTGAGTTCAGGAGCTGGAGGCTGCAGTGAGCTGTGACTGAGCCACTGCACTGCAGCCTGGGTGAACAGAGCAAGACCCTGTCTCTTACAAGAAAAGAGTCTGGGTGTGGTGGCTCACTCACGCCTATAATCTCAGCACTTTGGGAGGCCAAGGTGGGAGGATTGCTTGAGGACTAGAATTTGAGACCAACTTGGGCAACATAGCAAGACCCCATCTCTACAAAAACAAACAAAAAAAATGTAGCTGGGTGTGATGGTGTGTGCCTGTGGTCCCACTTACCCAGGAGGCTGAGGCTGGAGGATTGATTGAGCTCAGGAGTTGGAGGCTGCAGTGAGCTGTGATTGAGCCACTGCACTGCAGCCTGCATGAAGATAGTGAGACCCTATTTCTAAAAAAAAGAAAAGAAACAGCTGGGTGCGGTGGCTCACGCCTATAATCCCAGCACTTTGGGAGGCTGAGGTGGGAGGATCACCGGAGGTCAGGAGTTCGAGACCAGCCTGACCAATATGGTGAAACCCTGTCTTACAAAAAAAGAGAGAGAGAGAGAGAGAGAGAGAGAGGAAAAAAAAAGAAAAGAAAAGAAACAGCATTTATGCAGTTGGGTAATCCCAAACAGAAGCATGTCCTGGGTGGCAGGTCCCAGGTACTGTGTAGGGGAGAGTTCCCGCCCTCAGGGAGGGAACTGTCTTTCGGGGGAGACAGAGGCATGAAATACACGAGGAGGGTAGAGATCTGTTTCTGAGGGGTTGTGGGTTGTCAGTGTCACTTGGGGCCTGCTTGGGGCCTGTGGCTGTTGGGGGCTTCTCTGGGGCCCGGGAGCCTGGAGGGGGTGAAGGGGGAGAAGTCTAGGAGGCTTTAGGAGCTGTGCCTGAGGGGCCGTGCGGGAAAGGGGGATGGGCATGTAGACGTGACCAGGGGGACGTTTGTACTGGAGAGTGACGTGGAGAGTGGGGGCGCTGGCTTCATGGTCCTAGGTGAGTAGGGATCGTGTGTCCATTTTACAGAGTTGCATACTGAGGCCCTGAGAAGGCACTGACTTGCTGGGGATTCCCGGCTGCCCCGCCCAGCTCGGGAGGAGGGGCTTTGGGTGCCGTTGAGCCCTTGTGGTGGGCAGGAGCCGTTGGCTGGCATCCGGGCCTGGGTGGTGCTGGGCGGGTTTCACAAGCCCAGGCAGGGGTTGGCCTGGGCCGCTAGGCTTCCGTGCAGCCTGGGGCAGGAAGAGCTGGCGGCTGATGTAAGCTCTTGCGCAAACCCCTGGCTGCCGGCTTCCGGAGCCTTCTACCCACCTGCCTGCCACAGCAAGGCGGAAGCCCGGGGCTTGGCGGGGCTTGGAGGCCCTGCTGCCCCGGCTCGGGCTGCATGGATGGACTGACCGGCCACCGAGGCCCTGGGGCCCGAGGGCTTGGCGCTGGAGTCCGGTGAGGGGGCTGGACCAGGCTAGACTGGAGTGTGGGGGCCAGACACGGGGCGGTGGTGATGGGGCATGTGGCCAGAGGGCATCCCCTGCTGCTCTGCGCACTCCAGTCTCTCCTCTGGGGCCCAAGGTGGAGGCCCTGCCCTTCTCTGCCTGACTTTCCCCACATGGACCCCAAAGAAGCGGGGTTGGACATTCTGGGATCCCATGCCTCTGGGAGGCGGTCAGTGAGCACTTGTATGCTGGCCCTTTGTTGGGGAGGACGGGAGTACTGGGGACACAGAGGTTGGGCCGACGTCTCTGAGCTCCCACGGGCAGGACCAGGGCCACCTGGGAGCCTGCATCTCCTGCAAAGCCATCTAACTTCTCCATGCCACCTGTAAACAGTGGCTTAAAGGGGGTGGTGGCTCTAGGGTACACACAGAATCCCTCGGCTGGGGGTGCTTTGCTGCCACCTCCTGAGGGCATTGCCGGGAGGATTTGAAGTCACCTGCACAGTGCCTGGTGCCGGCCAGCTTTTAGTGAATGGGTGCCATGGCTGGTTATTGTTATTATTTATATTTTGGCTCCTGGTCTTGTTCTGTCAGCCGGCGTGGAGTGCAGTGTTATAACTGCAGTCACAGCTCACTGCAGCCTCCAACTCCCAGCCTCAAGCCATCCTCCTGCCTCAGCCTCAAGAGACTGTAGGCGAGAGCCACCTTGCCTGGCCTGTTATTAGCTGTCATTATATTGTTACTGTGGTTAAACACATGCTTCCTTCTCTATCATTCCCAACGGGAGGCATTTTTATCCCCATTTTGTTGATGTGCAAACTGAGACCCGGTGAGGCTGGTGAGGGCAGCCCCTTCCCCAGCTCCTGCATGTTTTCTCTCTGACCTGTGACCCAGAGGCCCGCCAGGGTCTTCCCTTACAGGGAGTGGCGTTTGGGGCTTGTGGGACAGAGCCCCTAGGGGGGTAGCTGGGAGGCGCACTGTCCGATATGGACCCAACCATGTGGGGCATGGCGGTGCTGGCTGCAGCTTGCACCCAGGCCCCAGCTGATGTCCATCATCTTTCTGAGCAGCAGTCAGTCCCGTGGCCCCTGTTGGCAGGGACCCAGGGTCCGTGAAACCTGCTGGCTGGAGGGGTTGCCTGAATGGGGCTCCCTTAGCGACTCCCAGGCCTGCTGTTCCATTCATTCACGGAGTCATTCCCTAAGTCACTGTGGCCTGGTAGTGCCAGCTGTGGACTCAGGGACACCCTGTGGGGCTGCATTGTGAGTCACTGCTTCCCAGCTGTGTGACCTGGCAGTACCCAACCCCAAGTCTCAGCTGCGTCGTCTGTTAAATGGGCACACGGGGCTGGCTAGGGCTGCTGTGGGAAGTCCTTCTCTGGCCACAGAGTGAGTGTCCTCTCTGGGCCTGCAGAGCGCCGAACATGAGCCCCCGCCTGTGCGTTCCCCACCTCCTTGCCCTGTGGCCTCTTGAAGTCCCGGTGCTGTGGGACTTCCAGAGGCCACAGGGCAAGGCGACCTCAGGATTCTGCAGGTGGGGAGAACGGTGCCGTGCTGCATCTGGGCTGCCTGGGCATCGGGTGGCAGGCCCTCCTCCGAAGGTGCCCAGGCCTGAGGGTCTGCTGTGGGGGGCTTCTTGGGGGCTTCCTGCCATCTTGTGCTTCCTCAAGCCCTGGATCTGATTGAGTTGACCCAGGCCCCTCCTGTGATCTGGGGTGGAGTTGGGGCAGGGAAACCCCCTTTGGTCTCCTGGCCAGCATCAGCTCCATGCAGCTGGGGCGAGACGGGGGTCTTGGGGCCGGGGCGGCGGGGCTCACCTGGTTAGCTGCCTGACAGTCCTCCCAACTTCTCTCTGCAGGCGAGGCCTTCCTGGGCAGCTTTGTGGCCAGCGGGATGGGACCCTCGGCCTCATCCCAGGGAAGCCCGGTGCCACTGCCCTCTGACCTCTCCTTCCGCTCCCCCACCCCCAGCAACCTGCCCATGGTGCAGCTGTGGGCTGCCCACGCCCATGAAGGTAAGGAGCGCGCCAGGGTTGGGGCTGAGGGCTGGCGGGGCGCTGTCCTGGACACTCAGGCAACTTCATGTGGCCCTTTATGGTCAATACCTGAGTGAGCTGGGGCTAGCGGGCCCCAGGTCACCTGGTCTCTCGTTCCTCAAACACTTAGGGCTTCCTCTTGTCACTCACAGGGCCTTTGCATGAGCCGTGCTATCTCCTTTGAGCCTGACACCCTGCCCAGGCCACCTCCCATTCCGCCTGTGGCTCAGCTCAGAGACTCCCTCTTCCTCCTCGCTTCTTTTCCATCAGTCACTTGTGACAACAGATTACCTGTTAATTGGTAAACTACCCACTTCCCCACTGGAGTGCTCTGAGTGCAGGTTTGATCTACTCAGCACTGGATCCCTGGTGCATAGTAGGCTCATTAATAATGACAGGAGCAGGCCAGGCATGGTGGCTCACAGTTGTAATCCCAACACTTTGGGAGGTTGAGGTGGGAAGATCACTTGAGGCGAGGTGTTGGAGACCAGCCTGGGCAACGTAGTGAGATGCCTTCTGTTTAAAAAAAAAAAAAAAAATTCCTGCAGTAGAGGGGCCTGGGGCTGGCTTCCCCCCGGGCTGTGAGCAGATTCTGGATTTCTCTAGACCCTCTCTTTCATTCTCTCTGCAAAGGAATGGGTCTGGGGACCTCAGCTCCTCCCCTTCCTCTGGCTTTGACAGGTTCTGGCTGTTGGTTGCTAGGTCCCTCCTCCCTCCTCCCTCCTCCCTCCTCCCTCCTCCCTCCTCCCTCCTCCCTCCTGCCTCCTGCCTCCTGCCTCCTCCCTCCTCCCTCCTCCCTCCTCCCTCCTCCCTCCTCCCTCCTCCCTCCTCCCTCCTCCCTCCTGCCTCCTGCCTCCTCCCTCCTCCCTCCTCCCTCCTCCCTCCTGCCTCCTGCCTTCTCCCTCCTCCCTCCTCCCTCCTCCCTGTCCTGTGGGCTGCAGGACCCCTCCTGTTCTTACAGTGCTTTGCCCATTGCACAGATGAGGCCAGTGAGGCTGCTCCTTCTGGGTGCTTTGGGGAAGGCATCTGAATAGAGGAACCGGGGCGTGCAGCCTGCACAGAGGGCGCCTTCTAGGCTGGGTTTCCACCTGAGCCTCCCACTTTAACCAGGCAAGGTGGGTGCCAGAGGGTCTGAACAAGCAGAGCCTGCCTCTCGTGTCTGTCTGCCCCTAGCTGGCTACCTCCGTGTCTCTGAGACTTCCTTTTCTTTTTGGCCAACAAATCTTAGTAATGACCAAGCACAGAGGGTACTTACCACATTTGAGTGCATGTGCCGCTCACTTCAGTCTCAGAACCAGCCCTGCCTGGAGAGGACTGTTAGGCTCGTTTTTTTGAGACAGGGTCTTGCTCTGTCGCCCAGGCTGGAGTGCAGTGGTGCAATCTCAGCTCACTGCAGCCGCCGCCTCCCAGGCTCAAGACCTTCTCCCACCTCAGCCTCTTGAGTAGCTGGGACTGCAGGTGTACATCATCACACCTGGTTAACTACTGTATTTTTTTTGGTGGAGGCAGGGTTTCACCATGTTTCCCAGGTTGGTATCTTCCTGCCTTGGCCTTGCAAAATGCCAGGTTAACAGGCATAAGCCACTGCGCCTGGCCCAGTAAGCCTGTTAGGTCCATTTTACAGATGGGAGAGCAGAGACCTGTTGCCTGTGTAAAAGGGCTGTTTTTTTTTGTTTTGTTTTGTTTTTGAGACGGAGTTTCGCTCTTGTTAGCCAGGCTGGAGTGCAATGGCGCGATCTTGGCTCACCGCAACCTCCGCCTCCCGGGTTCAGGCAATTCTCCTGCCTCAGCCTCCTGAGTAGCTGGGATTATAGGCACACGCCACCATGCCCAGCTAATTTTTTGTATTTTTTTAGTAGAGACGGGGTTTCACCATGTTGACCAGGTTGGTCTCGATCTCTCGACCTTGTGATCCACCCACCTCGGCCTCCCAAAGTGCTGGGATTACAGGCTTGGGCCACCGCGCCCGGCCTGTTTTTTTTTTTGAAGAGGCACCTCACTGGAGTGCAGTGGTGCGATCTCGGCTCACGGTGATCTCCACATCCTGGGTTCATGTGATTCTGCCTCAGCCTCCTGAGTAGCTGGGATTACAGGCACCCACTACCACATCCAGCTAATTTTTGTATTTTTACCAGAGACAGGATTTCACCATGTTGGCCAGGCTGGTCTCAAACTCCTGACCTTGTGATCCGCCCGCCTCGGCCTCCCAAAGTGCTGGGATTACAGGTGTGAGCCACCACGCCCTTTCTTTCTTTCTTTCTTTCTTTCTTTTTTTTTTTTTTGGAGGAGTCTCACTGTGTCACCCAGGCTGGAGTGCAATGGTGCGATCTTGGCTCACTGCAATGTCTGCCTCCTGGGTTCATGCGATTCTTCTGCCTCAGCCTCCTGAGTAGCTGGGATTACAGGCGCGTGCCATCATGCCTGCTTAATTTTTAGTAGAGATGGGATTTCTCCATGTTGGCCAGGCTGATCTCAAACTCCTGACCTCGTGACCCACCCACCTTGGCCTCCCAAAGTGCTGGGATTACAGGCGTGAGCCACTGTGCCTGGTGGGTTGTATTTTTTTTAGAGAGAGTCTCGCTCTGTCACCCAGGCTGGTGTGCAGTGGTTCGATCTCGCTCACTACAACTTCTGCCTCCCGGGTTCAAGTGATTCTTCTGTCTCGGCCTCCTCAGTAGCTGGGATTACAGGCATATGCCATGATGCCTGGCTAATTTTTGTATTTATTGTAGAGATGGGGTTTCAGCACGTTGGCTAGGTGGGTCTTGAACTCTTGACATCAAGTGATCCACCCAAGTTGACCTCCCAAAGTGCTGGGATTACAGGCGTGAGCCATGGCGCCTGGCTTGGGAGTGCTGTTTGAATGATTGGATGAGAACTGGTATCGGGTGGCCTTTTTCTTTGTGGGTGTTGTCATGGCATGGTTGACAAGGCGGTGCTGGGTAGAAGTCATCGGCCCAGTGGGCCAGCTCCGGGTCCTGCATCTCTGGCCTAAGCAGGGACCACTGGGTATGGAGTATGTGAACCCCTGAGAGATCTCCAGTAGGTCTGGGATCCCATAGGACTCTGAGCTCGGGCAGTAGTCAGGACCCTTACCCAGCACCCTAGCACCCGCCTGCCTCTTGGGCTGCCATTCTGTGTACCCTTTAAAAATACATACTATTTAAAATTTCTTTATATAGAGATCAGGTCTCGCTGTGTTTCCCTGGCTGGTCTCAAACTCCTGGGCTCAAGCAGTCCTCCCGCTTTGGCCTCCCAGAGCACTGGGATTAAATATGTGAGCCGCCATGCCTAGCTTCTGTGTGCTCTCTTAGGTGACTTCTCTATTGGCCACCCCTTCTTTCTTTTGTCCTGCAAGGCCCTGATTCTGTTTGTTTATTATTATTTTTTGAGATGGAGTTTTGCACTCTCGCCCAGGCTGGAGTGCAGTGACGTGATCTTGACTCACTGTAACCTCCGCCTCCTGGGTTCAAGCAATTCTCCTGCCTCAGCCTCCGGAGTAGCTGGGATTACAGGTGCCTGCCACCATACCTGGCTGATTTTTTTTTTTTTTTTTTTGAGGTGGAGTTTCGCTCTTGTTACCCAGGCTGGAGTGTAACGGTGCGATCTCAGCTCACCGCAACCTCTGTTGTCTCCTGGGTTCAAGCAATTCTCCTGCCTCAGCCTCCCAAGTAGCTGGGACTACAGGCATGCGCCACCATGCCCAGCTAACTTTTTGTATTTATAGTAGAGATGGCATTTCACCATGTTGACCAGGATGGTCTCGATCTCTTGACCTCGTGATCCACCCGTCTCGGCCTCCCAAAGTGCTGAGATTATAGGCGTGAGCCACTGTGCCTGGCCTGATTTTTGTATTTTTAATAGAGACAGGGTTTTATTATGTTGGCTAGGCTGATCTCGAACTCTTGACCTCATGATCCATCCCTTGGCCTCCCAAAGTGCTGGGATTACAGGCATGAGCCGCTGCGCCCGGCCCTTGTTTATTTCTATTTTTCAAAAATTTCTGGGCCAGGCGCAGTGGCTCATGCTTGTAATCCCAGCACCCTGGGAGGCTGAGGCAGGCAGGCGGATCGCTTGAGGCCTGGAGTTCCATTGCTGGTGGGGGCCTTTGGGGAGTGGCGGGGAGGATCCTTGGTGGGAGGAATTCCTTCCTGGTAGCTCCTGCTTGGGAGATGGAGCAGCTGAAGATTCGGGGTCCAGTTAGGTTCAGAGATGGCAAGTGATGAGCCTGAGGTCACACAGCAGAGAAAGGGCCCGTGTTAGGCTGAATTCAAGAGTCCTGGCTGCAGGGTCAGATGACCTGGATTCAAAGCCAGGCTCCTCTGCTGTATCGTCTTGGGCAAGTGGTCTTCTCTAAGTTTTCTCGTCCTTAAAATGAGGACATGAAGCCTCTTCCTCTTAGGTTATTTTGGAGGTTTGGATGAGGATGACAGTGGCAAAACTCTCGGTCATGCTTGGTAGGCTGTCACTGGCCCCTGCTAGTTGGATCCATTTTGATCCTCTTCTTGGGGGGACTGGGTGGGCCTGGGGAGAGGCCCAGGGTTGGGGAGTGGGGGAATGCATTGCCCTGGGGAGCCGCTGGAACCCTCGAGGCTCCCTGCACCAGCGGTCTGCTGCCAAAATATCTCCAGGAGCTGGAAGGAAGCTCTGTGGGCAGCTGCAGTGGCCAGGTCCAGCTTTTCTCTCTTTTCTTACAGGCTTCTCCCACCTGCCCAGTGGGCTGTACCCATCCTACCTCCACCTGAACCACCTGGAGCCCCCCAGCAGCGGGAGCCCCCTCCTCAGCCAGCTGGGTCAGCCCAGCATTTTTGATACCCAGAAAGGTCAGGGGCCAGGAGGAGGTGAGACTGTGGGGTCTGGGGTGGGGGTGGGGGTGGCGCAGGAGCCTTCTGAGAAGCTTCTGTGGCCCTTGGCGGCATCCAGGCAGCCCCCAGCTCTGTCCAGGATGCTTGCTTTTTTTTTTTCTTTTTGAGACAGGGTCTCACTGTGTTGCCCAGGCTGGAGTGCAGTGGTGTGATCATAGCTCACTGCAGCCTCAAACTCCCAAATGATGCTCCTGCCTCAGCTCCCCCAAGTAGCAGGAACTGCAGACCTGCCCCACTACACCCAGCTGACTTTTTAAACTTTTTATAGAGCTGAAGTCTTGCTGTGTTGCCCAGGCTGGTTTCAAACTCCTGGCCTCAAGCAATCCTCCTGCTTTGGCTTCCCAAGGTGCTGTGGGATTCCAGGTGTGAGCCATTGTGGCCTAAGATGCTTTTCTGAGACCTGAGTTCTAAGCCTTCCCCACAGATTCCCTGGGCCCACCCACAGCCCCAGGTGCCTTCTAGTCACACTCTCCCCTTAGGGGGCCTGCTAGGCCTTCTTGGCAGCTCTGAAAACCCTCAGCCTTTGCTTTTACAGATGATGAAACTGAGGGGATACCTTTCCTTGGTGTGAAACCTTGGGGCTCCCTGCACCCAAACAGTTTAATTTCCAAGAAAAAGAAAACACTGCTGGGACAGTGCTCACGCCTGTAATCTCAGCACTTCGGGAGGCAAAGGCGGGTGGATCACCTGTCAGGAGTTGGAGACCAGTCTGACCAACATGGTGAAACCCCACCTCTACTAAACATACAAAAATTAGCCGGAGGGTGTGTGCCTGTAATCCCAGCTACTCGGGAGGCTGAGGAAGGAGAATTGCTTGAACCTGGGAGGTGGAGGATGCAGTAGCTGAGTTTGCACCACTGCACTCCTCCAGCCTGGGCGAAAGAACAAGACTCCATCTCCGAAAAACAAAAACCACTGGAGACGGCACGGGTTGGCTCGGCCCCTCTCAGGGTCCCCCTCTGCCCAGGCAGGGGTGGGAGGTGGCGCACCCTCACTGCGGTTCCCTTCTCTGCAGACGGCTTCTACCTGCCCACCGCTGGGGCTCCGGGCGCCCTGCACTCTCACGTGCCCTCGGCCCGAACCCCTGGCAGCGGCCACTCCTCGGGTGCCCGGCCAAAGGCTCGTCGTCGCGGGAAGGTTCAGCCAAGGAGCGGGCAGGTCGCGGTGGGGAGCCGCCTCCGCTGTTCGGCAAGAAGGACCCACGCGCACGGGCCGAGGAGGCCGCCGGGACTGCGCGGCGTGGTGGATCTGACCCAGGAGGCACGCGCCGAGGGCCGCCAGGACCGTGGACCCCCACGCCTGGCCGAGCGCCTGTCACCATTCCTGGCTGAGTCTAAGACCAAGAACGCGGCGCTGCAGCCGTCGGTGCTGACCCTGTGCAACGGCGCCGGGGACGTGGGGCTGCCTGCGCTGGTGGCCGAGGCGGGCCGCGGCGGCGCCAAGGAGACCGCTCGGCAGGACGAGGGCACACGGCTGCGGCGCACGGAGGCCCTGCTTCCCGGGCCACGCCCCTGCCCCTCGCCGCTGCCTCCGCCGACTGCGCCGCCCAAAGGGCCGCCTGCGCCCCCCGCGGCCACCCCTGCTGGCGTCTACACCGTCTTCCGAGAGCCAGGCCGGGAGCACCGCGTGGTGGCCCCCACCTTCGTGCCTTCTGTGGAGGCCTTTGACGAGCGCCCCGGACCCATACAGATCGCGTCCCAGGCGCGCGATGCCCGGGCCCGTGAGCGCGAGGCAGTTAGGCCGGGGGTTCTGCAGGCGCCCCCCGGCTCCCCGCGGCCTCTGGACCGGTCCGAGGGCCTGCGCGAGAAGAACTCGGTCATCCGCTCGCTCAAGCGGCCGCCCCCCACGGACGCCCCCACGGTGCGGGCTGCACGCGCCTCCCCAGATCCCCGCGCCTACCTGCCTGCCAAGGAGCTGCTCAAGCCGGAGGCGGATCCACGGCCCTGCGAACGTGCACCCGCGGCCCAGCCGGTCCTGCGCCCCAACAGGCCGCCAAGCTCTTCGGCTTGGAGCCCGGGCGCCCCCCGCCTGCGGGCCCTGAGCACAAATGGAAACCCTTCGAGCTGGGCAACTTTGCTACCACACAGATGGCCGTGCTGGCCGCGCAGCACCACCATGCCAGCCGTGCCGAAGAGGAGGCTGCTGTGGTCGTCGCCGCCTCCTCCAAGAAGGCCTACCTGGATCCTGGGGCTGTGCTGCCGCGCTCAGCGGCCACCTGCGGCCGGCCCATTGCCGACATGCACTCTGCAGCCCATGGGCCTGGGAGAGGCCTCGGCTATGCAGAGCCTTATAAAGTACAGTGGCAGCTTTGCCCGGGAGGCTGTGGCGGTGCGCCCTGGTGGCTGTGGCAAGAAGAGCCCCTTTGGAGGTTTGGGCACCATGAAACCTGAGCCTGCGCCCACCTCTACGAGTACCCCCCGAGCCCAGGCCCGACTCCCACACCCCGGAGGCCCTGCATCGGGCAGCGGCCGGCAGCTGAAGCGGGACCCTGAGAGGCCCGAGAGTGCCAAGGCTTTTGGGCGTGAGGGCTCTGGTGCCCAGGGTGAGGCAGAAGTGCGACACCCGCCCGTGGTATTGCAGTGGCTGTGGCCCGGCAGAAGGACAGTGGCGGCAGTGGCCGGCTGGGCCTTGACTGGCAGACCAGGAGCGTTCTTTGTCGCTGAGTGACGTCAAAGGTAGGTCCTGGGTCCTACCCCAGCCCCTTCCTTTCCCGCCTACCTACCCCGACGTTCCACTTCTCCGTGTCTCCTTCCCGCCCTCCCTGGCACCCTCGCCTCTCCCTGCCTTCCAGGCACCGTTTGTTTTTTTCTCTCACTTGAGGGCTGTGGCTGCTCTTGGAAGTTTATTGCTTTTTCTATTGTGCACATAGAAAAATGTGTAAAATGCAGAAAAAGAGAACAAAGAAGAAGGACCGTTATGTTTTCTCTGTACCCTGAGTACTTCTGTGTCGTTTCCTGAATTCATTTTGCCGTGTAATTTGCTTCTACCTGCAGAGCCCTTGGCGCGTAGGATCTCCGCGCAGTTTCCCGTATATTACAGTGTGGGTCCTTTCCCCTCGCTCAGTCTTTATAAGTATCATTTTTTTTAATGGCCCTAAATGTTCTGTTGAGAGCATGTACCTTAGTTCAGCTTCCTGTTCCCTTGGTGGGCATTCGAGCTTGTTCCTTCTCGGATGTTTTGTGTTCGGAATGTTGCATTCAGTCTTTTTGTGCACTGCACCTTCGTGGTATTTTTAGTCATTTCCTAAGAATAGACGGTCTTGGGAATAGACAAACATGAAACCTTCAATTTGAAGTCATCAAGGGACCTAACTGTGCCTTACCGATTCCAGTGGCCTTGGTACCTAGCCAGCCTGGGGTGTGGCAGTGTAGGCATGGATGAGGAAGTGAGTGTTCGAGGAACAGGGAGGAACCGGGGTTCCAGCATCCTTAGGGTCGTGACACTCAGTACTCGAGTGACTTCTTAGGTAGACAGTTTATGCACCTGTTAGCGGTTTGGGAGCCTCTGTTATATTTTGGACTCTTCAGGATGGGTTTATTTTTTAGTTTTTTTTGAGACGGAGTTTTGCTCTTGTTGCCCAGGCTGGAGTGCAATGGCGCGATTTTGGCTCACCGCAACCTCCGCCTCCTGGGTTCAGGCAATTCTCCTGCCTCAGCCTCCTGAGTAGCTGGGATTACAGGCACCCGCCACTATGCCCAGCTAATTTTTAGTATTTTTAGTAGAGACGGGGTTTCACCATGTTGACCAGGATGGTCTCGATCTCTTGACCTCGTGATCCACCTGCCTCGGCCTCCCAAAGTGCTGGGATTACAGGCTTGAGCCACTGCGCCTGGCCTATTTTTTAGTTTTTAAATTATTTTGTTTTACAGACAGGGTCTTGCTCTGTCATCCAGGCTGGAATGTGGTGGTGTTGTCATAGCTTTTACTGTAACCTTAATGTCCTGGGCTTAAGTGATCCTCCCACCTCAGCCTCCTAAGTAGTTGGGACCCCAGGTGTGTGCTACTACACCTGACTAATTTTTTCTTTTTTGTTCTTTTTTTTTTTTTTGAGACAGAGTCTTGCTCTATTGCCCAGGCTGGAGTGCGGTGGTGTCATCTTGGCTCACTGCAACCTCTGCCTCCTGGGTTAAAGTGATTCTCCTGCCTCAACCTCCTGAGTAGCTGGGACTACAGGCGTGCACCACCACACCTGGTCCATTTTTGCTCTTTTAGTAGAGACGGGGTTTTACCATGATGGCAAGTCTGGTCTCGAACTCCTGACCTCAGGTGATCTGCCTGCCTCCCAAAGTGCTAGGATTACAGGTGTGAGCCACCGGGGCCAGCCAATTTTTTCACTTTTTTTGTAGAGCTGGGGTCTTGCTGTGTTGCCCAGGCTGGTCTTGAACTCCTGGCCTCATGTGTTCCTTCTCCGGCCTCCCAAAGTGCTGGGATTGGATTACAAGGTTGTGCCACCATGCTGGCCACAATTCTGTTTTAATATTTTTCTTAAAAAACTGTTGCTGCCAGGGAGGCTTGGACGACAGAATGAGACCCTGTCTCGAAAAAATACAATAAAAATTAAAAAATAAAAAGGTTGCTAATTTCAGTAGGGAAGGATGGTGCATTTCTGTAAGTTTCTAGTGAGGCGGGCATTTCTGCAAAGCTTGGCTGGTTGTCGAATTTCCTGTGTCCCTTGTCTAGTATGCTGTCGGGGTTCCTTCTGGGATTCGCGGGAGTTCACATTTGAGATGTGTTTGTTGGAACGCCTGACTTGGTCTGTCCAGAAGGTGGCACACTGCTGAGCCAAGATCCTCGCCTGCCGGTTGGGACTGAGGCTGTAACACAGCCTGCATGGTGTGGGGTCTCAGCCTGGGATAAGGGCAAGGGAAGCCACCCGCGTCCACTCACTCCTAACTCATGGGACATCCCCCCAGCCTGCGTCCCATGCTCACCTGCTGGAAGCTCACACCAGTTCCGTGGTCTGGGTCCCTGCTTGTGTCACCCACAGAGCTTCCATTCCTCCTCCTTTTTTTTTCTGAGATGGAGTTTTGCTCTTGTTGCCCACACTGGAGTGCAGTGGTGTGATCTTGGCTCACCACAACTTCCGCCTCCCAGGTTCAAGTGATTCTCCTGCCTCAGCCTCCCGAGTAGCTGGGATTACAGGCATGCGCCACCACGCCTGGCTAATTTTGTATTTTTAGTAGAGATGGGGTTTCTTCATGTTGGTCAGGCTGGTCTCGAACTCCTGACCTCAAGTGATCCGCCCGCCTCGGCATCCCAAAGTGCTGGGATTGTAGACCTGAGCCACCGCATCCGGCTCAGATTCTACTTCTGTCAACTGCATAGGGATCTTGGGTGCCCGTCTCCTGGGGCTCCAGCCTTCCCTGGTCTGGTCTTCCAAGTCTACCTGGGCTTGGGCCTTGCTCCATGGTGAGTGGCATAGCTGGGTCTGGTCACTACCACTTCCTAGTTCTACTGTCTCAATTCTTTTTTTCCCAGACAGCCCAGTAGGCCACAGGCCACCCTCGTCATACAGCCCCGCCTACCCAATGGTTGTGTACACCATGGCTGCAGAGGACCATATAGATGCCCTTCCTTGTTCCCCTCCCAGAGTCCACCCGGACCCCATACTCTGAGGATGGGGGCCTGGGCCCCTCTGGCTGGCTGAATCTCCTAGCTGTGTCATTTTTTTTTTTGAGACAGTCTCGTTCTGTCACCCAGGCTGGAGTGCAGTGGCGCGATCTTGGCTCTGGTTAAAGCGATTCTCCAGCCTCAGACTCCCGAGTAGTTTGCGCTACAGGCACGGCTAATGTTTTGTATTTTTAGTAGACAGGTTTCACCATATTGGCTAGGATGGTCTCAATCTCCTAACCTCGTAATCTGCCCGCTTCAGCCTCCCAAAGTGCTGGGCTTACAGGTGTGAGCCACCGTATCTGGCACTTTCTCTTCTTTCTTTTTTTTTCTGAGATGGAGTTTTGCTGTTACTGCCCAGGCTGGAGTGCAATAGTGTGATCTCAGCTCACTGCAATCTCTACCTCCTGGGTTTAAGTGATTCTCCTGCCTCAGCTTCCTGAGTAGCTGGGATCACAGGCACCCGCCACCATGCCTAGCTAATTTTGTATTTTTTTAGTAGAGATGGGGTTTCATCATGCTGGGCAGGCTGGTTGCACATTCCTGACCTCAAGTGATCTGCCTGCCTCGGCCTCCCGAAGTGCTGGGATTGCAGGCCTGAGCCACCATGCCCAGCCAGCCGTGTGACTTTCACAGCACCCCGATGCCTGTCCCAGCCAGCCCTGGGCATCTGCACGGCCACGCCCTCCCATCCTCTGTGCCTTCATCTCCCTGTGGAGCCACCTTGGATGAGGCCTGTCTTTGGATTTTGAATTGGGAGGTGGGGCTCTGTCAGGCTTGTCTTGGATTCTCTTCATCCAGCAGGGCCGACTCAGAGTTGAGCAATGGTTAGTGAGTGTTTGTTGACCGACTGTGCACACTGCCCTATGCAGAGCCCCTGGGAGCCAGGGAAGTCCTGCTAAGCTCTGGCTCTGGAGGCTTTGCGTGAGAACCTGCCTTATTCTGGGACAGAAGGAGGGAGGGGGCAACAGCCTTTGGATTGGAGGTGACCAGCTTGGTGGTGGAAAAATCCCTCCTGCTCATAGGTTTGGGGCTGTGGACCCCCTGGGAGGCAGGAGATCTCTTTTGAACCCTTTCTCTGGAAGGATGCTCCTATCACATGGGGTGGCACCTTTGTTTGGGGCTCATGGTCACTGGAGTCCATCTGAGATCCCAGAGTACCTGCCTGTGCTCAAGAGGCTGTGAATATGTGTGTGGGGGAGGGAGGGGAGAATGTGTGTGTGAGAATGTGAGAGAAGGAGTGAGGGTGTGCTAGAGGTTTGGGATGAGATGTTTGGGGATTTGTCTGAAGCTGTCCTCTGTTGGTGCTGATGTTTGAAAAGTAGGTGACTGTTTTAGGGGCTGGTGCTCACTCCTGTAATCCCAACACTTCAGAAGGCCGAGGTAGGAGGATTACTTGAACTTACGAGTTTGAGGCCAGCCTGGGCAACATAGCAAGACCTTGTCTCTACCAAAAGTAAAAATAGGCCGGGTGTGGTGGCTCACATCTGTAATCCCAGCACTTTGGGAGGCCGAGGCAGGTGGATCACCTGAGGTCAGGAGTTCGAGATCTGCCCGGCTAACATGGTAAAACCCCATCTCTACTAACTAAAAATACAAAATTAAACGAGTGTGGTGGTACATGCCTGTAATCCCAGCTACTTGAGAGGCCGAAGCAGGAGAATCACTTGAACCTGGGAAGAAGAGATTACAGTGAGCTGAGATTGTGCCATTGCACTCCAGCCTGGGCAACAAGAGGGAAATTCCATCTCAAAACATAAAAAATTGGCTAGGCACGGTGGCTCACTCCCATTAATTCCCAACATTTGGGGAGGCTGAGGCGGGTTGATCACGAGGTCAGGAGTTCAAGATCAGTCTGGTCTACATAGTGAAACCCCGTCTCTACTAAAAATACAAAAAATTAGCTAGGTGTGGTGGTGTGCACCTGTAAGCTACTTGGGAGACTGAGGCAGGAGAATTGTGTGAACCCGGGAGGCGGAGGTTGCGGTGGGCTGAGCTCGCGCCATTGCACTCCAGCTTGGGCGACAGTATGAGACTTCATCTCAAAAATAAATAAATAAAATAAAAATTAAAAATGAAAAAGAAATTATCTGGATATGTGGCGTGCCTGTAGTCCCAGCTACTAAGGAGGTTGAAGTGGGAGGATGGCTTGAGTCCAGGAGGTCAAGGCTGCAGTGAGCTGTGATTGTCTCACTGCACTCCAGCCTGGGCAACAGAGGGAGTGCAGTCTCTAAAAGAAAAAAGTAGGTGGCTGGATTCTGTCTCTCCTTAAAAAAAAATATCCTGTAAGAAGCGGTGGTTTCTCTTTGGACAACCCAGCCCGAGTGCTGAGCAACTTTGAAAGGAGGGAGGAGAGGCCGGGCTCACTCCTGCATTTTTCACTGATCCCAGCACTTCTGGAGGTTGAGGCGGGCAGATCATGAGGTCAGGAGATTGAGACCATCCTGGCTGATATGGTGAAACCCCATCTCAACTAAAAATACAAAAAATTAGCTGGGCATAGTGGTGCATACCTGTAATCCCAGGTACTCAGGAGGCTGAGGCAGGAGAATTGCCTGAACCCAGGAGGTGGAGGTTGCAGTCAGTTGAGATCATGTCACTGTAC
Source organism: Saimiri boliviensis (assembly GCF_048565385.1). Lineage (NCBI taxonomy): Eukaryota > Metazoa > Chordata > Mammalia > Primates > Cebidae > Saimiri > Saimiri boliviensis. The sequence goes on along the minus strand of NC_133468.1, from coordinate 27,706,956 downwards.
TCCAGCCTGGGCAGCAGAGCAAGACTCCGTCTCAAAAAAAAAAAAAAAAAAAAAAATGCTGTCTTGACCTCACCCCCAGTCCCTCCCTGCTGCCTCGGGCTGTCAGGAGGCTGCTCGGCCTTAGTCTCTTGCCTTTTGGAGCGGGCCCTCTGCCTCTGAATGGGTTCAAGTCCAGGCTCTGCCCTTTGGAGCTGTGTAACCTTGAACAAGAGCCTGCAGCCCTCTGGGCCCCGGGGGTGGCTTATCTGCTTGATGCCAGGTAGACTGATGGGCACATAGTAGGTGCGTTATAAACAGGCCCCTCTCTCTCGTCTGCTAACATTCAGGCACTAGGGTCTTAGAATGTGCCTGCTTATGCCGGGAAGCCCAGGTTCCCTGTCCTCACAAAGGATCTAGGTCTGGCCTCAGGGGGTCTTGGACCTTGAGATGGACGAAGGACAGGCATTACCTACATTTGTGAGCCCTGCGCAGTCAGAACTGGCACAGCCGAGAACCCAAGAATGATGAGAGTCATCCTTGCCGGATGCAGTGGCTCACCCCTGTAATCCCACCTTTTTTTTTTTTGAGACGGAGTTTCACTCTTGCTACGCAGGCTGGAGTGCAATGGCGCGATCTCGGCTCACCGCAACCTCCGCCTCCTGGGTTCAGGCAATTCTCCTGCCTCAGCCTCCTGAGTAGCTGGGATTACAGGCACGCGCCACCACGCCCAGCTAGTTTTTTGTATTTTTAGTGGAGACAGGGTTTCACCATGTTGACCAGGATGGTCTCGATCTCTCGACCTCATGATCCACTCGCCTCGGCCTCCCAAAGTGCTGGGATTACAGGCTTGAGCCACCGCGCCCGGCCAATCCCACCTCTTTAGAAGGCCAAGGTGTGCAGATCACGTGAGCTCAGGAGTTCGAGACCAGCCTGGCTAACATAGTGAAACCCGAACTCTGCAAAAAACAAATAAATAAATAGGCCGGGTGCCGTGGCTCATGCCTATAATCCCAGCACTTTGGGAGGCCGAGGCAGGCAGATCACGAGGTCAAGAGATTGAGACCATTCTGGCCAACATGGTGAAACCTCGTCTCTACTAAAAATACAAAAAGTTAACTGGGCATGGTGGCCCACGCCTGTAGTCCCAGCTATTCGGGAGGCTGAGGCAGGAGAATCGCTTGAACCCGGAAGACAGAGGTTGCAGTGAGCCGAGATCACACCACTGCACCCCAGCCTGGCAACAGAGCGAGACTCCATCTCAGAAAAATAAAAACAAATAAATAATCCAAGCATAGTGGTGTGGTAGCACCTGTAGTCCCAGCTACTGGGAGGCTGAGTTGGGAGGTCACTTGAGCCCAGCAGGTCAAGGCTGCAGTGAGATTGCATCATTGCACTCCAACCTGGGTGACAGGGTGAAACCCTGTCTCAGAAACAAAACAAAACAAAAGGGGCCGGGCGCGGTGGCTCAAGCCTGTAATCCCAGCACTTTGGGAGGCTGAGGCGGGTGGATCACGAGGTCAAGAGATCGAGATCATCCTGGTCAACATGGTGAAACCCCGTCTCTACTAAAAAATACTAAAAATTAGCTGGGCATGGTGGCACGTGCCTGTAATCCCAGCCACTCAGGAGGCTGAGGCAGGAGAATTGCCTGAACCCAGGAGGTGGAGGTTGCGGTGAGCCGAGATCGCGCCATTGCACTCCAGCCTGGGTAACAAGAGCGAAACTCCGTCTCAAAAAAAAACAAAACAAAACAAAACAAAACAAAACAAAAAAACAAAAGCAGTCCTTGCCGTTGAGACAGCAGCCTCTGTGAGCAGACAGCTCCACGAGGTCCCCATTCACAGATGGGGAGACTGAGGCCTGCAGGAATGAGGTGGGGCTGAGCCGGAGCCCTGAGCTGAGCTCCATCTATCCCACCTCTTCACTGGCCCAGCACCTCTATGGTGGGACAGGTCTGGGAGGGAGGGGCTGTGGGGATGTCCCCACCCCCAGCATCACAGAAGGTGGCTGGGGTTGCAGAGCTGGGTGTTTGCCATGGTGTTGGTGACAAGCCTGCTGGGGCTTCTATCCTGTCACCCCCCCGCCCCGCCCCATCTGTGTCCCTGGACCCCTGGAGAGCAACCCTATCTATCTGTAACTGCTCAGAGAGAGGCCAGGAAGGGGTTGCCATGGGAACTGGGTCTCCGAGCCTCGGGCTCCTAATGTAATGGCTGCGATGTGGGGCGCGTGACCTGTAGGGGGGGCAGTTGTAGCCGTGGACTGGTGGGATTTTGCTGCAGGGCACCCTCACCCCATCATAGGCCCTGGGGTGGGGGCTGCAGATAGGGGACGGCAGTGATGATGGGGGCTGGAGAGGGCCCCGTGGCCCTTCGTACTTGGGGCTGTGTGCGTCCGTGTTTAGCAGGGCCAACTCGAAGCCTGATCTCATATGTGATGCCTCCGTGTTAGTCTTGTGACCTGGGAATGTTTATTTAATCTCCCTGCACCTCAGTTTCCTCATGTGGAAGATAAGGATGAGAGCTGGGACCCGCCTCCTGGGTTGATGGTGATTGAATGGGTTTGTGTGCGCAGAGTTGTTTGGGCCCCTGCTGGGCACAGGGGCAGCCTTTGTTTGTTTATCCACTTCATTTTATTTTATTATTTATTTATTTATTTATTTATTACTTTTGGAGATAGAGCCTCTCTCTGCTGCCCAGGCTCGAATATGGTGACGTGATCTCAGCTCACTGCAACCTCCGCCTCCCGGGTTGAAGCGATTCTCCTGCCTGAGCCTCCCTGAGTAGCTGGGATTATAGGCACGTGTCACCATGCCCAGCTGATGTTTGTATGTTTAGTGGAGACGGAGTTTCACAGGTCTTGAACTCCTGACCTTGGGTGGTCTGCTCACCTCGGGCTCCCAAAGTGCTGGGATTACAACCATGGCATTAGCCACCATGCCCAACCTGAATTTACTTTTCTGTTTTTATTTATTTATTTATTTATTTATTTTGAGATGGGGTTTCGCTCGTTACCCAGGCTAGAGTGCAATGGCGCGATCTTGGCTCACCGCAACCTCCGCCTCCTGAGTTCAGGCAATTCTCCTGCCTCAGCCTCCTGAGTAGCTGGGATTACAGGCACGCGCCACCATGCCCAGCTAATTTTTTGTATTTTTAGTAGAGACGGAGTTTCACCATGTTGACCAGGATGGTCTTGATCTCTTGACCTCGTGATCCACCTGCCTCGGCCTCCCAAAGTGCTGGGATTACAGGCCTGAGCCACCACGCCCGGCTTTATTTATTTATTTAATTTACAGAGACAGTGTCTCACTCTGTCACCCAGGTTGGAGTGCAGTGGTGCAGTCAGAGTTCACTGCAGCCTTGAGGACACACAATGAATGACCAATAAGCAGAAGAGTTGTGTATAATCAAAGGAGCATGATGATGGAGAGAGGTGGTTAGGGAGGGCTTCCTGGAAGAGGTGGGATTTGAAGCTAAGTTCTGATGAGGGGAAGGTCCAGGTAGTGGGAATGGTGTGTGTGTGGCCCAGAGGTACGGAGAAGGGATGAGTGTGACATGTGCAGAGAGGCTAGGGCATCCTCGAGAGGCTGGCCAGATCCCCACCTGGCCTCGTGGGGTGACAGGTGGGACCAGGGGTTTGAGTGGATGGGGGGGGCCACAGAATGAGGAGGGTGGAGCAGGAACCCCGCCGAGTGCAGGGACGGGAACAGAGGGCTCACTACATCACTTCAGAGACCAACCACATTTGCAGGGAGCGGGCTGGGCCATGGCCTTTGAGGTCCTGAGGGTAGCAGTTGCTCTGACTGGCTTCTGTGGCAGGTAGCACCTGGGAAGGGAAGCCCCTGGGACCATTCACAGTGACAGAGGGGACAGTGGGAAGGATGGAGGGCTTGGGGCGGAGCCCAGGCTGCCTTCCCAAGCATCCCCCACCACCTCGGGGCACTGGGAGAGCCCCGTGCCCAGAGCTTGACCCAGGCACCAGGAGGACCCAGCAGGGGTGAGAGTGGCCCCCTCGTGGCTGAGCCGCTGGGATTCTGTAGGCTAGGACGGCCACCTCCCCTGCGAGAAGGAAGCTTGAGCACATGCTTTGCTTTCTCAGCACGGCTGCAGGACTCGGGTGGCTCTCTGTTGCCCCAGTCCTGCCTGATGCCTTTCTGGGCCTCACTTTCCCCGTGAGGTCCACAGGTAGGGCCCCTCCTAGTCCCGAGGGAGGGGTGCCTGGTGGGCTCAGGTTCCGCTGTGATACAGGAGCTACACTGATGTTGGCGGTCCACATGGCCCTGCAGGCCCATGTCCAGCCGCCCCATTGACACACCCCTCCCCATGCCGGGCTGCCCGGCTGTCCCTCCCTGCACGCGGACCTGCAGGTGTGTGTGTGTGCACAGTTGTGCCTCTGTCCGGGTTCCTCTCTTCTGCTTCTGGGACTGGTGGGTTCCCACCTTCCTGCGGGAAAAGGGAGACACTCTGTGGCCCAGGCTGGAGTGTGGTGGCGTCATCACAGCTCACTGCAGCCTCTACCTCCTGGCCTTAAACCATCCTCCTGCCTCAGCTTCCTAAGTAGCTGGGACCATAGGTGCACGACACCATGCCTGACTAATTTTGTATGTTTTTGTAGAGATGGGGACTCATCATGTTGCCCAGGCTGGTCTCAAACTCCGGGGCTCCAGTGATCCTCCCGCCTCGGCCTCCCAAAGTGCCGGCACATTCCTGAGCCATTTCGCTGGTCCTCGGGTGGTGCTCGTTGGCTCCTGGTGTTCGGGAGTGCAGGAAGGGAGAGGTTCGAGGCAAAGCTTGATTCCAAGTTCCTCACCCGTGGGGGTCCAGGCTGTGGTACTGCTGTAGACCCCAGCTAGGGCGGCAGGGCGGGGACCTTGTCTTCAGTGGAAGGATAGTGTCTCCATGCTGGCGGATCCCCAACACTGTTAGTGGCGGTGCTGGACTGTGCCCTGGGGGGTGTGGGCTGATGGCCAGCGTCCGCCCACAGTAGCCCTGGTAGGAGGACCTAGCTCCCAGCCCACCCCTCTTCCTGGCAGCCCTGGGAAGGTCAGCCCCAAGGGGAGTGTCAGCCAGCCTTGGGCCTGTGCTTCGGCATCCGGAGCCAGCAGGCAGGTTTCCCAGCTGCACACCTGGTGGCCTCTGCCGTGGTGCTCAGCTCCCTCCTGTGCCCTCACCCATCCAGCATGTGCCCATCTCTGGCTCATGGTGTTAAACACTCAAAGAGGGGCCAGGGCAGGGTGGCAGGGATGAGGTGGGGCTGGGAGGGACAGACGGGGTTCCTGCCACTCCTTCGCTCCCTCTCCCCTCTCCTCTGGTGACTAACCATGTGCCGGGCCTGGGCCTCCAGGGAGCTGGCCATGGGGAGGGACAGGGACGGGTGAGCCTGGTGGCACCTCCCACTCTGGGAGCCAAGGCCACCTCCTCCACCCAAGTAGATAGTGTTCTTCTATTTATTTATTTATTTTTGAGACAGAGTCTCCCTCTGTCGCTCAGGCTGGAATGCAATGGTGTGATCTCTGCTTACTGTTACCTCCACCTCCCGGACTCAAGTGAATCTCCTGCCTCAGCCTCCCAAGTATCTGGGATTACAGGCACCCGTCACCACGCCCAGCTAATTTTTTTGTATTTTTAGTAGAGATAGGGTTTCATCATGTTGGCCAGGCTGGTCTTGAACTCCTGACCTCAGGTGATGGGATTACAGGCGTGAGCTACCAAGCCCGGTATGGATAGTGTTCTTTGGGTTTATTTTTCTGTTTTGATTTTTTTTTTTTTTTTCTTTAGAGTCTAGGTCTTGCTCTGTCACCCAGGCTGGAGTGAAATGGTGCATTCATGGCTAACTCCAGCCTCACCTTCCAGGCACAAGCAATCCTCCCACCTTAGCCTCCTGAGTAGCTGAGACTATGGGTATATGCCACCATGCCCGCCTAATTTTTGTATTTGTTGTAGAGACGGGGTTTTGCTATGTTGCCCAGGCTGTTTTTTAACTCCTGGGCTCAAGCAATCCTAAAAAGTTCCCTAAAAAGCTTCCTTAAAGTGCTAGGATTATAGGCATGAGCCACTGTGCCTTCGATCCTGATTTTTAAAAAATTAGCCATATATGTATATATGTGTGTGTGTGTATGTATGTATTTTGAGACAGTCTAGCTGTGTCAGTTGCCCAGGCTGGAGTGTTTGGCACACTCGGCTCACTGCAACCTCCATCTCCCAGTTAAAGCGATTCTCCTGTCCCAGCTTCTTGAGTAGCTGGGATTACAGGAGCACTAAAGTTCAGCTGATTTTTCTATTTCTTTAGTAGAGATGGCGTTTCGCCATGTTGGCCAAGCTGGTGTCGAACTTCTGAGCTCAGGTGATCCACCTGCCTTGGCCTCCCAAAGTGCTGGAATTACAGGCGTGTGTATTTAAACTGTCTTGGGGCACACAGGCCTGCGTGGTTCCAGAGTCTGGCTACTTGTGACCCAGGTCGGGCTCATTTTGGGGTTGTGTTTTTTTTCTCTATTTGGACTCTGCCCTGTCCTCACCAAACCCCAGCTCAGAGTCCGCCGTGCCGTCATTAAAGTAGCATTAGCGAGTGCCCCTGGCCTATCATTGTTCTGATAGGTTTTATGACATTTTCCAATACTATCCATGGCCGTTGGTCTAATGATCACCGTGGTTGTCTGTCCAGGGGACACAGACAGGCCTTCTGGATGGGGAATGGTAGACGGGGTGATTCCTGGCCCTGAGGACCCTGTTTGGGGTTTGGGGGAGCTCGGTACGTCATAAGGAAACGTTTCGGGGTGAAGGAGCTGTGCGGATGGCTGTGCAGGACCATTGGGGTTCTGAGGAGCCCAGGGAGGGGTGAGGGCATTGGGGCCAGTGAGCCTGGGGCAAGCTGGGTGCTGGCTGAGGGTCTCACTTCCACCTGGCCCCCCTGCAGGGCATGGCCGAGCAGATGAGGACTGTGTGGATGACCGGGCCAGACACCGGGAGGAGCGGCTGCTGGGGGCGCGGCTGGACCGGGATCAGGAGAAGCTGCTCAGGTGAGGGCATCGGGGGAGCCCGGGGGCTTGGGGATGTCTCAGAGCCCCTGGGGCTGAGGGGCAGCTGGATGACTGCAGGTGGGCTTCGCCTCTTGACTGCAGCTACTGTGGTCCTGAGAGCAGGACCCACCCTGGTCCTCAGCATCGGGCCAGCTCTCCCAGGCCAGGTGGCCCCACGGCCCCTTCCTGTGAGTGTGGGAGGCGCTGGGCGGCCCTTCTGTTCCCCATGGTGGTTGTCCTGACTCGTGGCCTGGTGGCGAATGGTTCCTTGGGGTAACGGCCCTTCTTCCTCTTATTCCCTGGGCTGTCTGAATCACTACATCTGTGATTCTCCTTCCAGAGAGAGTAAGGAGCTGGCAGACCTGGCCCGCCTGCACCCTACCAGCTGTGCTCCTAACGGCCTCAACCCCAACCTCATGGTGACCGGGGGCCCGGCGCTGGCGGGCTCAGGGCGCTGGTCTGCCGACCCCGCAGCCCATCTGGCCACGCACCCCTGGCTGCCCCGCTCGGGCAGCACATCCATGTGGCTTGCCGGACACCCCTATGGTGAGTGCAGGGCGTGGGGACTCTCCCCTTCTCTGAGGGAGGGGTGGGAGGGCACGGGTGCAGGATGACAGCTCAGGGCTGGCTACCGCCTGCCTGCCTGCCGTTTCCTGGGGGGCCTGGGCCTGGCTTCCGCATTCGTCTTTAGAAGGAATGATAATGGCATCTGCCTCGTGGGGGCCCCTCTGCCCTACGTGTTTGGGGCAGATGCCCAGTGGAGGTGGCTCTGTGAGGCTCTTTGTATTCAGCCAGCACCCCTGCCCCTTGGCTTCCCCACTGGGGGCCCCAAGCGGTTCAGGACTTGGAGGGCGGTGCTGGGCTGAGGCTCCCCAGGGAAAACCGCCTGGCGGGGGGGGTCCCAGCACTGACTCGGATGTGGGCTTCTCCTCCTAGGCTTGGGCCCCCCATCTCTGCACCAGGGCATGGCCCCTGCGTTTCCACCCGGCCTAGGGGGCTCCCTACCGTCGGCCTACCAGTTTGTCAGGGACCCCCAGTCGGGCCAGCTGGTGGTCATTCCCAGTGATCACCTGCCTCACTTCGGTAAGTGGACCCTCCGTGTGGCCAGCATGGGCCGGGCTGGCCACGCCCAGTGAGATGGTCTCTGATGGCAAGGGCCTCCCGCCAAGGGGTGGCGGCCGGCAGACCTGGGGGGGCTGGGGGAGGCGGACAGGGGTTCAGAGAGACGATGCCTGCCGCCAGCGTTAGAAAGCTTTGGGGTTCTTGTTGCAGTGAGCTCCCACCCAGAAGCTCCATAAAGAGAAGTGAGACCGGCAGCCCTGGGTGGGGCTGGGATTCCCCCTACCTGGCACCCTCATCGCCTCAGGAACCCCGCTTGCAGAGCGCTGGGAGGGGCGGGGGAGGCCGTTTCCTAGGTCCCCACAGTGGCCCTTCCTGCACGTCTGCATGCTGACCTGTTCTGGTTGTGAGGCTGTGGGGCGGTCATCTCACCCCAGTCTGTGGACAGGGTCGTGTTCCCCGGGCCTGGGGTGCATGCATGGCCAGTGGAGGACAGGACGGGCTTCCTGGACACTGGGGAGCAGCTGGGTTACCTGCAGAGCTCAGCTCCCTGCTGTGTGAGAGGCCCCTCTCCGGCCTTAGCATCCCCTCTATAAATGGGCATGGTGGTGCAGCGTCAGGCTGCAGGTACAGCCCACTGTCTGTGTCCCCGCAGCGGAGCTGATGGAGCGGGCCACCGTGCCACCCCTCTGGCCCGCCCTGTACCCACCAGGCCGCAGCCCCCTGCACCATGCCCAGCAGCTGCAGCTTTTCTCGCAGCAGCACTTCCTGCGGCAGCAGGAGTTCCTGTACCTGCAGCAGCAGGCGGCTCAGGCCCTGGAACTGCAGAGGAGTGCCCAGCTAGTGGTAAGTTGGGGAGGATGAGGTGCAGCCCCCTCTGGGGGCCCTGCGAGTAATAAGGCAGATGAGTCAGCCAGCAGAAACTCCAGACAGTTAATGGGGAGGGGCAGAAAACAGCAGAGGAGCAGGTGGTCAGAGAGGGCTTCCTGGAGGAGGCAGTGTTGGAACGGAGACCTGGAGCCATCTACGGAAGAGCTCTCCAGGCAGTGGGAGCTGTGAGCAGAGGTGGATGGAGCCTGGCAGGGCAGGGTGCAAGAACAAGTGGGAAACCAAGGCAGACAGGTGGCCTGGGGGACTGGGGAAGGGTGACTGGACGCTGAAGGAGTCCCGGGGACTCCTGCTGTTGCCTGAGCCCAGCCTGGCCACTTCTTTCCAGGTGGCCTCTCGGAGAGGCACATGGCGGGGGCCTGGCCAGCTGCCTCCTGATGGCGTGGTCCCGTAAGATAGGTGGGCAGGAGGGGTCTGTTCTGGAGGAGTTTGCCTGGTTGGCATATGCAGCAGGAAGCCCTCAGAGCCCGAGCCCTGGGTCTGAATCTTAGATCTGCCAGGCCTGGCTGTGTGCCTTTGAGCAAGTGGCTTCACCTCTCTGGGCTTCAAGTTTCCTCTCCCAGAAACAGAGATGCTAGTGTTGCCTAGTTCTTGTGTTGCTAAATATGACTGTTTAGTAATTGGGAGAGTGGCCTGTCCTTGGAGCGCTTCGTACTGGTTTTGTTTTTTTTTGGAGATGGAGTCTTGCTCTGTCACTCAGGCCGGGAGTGCAGTGGCACAATCTCGGCTCACCGCAACCTCCACCTCCTGGGTTCAAGCAATTCTCCTGCCTCAGCCTCCCACATAGCTGGGACTACAGGTGTGTGCCATCACGCCCAGCTAATTTTTTGTATTTTTAGTAGAGAGAGGGTTTCACCATGTTGGCCAGGCTGGTCTTGAACTCCAGACTTTAGGTGATTGCCTTGGCCTCCCAAAGTGCTGGGATTATAGGTGTGAGCCATGATGCCCGGCCCCTGATGTGTTTTGTATATTGACTGACCCACCCAGGTAGGCATTGGTGATCGGGAAGCCGACTCCCTCCCATTTCCTCATAAAAGGCACACCTGGGCTCCTCCTACCCCCGTTTTGGGGCATTTTGAGACCCTAAAATGATACTGCAGTGAAACAGGAAGGTTCAGCAGGTGGCGAGTGCTCTGTGAAGGCCGCTGTCCCAACGCCATCGAGGTGTGGGGCCTCGTGCTCCCACCTGGCCCCCCTTGGCCTGACTGTGAGGGTCCCTGCAGGGCCAAGCCATGGTCGGATTCCCCCATCAGTCCTGGTCCGAAGGGGCCCACCAAAGCTCCTCACCCCAGCTCTGCCTTTCGGGGTTTTGACTCGTAGGCTGGGACGGAATGGCCGTCTCTGGCCTGGGAGCGGGTGGGCAGCCTGGACTCCAGGTCCTGCATAAGGTTCTCCTCCGGCCGGGGGACCCTGGGGTCAGGGAAGGTGCTGGGGGTGGGGGGGACTCATGCTGCGCTGACCCTGCCTGCCGGCCCCTCCCCAGCAGGAGCGGCTGAAGGCACAGGAGCACCGGGCGGAGATGGAGGAGAAGGGGAGCAAGCGGGGTCTGGAGGCCGCAGGCAAGGCTGGCCTGGCCACCGCCGGCCCTGGGCTGCTGCCTCGGAAGCCCCCCGGCCTGGCTGCCGGCCCTGCGGGCACCTATGGCAAGGCCGTGAGTCCGCCACCATCGCCCCGTGCGTCCCCTGTGGCTGCCCTGAAAGCCAAGGTCATCCAGAAGCTGGAGGATGTGTCCAAGCCACCCGCCTACGCCTACCCCGCCACCCCCCGTTCCCACCCCACCAGCCCACCGCCCGCCTCCCCGCCGCCCACCCCGGGTATCACCCGCAAGGAGGAGGCCCCCGAGAATGTGGTCGAGAAGAAAGACTTGGAGTTGGAGAAGGAAGCCCCTAGCCCCTTCCAGGCCTTGTTCTCAGGTAGGATATGGCTGAGACCCTCAGGGTCTCAGTCTGGCCCTGGCGTGGTAGAACTTCTCACCCATCTCTTCATTGACCCATTCATTCATTCATTCCATCTCCATGGAGCACCTCCTGCATACCAGGCCGGCTGCCAGACATGGAACAAACACAGGCGCTCACAGTCACATCCAGCCTCTCCTCAGCCCCTCCTCAGTGGTAGTGTCAGAGAAATGGGTGTAATATTCGAAGCTGCTTCCGGACAAGTTGTTCTGAGCTTTCAACCTTGCCAGACCTGTCACACACTCAGCACGCAGTCAGCGCTAACTTCTGCCTTGGCAATGATGGTCCAGGGACACCGGTTCTGGGCAGCTGTACCCCCGTGCCAAGTGTCGCATGAACATACCCACTCTTCCCAACTCCTGTGTCAGCAGGGACCCGAAGCAGGTGGCTTTGGGGGCTGGGACTGTGTTCTTCTTCCCTGGGGGGTATCAGGTGTGTGAGTGCCTGCTTGGGAGGACTTCAGTTCAAATTCAGATTCTGGCACCAAGGCTGGGTGAGCTCAGGACAGTGGTGGCTGAGTTCTTAGCTTGTGCCTGGCCAGCGCCTGACTCTCCTGCGTGAGTTTCCCTTTTGCATGCCTCCAGCTTGCCTGCTTCCGTGCTGGGCCGGAGCGGCGCAGAGGATCAGGGGCACACAGGCCTACTCTCAGGGAGATTATATCCGGGACAGAACTGGGTTGCTGTTTCTTTTTTTTGAGTCAGAGTTTTGCTCTCATTGCCCAGGCCGGAGTGTAATCACACCTTCTTGGCTCACTGCAACCTCCGCCTCCCAGGTTCAAGCGATTTCTCCTGTCTCAGCCTCCCGAGTAGCTGGGATTACAGGCTTGTGCCGCTGTGCCCGGCAAATTTTGTATTTTTAGTAGAGACGGGTTCCTCCATGTTGGTCAGGCTGGTCTTGAACTCCTGACCCCTGGTGATCCCCCCACCTTAGCCTCCCACAGTGCTGGGATTACAGGTGTGAGCTACCATGCCCAGCCAGGTATTCTTCTTCCTTTTTTTTCTTTCCTAAGATGGAGTCTTGCTCTGTTTTCTGAGCTGGAGTGCAGTGGTGCGATTTTGGCTCACTGCAACGTCCGCCTTCTGGGTTCAAGCAATTCTCTGCATCAGCCTCCCAAGTAGCTGGGACTAGGTACCCACCACCACATCTGGCTAATTTTTGTATTTTTAGTAGCGATGGGGTTTCACCATGTTGGCCAGGCTGGTCTTGAACTCCTGACCTCAGGTGATCTGCTCACCTTGGCCTCCCAAAGTTCCGGGATTACAGGCATGAGCCACTGCGCCCAGCCAGTATTATTTTTTTTGAGATAGGATCTTCGCTCTGTCACCCAGGCTTGTACTGCAGTGGTGCAATCACAGCTCACTGCAGCCTTGAACACCTGGACTCAAGCAATCCTCCTGCCTCTGCCTCCCAGGCAGCTTGGACTATAGGTGTGCACCACTGCACTTGGCTATTTTTTTATATTCGTACATTTTGTGTATCACTGTGTTTCCAAGGCTGGTCTCAAACTCCTGAGCTCAAGCGATCCTCCCACCTCCCACCTTGGCTTCCCGAAGTGCTGGGATTATAGGCTTGAACCACTGCACCTAGCTTTGCTGTTACGTTTTGTTTTGTTTTGAGACATGGTCTTGTTCTGAGGCTGGAGTGCAGTGGTACCATCATAGGTCACTGCAGCCTTGATCTCCCAGCCTCAAGTGATCTTTCCACCTTAGCCTCCCAAATAGCTGGGACTACAGGAGTGTGCCACCATGACCAGCCAATTTTTTTTTTTTTTCAGGAGAGATGGAGTCTCAGAGGCTAGGCTCAGTGGCTCACGCCTGTAATCTCAGCAATTTGAGAAGCCGAGGCAGGTGGATCACCTGAGGTTAGGAGTTTGAGGCCAGCCTGGCCAACATGGTGAAACCCAGTCTCTACTAAAAATACAAAAGATTAACCAGGTGTGGTGTCTCATGTCTATGGTCCCAGCTGCTCTGGAGGCTGAGGCAGGAGAGTGGCTTGAATTCAGGAGGCGCAGGTTGCAGTGAGCCGAGATCGTCATTGCATTCCAGCCTGGCTGACGAGAGCGAAACTCCATCTCAAAAAAATAAATAAATAAATAAATAAATAAAAGGGATGGGGTCTCACTATGTTGCCCAGGCTGGTCTTGAACTTCTGAACTTAAGCGATCATCCCACTTTGGCCTCCTAACAGCGTGGTGGCTCACACCTGGTCCTGCTTAAACAACTGCACTTTTTCTTTTCTTTCTTTCTTTCTTTTTTTTTTTTTTTTAGATGCTCAGCTCTCTGCAGCCTCTGCCTCCCAGGTTGAAGCGATTCTCCTGCCTCAGCCTCCCAAGTAGCTGGGACTACAGGCACACGCTGCCCCACCCAACTAATTCTTTGTATTTTTAGTAGAGACGGGGTTTCACTATGTTGGCCAGGATGGTCTTGATCTCCTGACTCGTGATCTGCCTGCCTCAGCCTGCTAAAGTGCTGGGATTACAGGCGTGAGCCACTGCACTCGGCTGAACAACTGGTTTAATGGGTGGAGTGGCAGATTCTTGTAGGGTCGAGGGGCCAGACCCCACAGGTGGGTGAAGGCAGTATTAGGTCTGTGCAGATCTCATGAAGTATTTGCTTCTGGTCTAGCCTTGTGCTGGGTGCTGAGTGGGGAAGGAACAAGAGAGAAAACTGTGGGGTTTGGCCTTCAATACAAGACCCCAGGGACGGGAAGGCGGCCAGTTTTTCACTATGGTGCCAATTTTGAGGCCGTTAGGTCTCTGAGATCACACCTAGAACAGCTCCCGGCCCTGCAGCTGGGTAAGCAGAGGGTGGCTGGGTGTCTGGGTCTGTCTGGGGTGGTGGGCAGGTGTCAACGGGGACACAGCATGCCAGATCCCGGGGCTCCCATGCTGACCCCTGTGTCCTTGACAGATATCCCGACCAGGTACCCGTTCCAAGCCCTGCCGCCGCACTACGGGAGGCCCTACCCTTTCCTGCTGCAGCCCACGGCGGCTGCTGACGCGGATGGCCTGGCCCCTGATGTGCCACTCCCAGCTGATGGGCCCGAACGCCTGGCACTCTCGCCCGAAGACAAGCCCATCCGATTGTCACCCTCCAAGATACCAGAGCCGCTGCGGGAGGGCCCGGAGGAAGAACCACTGGCCCAGCGGGAAGTGAAGGCGGAGGTGGAGGACATAGACGAGGGCCCCGCAGAGCTGCCGCCCCTGGAGTCGCCGCTGCCACTGTCCGCTGCAGAAGCCATGGCTACCCCGAGCCCTGCAGGCAGTTGTGGAGGTGGCCTGTTGGAGGCCCAGGCGCTGAGTGCCACCGGGCAGGGCTGTGTGGAGCCCTCCGAGTGCTCAGACTTTGCAGAGGGGCCTGAGGCACGGGCGGATTCCCCAGGCCGGACAGAACCCTGCACGGCCGCCCTGGACCTGGGGGTGCAGCGGGCACCCGAGACACTGGTGGAGACCAAGGAGGAGCCCGTGGAGGTGCCTGTGGCAGTGCCCGTGGCAGAGGCAGTGCCTGAGGAAGGCCTGGCCCAGGCAACTCCAAGCGAGCCCCAGCCCAGCCTTCAAATGGACTGTGACATGCCTGCTGGGGAGGGACAGTGCCCGAGCCTGGAGCCCCAGGAGGCCCTGCCTGTGCCCGGCAGCACTCGCTACCTGGAAGAGGGAAACTCTGACCAGTTCCTGCCTGACCTGGAGGACCCACTGGCTGGCATGAATGCCCTGGCGGCGGCTGCAGAGCTGCCCCAGGCCAGGCCTCTGCCCTCCCCTGGCGCTGCTGGAGCCCAGGCTGTGGAGAAGCTGGAAGTGGCCGAGAGCCTTGTCCTGGAGCAGAGCTTCCTGCACGGGATCACGCTGCTGAGCGAGATCGCAGAGCTGGAGCTGGAGAGGAGGAGCCAGGAGCTGGGAGGTGAGAGTGCACCACCGGGTCATGCAGATTCTGGAATTAATTAATTAATTTATTTATTTAGAGACAGAGTCATGCTCTGTCACCCAGGCTGGAGTGCAATGGTGCGATGTTGGCTCACTGCAACCTCTGCTTCCCAGAGGCATTCAGCAATTCTCCTGCCTCAGCTTCCTGGGTAGCTGGGACTACAAGCCTGTGTCACCACATTCAGCTAATTTTGTATTCTTAGTAGAGATGGCGTTTCACTATGTTGGCCGGGCTGGTCTTGAACTCCAGACTTCAGGTGATCCGCCTGCCTCGGCTTCCCAGAGTGCTGGGATTACAGGCGTGAGCCACCATGCCTGGTCCCTCTTGAATTTTATTTTTGTGGAGACAGGGTCTTGCTATATTGCCCAGGCTGGAGTGTAGTGGCACAGTCTTAGCTCACTGCAGCCTTAAATTCCTGGGCTCAAGTGATCCTCCCTTCCCAGCCTCCCAATTAGCTTGGGCTATAGGGGTCTACCACTAAGCCAAGCTTACTTTTAAAAAAGTTATATTTTTAGAAATGGGGTCTTGCTCTGTTGCCCAGTTTGGTCTTGAACTCCTGGACTTCAAGCAATTTTGTCTGCCTTGACCTCTCAGAGTGCTGCAATTATAGCCGTGAGCCACTGTGCCCGGCCTCTTAAACAGTTTTTTAATAAGATTTTTGAATTTTGAAAAACCCCAGAATGTGATTTATTCATACTGATTTTTTGAAAAATTGTGGTAAGATACGCATAACAAAATGTTACATCTTGCGCGTTTTAAGCGTCCGTTGAGCAGCATGGTAAGTGCATTCACACTTGGTAGCCAATTGGTGGGTTTCTTGGTGGTGAAATTTCTCATTATGTCAATGGTGTGTTTTAGCAGGATTTCTAGGGTTGCAAGGGACAGAAACTCTGATTTAAATTGGTTTAGGCGGGAGAGAGTAATTTGGCTGGTAGAACTGAAGTCCAGCAGAAATTAGGTAATTTCAGGTATGGCTGGATCTAGGTGTTCAAGCCAAGACACCGTTTCTCTCTTCCTGCACAGGCCCTTCCCTAGGCTCTGTTATCTGTGTTTCTGTTTCCTTCCCTCCCTCCCTCTTGCTGTTCTACTTTTCTTTCTCTTGGCCTCATTCAAGGCTGACTTAACCATCCTCATTGGGGCGAGGGGTGGTCTCCGTTCCTCCGAGGCCCGTGGGCCTGCTAAGCAGCCTTATGAAAGAGGCCACCTGTTTCTTGGTAGCTTTGACAAAACACTGAGATTCACTCTCATAGGCTGACTGGTGTTCATGCTTTTTGTTTTGTTTTGTTTTTGAGATGGTCTCAGTCTGTTGCCCACACTGGAGTGCAGTGGCACCCTCTTGGCTCATTGCAGCCTCCACCCTTTTGGGTTTAAGTGAATCTCCTGACTCTGCCTCTCAAGTAGCTGGGATTACAGGCATGTGCCACCATGCCTGGCTAGTTTTCGTAGTTTCAGTAGAGATGGGGTTTTGCCATGTTGGCCAGGCTGGTCTCGAACTTCTGACCTCAAGTAATCCTTGACCTCATGAAGTGCTGGAATTATAGGTGTGAGCCACCACCCCCGGCCTTGGTTCATGCTTTTTGCTGGCATTTCAGAACATGGGCTGGGGTGATCGTACCTGTCCTTTGATGAGGGATGGGGTGTCGGGTGGGGAGGGACGGTTCTCAAAGAGAATGGGATGCCCTCAGCAGAAAGGGCAGTGACTTATGGGCCAGTCACGGAATGACTGACGTTCAGTGTAGAAAATTGGACCCAGAACCAGTTTGGAAGAGAGGCCTGGGCAGCAGCTGTTGAAGAGAATCATATCCCTGCCAGTGTTTCGGTATATTTCCTCTAGAACTTTCTCTACACACATATACTTACTTCTTAAATCAAGATCTTCTTGTAAATAGGGTTCTGTAATCTGCCTTTTTCACTTAAAAATTTCTTCTTCTTTTTTTTTTGGGAGACAGTCTAGTGGCACAGTGTAGCCCAGGCTGGAGTGCAGTGGCGCAATCTCTGCTCACTGCCACCTCCACCTCTCAGGTTCAAGTGATCCTCCTGCCTCAGTCTCCTGAGCACCTGGGATTACAGGCATGCACCACCATGCCTGGCTATCTTTTTTTTTTTTTTTTTTTTTGAGACAGAGTTTCGCTCTTGTTACCCAGGCTGGAGTGCAATGGCGCGATCTCGGCTCACCGCAACCTCCGCCTCCTGGGTTCAGGCAATTCTCCTGCCTCAGCCTCCTGAGAGGCTGGGATTACAGGCACGCGCCACCATGCCCAGCTAATTTTTTGTATTTTGAGTAGAGACGGGGTTTCACCACGTTGACCAGGATGGTCTCGATCTCTTGACCTCGTGATCCACCCGCCTCGGCCTCCCAAAGTGTTGGGATTACAGGCGTGAACCACCGCGCCCGGCCTCTTTTTGTATTTTTAATGGAGATGGGGTTTCACCATGTTGGCCAGGTTGGTCTCAAACTCCTGACCTCAAGTGACCTCAAGCGTCTTGGCCACCCAGAGTGCTGGGATTGCAGATATGAGCCACCGTTCTCAGCCATTTTACTTAAAATGTTCTTTATTAAACATTTTTCAAAGCTGTGGGGTTACTCCTGACCCTGTAATACTCCCGCCTCGGCCTCCCAAAGTGTTGGGATTACAGGCATGAGCCACCGCACCCAGCCAAAGCTGTGGTTTAAAAAAAAATTTAAAAAAAATCATTGTTTTAGAAAGTGCCCGATGTTGTGCCTGGCGGTGGCCCTGGCCCTCGATGGCCCAGTTAGATGTTAAGACATTTTCATTTGCTTTAAGACAAAATTGTCCCCCCAGCCCCCACTCATTGCAAATAATGTGATGATTATCCTTGAAGAAAAAAAATCCTTGTCCATATCTCTGATTTGCCTGGGATTATAGTCCCAGAGGTAGAGCTGGTGCATCCAAACAAGGCCATGTTTTCAAGGCTTTTTGACTGTCACGGTCAGATGGCCCGCACGCCTGGAGAAGCCACGCTTCTGTTAAATCTGTGGGAGCGATGCCCCTTCCCTGCTGGGTGGCGGTGTTCCTAAATTCATCGCTTCTTTTCTTTCACTAAAATCGTTCAACAAAAACTTTTGTTTTTTATTTTGTAGAAGAAAATAAAAACTCCCTTGGTTTTCCTTTCCACCTGGTACTGGCTTTTTCTTTTTTTTTCTTTGAGTCTTGCTCTGTCGCTCAGGTTGGAGTGCAGTGGCACCATCTCAGCTCACTGCAACCTCTGCCTCCCGGGTTGAAGCAATTCTCCTGCCTCAGCTTCCCAAGTAGCTGGGACTACAGGTGCGCATCACCACACCCAGCTAGTTTTCTATTTTTAGTAGAGATGAGGTTTCACCTTGCTAGCTAGGCTGGTTTTGAACTCCTGACCTCGTGATCCACCCACCTCCGCCTCCCAAAGTGCTGGAATTACAGGCGTGAGCCCCCGTGCCTGGCTTTTTTTCTTTTTTAATTTAATTTTTTTTGAGACGGAATATCCCTCTTGCCCAGGCTGGAGTGCGGTGGTGTGATATCTGCTCACTGCAGCCTCTGCCTCCTGAGTTCAAGTGATTCTCCTCCTGCCTCAGCCTCTCAAGTAGCTGGGACTACAGGCGCATGCTACCATGTCCGGCTAATTTTTATATTTTTAGTAGAGATGGGGTTTCACCATATTGGCCATGTTGGTCTTGAACCCCTGGCCTCAGTGATCCGCCCGCCTCAGCCTCCCAAAATGCTGGAATTACAAGTGTGAGTCACCGCAACCAGCCCAGAATTCTCCACCCTATTGGGACACCAGCCTTGCTGAGTTAGGGCCCACTGCCATGAGTGTAACTTGGTCACCTCTGTAAAAACCCTGTCTCCCCCGAAGATTACCTTCTGAGGTTACTGGTGGTTCGGACTCCAGCATATTAAATGGTTGGAGACACAGTTGAACCCGCTCAACCCATCACATCTGGCCTAGATAGAGTACATTGCCTGTCGTTTGAGAGCTTCGGCAAGATGGGTTTGTGGGAGGGTGAAGGAGGTGACCGGAAAACAGAGCAGCCCTCCTTACCTCACACTGTCGACTCTTAACGTCTCACAGGATGTCAACGGGGGCAGGTGGCACAGAGGCGTCACTGGGGTAGGCGAGAGGGCTTCAATCTAACACCATCCTTTGGGAGCTGATGAGGTTTGCAGCTTTGTGGCCTCAGTTTCCCTAAAGATAGAAAAGTGACCGGGTGCAGTGGCTCACACCAGTAATACCAGCACTTTGGGATGTTGAGGTGGTTGGATCACTTGAGGTCAGGAGTTTGAGACCAGCCTGGCCAACGTAGTGAAACCCTGTCTTTATGAAAAATCAAAAAATTAGGCTGGGTGTGGTGGCTCACGCCTGTAATCCAAGCACTTTGGAGGCCAAGGCGGGCGGATCACCTGAGGTCGGGAGTTCAAGACCAGCCTGACCAACATGGTGAAACCCCATCTTTTAAAAAAAAAATAAAATAAAAAAATTAGCCGGGTGTGGTAGCACATGCCCAGCTACTCAGAGGGTGAGGCAGAAGAATTGCTTGACCCAGGAGGCGGAGGTTGCAGTGAGCCGAGATCACGCCCCTGCACTCCAGCCTTTGAGACAGAGCAAGAAAAGAAAAGAAAAGAAAAAGGGCAAAGTGGCTGGGCGTGGTGGCTCACCTCTGTAATCCCAGCACTTTGGGAGGCCAAGGTGGGTGGATCACAAAGGTCACGAGTTCGAGACCCACCTGGCCAGCATGGTGAAACCCAATCTCTACTAAAGATACAAAAACATCAGCCAGGCGTGATGGATCGTGCCTGTAATTCCAGCTAGTTGGCAGGAGAATTGCTTGAACCCGGGATGTGGAGGTTGCAATGAGCCAAAATTGTGCCACTGCACTCCAGCCTGGGTGACGGGGTGAGACTCTGTCTTGGGGGGGTGGGGGGAAAGGAGCAAAGCAAGCAGTTTTCAACTGGGACAATTTTGTTCCCCCAGGGAACACTGGCAACCACATATTTTGGTTGTCACAGCTTGTGGGGAGCACTACTGACATCTAGTGGGTAAAGGCAGGGACTCAGTGAGACACCCTTCAATGAAGGCAGAGGTCAGCCTCCAACAGAGATGTGAATAGTGAATGGTGAAATGTGAATAGTGCCAAGGCAGAGAAGCCCCACCCTCAGCAGCATCATTAGTCACGTCCGTCCCTGGAACCTTGCCCATTGCCAATGGAAAATACGGTTTTCTTCTCACCACATGTGGACCTTCACAAAATTTGATAATTTAGATTACAAAGAGGATGTCAGGTGGGCACAGTGGCTCATGTCTGTAATCCCAGGACTTTGGGAGGCCAAGGCGGAAGGATTGCTTGTGCCCAGGAGTTGTAAGACCAGCCTGGGGCCGGGCGTGGTGGCACACTCCTGTAATCCCAGCACTTTGGGAGGCCCGAGGCGGGCAGATGTTGAGGTCAAGAGATCAAGAGCATCCTAGCCAATGTGGTGAAATTCATCTCTACTAAAAATAAAAAAAAAATAAAAAAAATAAAAAAAAAATAGCTGGGTGTGGTATTGCACGCCTGTAATTGCAGCCACTTGGGAGGCTGAGAGAGAATTGCTTGAACCCAGGAGGTGGAGGTTGTAGTGAGCCCGGATTGCACCCCTGCCACAGCCTGGTGACAGAGTGAGACTTCGTCTCAAAAGAAAGACCAGGCGGGGCAACATGGCGAGGACCCCATCTCTACTAAAAATGGGAAAAAAAAAAAAAAAAAAAAAAAAGATTAGCTGGGTGTGGTGGCTCATGCCTGTAATCCCAGCACCTTGGGAGGCTGAGGTGGGCGGATCATAAGGTCAGGAGTTTGAGACTATAGCCTGGCCAACATGGTAAAACCCTGTCTGTACTAAAAATACAAAAAAATTAGCTGGGGGTGGTAGCTGGCCTGTAACCCCAGCTACTTGGGAGGCTGAGGCAGGGAAATTGAACCCAGCCTATGGAGGTTGCAGTGAGCTGAGATCGCACCACCGCACTCCAGCCTGGGTGACAGGATGAGACTCCTTCTCAAAAAAAAAAAAAAAAACCAAAAAAACACTCATCAATACAAGAACATTCTAGGCTACCCCTTACGTGCCCTCCCCCCTATGATTCCGCATAAGCTGCTGCTGCCTACTAGGTTTGGCCATTTGAAATTGCTGACATTCTAGTGTTTTTGACCTTGAGAGATGGTGGTTTTTATAAGGTTCAAGCTGATTATAATGAAGTCGATGTTTGTTTTGTGCTAATACGAAAAAAGCTGTTAAGCAGAAAAAAATATGTGATATGGTATGTATTGATTGAGATATCCTTTTTCCTTTTTTTTTTTTTTTTCCCCTGAGACAAGAGTCTCCCTCTGTGGCCCAGACTGGAGTGCAGTGGGTTGATCATGGCTCATTGCAACCTCCACCTCCCAGGTTCAAGCGATTCTTGTGCCTCAGCCCCCCAAGTAGCTGGGATTACAGGTGGCCACCACCATGCCCAGCTAATTTTTGTATTTTTAGTAGAGAGGGGGTTTTGCCATGTTGGTTGGGCTGGTCCTGGCCTCAAGCCATATGCCTGCGTTGGCCTCTCAAAGTGCTGGGGTTACAGGCATGAGCCACCATGCCTGGCCTGAGGTCATTTTTACATATATATATGTGTATATATGTTTTTTCTTTGAGATGGGCTGGCCATGTTGCACAGGCTGGAGTGCAGTGGTGTGATCATGGCTCACTGCAGTCTTAACCTCCCGGACTCAAGTGATCCTCCTGCCTCAGCCTTCCAGGTAGCTGGGACTGCACGCACCCACTTTATATTTACTTTAATTTTTGTTTTTTGAACTGGAGTCTCACTCTGTTGTCCAGGTTGGAGTGCAGTGGCTCAGTGTTGCCTCGTTGCAACTCATGCCTCCTGAGATTCAGCAATTCTGGTGCCTCAACCTCCCAAATAGCTGGGACTACAGGTGTACACCACCATGCCCAGCTAATTTTTGGATTTTTAGTAGAGATGGGGTTTTCCCATGTTGGCCAGGCTGGTCTCAAAACTCCTGACCTCAAATGATCCGCCCGCCTTGGCCTCCCACGGTGTTGGGATTACAGGAGTGAACCACCGTGCCTAGCCTATTTTTATATTTTAAAGGATACCTGTGTATTTCCTGTGTATTTAAATATATGTAATCATTACTGGAACTGTCTACTGGAAAGTGCACCCACAGTGGGCTCCCAAGGGAGGGACCAGTGTGTTGGAGGAGGAAGAGGGCTTTCTTATTTGGATACCTTTCTGCTTGGTTTGTGTTTTTCATCCTAGGCTCTTTTTTTATGATTATAAGAGCCATGCATATTCACTACAGAAAAATGTACATACAGGTAAGCGGAAGGAGAGGCGTAGTGCCAGGAAGAACCCTGTGGAGGTGCTCCTCTGGGGGCTTTGCTGTGCCTAGTGTTCTCTGAGCATAGAGCACAGGACCCCTTGCCAGGCATGCCGCCTTTGCCCCTGTTCTATTTATTTATTTATTTTTTGAGATAGAGTCTTGCTCTGTCATCCAGGCTGGTGTATGGTGGTGCGAACTCAGCTCACTGCAACCTCCACCTCCCAGGTTCATGCGATTCTCCTGCCTCAGTGTCCCGAGTAGCTGGGATTCCTGGTGTCTGCTCTATCTGGCTAGTTTTTGTTATTTCTAGTAGAGACAGCGTTTCACCATTTCTCCGTGTTGATCAGGCTGCTCTCGAACCCCCAACCGCGGGTGATCCACCCGCCTCGGCCTCCCAAAGTGCTGGGATTATAGGCGTGAGCCACCGCGCCCGGCTCCCTCCTCTTGTCTAGAGATGCTCAGGACTTCCTGCCTGTCACAAAAGCCTCTGCTTACTCAGCACCTCGGGATGGGGGCGTGTGGCCTGGGCCTGCATTTGCTCTGGGTCTCGGCACCCCCAGGTCTGGGGTCCGGGAGCGGGTGGTGGCAGCGCCCTGTTACCTGCTTCCTGTCTGCAGGTGTGGAGCGGGCCCTGGTGGCACGGCCCTCCCTGGAGAGCCTGCTGGCGGCCGGCAGCCACATGCTGAGGGAGGTGCTGGAGGGGCCTGTGGTGGACCCGCTCAAGAACCTGCGGCTGCCCCGGGAGCTGAAGCCCAACAAGAAGTACAGCTGGATGCGCAAGAAGGAGGAGCGGGTGAGTGGCGGCGTCTTCCTCCCTGGCGCACGCAGGCTGGGGCCGGGTGGGAGTCCCCTCCATGGACGTGCCGTACTGCCCGGGATGTGGCTGGCTTGGGCGCCAGAGAGGCCTCGGCTACATTCAGCTCCTTGTGCTGACGTGCTGTGTGTTCCTGGGCAAGTGGGTGCCCTTCTCGGGACTCAGTTTACCTATCTACTAGCATGTCAGGCACAACACGGGAGTTGCTGCATGATCAACTGGAAAGAGTAGCCCAGGGTCATGCATAGTTCTGGCCTTAGGTGCCTGGGGTAGCAGCATCCCCACGCTGAGCCTCTGTTTATAAATGACACGATGGCCCTCAGTGATGGAGCGGGTGTCACACGCAAGCACTGTGCTTCAGGCCTGCCATCTAATTGAGCGTTGTCACAGCCCCGCAGAGCCGATACAGGCTCCCTCGCCTGCGAGGAGGCCACAGCCACAGCTAGGAGGTGGCAGCGGTGGGATTTGAGTCCCGCCTCCCCATGCAGTCTCTCCCCTGACCTATCGGTGAGCATGGGCATCTGGGCGGTCGGTGGGTGGCGGCATCCTCACCTTCTCCTCCTCCTCTCCTGGTGCCTCCCAGATGTATGCCATGAAGTCCTCCCTGGAGGACATGGATGCCCTGGAGCTGGACTTCCGAATGCGGCTGGCCGAGGTCCAGCGCCAGTACAAGGAGAAGCAGCGTGAGCTGGTGAAGCTGCAGCGGCGCCGGGACTCCGAGTGAGTGTGCTCCCTGCCCGCCCCAGTGGGGTCCCTACTCCGGCCCGCCAGGCCGCCAGGCGCGCAGCAGCCGTCGAGGTGTGCGTGGACCCGGCGCCGTGTATGCATCGTGTGCCCGTTCTCCGCGCCCCGCCCGCCTCCCAGCGTCACAGCCAAGCGTGTGATTCTTTTTAAGGGACAGGCGCGAGGAACCCCATAGAAGCTTGGCACGCAGAGGCCCTGGCAGGCCGCGGAAACGGACCCACGCCCCGAGCGCCCTGTCGCCCCCCCGCAAGAGAGGGAAGAGCCGCAACAGTGGCGGAAAGTAAGGCTGGCCCCTCGGTGGGTCGGGGACTGGCACAGAGCTTGAGGGGAGGAGCCCGGGCCCCACGTGGGGCCTGCCTCTGGGTGCTGGGGGACCTCGTGTCCCTTGGGCTCTGACCCACCTGCAGTGGTGGCCCTTGGGGAGTGCGGCCTGTGCTGCCCGGGCCAGGAGGGAGCAAGGCCAGTGCCGAGCCAGGAGGATGGCTCCTGCAACAGGATTTCCTGCGTCCTAACCCAAGAGCTTCATCTGTCTTCCTGCCACGCCTGCCTCCTCACACCTAGGGCCTAATTCCTCCTCCTTTCCATGTGCCTCCTCCCTGCGGAAGGACTCGCTGGGCTGCCAGCCTTGCTGGGACGGGCTGTAACCCGGCTGTCTCTTGGTCTCCACAGTGCCAGACCTGCTGACTTGTCCCGCCTGACACCGGGGCTGGCTCCTTTGGGCACTTTGGGGACAAGCTCTTCCTCCTTGGGTGGCGGTCGCAGCCTTGTGGGGGGCCTGTATGGGTCTTTCTGAATGCCTGCTGGAATGAGAGCTTTTCCTGTAGGGCAAGGCGTGCACAGGAGAGATGCTTTGTCCTTTCCTGGGTGTCTGTAGCACGAGCGGAAGGCAGCCCATCAAGGAAAACGGTTGGAGCCGCTTGACGGCTCAAGACCTGCCCCGAGGAAGCAGGAGCTCAGGGGCCTTCAGAGGGCACAGGAGAGGCAGTGGGACAGCCACAGGTCTTCTCAGGAGGAAACAGCCCCGGGGCCCCCTTGTCTTGCAAAAAAAAAAAAAATCCCTGGACTGGCCACAGCAGGGGAATGGAAAGGCTCCTGGAGAAGATCGCAGGAGGCTGCAGCCCAGCAGCGTGGTGGTCAGGGGTGTGGCCTGTACTGTTTGAATTTCCATTCTTGAGTCCCAGCACCACTCCTTAGTGTGACTAACCCCAGGCCAGGTGTTAGCTTTTCTGAGCCTCAGTTTCCTCATCTGTAAAAAAAAAAAAAACAAGTACTCCGGTTGGGTGTAGTGGCTCACGCCTGTAATCCTAGCACTTTGGAAGGCCGAGGCGGGCAGATCACTTGAAGTCAGGAGTTTGGGACTAGCCTGGGCAATGTGGAGAAACTCCATTTCTACTAAAAATACAAAAATTAGCCAGGCATGGTGACATGCACCTGTAATCCCAGCTGAGGGGAGAATCGCTTGAACCTGGGGAGGTGGAGGCTGTAGTGAGCTAAGATTGAGCCACTGCACTCCAGCCTGGGCAACAGAGTGAGATGCCATCTCAGAAAAAATACCTATACCTATATCTATATCTATATATAGCAGTACCAAATGCTATTTGTGGCTAAGATATAAAGCTGCTGTTACAACAGTGCAAAACACACAGTGAGTGCCAGGTCCAGATCGGCTGCTTCGATCACCTGGGAAGTTTCAGCTTAACGCAGGCAAGTGGGGCTTCTGGGCCACGTCTGTGTCCCCACTCCCACCGTGCACAGGATTCCCGAGACCAGCAAATGGCCCCTTCATTGTGTTTGTTTTTTCCCTTGCTGGAAAAGGCAGACTGGAATCCTTCTTTGTGTCACCTTGTGGTCTAAACTTCCCCTGCCATCCTGGTGGATTTCTGATCTTTGTTCTTGGCACGGTTTGGTGAACCAGGTATCGGACCGCACAGAGATGTGTGTGTGTGAGTGTACGAGTGAAAGCACACAAGAATGAAAACGCTGACTTTTTTCCTACTCTCACCTTAAACTCTCATTCTGCCTCATTGAAAAATATCCGAGAATTACAGCACCGTAGTTTTACAAGATCCACCATATCTCCCCATGCGCGTCACTCTGGCATCACTGTCTGTGCTTCAGCGTCCAGAGCCCGACCCTTCAGGGCCATGAGGGTGGACTCAAGCCCGCAAGTCACGTCTGGCCATGGTGCTGACCGGTAGTGTGTCTGCGTTTCAGGCTGAGCAGCAAGTCTCTGCTGACGTCCGATGACTATGAGCTGGGAGGAGGGATACGGAAGAGACACAAAGGGCCTGAGGAGGAACACGATGCCCTCATTGGAATGGGGAAAGCCAGGGGGAGGAGCCAGACTTGGGATGAACATGAGGCCTCGTCTGACTTCATAAGTCAGGTCAGTAACCCAGTCTTCCAGGTGTGTGAGATCTTGGTATGGGTATGTTAAGAGTTCACGCTTCCTGGCCAGGCGAGGTGGCTCCTGCCTGTAATCCCAGCACTTTGGGAGGCCGAGGCGGGTGGATCACAAAGTCAGAAGATCGAGACCATCCTGACTAACATGGTGAAACCCCATCTCTACTAAAAAATACAAAAAATTAGCCAGGCATGGTGGCATCTGTCTAGTCCCAGCTACTTGGGAGGCTGAGGCAGGAGAATCACTTGATCCTGGGAGGCAGAGGTTTCAGTGAGCCGAGATGGCACCACTGCACTCTGGCCTGGGTGACAGAGGGAGACTGTCTCCAAAAAAAAAAGTCCACACTTCCTTTGCAGGCCCCTTGTTCCTGTACAGAAACCTTAGGAATGGTTGTCTTAGTGCCAGAATGACTCTTCTCCAATCTTCCTTATTGCACAGACAGGGGAAATTATGGCCCAGAGGAGGTCAGAAGTAACATAGCCTCAGAGATGGGAGGCCTAAAAGCTGTCTCCCTTTGTGTGCTGCGTGACCCTTTGCTAAAGCTGAGCAGAGACACAGGT
This sequence comes from Saimiri boliviensis, assembly GCF_048565385.1. Classification (NCBI taxonomy): domain Eukaryota; kingdom Metazoa; phylum Chordata; class Mammalia; order Primates; family Cebidae; genus Saimiri; species Saimiri boliviensis. Next base: position 27,680,273 of record NC_133468.1, on the reverse strand, counting down.
TCTTGACCAAATAATGCAGTTGCTCTGTTAACAGTGTAATTGTTTAATGAGCAGCTTTGCCATTCTGTAGTTCTGAGAAACAAGGGCTTGATGCCATGGTAATTTCCTCTCTGAACTCTCCAGGGGTAATGGGCTGAGAGCCAACTCCTTGATTCTTCTTATTTCTGCAGAGCATTGAAATCATCCATTTAAGGTGCTTTTTGTAAATACAACGTACCTTGTCATCCCTCCCCATAAAGCCCAGTGGAAAGGGGTAATTTTTTTTTTTTTTTTTTTTGAGACAGAGTCTTACTATGTCACCCAGGCTGGAGTGCAGTGGCGCGATCTTGGTTCACTGCAACCTCCACCTCCAGGGTTCAAGTGGTTCTCCTGTCTCAGCCTCTCGAGTAGCTGGGATTACAGGCATCTGCCATCACGTCGGGCTAAATTTTTGTATTTTTAGTAGAGATGGGATTTCACCATGTTGGCCGGGCTGGCCTCGAACTCCTGACCACAGATGATCCACCCACTTTGGCTTCCCTAAGTGCTGGGATGACAGGTGTGAGCCACCATGCCCAACCCTCTCTTTCAAGCTCAGCCACGTGTTTATAGCCGGGGGCTCTGCAGTGAGCTATGATCATGCCACTGCACTCTAGGCTCGATGACACAGCAAGACCTTTTCTCTGAAAAAATTATTTTAAAAAGAGGCTAGGCTGTAATCCCAGCACTTTGGAGGCTGAGGCGGGTGGATCACGAGGTCAAGAGATGGAGACCATCCTGGCCAACATGGTGAAACCCCGTCTTTACTAAAAATACAGAAATTAGCTGGGCATGGTGGTGGGCGTCTGTAATCCCAGCTACTTGGGAGGCTGAGGCAAGAGAATTGCCTGAACCTGGAAGGCGGAGGCTGCAGTGAGCCAAGATCGCACCACTACACTCCAGCCTGGCGACAGAGCAAGATTTCATCTCAACAGCAACAAAAAGAAAATAGAAAATGTTCAAGCGTGGGGCATTAATAGCTTTGAAACTGCGTGTTTCACTTCGGCAAATGACTATAGTTGACGATCGACATGCAGGCAGAAATTTAATCTGTGAAATCTCTAATCGTTCTTTCTGCTTCAGGCATCCAAGGAACACTTGAGGCTTTTTTTTGGCAGCTTTCGGCCCCTTTAGTTGGATGGGCTGGTTTGGACTGTGCAGTAGTCTTTGTCAGCTGCCGTAGGTGGTAGAGATAGGCAGATCAGCCGCGCGGGTTTTTGATCTTGATTTCTTTCGCCCTCCCTGAATCCAGCTGCCTTCTCCAGGCCATCGGCAGTATCGCTTGCTTCAAGTGCTTCCTTAGGAGGCACCAGGCAGTGCCGTGGAGAGCCAGAGCCGGTGATAAATGTAACCACAGCAGCAGCTGTTTAATAAGTGGTTACCTTGTACCAGGCACTGTGATCACTGCGTGTACCTTATCTGAGTTCATCTTCAGAAGCACCTTGGGATGCCCAGACATAAATATCCCCATTTTATTTTTATTTATTTTATTTTTTTTTGAGACAGAGTTTTGCTCGTTACCCAGGCTGGAGTGCAATGGTGCAATCTTGGCTCACCGCAACCTCCGCCTCCTGGGTTCAGGCAATTCTCCTGCCTCAGCCTCCTGAGTAGCTGGGATTACAGGCACGTGCCACCATGCCCAGCTAATTTTTTGTATTTTTAGTAGAGACAGGGTTTTACCATGTTGACCAGGATGGTCTCGATCTCTTGACTTCGTGATCCACCCGCCTCGGCCTCCCAAAGTGCTGGGATTACAGGCTTGAGCCACCGCGCCCGGCCAAATATCCCCATTTTATAGAGTGTAAACATTGAAGCTGGCCAGTCTTGGTGGCTCACACCTGGAATTGCAACACTTTTGATTGTGGCTTGAGCTCTTTGGGAGAATGGCTTGAGCTCAGAAGTTTTGAGACCAGGCCAGGCAACATGGTGAAACCCCGTCTCTAGAAAAAAAAAATTTTTAAATGAGCCAGGGGTGGTAGCGCACACCTGTATTCCCAGCTACCAGAGAAGCTGAGGTGGGAGGATCACAGAGCCCAGAGATTGAGGCTGCAGTGCGCTGTGATTGCACTACTATACTCCAGCCTGGGTGACAGAGCAACACCCTGTCTTAAAAAAAAAAAAAAAAAAAAAAAAAACACGCCAGGCGCGGTGGCTCAAGCCTGTAATCCCAGCACTTTGGGAGGCCGAGGTGGGTGGATCACGAGGTCAAGAGATCGAGACCATCCTGGTCAACATGGTGAAACCCCGTCTCTACTAAAAATAGAAAAATTAGCTGGCCATGGTGGCGCACGCCTGTAATCCCAGCTACTCGGGAGGCTGAGGCAGGAGAATTGCTTGAACCCAGGAGACGGAGGTTGTGGTGAGCCGAGATCGCACCATTGCACTCCAGCCTGGATAACAAGAGTGAAACTCCATCTCAAAAAAAAAAAAAAAAAAAAAAAGAAAAAAAAAAAATTGGCTGGGGGCTCATGCCTGTAATCCCAGCACTTTGGGAGGCCAAAGTGGGTGGATCACTTGAGGTCATGAGTTAGAGACCAGCCTGGCCAACATGGTGAAATCCTGTCTCTACTAAAAAAACCACAAAAATTAGGGGGGTGTGGTGGTGTCCATCTGTAGCCCCAACTACTCGAGAGGCTGAGGCAGGAGAATTACTTGGATCTGGGAGGCAGAGATTACAGTGAGCTGAGATTGTGCCACTGCACCGCAGCTTGGTGACAGAGTGAGACTCAGTCTCCAAAAATTAAATAAATAAATAAATAAATAAATAAATAAAAGATTGAAGCTGGCTGGGCGTGGTGGCTCATGCCTGTAATCCCAGCACCTTGGGAGGCTGAGGCGGGTGGATCACGAGGTCAAGAGATCAAGACCATCCAGGCCAACATGGTGAAACCAGGTCTCTACTAAAAATACAAAAATTAGTTGGGCATGGTGGCACGTGCCTGTAGTCCTAGCTACTTGGGAGACTGAGGCAGGAGAATCGCTGGCACCCAGGAGGTGGAGGTTGCAGTGAGCCGAGATTTCACCACTGCACTCCAGCCTAGTGACAGAGCGAGACTCCGTCTCAAGAAAAGAAAAAGAAATCGAAGCTAAGAGAAGTTAAAATCACAGGCAGGGGGAAGGACTGGCGTCCAGACTGGGCAGAGCACGTGTACTGAATCCCAGGACCCTGTTTTGCCAGATGTTTTAACCCACGACCCAACTTCCCTCTCCAGCTAAAGATTAAGAAGAAGAAGATGGCCAGCGACCAGGAGCAGTTGGCAAGCAAGCTCGACAAGGCCCTCTCCCTCACCAAGCAGGACAAGTTGAAGTCGCCCTTCAAGTTTTCAGACAGTACTGGGGGGAAGCCGAAAACTGGCGGGGGCTGCGGCAGGTACTTGACTCCTTACGACAGCCTGCTGGGCAAGGACAGGAAGGCGCTGGCCAAGGGCCTCGGCCTGTCTCTGAAATCCTCCAGAGAAGGTAAACACAAAAGGGCCGCCAAAGCCAGGAAGATGGAGGTGGGGTTTAAGGCCAGAGGCCAGCCCAAATCGGCCCATTCCCCGTTCGCCTCGGAAGTGAGCAGCTACTCTTACAGTAAGTAGCGGATGCCACGCCGCCCCTGGTCCGCTGCTTCTCCCCTTTTCTCCCCTCTTCTTTCCACCTTCCTCCTCCCTTTTCTGTCTGGGCGCACTAAGGTGCTTGAGTTTTGCATGGCCTCCAAGCCGGAAGTGGGAGGGAGGCCACCTGAAGCGCATATGCCTGTGATTGGCGGGCTTGATGCTGGGCAGGTGCCTGTGATTGGTGGGCGCCCGTGATTGGCGGTTGGAAGCCGAAATGCACCTGCTCTCTCTTGCCCGTGGTCCGCTTGCCTACCCGACACCTTCTGCGCGGAGGCCTTGCGCGCCAGAGTTTATGGCTGTTTGGCCCAGGGAGGCCGGGAGCTCCTAGAGGTTACCGGACTCCCCTGCCCGCAGGCCGCGCGCGTTCCTGTGTGGACCGCAACCTTGTCTGAAAGTGTTGACGGAATCGGCGTTTATGGAGCGGGCACCGTGCTGGGCTCTGGATGCAGGGCTTCATTGGCGTTATGGTGTCTGTGGCATCTCTGATAGCAGGTACCCCCATGTTGTTGCTCTGTATGCTGAGGCCCAGTAGCCAGAGAGGAGTGTGGGCGCTGGGGTGCCGAGAGGCGACTCGGTGTTAAACCCAGTTCGGCCTGACTCGCCATCCACTGGAATCTGCTGCCACCATGACCGTGTCCCACATCTGCTCTGTCCACTGCGGTAGCCACAAAACATGCGTGGCTATTGAGTTTTGTGGGTTGTTTTGGTTTGGTTTGGTTGGGTTTGGTTTTTTTTGAGCCGGAGTCTCACTCTTTGCCCAGGTTGGAGTTTAGTGGCCTGATGTTGGCTCACTGCAACTACCACCTCCTGGGTTCAAGCGATTTTTCTCTCTTTGCCTCCCAAGTAGCTGGGACTACAGGCACATGCCACCCCACCCAGGTGTTTCTGTGTTTTTTTTTTTTTTTTTTTTTTTTAATCAGAGACGGGTTTTTGCCTTGTTGGCCAGGCTGATCTCGAACTCCTGACCTCAGGTGATCCACCTGCCTTGACCTCCCAAAGTGCTGAAATTACAGGCTCTGCCACCGTGCCCTGTGTTTTTTGAAACAGGGTCTCTCCCTGTCCCCCAGGCTGGAGTGCAGTGGGGTCATCACAGCTCACTGCAGCCTCGAGCTCCCGGGCTCCAGCTGTCATCTTAACTCAGCCTCCCAAGTGGCTGGGACTAAGTGTGCACCACCGTACCTGGCTAATTTTTAAAATTTTTTAGAGACAGAGTCTTGCTGTGTTTCCCAGGCTGGTGCCCAAGCTCCTGGGCTCAAGCAATCCTCCTCTCTCAGCCTCCTGAGTATCTGGGACTACAGCTGTGCACCACTGTGTGCAGCTAATTTATTTTTATTTTTGCAGAGATGGGGTCTCCCTGTGTTTTCCAGGCTAATCTGGAACTCCTGACCTTAAGCAATCCGCCTGCTTTAGCCTCCAGCATAGCTAGGATCGTGGGTGCACACCACTACACCCAGCTAATCTAGTTTTACTTTTATAGAGGCTGGGTTTTGCTATGTTGCCCATGCTGATCTTAAATACCTGGGCTCAAGAGATCCTGCTGCCTCAGCCTTCCAAAGTGCTGGGATTGCAGGCGTGAGCTACCTTTCCCAGCTGCTATTGAGCTTTTGAAATGGAGTGGTTCGGTGGTACTGAGGAATGGCGTTTTATTTCATTTAACTAGAGACTGCTGGATTGGAGTGTCCTCAGGGTCATGGCCTCTTGTGGCCCAGAGCCTGCTGCCTGGCAGGTAGTGTGTGCTCACTCAGTATCTGTGGACAGAACACCTCATGAGCAGGGTGATCAGGCGCTAAGTTTATGGTTGCTGCAGGAATGCCAGGAGGAGCTTCTTGGGTTCTGGCCCATGCCAGTGGCTGGTGATTGTTCTGGGCATCCCCAAGCCCTGGGGCGGGGAGGGCTTTTACTTTGGCAACTGCCTGGTTCTGTGTGTCTGGAGCTTTTCATTGGTCCTGGCCAGTTCATGGGTGGAGAAGGGGGAGTCTGAATGTCAGGTGCAAAAAGTGGACACTTTACTGATACAATAAAGCGTGTTTTCTTAAGGAAATAAAGTGTTTATGGACTCGGAGTTAAAGTATCGTCACCTGCTTTACAGGGCCGTTGGGGGCCTTAAGTGAGCTCACGTGGGCAGAGAGCTGAACGTGGCACCTGGCACGGAATTAGCTGCTGTTTTTTTTGTTCCCCCCCCCCCCCCTCCGGAGTGCATGTGTTTTGTCTGCCCTGGGCTAGTAGGTCACCAGGACTGATGCTTCACCCATGGATGTGGGTGAAGCAGCTGGCTTGTGCCTTCTGTGCTGAGGACACGTGACAGTGTCGTGGCTTCCTTGCCTCTCTGATTGGGATGGGTGTGATCGGAGCAGCACAGCCCAGGCTCCTGACCATTGTGTGGGCACCAGCAGAGAGGGATGGTGCCAGAGACTCTTCACTGGGAGGGGGAAGGGAAGAGCTTTCTTTTGCTCTCTTAATCTCTGCTCATTTTGGAAATGTGAAGTGGGTTCAGGGCAGTGGCGGGTAGATTGCTGTTCCTTTGATCTTCTGAGGGAGTGGGGTCTGTGGATGTGGTCTGGCCGGTGGCTGGAAGAATTCCCCACTTCCTCCATTTTCAGGTGGACGTAGATGGGGTGGAGCTGGAGGTCAGAGATAAGCCCTGTCCCTGAGGTCTCTGGGGTGCTCCGAGCTGGTGTGTTCACTCTTGGGCATGTGAGGGAGTGTTCATTTTATTTTTTGAGACAGAATTTTGCTCTTTTTGCCCAGACTCGAGTGCAGTGGTGTGATTTCAGCCCACTGCAACCCCCGCCTCCCAGGTTCAAGTAATTCTCCTGCCTCAGCCTCCTAAGTAGCTGGGATTACAGGTGTCCACCACCATGCCCAGCTTTTAGATTTTTAGTAGAGACAGGGTTTCACTACATTGGCCAGGCTAGTCTCAAACTCCTGACCTCAGGTGATCCGCCTGCCTTGGCCTCCCAAAGTTCTGGGATTACTGGAGTGAGCCACCGCTCCCAGCCTGGGAATGGTCACGTGGACAGCCTCACTCCATTGTCCCTTTGTTGAAAACTCTATACTCTCCCGGAGGAGAGAAATGGACTCATGTTGCAGTGAGGAAGTCAGGGGGCCTGGCTCCAGCGAGATGATGGCTATGGGATGCACCTGGCTCTGCAGTACTCTCTTCTGTTTATTTTTTATAATCTGCTTTTCTGCACTTCCGGTCAGTGAGAGTGCAGGGTCACAAGGAGGTAGGGGTGTGTCCAGCAGGGAGGTGGGTGAGATGGACAGAGGTTGAAGCGAGAACGGCGCCCTCTTGCTTTTTCGGTTTTGGTTGTAGGGGTGGGTTGCCTTTGTCTTTTTGTTTTTGAGGTGATGCCTTGCTGTGTTGCCCAGGCTGGAGTGTAATGGTGCAATCTCGGCTCATTGCAACCTCCACCTGCTGGGATCAAGCGATCCTTCCACCTCAGCCCCCCAAGTAGCTGGGATTACAGACACTGGCTACCACAATACAATACAAATAGGAAATACAACAGTTTTTGTATTTTTTAAAAAATGGAGAGTGTTTCGCCATGTTGGCCAGGTTGATCTCGAACACCTGGCCTCATGTGATCTGCCCACCTCAGCCTCCCAGTGCTGGGATTACAGATGCATGCTACCGCGCCTGGCCTTCCTGTGGATGCTTGTAGGAGGCCAAGTTGGTTGTCACCCACTGGCCTCTCCAGCCTGGGACGCAGCCTTGGGAGGGACAGATGGGAACATATATGAGAGAGTGTGCTTTGGCTGGTAGGTGGGCAGGGGCTATAAGTAGCCTGGCGGGTCTGGACCTTGTACCCCGGAATTGCTGGGCCATCCTGAAGTTGGGGTCTTGGTGGAGTGAAAGCGTAGGTGTTGTCGGGAGCAGCCAGAATGATGCCTGCCGTGCACGCGTGTATGTGGTTTCTCTTGGACTGGGAGGTGGCAGGTACTGCCAGAGCTGCAGCTGTGTCGGTTCACGTTCCCTGAGTTTGGAGTGAATTTCAGCAGGTCCGGGGATTAGTCTCTGGCCCTGGAGCCTGTGTCTTCTCATCTTGCTCAGCAGCCCAGTATGAGAAACATCATAATGGCATGAGCATGGTGGGGGCTGGAGCAATGTGTGCCTGGCAGGCTCCCCTCCCAAAGCTGGCTGGTCATCTCTCCGAAATATTTGAAGACCCTTGGCTTCCATCTCACAGTGAGGTCAGAGTTCAGGGAAGCCAGCAGTGGTGTGCCAGCAAACCAGCTCAGAGAGAGAAGGGCAAGGGGGCCAGGCACGGTGGCTCCCGCCTGTTATCCCAGCACTAGCACTTTGGGAAGCTGAGGTGGGTGGACCACGAGGTCAGGAGTTCAAGACCAGACTGACCAACGCGGTGAAACCCTACCTCTCCTAAAAATACAAAAATTAGCTGGGTACAGTGGCACATGCCTGCTGTCCCAGCTACTCAGAAGGCTGAGTCAGGAGAATCACTTGAACCCAGGAGGTGGAGGTTGGAGTGAGCTGAGATCGCACCACTGCACTCCAGCCTGGGCTCCAGAGTAAGACTCTATCTCAAAATCTAAAAAAAAAAAAAAAAAAAAAAAAAAGGAAGGGCAAGGCAACCTCTTGCTGTCACAGCATTTGCCCATTTCCGGGGTGTAAACACTCACCATGGCCTGTTTCATGCTGCCATCGGGAGGCCACTGCGGGGCATTGGGAAGAGAATGTATGATCGGCTCTCTTGAGCCCTTCCCCTCCTGGGTCAGGCCCTTCCTCTGCAGTTGTCTTCCTTGGGCCATCGCAAACCCATGGGACAGGGAGTGACCAGGGGACAGTCATTCCTGAGCATAGGGCTCCTGTCATCCCCTGATGCCCGGAAAGGCTGGAGTGACTGGTGGGTGAGGCTGGCAGCATCAGTCTAGGAAAGGCCAGGGTCCAGCACTTGGAAGATGCCATGTGATGCCCAAGGCACCCAGGGCAGAGGAGAGTCCTGGCCTGGAGGGGAGCTGGTGATGTTGAGCATGGCTTTCCCACAACCACTTAACTAGGCATTTGGACCTGTTTGTTCTGGCACCTTCCAGTGTGTTCTCAGAACCATTAAAACCAATAAAATGAAGCCGCCAGCTCCCGCTGCCCTGTGACTTATCTTTATTAAAAACTACTTTGACTGCAGATACGGACTCAGAGGAAGACGAAGAATTCCTGAAGGACGAGTGGCCCGCCCAAGGCCCCTCCAGCTCCAAACTGACGCCTTCCCTCCTGTGTGGCATGGTGGCAAAGAACAGCAAGGCGGCTGGCGGCCCCAAGCTGACCAAGAGGGGCCTGGCGGCCCCCCGGACTCTGAAACCCAAGCCGGCCACCAGCAGGAAGCAGCCGTTCTGTTTGCTGCTTCGAGAGGCCGAGGCGCGGTCCTCCTTCAGCGACTCTTCGGAGGAATCGTTTGACCAAGGTTACTAGCTCCAAACACAAAATACCTTGTTTCCTAGCGAGAGAGTGAGTGCGAGTGAGCGAGAGGGAAGCGAGTGGGCGCGTGGGAGAGATGGTGGGTGAGGAGGCCCGCGCAGATGGCCGCAGGAAGGCGGCCATCTGGGTTCTTGGCAGCGTAGCCTGCTGTATCAGCCGAATGATTTTTATTTTTGCTTTTATTTGGACTGTATCATTGTGATAATCTCACCGGCTAGCTCTTTTGGAGCTGTTACGTGGACCGCTTTGAGTCTGCATTTTTCTCCACTTTCCCTCCTCTCTGCCCTCCTTCCCCTAGCCCAAGATCCTCCCCCTCCACCCCGGACCCCTGCACTCACCTTTTCTGCCCACCCAGAGATCCCAGGCTTGGGTCGGGCTCTCTTTGGGCACTGCCCAGTGGAGGCTTCCCGAGGAACATTTTGTAAATGGAATTCTGTCGTGTGGGCGTGTGACTTGATGTTTGTACCGCGATTTTGGTAATACCAAGCTTTATTAAACATATCGAGTTCATTTTTAACTAAACCTGTGTGCCTTGTCTCTCTTGCTGTGTCCTTACTAGACATTAGGTTGATGCTTCCCTCTCGTTTTGTTTCTCCCCACCTCCTCCCCTCCCTCCTCCCCACCCAGAAGGAGTAGGGACGGGACTTGCCGCCTGCCGCTTGCCTGTGTTATTCAAATATCCCTGGTAGCAATTGGCATCCATTTCATTTTTCAGGTTTAAAACCAAGTGCCTTCACCTCCCAGCATCATCATGTTTTTTTAGTTGCTTGTTTGTCTTTTATTTTCTTAAAGCTCTATCCTTACTCGCCAGTGGTTAAAGATTACTATTTATACATGCTTGTCTTCTCACGCGTATTTCTGTTTTGAAGGGTGTGTGGGCAGCGCAGGGCCAAAAGCCTTTGACACCCCGGTCTCTGTCATTCAATACGAAAGTGGCTTGGTTGCCGCATGGAGTGATGGAGCGCCGTGCTCTGTGCTCTGTTTGGAGAGAGATGGGCCTGGTCCCAGCCCTGGGTCCTCAGCCACCTCGCTTCTCAAAAGAGAGTTTGCTGGGGCCCTGAGGCCCGGCTGGCCCTGCCCTCTCCAATGCCAGAATTGTGCTGCTGGGGTTAGGAACCCTCTAAGCCTTTCAGGCCCTTCAACCAGAAATGTCCCAAGAAAGGGAAGCAAGTGAATCTCTGGCCTTTTTTCCTTGCCCTGGTTTTAGGATTTGGCTTCAGGCTAACTCCCACTAGGGCCAGCCGAGGGGATCCCCCAGGCCCTGGGTAGCCACACCTGGATGTCAGCTGCTCCCCGAGGAAGGCCCGGGGGTGTCATGGTGACCCTGGGCCTGACCTGGCTCGGGGACCCCAGGACCAGAATGCTGCCCCCTGCCCTGTTTTTCCAGTCCTGCTCTTGAATTCCTGGTCTACCCTGCCTCCCTCTCAGAACTCCCCTCCAAATTGGCAGAGATCCACTCGGGTGACCAGGAGGTGGTATGACGGCGAGTGTGATGCCCCGGGGGTCGAGTATGGTGCCTCGGGGCTCATGTTCCCCGGGGCTGCTGTCCCTCAGAGCGAACGCCACCAGGGCTGAGAAGAGAGGCCCCTGCCCGCTGCCCGGGCTGTCCGTGGATGAGTCGGGTTAGTTTACAATCCCCTTCTCCCGCCCCGACCTCCTCCCTCTCCTCTATCTCGGCTGGATCCCGTGCCCCGGCCCTCACACCCTCTTAAAGCCAGGATTCCTGGTTATAAGTTTTTGAGCCCTCCCGCCCCAGCTCAGACCCCACAGAGAAGCAGGCAGCCCCCCAGGCCTCTTAGGAAGGGGCTACGGGCTGGATGCCGCAGTGCTAAGCGTACAGGGCCCAGATAGGGGAGGGCGGGGGGTCGAGGGGAGGCGGGGGAGGCCCAGGCTCCTCGGTGCTCCCCTCCACCCCCACCGTGTCCACCACTGAGCAGGTCTTGAAAGGGATATTTGGGTAATAGGGCCTCGCTGACCTGGTACTAAACTCCGTAACTGGCTTGGCTTTTCTGGTGTGTCTGCTTCTTCCAGCAGCCCGACCATACCTCCACCCTTGACCCTCCCCATGACGCTTTGAATGTCTGTTTTGGTCTCTTGCATTGCTCTCACGCTGCACTCTGGACGCAAAGCGAAGGCTGGGAGTAGGGCAGACGGCGCAGCGGGTCACTGAGCTTGGGTGCGAGCCTGGCTCGTTGCTCCGTAGGTAGGCAAAACGCTTTTCTTTCTGTCTCCCATACACCTCCCCTCCTCGGGGTTCGCCCCCACCGGGTCTGGCAGCCGCAGATCGCTCTGGCATTTACCACCAACCTGTCACCGCCAACCCCATGTCCTGAGCCAAGATCTTTTTTTGTTTTTGTTTTTTCTTTAAATAAAAACCCAAAAATGAGTTTTTCTGTATTTCCTTGGGTTTCTTTGATGGGACATTTTTCCCCCTCCCTGTCCCCCACCCTTGGCAAGCAAGTTCTGTGGCCTCAGGTGTGGACAACTCCAGAAAGGTTTTCTTGGTCTTCAGAACCCCTCTGCACCCCAGCCCATTGCGGATGTGTGTGCACCAGCCCCCCGCCACCTGCCGTGGGAGCAGCTGGTGTGGACTTGTCAATCATGCAGGGAGCCAGGAGAGTCTCCCATACCGAGGTGCGGGCATTGGGCTGCTCCTGGCTTTCTGCGCTCTGGCGTGGAGGTGGGCGTCCAGAAACCCAGAACTCGCCCTCCTGCCACGGCCCCTGCTGCTTGAGAATTCCTCTGGATGTGAAAGGTTTCTGGAGTCTGCGCACCTGAGCAGCTAGAAGGGAAGATTCCCGGCCCCACCATTTAACCCCACAACCCCAGCCCCCAGCCAGTCCCCACCCACCACCCTGCTCAAATTGACCCACCCCAGGGAGACCCAATATGGGGGACCCAGGCGCTGTCAAAAGTCTGCCTACACTTAGCCTGCTTTGCCGCTGTGGCCCACTGGGGCAGAGACAGAGCCATGTGACTCCCGCAATGTGAATGATCGCAAGTGTGCACTGCCTGCCTGCCTGCCCCCGCCTGCCCCGATGGCCTCTCCAGCCTGCTTCATCCATCGCTTGGGGGGCCAGTCTCCTCTCTCACCCTCTTAACAAACCTCCTTCCTCTCCCTCTGGCTCTTCCCTCCCTCCCTCCACCCCTCTGTGGACTCCTCAGACTTACCATCGTTAGGCCTTCCTCTTGGAGGTGACCCAGCAAAAATCCGGGCTGCCTCCAATACACGGGTAGACAGACAGAACCTCTGCCCTCATTGGCACCCCTGGGGCTGCCACTTTTGGCCACAAATTGCCTAAGCAAGCAGGCGGCTTGAGGCGTTGGCAGGAGGCTGTGGAGTTGGCTGTCCATCTTCTCCATCTGTCTCCCTGAGCCTAGACTGCTCTTCATCCTGGAGAGAGAGGATCTGGCATTCATCTCTTCTTGCTGGAAGGGGCCACCTTCCAGGCCTGCGGCCCCCAGAGTCACCTTCCCGGTGCCAGCACTCTGGCCTGCAAGGCAGACAGGTACCCCTGTCACCTGCTCATGGGTGGCACTTTGGATGTGGCATCTCGGGGCAGAGTTGGCTCTCTGATGCCTCCCACCTGCCTGTCCTCAGCATAGGGCAGCCCTGGTGTCTCCCTGGGAAGGTCGAAAGGAATTCTCTGCCTCAAGACAGCCTTTTTTTGGTGGGGGGTTTGGTTTGTGTGCAGGGAGTCTCTTGTCTGCCAGCTACCCTGGCCCTGAGAGCCTGTGCTGGGCTCCTGGGGGCTGCAGACCCTGAGGCCAGCAGGGCCGGTTATTGGATGAAGCTCATCTTAAGTCACCAACCAGAGAGACAGGCTGGGGCTTATTTTTTTTAAAGTTTTTATTATTATCATTTGAGATGGAGTCTCGCTCTGTCGCCCAGGCTGGAGTGCAGTGGTGCAATCTCGGCTCACTGTACCCTCTCTCTCCCGGTTTCAAGCCATTCTCCTGGCTTATCCTCCCAAGCAGCTGGGATTGCAGGTGCGCGCCACCACGCCAGGCTATTTTTTGTATTTTTAGTAGAGACATGATTTCACCATGTTGCCCTGCCTGGTCTCTAACTCCTGACCTCAAGTGATTCACCGGCCTCGGCCTCCCAAAGTGCTGGGATTACAGGCGTGAGCCACCACAGCGGCCTATTTGTGTATTTTTGAGACAGGGTCTCGCTCTGTCACCCAAGCTGGAGTGCAGTGGTGCCAGCGTAACTGACTGCAGCCTCGGACTGCTCAGTTCAAGCCATCCTCCTGCTTCTGCCTCCGGAGTTGCCAAACTGCGGACGTGCCTGGCTAATTAAAAAAATTTTTTTTGTAGAGACAAGGTTTGCTCTGTTGCCCAGGCTGGTCTCAAACTCCTAACCTCAAGAGATTCTTCTGCCTTGGCCTCTCAAAGTGCTTGGATTACAGGAGTGAGCCACCTTGCCTGGCCCTGGGGCTTCTTTAGGTAGTTGCCAGCTCCGGGTTTGAGCCTTCTCTTATGCTGCCTGAGTGCATAACCCCTTTGGGCCTCGGTCTACCCCTGCCCTTCCTGGGCATCCCATGAGTGAAGAGTCGCAGCCAGCTGTAGCTTGGGTATGGGACAGCACAGTTTCTCCCTGCAAGTCACAGGGGTGGCCCTGTTTCTGTTTGATCGTCTTTAAGCCTACAGATGGCTTTCTCCTCCCTGCAAATAATTCTCTTTGGATCCTGCCCTTGGCTGAGCCAATGGGCTGGGAGGGTCACCCTTTCCTGCAGGTGAGAAAATAGAGGCTCAGAGAGGGTGGGGGACTTGCCCAGCCTCCCCAGAATGGGGGAGTTGCTGTGAGTCAATTTAATATTTTTAAATATAAAAAAAAAAAATTAGACATGGGACACTGTTGCCCAGGCTGGTCTGGAGCTCCTGGGCTTGAGTGATCTTTCTGCCTTGGCCTCCCAGAGTGTTGGGATTACAGGCATGAGCCACCGTGCCCCGCTAGGAGTCAACCTTGTTTTATATTTTTGAGACTGAGTCTCACTCTTGTTGCCCAGGCTAGAAGGCAGTGGTGTGATCTCAGCTCACTGCAACCTCCGCCTCCCGGGTTCAAGTGATTCCAGCAGTCAACTTTAGGCTCCAGATCCCTTCTGAGGGCTGAAACCATGGGGGTCCCCTGGCCCCCAGGAAGAGCCCAAACTCCACCTTCTCCTGCCACCAGCCCCCAGGACTCAGCTGGCGAAGCTGCCGTGGGCATCTGTGCCCGCAACCCCTGGCCTCAGCCCCCAGGGCCCTCTTCCCCCTCACCTCCCTCTGCCTCCTCTTTCCTTCTCCTCTCCTGCCTCTGTGTTGTGTGTTGGGGCGTGTGCGCGTGTGGCCGTGGAGAGAGTTGTCTCCAGTCCTTGTCCGTGTGTCTGGCCCCTGCCACAGCTCAGGTGCATGTCGGTGCCCTTCACAGCAGCCCACCCTGACACCCAAGGCCGCTCGCTGCCCACCTCCCGGCTGTCCGGGATGCCCACATTGGGCTCAGCTGGCCGGGGGCATTGGGTCATTGGGTGGGGAAAACCCATGGGCTGAGTCTGCATCCACCCCCGGTGGCCCCCTGGTGAGGACTAAGGGGCTAGGCTGGAGCCCAGAGGCCACTCCAGGCCTGGGGGGCAGTGGGGGGTGGCCCTAGCCGAGGCCAAGGCTCTGACTCGATCCTTGTTTTCTGCACGCCAGATGAGAGCTCGGAGGAGGAAGACGAGGAGGAGGAGCTGGAGGAGGAGGACGAGGCCAGCAGCGGTGGCTATAGGCTGGGTGCCCGGGAGCGGGCCCTGTCACCGGGTCTGGAGGAGAGCGGTCTGGGCCTGCTGGCACGCTTTGCTGCCAGCGCCCTCCCCAGCCCTACGGTGGGCCCATCCCTTTCTGTGGTACAGCTGGAGGCCAAGCAGAAGGCCCGGAAGAAAGAGGAGCGGCAGAGCCTGCTGGGTGAGTGGCGGCGGGCAGGCTGTGGGGGGCGGATGCCATCGTCCCATGCCACAGGTGAGGAAACTGAGGCTCAGAGAGATGCAGGTGCAGAGCTGGGAATGGGCAGAACCCCAGCCTCAAATGGGCCAGGCTTGTCCTGAGCAGGGATGTAGATGACAGAGGCCCCAGCCTGCCATCTCCAGGGAGGGGGACTCCTCACCTTGCAAGGGAGGCCTCCTTCAGTCTCATGCTCCCAACAAACATGGCCCTGTGTTGGGCTTTTGGGGGAGCTGCAGGAGCTCCATGGAGGCCCCCAACCCAGCCTGGGGTTCAGGGGGCCACTTCAGGTTGGTGACACCCAGTCTGGCCCGTGAGAGAGACTGGAGTGCTGGCTGAGACACAGGTGCAGGGGAAGGAACAGCCACTCCACAGTAGGAAGAAGAGAGGGTGTCTTGTTCAGGGTTTCATGGGATGGTAGGGGTGCAGTCTGTGGCATGAGAGAGCAGGTGGGTCAGGCCTCGTGCAGCCTGGGCTTGAGCCTGGAGGAGTCAGATGGGGCGGGCAGGTACCATGCTTTCTTTGACTTGCTGGCAATCCAGATGGGTAAACCGAGGCAGCTGGTGCTTACACCAGCTGATCGTATCCCAGTGTCAGGGTCTTGCCTTCTTGGGAGCCTCTCCTGGGCCCTCCCTGTTCTCACCAGGCTGAGTGTCCTCACGTGGACCCAGCCCACCTGCAGCTGGGGTGGATGCTGGAGGTGGAGATGGTCCTGCATGTGTTTAGTCTGTGAGTTCCCCTCGCCCCAACAGGGGAGGGTCCTTCTGACCCTCAGGCATCCTTTTCTGAGCCACAGTGGGGGTAGGCATGAGGCCCTCCTGGGATGGGACAGGAAAACAGGCATTGCTGCCCCTGAAGGCCCCCCGCTGGCTGCCCCTGGCTTCATGCTCTCTGTAGGTTCACAGAGCAAAGCCTCACCCCTAACCTCCTGTGTCTCCTGGAACCCCCATTTCTGGCACCCATGCCAGGCTTCAGGGTCTGCCTATCCCCTCCTCCCTCTTACTCCCACACCCTGCCATTGTTTGCTGGGCTTCAGGCCTGGTTCTCCTGGAAAGAGGCCCTGGAGACCTCTACAAGGTTACCTTTTCTTAGGTACTCTTCACACAGAAGCAGCTGGAGGGCGTCTTCAGAGTGTACACTTGGCCAAGCCACTCTTCTGCCCGGAACCTCCAAATGGCTTCCCACTGCCCTCTGATTAGTGCTAACTGTCTGACCCTCCACCATCAGACTCTGACTGCTTGGACAACATTATCCTGTCCACAGTCCCTAAATGCACCAGCCAGGCTAGTACCCTCAGGCTGTGTCTACAGCCCCAAATATCCATTTCACCCAAACCAGCCAAGGTATTAGCATAGGACCAAATTATTGCCTTATTATACGTTGAGTGTCTGAAGGATATGTAGCGATGTATCTTTTTTCATTACTGATACAGATTATTTTTTCTTACTCTGTTTCTTGGTCATTCTGGCTAGACATGATCAGTTTCACTGGTTTCTACTGTTTGTTATTTTCTTCCTTCTCATTATTTTGGGTACACAAGCATGTCTTGGAGATACTGCAGGATTGCTTCCAAACCATAAGGCAAATACCACAGTAAAGCAAGTCACATGTATGCACTGGGAAACCAAAGCATTCAAAAGTTAGGTTTACACTATACTGTTGTCTATTAAGTGTATAATATTATGTCTGAAAAAACAGTATACATACCTTAATTAAAAAGTAGATTATTGGCTGTGCATGGTAGCTCACACCTGTAATCCCAGCACTTTAAGAGGCTAAGACGGAAGGATTGCTCGAGTGCAGTAGTTCTAGACCAGTCTGGGCAACAGAGTGAGACCCCATCTCTACAAAAAAAATCAACAAAAAAATTAGCTGGGCATAGAGGCACGCGCCCAGCTACTTAGGAGGCTGATGGAAGAGGATTGCTTGAGCTTGGGAGGTCAAGGCTTCAGCGAACCGAGATTGTGCCACTGCACTCAAGCCTTGGCAACAGAGTGAGACCCCGTCTCAAAAATAAAAGAAAACAAAAAGCATATGTTTACACCATCTTGTCATCTGTTAAGTGTGCAACAGCATTATGTCTTTCTGTTGTTTTGAGACAGAGTCTCACTTTGTTGCCTAGGCTGGAGTGCAGTGGTGTGATGTTGGCTCGATGCAATCTCCACCTCCTTGGGTTCAAGTTATTCTCCTGCCTCAGCCTCCCGAGTAGCTGGGATTACAAACACACACCACTACGCGTGGCTAATTTTTGTATTTTTAGTAGAGACGGGGTTTCACCATGTTAGCCAGGCTGGTCTCAAACTCCAGACCTCAGGTGATCCACCCACCTTGGCCTCCCAAAGTGCTGGGATTGCAGGCGTGAGCCTCTGTGCCTGGCCATAATAGCGTTCATTATGTCTAAGGAAACATTGTGCATACCTTAATTTTAAAATGCTTTATTGCTGAAAAGGCTGACAATCTTCTGAGCCTTCAGTGAGCTGTAATCTTTTTGCCGGTGGAGGGTCTTGCGTTGATGTTGATGGCTGCTGACTGATTAGCGGGGTGGCTGCTGAAGGTTGGGGTGCTGTGGCAGTTTCTTAAAATAAGACAACAGTGAAGTTTGCCACATCGATGGACTCTTTCTTTCAAGAAAGATTTCTCTGTAACATGCTGTACTGTTTGATAGCGGTTACCTGCAGAACTTCTTTCAGAATTGGAGGCTGTTCTCTCAAACCCTGCTGCTGCTTTATCAGCTAAGCTTAGGCAATATTCTGAATCCTTTGTCATTTCAATAGTATTCACCGCATCTTCACCAGGAGTAGAGGCCATCTCAGGAAACCACTTTCTTTGCTCCTCCGTAAAAAGCAGCACCTCATCTTTTCAAATTTATCGTGACATTGCAGCAATACAGTCCCATCTTGAGGTTCCACTCTAACTCACGTTCTCTAGCCGTTTCCACCACATCTGCATGACTTCTGGCAGTGAAGTCTTAAACCTTTCAAAGTTGTCCACGAGGGTTGGAATCCACTTTTTTTTCTTTTGAGATGGAGTCTTGCTCTGTCTCCTAGGCTGGAGTGCAGTGGCGTGATACTGGCTCACTACAACCTCTGCCTCCCGGGTTCAAGCGGTTTTCCTGCCTCAGCCTCCCAAATAGCTAGGACTGCAGGCACACACCAGCACACCTGGCTCATTTTTGTATTTTTAGCAGAGTTGGGGTTTTACCATGTTGGCCAGGATGGTCTCAATCTCCTGATCTCGTTATAACATTATGCTTGCCTTAGCCTTCCAAAGTGCCGAGATTACAGGCGTGAGCCACCGTGCCCAGCCCAGAATCAACCTCTTCAAACTCCTGTTCATGTGGATATTTTGACCTCTCATGAATACAAGTGTTCTCAATGGCATCGAGCATAGTGAATTATTATTATTCTTTCCTTTTTTTTTTGAGACACAGTCTCGCTCAGGCACCAGGTTGGAGTGCAGTGGTATGATCTCGGCTCACTGCAACCTCTGCCTCCCAGGTTCAAGCAATTCTCCTGCCTCAGCCTCCTGGGTAGCTGGGACTACAGACGCATGCCACCATGCCCAGCTAATTTTTTTGTATTTTTAGTAGAGATGGGGTTTCACCACGTTGGCTAGGATGGTCTCGATCTCTTGATCTCGTTATTTGCCCTCCTCGGCCTCCCAAGGTGCTGGGATTACAGGCTTGAGCCACTGCACTTAGCTCTTACTATTTTTTTGAGATAGAGTCTTGCTTTGTTGCCCAGGCTGGAGTGCAGTGGTTCAATTTCGGCTCACTGCAATCTCCGCCTTCCCAGTTCAAGCAATTCTTCTGCCTCAGCCTCCTGGGTAGCTGGGACTACAGGTGCCCGCCACCGTGCCTGGCTAATTTTTGTATTTTTAGTAGAGATGGGGTTTTGCCATGTTGGCTGGGCTGGTCTTGAACTCCTGACCTCAGGTGATCCACCTGCCTCGGCCTCCCAGAGTGCTGGGCTTGCAGGCATGAGCCACTGTGTCCGGCCTAGTTTAATTTTTATTTATTTATTTAGAGATCCACCTGCCTCGGCCTCCAAAAGTGCTGAGGTTACAGGTGTGAGCCATTGTACCTGGCGTGGAAAGTGAATTCTTTCCAGAAGGTTTTCCGTTTAATTTGCCCAGATGCATAAGAGGAATCGTCATCCATGGTAGCTGTAGCCTTACGAATTATTCCTTAAATAATGAGACTTGAAAGTCAAAATTACCCGAGTTAATTTTTATATAAGGTAAGAAAATGATGAAAGAACAGAAAAAAAGTCAGAATTACTCTTTGATCCATGGGCTGCAGAATGGGCACTGTGCTAGTGGGCATGAAACCAACATTCATCTTGTACGTCTCCCTCAGAGCTCTTGGGTGACAAGGAACATTGTCAATGAGCAGTAATATTTTGAAAGGAATCTTTTTTCCTGTACAGTAAGTGTCAACAGAGGGCTCGAAATAATAAATCATGCTGTGAACTGAGGTGTTATCAAGGCTTTGTTGTTGTATTTTGTGTGTGTTTGTGTGTGAGACAGAGTTTCGCTCTTGTCACCCAGGCTGAAGTGATGTGGCATGATCTCTGCTCACTGCAACCTCTGCCTCCTGGGTTCAAGTGATTCTCCTGCCTCAGCCTCCCGAGTAGCTGGGATTACAGGCGTGCACCCCCACACCTGTCTGATTTTTGTGTTTTAGTAGAGACGGTTTCACCATGTTGGCCAGGCTGGTCTTGAACTCCTGACTTAGGTGTTCCACCCACCTCGGCCTTCCAACGTGCTGGGATCATAGGTGTGAGCCATTGCACCTGGCCTGTTGTCCCATTGATAGAGTGCTGACAGAGGACATTTCGCATCATTCTTGAGCCCCTGGGGTTTTTAGGATGGTCAATGAGCACTGGCTTCAACTTAAAGTCCCCAGATGCATTAGCCCCTAACAGGAGAGTCAGCGTGTCCTGTAAAGCTTTGAAGCCAGGCATTGACTTCTCCTCTCTAGCTGTGAAAGCCTTAGATGGCATCGTCTTCCAGCAGAAGGCTGTTTTATCCATTTTGCAAATCTGTTAGTTGGTGTAACCACTTTAACCAATGCCCCTAGCTGGATCTTCTGGAGAAATTGCTGCATCAGCACTGGCTGCTTATCCTTGCTTTTTTTTGAGTCAGAGTCTTGCTTGTCACCCAGGCTGGGGTGCCATGGCATGATCTCAGCTCACTGCAACCTCTGACTCCTGGGTTCAAGCAATTCTTCTGCTTCAGTCTCCCGAGTAACTGAGTACACGTGACTACCACCATGCCCAGCTAATTTTTTGTATCTTTTTTTCTGGTAAAGACGGGGTTTCACCATGTTGGTCAGGCTGGTCTTGAACTCCCGACCTCAGGTGATCCGCCCGCCTTGGCCTCCAAAGTGCTTGGATTACAGGCGTGAGCCACTGCGCCCAGCCCTTTTTGTATCTTTAGTAGAGATGGGGTTTCACCATTTTGGTCAGGCCAGTCTTGAATTCCTGACCTTGTGATCCTCCCGCCTCAGCCTCCCAAAGTGCTGGGATTACAGGCCTGAGCCACCGTGCCCGGCTCTCCTTGCATTTTTATGTTATGGAGATGGCTTCTTAGATGGAATCTTGCTCTGTTGCCCAGACTGGAATGCAGTGATGCAGTCTCGGCTCACTGCAACTTCTGTGTCCTGGGTTCAAGCGATTCTCCTGTTTCAGCCTCCTGAGTAGCTGGGACTACAGGCACCTGCCACCATGCCTGGCTGATTTTTGTATTTTGTTAGTAGAGATGGGGTTTTGCCATGTTGGCCAGGCTGGTTTCAAACTCCTGACCTCAAGTGATCCACCTGCTTTGGTCTCCCCAAGTGCTGGGATTACAGGCGTGAGCCACCACGCCTGGCCAATGACTTCTTTCCTTATATCTCATAAGCCAGTGTCTGCTGGCTTCAAACTTTCCTTTTGGAGTTTCTCACCTCCTTGAGCCTTCACAGAATTGAAGGGAGTTGGAGCCTCGCTCCGGATTAGGATTTGGCTTGGCTTAAAGGAATGTTGGGGCTGGTTCGATCTTCTCTCCAGACCACTTAAACTTTCTCCATGTCAGCAATAAGCCTGTTTCACTTTCTTATCATACGTGTGTTCATCAGAGCGCTTGAAATTTCCTTCAATAATTTTTTCTTTGCTTTCACAGCCTGGCTAACTGTTGGGCACAAGAGGCCTTGCTTTCAGGCTATCTTGGTTTTTGACCGGCTTCCGCCTTCCTCACTAAGTTTAATCATTTCTACCTTTCGATTTAAAGTGAGAGACATGTGACTCTTTTATAACACTTAGGGGCCGTTGTAGGATATTAACTGACTGATTTGAGTATTGTTATGCTTTAGGGAATAGGGAGGCCCAAGAAGAGGGAGAGAGATGAGGAAGGCCGCTTGGCAGAGCAGTCAACACACCCCCTTTTTTTTTTTCTCTTGCTATATAAAAAACACACGGCTGGTTGGGGTGGCTCATGCCTGTCATCCCAGCAGTTTGGGAGGCCAAGGTGGGAGGATCACTTGAGGTCAAGAGTTCAAGACCACCCTGGCCAACACGGTGAAACCTTGTCTCTACTAAAAACACAAAAAGTAGCCAGACTTGGTGGTACATGCCTATAATCTCAGCTATTTGGGAAGCTGAGGCAGGAGAATTGCTTGAGCAGTGAGCAGAGATTGGGCCACTGCACTGCACTCCAGCCTGGGTGACAAGAGTGAGACTCTGTCTCAAAAAGAAAGAAAGAAAAAAAAAAAAAGAACAGCACACACATTGGCCAGGCATGGTGACTCATGCCCATAATCCCAGCACTTTGGGAGGCCGAGGCAGATGGACCATCAGAGGTCAGGAATTTGAGACCAGCCTGGCCAACCTGTTGAAACTCCATTTGTACTAAAAATACAAAAATTGACTGGGGGTGCTTGTGGGGACCTGTAATCCCAGCTACTTGGGAGGCTGAGGCACGAGAATCGCTTGAACCTGGGAGGCAGAGGTTACAGTGAGCCGAGACTGTACCACTGCAGTCCAGCTTGAGCAACAGAGTGAGACTCCATCTCAAAAAAATAAAAAATAAAAAAAAGAAACACATTCGTCGGTGAGGTTTCCATCTTACATGGGCACTGGTCATGGAGCCCCAAAACAATTACAATTTTTTTATAAGTAAGAAGTCTTGCTCTGTTGCCCAGGCTGGTCTCAAACTCCTGACCTCAAGTGATCTGCTCTCCTTGGCCTCCCAAAGTGCTGGGATTATAGGCGTGAGCTGCCAACTTCAGCCCCTTTTATCATTTTAGAATGTTCTTCTTTGTTGCTGGTAACAATTTTTGTCTGAAAAACTATTTTTGCCTTTCAGTTTATTAGTGTCTTTGTCATTAGTATTTTGCTTAAGCCTTGGTTCTCCTTTGCTGCCTTTTAAACACATTTATTAGAATATGTTTAAGAATTCCATTTTTTCCTGTTGGCTTTCTGAGTATCATTTTGTCATTTTTAAAAATAGAAAATAAAGATAACAATATACATTCCTAACTTTTTACATCCTCTTATAATGTGTTTTTTTCCACATAAAATACAGAAGTCTTGCAACTTCATATAAGTTCCTATCATCTCTCAAATTTACATTATATGTAATACTTCTTCACATGGTGTCAACCCCTGAAGACAACGTTATAAACTTAGTTTTAATCATTTAAATGGCTTGTCAGGAAATTAAGAGGAAAAATGAAAAAAGTGTTTTGTATTTATTCAGATATTTATTATTCCTGTTGCGTTTCAATCTCTTCTGAGTATTCCAGTTTTCTTGCAGTTTCAGCCCAAAGCAATTCATTTAACAGTTTTGCCTTGTGGAGCTGCTGGTAATGAATTTTCTTAGTGTTTTTTTTGTTTTTGTTTTTGTTTTTGTTTTCAGATGGAGTCTCACTCTGTCACCCAGGCTGGAGTGCAATGGTGCAGTCTCGGCTCATTGTAACCTCCGCCTTCTGGGTTCAAGTGATTCTCCTGCCTCAGCCTTCCAAGTAGTTGGGATTGCAGGCGTGAGCCATCATGCCTGATCTCTTTCTGTTGTTTTACCTGAAAATATGTCTATTTCACCCTCACTCTCGAGTGATGTTTTTACTGGATATGGAATTTTTGGTTGACAGTTGTTGTTGTTTTTTTTTTCCCTTTGAGCACTTAAAAGATATTCTATCTTCTGGCCTCTGGTTTCTGATAAGAAGTTAGCCATTAATCAAACGATTGTTCTGGAAGTGATAGGTTACATTTTTCTTGTTGTTCTGGGGATTTGTGTTTATCTTTGTCAGCTGTTTGACTGTGGCATGCCTTGTGTTTATTTTGCTTGGTGTTCATCTGCAAGTTTTGGTTTGTCATCAAATTTGGGAAGATTTCAGCTATTGAGGAAAGACTTACAGAAATCTTCATGCATTTTTCTTATTCTTTCTTTTTCTGTTTAACATAAATTTGACCATTTGTTATCTGACAGGTCTCTGAGGCTGGTTCCCCTGCATCCAAACTCTCACTTACTTTTCTCTTAATCATATCCATTCAGCTCTTAGATCCCTTCCATAGATATTTTATTTCTGAAATTGTTCTTCTGAGTTTTATAATTTATTTGTGGTGTTTGAGATAGGGTCTTACTCTGTCACCCAGGCTGGAATGCAGTAGCACAATCATGGCTCACTGAAGCCTCAACCTCCTGGCCTCAGGTGATCCTCCCACCTTTGTCTCCTGAGTAGCTGGGACCACAGGTGCATGCCATGATGCCTGGCTAATTATTGTATTTTTTGTAGAGACAGAGTCTCGCTATGTTGCCTAGGCTGGTCTTAAACTCCTGACCTCAAGGGATCCTCCCGCCTTAGCCTCCCAAAGTTCTGGGATTACAGGTGTGAGCCACCTCACCTAGCCAGTTCTATACTTTCAGTTGGTTCATTTGGTTCATTTGGCTCTTTTCTGTTTCTTCTTTGCTAGTCCTTCCTATTTGGTGAAATTTTAATGTATTGAAAACAAGTTTTGTTTCGTCTGTTTGAGAATTTCAGAATCCTTGGCTGTTCGTTCCAACATCTGGTTCATCTCAGGATCAGGTTCAGTTGGTTTTCTTTTCTCTCTGGAATGTAATGTATTTTCTTGGTTCTTCATTCGTCTAGTAATTTTTTTTTTTTTTTGAGACAGAGTCTTGCTGTCACCCAGGCTGGAGTGCAGTGGTGTGATCTCTGCTCACTGCAGCCTCCGCCTCCTGGGTTCAAGTGATTCTTGTGCCTTAGCCTCCGAAGTAGTTGGGATTACAGGCACCCACTACCACACCCAGATAATTTTTAACATTTTTAGTAAATATGGGGTTTCACCATGTTGGCCAAGCTGGTCTCGAACTCCTGACCTCAAGTGATCTGTCTGCCTTGGCCCTCCAAAGTGCTGGGATTACAGGCATGAGCCACATGCCTGGCCTTGTCTAGTAATTTTGGATTGTATTTTAGGCATTGTGGGTCTGAGGTTGTGGAGAGGCAGAATGCCTTTCTTTTTTCTTTTTCTTTTTTTTTTCAGTGAGTATTATCTCTTTTAGGAGCTATTTCCTTAGTGTGGGGCTTGAAGTCCAATTTGTTTCTTGTGTGATGTCTCTGGCCTCTGTTCAGATCATTTTTGCTGAGACCTGGGCTGTTTGGTGTCTCTTCTGCGTGTAGGTGGTTTCAGGGCCATTCAGAGACAGGGAGGAGAGAGAGAGAGACCATGGGGACTCCTCTCTTGGCTCCCTTTATAATTTTTTTTTTTTTTTTGAGACAGTGTGTCACTCTGTGGCCCAGGCTGAAGTGCAGTGGTGCGATCTTGGCTCACTGCAACCTCCACCTCCCTGGTTCAAGCGATTCTCCTGCCTCAGCCTCCCAAGTAGCTGGGATTACAGGCATGCACCACCACACCTAGCCAATTGTATTTTTAAGCAGAGACGGGGTTTCACCATGTTGGCCAGGCTTGTCTCAAACTCCTAACCCCAGGTGATCTGCCTGCCTTGGCTTCCCAAAGTGATGGGATTATAGGCGTGAGCCACTGCGCCCGGCCTCTGGCTCCCTATCTTCTGTGTTGCCAATTTCTAGACTTCTTTTTCCTGGTGCTGAGGTCAGCAGGACTTTGGTTTCCATGTGGGCCCCACCTTCCCTGCTGGTGCCAAGAAGACCGTGTCTAGTGCCAGGGTAGAGGGTGCAGGGAGGAGATCTGCCTCCTGTGACTTCATTCTCCACCTCCCACATGAGCCTCCTCTCTGTCCGCTGTCCCTCCCTGTACCACACACAATGGGCCCATGAAGGGTTGCATACGCCAGGTGTTCCAGTGGATCTCTGGTGGGGACTATTATTGGGTGGTACCTCATTCCATCATACCCAGAAGCAGAACTCTCAAGCCTGTGTTTTACTATGGTGTGTACCCACATTAGCCTCAAAAAGCCCCGTGCTGGCCGGGCACAGTGGCTCACACCTGTAATCTCAGCACTTTGGGAGTCCAAGGCAGGCAGATCACGAGGTCAGGAGTTTGAGACCATCCTGGCCAACACTTTGATACCCCGTCTCTACTAAAAATACGAAAAACAATTAGCTGGGCATGGTGACATGTGCCTGTAATCCCAGCTACTTGAGAGGCTGAGGCAGGAGAATCGCTTGAACACGGGAGGCAGAAGTTGCAACGAGTGGAGAATTTGTCACGGCACTCCAGCTTAGCCACAGAGCAAGACTCTGTCTCAGACAAACAAAAAGCCCCTTGCTGCCTCCTGGCACAGTGGAAAGTTGGAAAGTCTGTTTGCAAAAGATGAATGAATGGGATTATGATGTTTTGCCAGTGATTCTATTTCACTGGGCATCCCCTGCTGGTCCCTGTTGCTATGGCTTCATCTACTGGTGCAGTGGGAGCCCCACCTCTCAGTCAGTGGGCCTGGGATTGGGCCCCGGCTTTTCGGCTCCTGTGATGAGGATTTAAAGCAGACCACTAGCTCTCCCTGGGGTTGTTAACCCAAGGGACTGTCACAGACATTGCATCCCTGAGTGAATGCACCTTGAAGCCTCTGTCCCAGGGAGCAGTGCCGTGCACGCCTCAATCACACGCTCTTCCTGGACACCAGGTCTGAGCTAGGGCTGGAGCTGGAGGTCCCGGAGAACTCAGGGATCTGCTTCCCGGGGGCAGGGTAGACTGGGATAAGCTGAGACCCTGGCATGGACATATATGATAAGGTGTGGCATTGCCTGTGACAACAGAGGTGTGGCCAGAGAGGACTTCCCGGGATGTGGGGTGGTTCTCTTCCTGAAGGACTCAGCACAATTCCAAGGAGAGGTCCGGGGAGCTGGTGCTCTGTGCAGAGGGGCTGGCAGAGAGCAAAGCTGGCTGGTGGGAATGAGTGGGGATGGTGGGTGCCGGGCAAGTGCCCGACACCTGTGCTCAGAGGCTGGGCATTCGAGGAGCCTGCAGGGCTGGGACCCAGGATCCAGGGCAGAGGGAAGCAGCATCTCGGCTGCGGAACAGGTGGGGCTGGGGGTGGGAGGAGGGCGGGGGGAGGCCCTGTCTTGTAGAGAGGACAGTGGGAGTGGACGATTCCTGGGACCATCCAGCTGACAGGCCGCACCAGGAATGGGAAAGAGGAGGCCAGGGGGCTTGGGGATTCTCTGCGGGTTTCCCCTCCTGCCTGCCCTAGAGGGCTGCTGCCCTGCAGGTGTGGGCCTGCCCAGCTGCCCTGGCTTCTGGGATTTCCACCAGTTAGGTGGGGCTCTGGAGGAGCTCAAAGGGCCCAGGATTTTCCCGTGGGGCGAGGGGCGGGGAGCAGCGTCCAGCAGCGTTCGGGCAGCCGAGGTGGGTGAGGACAGGCGTATGGGCAGGTGCGGGCCCCGTGAGCCCTTCTTCTCGGACCTCACTTTCCTCTCCTGGAAACGGGGAGAAGGGCTGACATCGGCAGGGAGGTCCTCTGGGGGAAGAATGGGGCCCGTGGGTCTGCGTGGGAGGGAGAGTCCCTGCAAGCCTGTGACCAGCGCACCCTCCTCCCGCGTCCAGGCACAGAGTTCGAGTACACCGACTCGGAGAGTGAGGTCAAGGTGCGCAAGCGGTCGCCCGCCGGGCTGCTGCGGCCCAAGAAGGGGTTGGGGGAGCCGGGGCCCTCCCTGGCCGCACCCACGCCTGGCGCCCGCGGCCCCGGCCCCAGCAGCCCAGACAAGGCTAAGCTGGCAGCAGAGAAGGGACGCAAGGCCCGGAAGCTACGGGGCCCCAAGGAACCCGGCTTCGAGGCGGGGCCCGAGGCCAGCGACGACGACCTGTGGACGCGGCGCCGCAGCGAGCGCATCTTCCTGCACGACGCCTCGGCTGCCGCTCCTGCACCTGCCAGTACCGCGCCGGCCACCAAGGCCAGCCGCTGCGCCAAGGGTGGCCCCCTGAGCCCGCGCAAGGACGCCGGGCGTGCCAGGGACAGGAAGGACCCCAGGAAGGTAGGGGCTGCGTGGGGAAGGGAGCCATGGAAGGGTCCCTGGGATTCGCGAGGGAGAGGCCCTCTCCCCTCCCAGCCTGGGGAAGCGGCCTCACTGCTAACCATGTGCGCGGCTCCAGGTCCACCCAGAGCGCCTGCTAGGACTTGGCCCCAGGAGGAGCTGTGCTCGTGTTCCTTTGTTTCTTAAAAGTCAGGGTCTTGTTCTGTCACCCAGGCTGGAGTGCAGTGGCCTGATCATGGTTCACTGTAGCCGTCAACTCCTAGCTTCAAGCAGTCCTCCTGCCTCAGCCTCCCAGATAAATGGGTCTTCGGGCACATGCTGCTGCACCCAGCTAATTTACTTTTTGTAGAGATGGGATCCGGCTATGTTGCCCAGGCTGATCTTAAACTCCTGACCTTTAGCTATCCTCCTGCCCCAGCCTCCCAAAATGTGGAGATTACAGGCATGAGCCACTATGTTTGACCACCCATTTCTTACAGAGGCCCTTAATCTTCTTCTAAGACTTTAAAAAATGAATAAGGGAGCCAGGCGCAGTGGCTCATGCCTGTAATCCCAGCATTTTGGGAGGCTGAGGCAGGCGGATCATGAGGTCATGAGTTTGAGACTAGCCTGGCCAATATGGTTAAACCCTGTCTCAACTAAAAAACTATAAAAATTAGCCAGGGATGGTTGTGTGCACCTATAGTGCCAGCTACTCAGGAGGCTGAGGCAGGAGCATCGCTGGCACCCGGGAGGCTGAGGTTGCGGTGAGCCGAGATCATACCACTATACTCCAGCCTGGGTGACAGAGTGAGACTCCATGTCAAAAAAAAAAAATGTCTTGGCTGTTAGAGATGGGTGGGTGATCACCTGAGGTCAGGACTTGGAGACCAGCCTGACCAACATGGAGAAACTCTGTCTCTGCTAAAAATACAAAATCAGCCAGGCATGGTGGTGCCTGCCTGTAGTCCCAGCTACTCGGGAGGCTGAGGCAGGAGAATTGCTTGAACCCATGAGGCAAAGGTTGCAGTGAGCTGAGCTCGTGCCATTGCACTCCAGCCTGGGCAACAAGAGGGAAACCCCATCTCAAAAAAGAAAACAAAGTAAATAAAATCGCTGGACCCCAAAGGAAGACACTGATATTAAAGTACAGTTATCAAGATATTGAAAAGACTCCTCTGTGGTATGACCTGTGTGCTCCTTGAGGGATGGATGTATTTCACTAGTAAAGACATCCAGCAGTGGGTCTAGTAAATACCATATTTGAAATCTTATTATTTTTGTAGAAACCGTCTCACTGTGTCATCCAGGCTGGAAGGCGGTGCTGTGCTCATGGCTCACTGCAACCTTGAACTCCTGGGCTCATACAATCCTCCCACCTCACCCTCCTGATTAGCTGGGACTACAGGTGCATAACACCACGCCCGGCTAAGTTGTAAATTGTTAGTATAGATGATGTCTTGCTCTGTTGCCCAGGCTGATCTCAGACTCTCTTCTTCTGCCTCAGCCTCTCAAAGTGTTGGGATTACTGGCGTGAGCCACTGCACCTGGCTGGTGCTGTACTTCTGAAGCAGTGGGTGTAAAGGATGTTTTAAGGTCCCTGCAGTGACTATTGTGTGCTGCGAGACTCTGTGGTTTCCGTTGGTGGCAAAGTCACCGGCACTGCTGGTACTCTTGTGGTTTGTGGCCTCCACTCTCACCTGAAGGAAAAACCCCATGTTTTTTAGAGGTTAAGATGTGAAAATACAGGTGGGACTATTTTTTCCTACCCATTTACAGATTCCCTAAATTCTCTCTATGAACACCCCAAATTAAGAAAACTTGTTTTTCAACCACTCTATGATAATTGGACCTGTTATCCTTTTTGCACTGGCTACTAGGAAGCTGATGGCCAAATGCTTCCTCCTCTTACTTGGATGCATTCAGCCTTAACAGCGAGGCTTTGATAGTATTCTGATTCTCTCCACCCTGAGCCCATGATACAGGAGGAACTCTCAAATAACTGTGACATTCTAGAGAAAATCGCAAAAAAGACGAGAGTCTCACTCCAGGTTGGAATACAGTGGAGCAGTCGTGGCTCACTGTAGCCTCCACCTCCCACGCTCAGGGGATCTTCCCTCCTCAGCCTCTGGAGTAGCTGAGACTACACATGTGTACCAGCGTGCCTGGCTAAATTTTTTTTTTTTTTTTTTTGAGACGGAGTTTCGCTCTTGTTACCCAGGCTGGAGTGCAATGGCGCGATCTCGGTTCACCGCAACCTCCGCCTCCTGGGTTCAGGCAATTCTCCTGCCTCAGCCTCCTGAGTAGCTGGATTACAGGCACGCGCCACCATGTCCAGCTAATTTTTTTGTATTTTTTTTAGTAGAGACAGGATTTCACCATGTTGGCCAGGATGGTCTCGATCTCTTGACCTCGTGATCCACCTGCCTCGGCCTCCCAAAGTGCTGGGATTACAGGCTTGAGCCACCACGCCCGGCCCCAATTTTTTTTTTTTTTAATGATAGAGTCTTCCTCTGTTGGCCAAGCTGGAGTACAGTGGTGTCATCTCAGCTCACTGCAACCTCCACCACCAAGTTCAAGCGATTCTCCTGCCTCAGCCTCCCGAATAGCTGGGATTACAGGCATGCACCACTACACCTGGCCAATTTTTGTATTTTTAGTAGAGACAGGGTTTCACCATGTTGCTCAGGCTGGTCTCGAACTCTGGACCTCAGGTATCTGCCCACCTGGGCCTCACAAAGTGCTGGGATTACAAGTGTGAGCCACTGCGCCCGGCCTGCCTGGCTAATTATTTTTTTGAGACGGAATCTTGCTCTGTCGCCCAGATTGGAGTGCAGTGGCGTGAATCTTGGGTCACTGCAATGTCAACCCTCCCAGGGTCAAGCAATTCTCCTGCGTCAGCCTCCCAAGTAGCTGGGAGTACAGGTACACACTGCCGTGCCCGGCTAATTGTTTGTATTTTTAGTAGAGACAAGGTTTTCCATGCTGGCCAGTGTCATCTCGAACTCCTGACCTCAGGTGATCCACCCTACTCAGCCTCCCAGTGTTGGGATTACAGACGTGAGCCACCATGCTCGGATTTCTATCAATATTTTTATTGTGTTTATCTGTAAGAGACAGAGTCTTGCTTTGTTGCCCAGTCTGGGGTGCAGTCATGATCGTAGCTCACTGCAGTCTTGAACTTCCAAGTTTAAGCAATTCTCCTGCCTGTCTCCTCTGAGTAGCTGGGACCACAGGTGCACGCCACCACACTTTGCTAATCATTTTTTAAATTAAGAGATGGGGGTCTCACTTTGTTGCTCAGATGGTTTCAAACTCTTGGGCTTAAGCTGATCCTCCTGCCTCGGCCTCCCAAAGTGCTGGGATTACAGGTGTGCACCACCGTATCCGGCTAGTTTTTTAAATTATTTTTGTACAGATGGGGCTGGGTTTTTTTATGTTGTTCAGGCTGGTCCTGAACTCCTCGGCTCAAGCAATCCTCCTCCTTCCTTAGCCTCCCAAAGCGCTGGGATTTCAGGGATGAGCCACCACGCCTGGCCATCAGTATTTTTGTTTGTTTGTTTGTTTGTTTTTAGGCAAAATCTCCCTCTTGTTGCATAGGCTGGAGCACAGTGGCAGGATCTTGGCTCACTGCAACTTCTGCCTCCTGGGTTCAAGCGCTTCTCCTACCTCAGCTTCCTGAGTAGCTGAGATTACAGGCATGCGCCCTGACACCTGGCTAATTTTTGTATTTTTTGGTAGAGATGGGGTTTCACTATGTTGGCTGGGCTGGTCTTGAACTCCTGACCTCAGGTGATCCACCCTCCTTGGCCTCCCAGAGTGCTGGGATTACAGGCATGAGCAACTGGTTGTATTTTTAAATGGTTGAATGACATTCCGCTGTCTCCCACTACCGACCCTGCTGGCGGGTGATGGTTTGGGTGACGGTGGTGTTTTGCCATCATAATTACCAAAGCAGTGAGCGTCTCTATTTTGTATACAGAACTTCTATCAGTCGGAAGTTATTTTCTTACTTATTTATTTATTTTTTACAAAAAAGCAGAGGAAGGCTCCCAGCCTGGGTTTTCTGATCAAAGGGAAAGAAACGGTTACTGGTTTTATCTGATTATAACAGTAATTTGGAAGATTAAAAAAAAAAATCCA
This sequence comes from Saimiri boliviensis, assembly GCF_048565385.1. Taxonomy (NCBI): domain Eukaryota; kingdom Metazoa; phylum Chordata; class Mammalia; order Primates; family Cebidae; genus Saimiri; species Saimiri boliviensis. The sequence continues at coordinate 27,648,715 of NC_133468.1, read as the reverse complement.
CTCAGGCCTTTTTTTTCCTGCTCTCATTTCCTTTTGTTCCCCGTGTGTACAGCTGCAGGGACATGTACCAGGAGATGCTGCTATCTGTTTAATGACAGATGCCAGAGATAAAGGGCGAAGCCACTAACATTCCTTCCACCCTTAAGATGCCTCTCATTCCCGAAGGATGACTTGGATTGGAAAGTTCAGCAGAAACAAGAAAATAAAACACACAGACATGCATGCATATATTTATTTCCCCCCCAAATGGGGATTAAACTATATACTCTTATGCTCTAGAACATGCCATTTTTTTTTTTTTTGAGACAGAGTTTCGCTCTTTTTACCCAGGCTGGAGTGCAATGGCGCGATCTCGGCTCACCGCAACCTCCGCCTCCCGGGCTCAGGCAATTCTCCTGCCTCAGCCTCCTAAGTAGCTGGGATTACAGGCACGCGCCACCATGCCCAGCTAATTTTTTGCACTTTTAGTAGAGACGGGGTTTCACCATGTTGACCAGGATGGCCTCGATCTCTCGACCTCGTGATCCACCCGCCTCGGCCTCCCAAAGTGCTGGGATTACAGGCTTGAGCCACCGCGCCCGGCATGAACATGCCATTTTTTTGGTCCCTCTCTATGTTCTTTGCTCTGACGCTGTGACTTCTGTTGTTTCTTGGTAGCATGTGACTATTATTATCTTTATTTGTTACTTTGCTACCTCTCCTGGCCTTGGCCGTTTGTTTTTATTTTTATTTCTTTTGAGATGGAGTTTCACTCTTTTTGCCCAGGCAGGAGTGCAGTGGGGCGATCTCGGCTCACTGCAACCTCCACCTCCTGAGTTCAAGCGATACTCCTGCCGCAGCCTCCCAGGTAGCTGGGATTACAGGCGCCTGCCACCACACCTGGCTACTGGCCATTGTTTTAGACGTGTTCCTTTTACAAAGTATAGACTTTTTAGCCAGGCATGGCGATGTATGTCTGTAGTCCCAGCTACTGCGGAGGCTGAGGAAGGAGGATCACTCGAGCCCAGGAGGCTGAGGTTGCAGTGAGCAGTAATTGTGCCACCGCACTCCAGCCTGGGTGACAGGGCGAGACCCTGTCTCAAAAACAACAAAACAGTGAAAAAGTGGAGACAGCCTACAGGCTCTTCTCATTATGGGGGTAGTTAAAAGTCAATGAATTACGGTTTCTCCATACCTTGGCTCATTTAGGCTGCTGTTATAAAACAAAACGAAGCTCCTTTTATGTGTATCAGTCATGTTGGGAGGAAAACGTTGCAAAGCAGGACTATCAGTAAATTCCCAACTATGCTTTTTAAAAAAAGTATTATGGGCTAGGTGAGGTGGCTCACGCCTATAATTCCCAGCACTTTGGGAAGCCTAGGCAGGCAGATCAGGAGGTCAGAAGTTCAAGACCAGCCTGGCCAATATGAAACCCCATCTCTACTAAAAATACAAAAATTAGCTGGGTGTGGTGGCGGGCGCCTGTAGTCCTAGCTACTTGGGAGGCTGAGGCAGAAGAATTGCTTGAACCCAGAAGATGGAGGTTGCAGTGAGCCAAGATCACACCACTGCACTCCAGCCTGGGCGACAGAACAAGACTCTGTCTTCAAAATAAAAAAAAAGTACTGTGTATGCATGGTTGTGTCTGCATAGCCTTCATATTTGCATGGTTGTGTGTGCTTGTGGAAAGTTCTAGAAAGATACACCATCCTGTTACTGGTAGCTGCCTCTGTGGAGTTGGTAGGAGGGTCACTGGAGAGTAACTCACAGCGTGTGTGTGTGTGTGTGTGTGTGTGTGTACACATATATATACACACACACACACACATATGTATAAACATACACACACACTTCAGTGTTTCAGTGTTAGCTTTTTTTTGAGGGGTAAGGGGTAACAAGTAGTATATACTGGCCATAAGATGATAAACATTAAAAACAGCCTGTAATCCCAGCACTTTGGAAGGCCAAGGCAAGAGGATCACTTGAAGCCAGGAGTTTGAGACCAGCCTGGGCAACATAGCGAGACCCTGTTTCTACAAAAAAATAAAAAATTAGCTGGGTGTAGTGGCATGCACCTGTAGTCCAGCTACTCAGGAGGCGGAGATGGGAGGATTGCCTGAGCCTAGGAGGTTGAAGCTACATTTAGTGGTGATGGTGCCACTGTCCTCTGGCCCAGGCAACAAAGTGAGACCCTGTCTCAAAAAAAAAACAAAAAAGCAAAACAAAACAAAAAAAACCCCCTGAAAACCAAAAACACTTGCAGGGAGAGAGAGAAGGGGTGTTTTGTTCCGGGAGGGCACACTTGGGGTGGCACAGGCCTTGGGGATAAGTGAGTGAGGGGGTGGGCTGCTGCCTGTGCCGTCTCTGTCCTCTGATGGCTCCTCTCTGCCGCTTCCTCCTTCAGAAGAAGAAAGGGAAGGAGACCGGGCCGGGAGCTGGGCTGCCACCTCCCCGAGCTCCCGCCTTGCCCTCTGAGGCCAGGGCTCCTCACGCCAGCTCCCTGACGGCCGCCAAGAAGAGCAAGGCCAAGGCCAAAGGGAAGGAGGTGAAGAAGGAGGTGAGGCTCGCCGTGCCCTGGTGGGCTCCATGGGGGGGCTCTGCCTGCTGCTCTGTATTCACCCTCCCCGTGAGAGAGGCTGCAGGTGACAAGGGTCATGTGATTGGCATCCCTGTGCTCCAGGGATAAGGAGATATGGGGGACTCGGCTCCTGTCCTCAGGAGACGCCTGCTTTAGCAGGGGCGGGGGACACTGGAGCAGTGATCAGGAGACCTGGGTGACGGGCCCCCAGCCCAGCATCAGGTCCTCACGGGCTGTCAGGCTTGGGTGAATTTCTTAGTCTGAGTGGGAGATGGTGGCATACCCATTCCCCACACCTGCTAGCCCCTGCCCAGTGGTTTTCTCTCAAGCCCATTGGGTGTGGCTGGAAATGCTGCCACAATTTCTGAACTGAGGCACCACCCCCCCATGGTAATGAACAGAAGTATGGTAGTGAGAACTGAGCACTGAATACTGAGTATTGAGTACTGAGCCCTGGCCAGTGGGTTTCAGCCCCATTTCACCCTCCCCCTGATCTCTTGGGTGCCCCCACCTGGGATCCCCACCATGCACATGACAGATTCCCTCTATGGCCTGACTGTGACTCCAGGTTTCCAGAGAGGGTCCCCAGCCTGGCAGGACCCCCGTGCCAGGTGCTAAGTCATTTGTTGGCGATTCTCTGTCCCCAGAACCGTGGGAAGGGGGGCGCAGTGAGCAAGCTGATGGAGAGCATGGCAGCCGAGGAGGATTTTGAACCCAACCAGGACTCGAGCTTCTCTGAGGACGAGCACCTGCCACGTGGCGGGGCTGTGGAGCGGCCGCTGACCCCGGGTGAGTGGCCGTGATGCGGTGTGTGCTGGGAGGGGCCGCTGCAGCCTCCCCTGAGGAGGCAGATCTGAGTCTGGCCTGAGACGGAAGGGCTGGGCTAGCTAGGGGCAGGGAACCGCATGAGCAGAGGTCCTGAGGCTGGACCCAGTTCCCTGGGGTGAATGAGAACGTTGGATTGGCTGTAGCTGAGTCAATTGGAGATGGAGCATTAGAGCCACCTTGGGGCCAGGGAGGAGGCAGATCCTGAGAGGCGCTTGGGAAGAAGCTCCGCGTTGGCTCTAAGGAAAATGAAGCTCTCTGAGGTTAGATGTGGGGATGTGATGTGGTCAGATTGGCTTTAAGATGAGCTGTCCAGGGTGGGCGCGGTGGCTCACGCCTGTAATCCCAGCACTTTGGGAGACCAAGATGGGCAGATCACCTGAGGTCAAGAGTTTGAGACCAGCGTGGCCAACATGGGGTTAAAACCCTGTCTCTACTAAAAATACAAAAATTAGCCAGGTGTGGTGGGTGAGCATCTGTAATCCCAGTTACTCGGGAGGCTGAGGCATGAGAATCGGTTGAAACCAGGAGGTGGTGGTTGCAGTGAGCTGAGATGGCACCATTGCACTCCAGCATGGGCAACAAGAGCGAAACTCTGTCTCCAAAAAAAAAAAAAAAAAAAGCCGGGCGCAGTGGCTCACGCCTGTAATCCCAGCACTTCGGGAGGCCGAGGCGGGTGGATCACGAGGTCAACAGATCGAGACCGTCCTGGTCAACATGGTGAAACCCCGTCTCTACTAAAAATGCAAAAAATCAGCTGGGCATGGTGGTGCGTGCCTGTAATCCCAGTCACTCAGGAGGCTGAGGCAGGAGAATTGCCTGAACCCGGGAGGCAGAGGTTGCGGTGAGCCGAGATCGCGCCATTGCACTCCAGCCTGGGAAACAAGAGCGAAACTCCGTCTCAAAAAAAAAAAAAAAAAAAAAAAAAAAGAACAAGCTCTCTGTTGCTGCACAGGGAATGAGTTGGGGGCCCCAGGAGAGGCAGGGAGTCCAGTTAGGCTATGCTGTCCAGGTGAGAGTGGGTCGTGGCCTGGGGCTGCCATGGGGGCAGCAGGAGAGGGGTGGAGCAGGGTGTTTACAGTAGGAGGGAGAGTGGATGGGATGTGGGGTGGGGTGCAGGCAGATGAGCGGGGAAGGGAAGGGCGACGTCAGGTGTCGGGGTGGCTTGGGGCCCTGTCCCTGAGACCTGGGCTAGGAAGGGTCATGCGCTGGGCTTTGATGGCTGGAGTCTGGAGAACCTGGAGGGGCATCCTGGGAAGTCATGCCCAGGAGGCTCTCAGACCCAGGGGTCTGGAGCTCAGAGGTGAGATTGTAGGTATGGATGGGGGAGCGAGTGAGAGAAGGAGCTGGCCGCCCCAAGACTGCATCGATCAGCGGCTGCTTCAGAGAAAGGGAGGAGCCCACAGGGAGAGAGAGCAGAGGGTTGGGGCAGTGAGAGCTGACCGCCTTCAGGAAGTTTGCCTCTGGGCTTTGGTTTCCACCAGAAAGAAAAATCAGATGGCAAGTCACAGAGGTAGGTGGGGTGTGGTGTCTCGCACCTGTAATCCCAGTAGTTTGGGAGGCCGAGGTTGGAGGATCACTTGATAACCAGGAGTTTGAGATCAGTTGGATAATGTAAGCAAGACCCTGTCTCTACCAAAAGTAAAATAATTAGCCAGGCATGGTGGCGCACACCTGTAGTCCCAGCTACTCAGGAATCTGAGGACGGAGGATGGCTTAAGCCAAGGAGTTGGAGGCTGCAGTGAGCTACGATCACACTGTGCTCTAGGCTGGGTGACAGAGCAAGACCTTGTTTCTGAAAAAATTATTTTTAAAAAGAGGCTGGGCGCGGTGGCTGATGCCTATAATCCCAGCATTTGGGAGGCTGAGGCAGGTGGATCACCTGAGGTCAGGCGTTCGGGACCAGCCTGGCCAACATGGTGAAACCCCATCTCTACTAAAAATACAAAAATTAGCCGAGCATGGTGGCAGGCGCCTTGTAATTCCAGCTACTTGGGAGGCTGAGGCAAGAGAATTGCTTGAACCCAGGAGGTGGAGGTTGCAATGAGCCGAGATCGTGCCACTGCACTCCAGCCTGGGCAACATCTACAAAAAAAAAAAAAAAAACAAAAAAAACAGAAAGCCCTAGAAGTTTGGCTGAGGGCAGTGGTAAAGGGGCTGGATGTCATGATGGAGGATGTTGGCTGTCTGGCAATGGCTGGAAACCCAGAGCTTCTTGCCAGGCCCGGAGGCTGCTGGTCTTGGGGTGGGAAGAGACCGCACGTGCAGGCAGTCGTCATCCCTGGGTTCACACCCACCTGGGGTCTTTCCAGACATCTGGGGCCAGGCAGGGGAGGGATCTGGGAGGAGAGGGGCTGCCCATCGCACCCTGTGCATGCATACTGGTACTGGTACACACAGGTCTGTGTGGGTGCACACACAGGCAGATGAAGTGCACACATCTCAGCCCCACAGGCCCACCCAGCCCCAGGGCTTCCATTCCAAGGGGATGACATTTGAGTGACGGGAGGAGGGAGAGGTGTCGCAACTGCCCCTGGCTCCAGCCTTGCCTCACGATCTGACCCCTGCAGCCCCGCGCTCCTGCATCATTGACAAGGACGAGCTGAAGGACGGCCTGCGTGTGCTCATCCCCATGGATGACAAGCTGCTGTACGCCGGGCACGTGCAGACTGTGCATTCGCCGGACATGTGAGTAGAGAGAGAGGCCCGGTGCAGAGCCCCACATCCCACACCTGCTCCTTGTCCCACACTTGCCCTGAGTCCTGGCCATCTCTGTGCCTGCCTGCCTGGGCTGTGGCTTCCCCTGATGGCGTGGGGTGGGGGCGTGGGTGGGCTCAGAGCGGACAGACCCTGGCACTTTGTTGGGGGTACTGGGTGGACCCTGCCAGGGGCTGGGCGCAGCTGCTCCATGGCGGGAGCCGCAGCGGGAAGGGGTGAGTGAGGGAGCATGTTAGCCTCTTGGGATCTGGACTGCACTGGCCCGGCGTGTTCTGCAACCCCTAGTTCTATAGATAAGGAAGATGAGCTCAGAAAAGGGGAGAATTCTCCCCACTTTCTAGCAAGTCAGCAAAGCTCTAAGTCCTGGGAGGTGCCACCTCCCAGTGGTCTAGGAGGCAGAGCTGGCGCTGGTGGGGTCAGCGCCCTCTGGAGAGCTCTAATCCTCTGCCACATCACGCCTCGTTTGCCTCCACAGATACCGCGTGGTGGTGGAGGGTGAGCGTGGGAACCGGCCCCACATCTACTGTCTGGAGCAGCTGTTGCAGGAGGCGGTGAGAGGGGGAGGGGTGGAGCCTTGGGGTGGGCTGGGGTATCCAAGGCCATAGCCACAAGCGTACCCACACCTGGCACTCACCCCATGCCCTCCCAGATCATCGATGTGAGGCCGGCCTCCACTCGCTTCTTGCCACAAGGGACCAGGATTGCAGCCTACTGGAGCCAGCAGTACCGATGCCTCTATCCAGGCACTGTGGTCCGAGGTGAGATGCCTCCTCCCCTAAAGCCCTCCCCGGCTCTCCCCGGCCACCTAACGTCTCAATATGGACTCATTTGGCTAATAAAACCCCTGTCTGGCTTAAGAATAACGACTTGTGGGATCACATAACTGAAAACTGTGTAGCCTTGGATCCAGGTGCCATTTAGACGATGTCGTCAGGACTCCAGCTCTGAGTATCTCTCATCAGTGCTGTCATCTGTGCTGGCTTCACACTACTTCCTTGGAGATTGTAGTTTACCATCTTAACAAATCTTATCATTGGAGAATTTCTCAGTCCCAGTTTTCCCACACAAGTTCTGGTGTGAACTAACTTGGGCCACATTGATCCTACCGCTGTGAGTCTGATCAGCCAGGCCTGGGTCATATTCTCATCCCTGAGGCTCAGGAGTGAGGTTGCCTCCCTTTTATTTGTGGGCTGACAAGGATGGGAGGCTTCCCCAGCAAAGAGGAGATGTTATAAGAATGAGAGAGAATGAGGCTGGGCGTGGTGGCTTCCGCTTGTAATCCCAACACTTTGGGAAACCAAGGTGGGTGGATCACTTGAGGTCAGGAGATTTTTTTTTTTTTTTTTTTTTTTTTTGAGTTGAAGTCTCGCACTGTTGCCTGGGCTGTAGTGCAGTGGTGGAATCTCAGCTCACTGCACCCTCTGCCTCCTGGGTTAAAGCAATTCTTTGCCTCAGCCTCCCGAGTAGCTAGAACTACAGGCATGTGCTACCATGCCCAGCTAATTTTTTTGTATTTTTAGTAAAGATGGAGTTTCACCACATTGGCCAGGATGTTCTTAATCTTAGGTCAGGAGTTTAAGACCAGCCTGGCCAATGTGGTAAAACCCTGTCTCTACTAAAAATACAAAAATTAGCCAGGTGTGGTGGCAGGAGCCTGTAATCCCAGCTAGTTGGGAGACGGAGGCAGGAGAATTGCTTGAGCCTGGGAGGTGGCGGTTGAGGTTGTAGTGAGCTGAGATTGCACCACTGCACTCCAGCCTGGGTGACAGAGCAAGACTGTCTCAAAAAAAAAAAAAAGGAAAATGGAGATTGGACAGAGGAAAACAACAGGTACCCTAGGAAATACAGTTGTGGATAACAGACAGGCAAGAAAGACAGATGCTCAAATGGTCCAACCCTTAGCTCTTACAAAAGTAGTGTATCCTAGAGAGGGGGTATGGATGTTGATTACACACCCGCTGTCCCCACAAGAAAAGCCCACTCACATGCCAAATACAGTCCACCCCTTGGCCTACCATCCATTCATACCCAGAAGATGGAAACAGATGCCAGGTCAGCAAAACAACAGATAACTGGTCCAGCCTGAGTAGAGGATCTTGGGCTGGGAAGATTAATTTTTTTCCATCCATTAGTCACTCATTTATCATCCAAACTCTGAAAGTGCTGTTAATAAGGCAGAAGTTGGCCTTAGATTCAGATTTCCTGGCACACTCTGTCCCCCTGTACTGATTCTAGGCCTGCCTAGAATGTGGATCACATCTGTAATCCCAGCAATGTGGGAGCCTGATGCAGGTAGATCGCTTAAGCCCAGGAGTTTGAAACCAGCCTGGGCAACATAGCAAGACCCTGACTGTACAAAAAGATACAAAACTTAGCCGGGCTTGGGACAGGCACAGTGGGTCATACTTGTAATCCCGGCACTTTGGGAGGCCAAGGCAAGTGGATCACCTGAGGTCAGGAGTTTGAGATCAGCCTGGGCAACATGGTGAAACCCCATCTCTACTAAAAATAATTTGCTGGGCATGGTAGCAGGTACCTGTAATCCCAGCTACTTGAGAGGCTGAGGCAGGAGAATCACTTGAACCCAGGAGATGGAGGTTGCAGTGAGCCAAGGTAGCATTACTGCCCTCCAGCCTGGGTGACAGAGTGAGAATCTATCTCAAAAAAAAAAAAAAAAACCCAAGCCCGCTTGGTGGTGTGCCCCTGTTGTCCTAGTTACTTGGGAGGCTGAAGTGGAAGGATCACTTCAGCCTGGGTGGTCAAGGCTTCAGTGAGCTGTGATTGTGCCACTGCACTCCAGCCTGGGAGACAGAGTCAAATTTTTTCTTTTTCTTTCTTTCTTTCTTTTTTTTTTTTTTTGAGGCGGATATGAATTGTTTTTCATTTTAGCTTTCTTTTTTTTTTTTTTTTTTTTTGAGACGGAGTCTGGCTCTGTCACCCAGGTTGGAGTGTGGTGGAGTGGTCTCAGCTCACTGCAATCTCCACCTCCCAGGTTCAGGCAATTCTCCTGCCTCAGCCTCCTGAGTAGCTGGGATTACAGGCACATACCACCACGCCCAGTTAATTTTTTGTATTTTTAGTAGAGATGAGATTTCACCATGTTGGCCTGGCTGGCCTCAAACTTCTGACCTCAGGAGATCTGCCCGCTTTGGCCTCCCAAAGTGTTGCCATCATAGGTGTGAGCCCCTGTACCCGGCCTTATTTTAGCTTTCTGCGGCTCCCTCTGTCTTCCCAGTGTCCCCTCCTTCTGTTTTCGGCTGCTGTGCTCTTCCTCTTGTTAGAACCCCTCAGATGTCTGGGGACCCTGAATGAAGGAGACATCAGCAAGCCAGTGCGAGCTCCACTCTCCCAGTCCTCACAGCAAGTGGGCGGGAATGTTTTGTTAGGAGACCAGGTTCTGCTCAGATTCCCCAAGACTCGCATCCTTGGGGATATAGTCTCAGCATCTAGCATTTGCAAAGGAAGCTGGGCTGTCACCCTTGGTGGGGGGGCATGTCTGGCTTCCTCCCCTGTGCTCAGCGTCCTTCGGTTGGGAGCCTCTCTCTGGGATGAACTTCTCAGCTCCTGCCAGCCAGGCCACCCTCAGCCTGTTCAGTGTTGAGGTCTCCCTCAGTCCTGCCTCCGGAGGTGCTTGGGGCCTCTCCAGCCCAAGCCTTGTTAGAATTCTCTTGGGAAAACTACCTCCTTTTCATTGGTGCCACCTTCTAGGAGATAAAGACCTGCTCCTGCACGTTCGTCCCAGCGTATCTCCCAAAACACCGCTGTCTCCCACTGCTGCCTTCTGCTTTCCCGTTTTTGGTGTCTTTCAGGGTTGACACCCGCGTCCCTCCTTTGCTGTGGTTGTGGGGAGGTCTTTGGGTGTGAGTGGGCGCAGGCTCGTGTGCTCAATAAGTCAGCTAGAAATGGAAGACCCAGTTCTCCCACCCAGATGGCCTGGCTGTGACAACCACACTCTGCACCACTGTATAGCCTCCGCCCATGTCCCCGCTGCTGTGCCGTAGAGAACAGGGCTGCGCAGGGGCTGGTTTCTGCTGTCCCCACCCTTGTGTGTCACTTAGGGAGCTGAAGGTCCAAGGCCCTCTCCTGAGCCTCCCCTCCTCCCATAGGGTTACTGGACCTGGAGGACGATGGGGACTTGATCACCGTGGAGTTTGACGACGGAGACACAGGCAGGATCCCCCTTTCACACATCCGCCTCCTGCCCCCCGACTATAAGATCCAGTGTAAGTGATGAGATCGTGACACCCAGGCTCCTGCCAGGAACCGCTCACCCTGGCTCTCGCCCTCCCAGCCCAGTTCTGGGTTCTATATGAAGTCATTTGGAGTGACAGGGGATGGAAATGGCAGAAACCATGGGTGGGGGCTCCCATGAGATCCCAGGGCTCCCAGGTCCTGGGTCCCGGGCGCATGAGGACAGCACAGGCCCATTGGCCCAGGCCATGGGAAGCTGATCAAAAAGTATTACTGGCCGGGCATGGTGGCCCACGCCTGGAGGCTGAGGTGGGCGGATCACCTGAGGTCAGGAGTTTAAGACCAGCCTGGCCAACATGGTGAATCCCTGTCTCTATGAAAAATAGAAAAATTAGCTGGGCATGGTGGTGCATGCCTGTAGTCCCAGCTGCTTGGGAGACTGAGACAGGGGGATCGCTTGAACCCAGGAGTTCAAGGCTGCGGTGAGCTGTGATCGCACCACTGTGCTCCAGCTTGGGTGACAGAATGAAACTCAATCTCTAGAAAACAAACAGGACAGGCACGGTGGCTCACCTGTATAATCCCAGCACTTTGAGAGGCCAGGGCGGGCGGATTACATGAGGTCAGGAGTTTAAGACCAGCCTGACCGACATGGAGAAACTCTACTAAATATATAAAATTAGCCGGGTGTGGTGGTGTACGCCTGTAATCCCAGCTACTCGGGAGGCTGAGGCAGGAGAATAGCTTGAACCCGGGAGGCCGAGGTTGCAGTGAGCTGAGATTGCACCATTGCCCTCCAGCCTGGGCAACAAGAGCAAAACTCCCATCTCAAAAAAAAAAAAAAAAAAAAAAAGTCAGCATCGTTATCCGCCTGTCCCAGTTCCACAAAGTGTTTTATATTACTTCATTCATTCGGGAGCCTCTGGCTGCTTGCTGTAGATGGGGCTTCCCCTGCTGGACCTCACAGCCTGTGGCGGGAGACTGCCCGGGGTGACCCACCTGGCGTCCGTTGCTTCCGACCCATCCCCAATCCCCAGGACTGACTAGGGTCTTAGACGCTCCAGGCTGGGGAAGCCAGGCCTGATGAGCCACTTTGTCCTCTGTCCCGCAGGTGCTGAGCCGTCCCCGGCACTCCTGGTGCCGAGTGCCAAGCGCCGCAGCCGGAAGACCAGCAAAGACACTGGGGAGGGCAAAGACGGGGGTACAGCAGGGTCAGAGGAGCCAGGAGCGAAGGCCCGTGGGCGTGGGCGGAAACCCAGCAGCAAGGCCAAGGGTGGTACGTTGGCCTGGGCCCCAGGGCAGGGGTGGGGGCAGGGCTCTTTTGGGTATCCAAACTTGGGGCTTGGGGACCTGCCCAAGTGCCTGCCTGCTGTCTCTGTAAGAACTCTGGGCCGGGTGTGGTGGCTCACGCCTGTAATTCCAGCACATTGGGAGGCCAAGGTAGGCGTATCACCTGAGGTCAGGAGTTCAAGACTAGTCTGGCCAATGTGGTGAAACCCTGTCTCTACTAAAAATACAAAAATTAGCCAGTGTGGTGGTGGGTGCCTGTAATCCCAGCTACGTGGGAGGTGGAGGCAGGAGAATCGCTTAAACCCAGGAGGCAGAGATTGCAGTTGGCCAACATTGTGCTATTATGCTCCAGCCTGGGCAACAAGAGAGAGACTCTGTCTCCAAAAAAAAAAAAAAAAAACTCGGCACTACAGGGCTGTTCTGACCAGGTGGCGAATGAGGAAACTGAGGCTGAGGGAAGCAGGTTGATTTGTCAGAGGCAGAGCTGAGCTGCAGCGGCCTGTTTCTTTTCAGAATCCAGAGAAAATGCTTCGTGCAAGCTGAAAGCAGAGGCTACTAGAGGACCCTCTTTGGGGCCTATATAATTTAAGGTTGATATAGGGGAGCCGCCCAAGGAGAGCCAAGGGCCGCAGGGCCGCAGCCAGGTTCTGCTTAAGAAGTAGTCCAGGGGCCGGGCGCGGTGGCTCAAGCCTGTAATCCCAGCACTTTGGGAGGCCGAGGCGGGTGGATCATGAGGTCAAGAGAGCGAGACCATCCTGGTCAACATGGTGAAACCCCGTCTCTACTAAAAATACAAAAAATTAGCTGGGCATGGTGGCACGTGCCTGTAATCCCAGCTACTGAGGAGGCTGAGGCAGGAGAATTGCCTGAACCCAGGAGGTGGAGGTTGCGGTGAGCCGAGATTGTGCCATTGCACTCCAGCCTGGGTAACAAGAGTGAAACTCTGTCTCAAAAAAAAAAAAAAAAACAGCCCAGGGTTGAAACCAGGCCTTTCTGCCTGCACCTATAATCTTCAGCACTCTAGGAGGCCCAGGCACGGGGATCACTTGAGCCTAGGAGTTCAAGACCAGCCTGGGCAACATAGCAAAACTATGTCTCTACAAAAAAAAAAAAAAAAAGATAATACAAAAGTTAGCTAGGCATAGTGGCACATGCTTGTACTTCAGGTTACTTGGGAGACTGAGGCAGGAGGATCACATGAGCCCAGGGAGGTTAAGGCTACAGTGAGCCATGATCATGCCACTGCACTCCAGCTTGAGTGACTGAGACCCCATCTCAAGAAAAAGCATCCCACAAAAGCAGGCCTTTTCTGATGAAAGCCACAGCTCGTCTCCTGCCAGGAAGCCCCCACCCCAGCCTCTCATCTGTTTTCTTTTGTTTTTGCAGACAGAGCTGCCACCCTGGAGGAGGGTAGCCCAGCAGATGAGGTCCCCAGTACCCCCTTGGCCCTGGAGCCAAGCAGCACCCCAGGTTCCAAGAAGGGCCCCCCAGAGCCTGTGGACAAGCGAGCCAAGGCCCCCAAGGCGCGCCCGGCACCCCCGCAGTCCAGCCCCGCGCCAGCCACCTTCACCAGCTGCCCAGCACCTGAGCCCTTTGGGGAGCTGCCAGCCTCTGCCACTGCCCTGGCCCCAGCACCTCTCATCACCATGCCTGCCACACGCCCCAAGCCCAAGAAGGCGCGGGCAGCTGAGGAGTCGGGCACCAAGGGCCCTCGGAGGCCAGGGGAGGAGGCCGAGCTACTTGTCAAACTGGACCACGAGGGTGTCACGTCACCCAAAAGCAAGAAGGCTAAAGAGGCCCTGCTGCTCCGGGAGGACCCGGGGACTGGGGGCTGGCAGGAGCCCAAGAGCCTCCTGAGCCTGGGCAGCTACCCGCCGACAGCCGGCAGCAGCGAGCCCAAGGCGCCCTGGCCCAAGGCCGTGGATGGGGACCTCACCCAGGACCCCGGGCCGGGGCTCACGTTCGAGGACTCTGGGAACCCCAAGAGCCCGGACAAGGCCCAGGCTGAGCAGGATGGGGCCGAAGAATCGGAGAGCAGCAGCAGCAGCGGCAGCAGCAGCAGCGGGTCCGAGACAGAAGGGGAGGAGGAAGGCGACAAGAACGGGGATGGGGGCTGCGGCGCTGGGGGCCGCAACTGCAGCGCTGCTAGCTCCAGGGCGGCCTCCCCGGCCTCCTCCGCCTCCTCCTCCTCCTCCTCCTCCTCCTCCTCCTCTTCCTCCTCTTCATCCTCATCTTCCTCCTCCTCTTCCTCTTCCTCCTCATCTTCTTCCTCATCTTCATCTTCCTCCTCTTCCTCGTCATCCTCCTCCTCCTCGTCCTCTTCCTCTTCCTCGTCCTCGTCCTCCTCCTCCTCCTCCTCCTCTTCCTCCACCACAGATGAGGACTCTTCCTGCAGCTCAGATGATGAGGCGGCCCCTGCCCCGACGGCTGGACCCTCTGCACAGCCAGCGCTCCCCACCAAGGCCACCAAGCAGGCCGGCAAGGCGCGGCCCTCAGCCCACTCCCCAGGGAAGAAGACACCCACGCCCCAGCCCCAGGCGCCCCCTCCGCAGCCCGCACAGCCTCTGCAGCCCAAGGCTCAGGCTGGGGCCAAGAGCCGACCCAAGAAGAGAGAGGGCGTCCACCTCCCCACCACCAAGGAGCTGGCCAAGCGGCAGCGCCTGCCGTCCGTGGAGAACCGGCCCAAGATTGCCGCCTTCCTGCCCGCCCGGCAGCTCTGGAAATGGTTCGGGAAGCCCACCCAGGTAACCGAGCTCGCGCCTGGGCGGGGCTGAGGGGCTGGGGGCCTTTTGATGTTGGGCACACATGCACACAAATATGCTACACCCACACAAACGCACACACACTTGCACATGTATAGAAATGTGGGCACACGCATGCGTGCACATGAACACGTGCATGCCCCACACAGACACGAGCATGTGCACACACAGGCACATCCACATGGCGGGACCCAGTGAGAGAAGAGGGTGGTTCACACAGGCTGGCAGCGGGTCCCCAGTGTGCAGTGCTGTGGGGGAGGAGCGCCTGCATGTTCCGGTAGGGGTCCGTGGTCTCTCTCAGGCATCATTTCCAAAGCTTCTCTAGAACTGTGAAGTCTCTTTCGGCCAGCTGCAGTGGCTTAAGTCTGTGATCCCAGCACTTTGGGAGGCTGAGGCGAGAGAATCGCTTAAGCTTGGGAGTTCAAGACTGCAGTGAACTATGATCGTGCCACTACACTCCAACCTGCACGATAGAGTGAGACCTTGTCTTTAAAAAATAATAATAATTTTAGCTGGGTGTGGTGGCTCACGCCTGTAATCCCAGCACTTTGGGAGGCTGAGGTGGGCGGATCACCTGAGGTCAGGAGTTTGAGACCAGCCTGACCAACATGGAGAAACCCCATCTCTACTAAAAATACAGAAATTGCTGGGCATGGTGGTGATGCATGCCTGTAATCCCAGCTACTCGGGAGGCTGAGACAGGAGAATCGCTTGAACCTGGGAGGCAGAGGTTGCAGTGAGCCAAGATTGTGCCATCGCACTCAGACTGGGCAATAAGAGCGAAACTCCATCTCAAAGAAGTTAATAAATAAATAAATTAATTAAAATAAATTAACTGGGCATAGTGTGCGCCTGTAGTCTCAGCTACTCAGAGACTGAGGTGGAAGGATTTCTTGAGCCTAGGAGTTCGTGGCTGCAGTGAGTTGTGATTGTGCCACTGCACTCCAGCCTGGGCTGCAGAGTGAGACCCTGTCTCAAAAATAAAGTCTCTTAGCTGCAGAATGCTTAGATTCAGTGAAGGCCCTCTTGGAGACCCAGCGCGTCAGAGGTGGAAGAGGGGCTTCCCCAGTTAGAGTGCGACAAGGGGCGCTTCTCCTCTCCCCAGAGTTGGGTAGTGGCTGGCTGAGAGGCCGAGGGCCAGGAGTCCCGAGCGGACGAGCCTGCGAGGTGGCAGGCTCCTTGGGGCTGGGCCAGGGCCCCCCGTGCCCTGACGCTCGTGTTGTTGCAGCGGCGCGGCATGAAGGGCAAGGCCCGCAAGCTCTTCTACAAGGCCATCGTGCGCGGCAAAGAGATGATCCGGATCGGGGACTGCGCCGTGTTCCTCTCCGCCGGCCGCCCCAACCTGCCCTACATCGGCCGCATCCAGAGCATGTGGGAGTCGTGGGGCAACAACATGGTGGTCCGAGTCAAGTGGTTCTACCACCCCGAGGAGACCAGCCCCGGCAAGCAGTTCCACCAGGGCCAGGTGAGCCTGTGGTCCCCAACACCACCCCCCCGCCTGGCATCCTGGGCAGCACAGGGCAGACCTGAGGCCCCTCAACCCCTCCGGGCCAGGCATTCCAGTTGCTGGAGAATCAGCACCCCCGCCCAGTTGGTCAGCCCTGTCCTGGGGCCTGGGTCAGGTGTGGTGGCCCCCAGGCTCACCCGCAGCCCCTCCTCTGTCTGCCACATAGCACTGGGACCAGAAGTCCAACCGCAGTCTCCCGGCAGCCCTGCGGGTCTCCAGCCAGAGGAAGGACTTCATGGAGGTAGGCAGTGGTGGTGGGGGGCGGGCTGGGGGTGGCTGGCTCCTTCCCGGCAGCTCAGGAAGGGCCAGACTCAGCATCCTCGCCTCTGTCCCCCGTGGTCTGCCTCGGCCTCTGACCTCCTGTCCCTGCCACTCTGAGTGCCTGGCTCCTATTCTTTCTCTCTGTGTCTGTCTCCGTCTCTGGGGCTCTCCTTCTCTGAGTCTCCGGCCAGTCTCATCCTCTGACTCTCTGGGTCTCTCCTGGTTTCTGGGTCTCTCCCAACCTGTGTCTTTCAGTCTCTGTGTCTCTCTCGGTCTCTGTCTCTCGGGCTCTGGGTCTCAGTCTTTGGATGTCTCTTGGTTTCAGTCTCTTTTGGGCTCTGTCTTGGTCTCTGTGTCTCTCAGTTTCTGTGTCTCTCTGGGTCTCTCGGTCTCTGGGTCTCTCTTGGTCTCTATCTCTTAGTTTCTGTCTTAATCTCTGGGTCTCTCTCAGTCTCTGTCTTAATCTCTGGGTCTCGCTCAGTCTCTGTCTCAGTCTCTGGGTCTCTATCTCAGTCTCTGGGTCTCTCTCGGTCTCTGTCTCAGTCTCTGAGTCTCTCTCTCAGTCTCTGGGTCTCTGTCTCTCTTGGTCTGTCTCTCATTCTCCATATCTCTTAGTCTCTGGGTCTCTCTTGGTCTCTGTCTCTTTCGGTCTTTGGATCTCTGGGTCTTTGGGTCTCTTGGTCTGTCCTGTCTCTCATCTGCTTTCCATCTCTCAGTCTCTGTCTCTCTTGTTGGTCTGTCTCTCTCTTGGTCTCTGTCTCAGTTCCTGGGTCTCCCTCACCCTCTGTCTGTGTCTCTGTCCCGGCACCTGTGGCTCCCCTGGCCTCCCTCTGTCTCTGTGCTCCCCATCTGCCGTCCTGATGTCCCTGTGTGTCCGCAGCGCGCGCTGTACCAGTCCTCGCACGTGGACGAGAACGACGTGCAGACAGTGTCGCACAAGTGCCTGGTGGTGGGCCTGGAGCAGTACGAGCAGATGCTGAAGACCAAGAAGTATCAGGACAGCGAGGGCCTGTACTACCTTGCGGGCACCTACGAGCCCACCACAGGCATGATCTTCTCCACGGACGGCGTGCCTGTGCTCTGCTGAGCCTGCCAGGCCCCACGGGCGGCCAGGGACCCCTCTCCATCACTGCCACGGCGCGGGGACCACGTGCGTTGTGTGCATGTGAGCGCGCCTGCGGGCGTGTGCATGGGGCCAGGTGTGCACGTGGACGCCCGGGTGAGTGTGTGTGTGCATGTGTGTGCCCGTGTGCATGCCACACGCCTCCCGCCCCACCTTCCCACCCCTCAGTGCCCCAAGGACAGGGGCCCCTCTCAGCTGTCAGGGTATGGCTCTGCTGTCCCCATCAGGGCAGCCTCGGCCGGGACTGGCCCCTTCCTGCCCAGCACGTTGCAAGCACTTGGCCAGGCCGGCCCTCCAGGCTGCTGCTGCGTGAAGCCCGGGGGGGCCCCCAGGCCCATGCAGACTGGGGATTTGGCGGGGAGGGGGCTTCTAAGGAACCAAACTGATGCTTGCTCTGGGCTTCCTGGGCACCCTTAGCACGGAGCCCACCCCATAGCCTCCCAACGTTGCATGGGATGGGGCTGTCCAATGCCAGCCGGCCTCCCTGACCGTGCCAGGCATCCGGCTCCTACTTTCTCAGGATGGCCTGGACTTGGGGAACAGAGCTGGGTCGGGGTGCAGCCCGGGAGCATCAAAGGCGCCAGGTAGAGGGGGCCCAGCAGAGGCCCACCCTGGCCCAAACCCTCACACTACAGAAAACCCCAATGGTGCTGAAACCCTTGCCCGGCCATGTCCAGCCCCTCCCCACCCAGGAGGGAGGTGGCACTTCTTAACCTGTACAGTTTTATTGTACCAAGAGAGACTCGTCCCCGCCCCTGTATCATAAGCCTTTAAATGGAGTCAACTTTTTAATTATATATATAAAGATAAATATATATAAATATATATAAATATAAACTTTTTAAAACTGTGAAAAATAGCTATGAAATTATAAAAAAAAAAAAGCGAACACATTCTGACGTGCAGAATATTATTTTTTATTTCCTGTTAGATTGTAGTGTCTAGCACTGGCCTCACCGGCCTCCCGGTCCCCAGCACACTCCCCGCCCCATCCCCAGCCCCGCCAAGTGTACTGTACTCGCCCCCAGGTTAGAGAAGAGTTAGGGAGAGAAGAGGGAAGGAGGCAGGAGCCGGCCCGAGCCCGTGGTCCCTGCTTGGGCCCCAGAAAGCACTTAACCAGGCCCCAAGCCTTCCAGGGAAACCGAGGCCTCGACCAGACAATCTTGAGGGAAGGAAGCCAGACTTTGGGTTTGTTTTTTGGGGGAATTATTGTTTTGTTTTTTTAAGTTTCTTTTGGAATTTTGTTTGTTGGCAAATTCTGTGTGATCTTTTTTCATAAAAAAAGAAAAGCAAAAAGAAAAAGATTTAATTGGAAAAATAAAATTGTTTGGAGTGGTTTATTTCAGGGGCTGGAGCAGGGGTGGTATCTGGGGGGGATTCTGCTGCATCAGGGCACCGAGAAGCAGGATTCAGCTGGAGGTTGGGTGCCACCCAGACAGGGAGAGTGACCGCCTGCAGCCATCTAAATCTGAGCTAATCGGCTGGGCGAGGTGGCTCACGCCTGTAATCCCAGCACTTTGGGAGGCCGAGGCGGGTGGATCACGAGGTCAGGAGTTTGAAACCAGCCTGACCAACATGGTGAAACCCCGTCTCTACTAAAAATGCAAAAATGAGCCAGGCGTGGTGGTGGATGCCTATAGTCCCCAGCTACTCAGGAGGCTGAGGCAAGAGACTCACTTGAAGCCAAGAGACAGGTTGCAGTGAGCCGAGATCGCGCCACTGCACTCTAGCCTGGGCGACAGAGCGAGACTTCATCTCAAAAAGAAAGAGCAAAGCTGCATCTGCATGCTCCCAGCCATGCCTACAACGGAAGAAAACGACGCTAATGGTAAGTAAGAGTGGCCTGAAGCCCTCACCTAGATGGGGGTGGACAGCATCTCTGCACTGGGGCCTGGGAAAGCTGTAGGTGGGGGGTCTGGCTGCCCAGTGACTATGGCCTGGTCAGTGTGGGTGGCCAGCAGAGGACATTTGGGGCTTTGTGAAGAGGGTAACCCAGGGAGGACAGCCAGCTGGCCTCGGGCAAGGGAAGGGCCCAGCATGGGCTCTGGGAAACACTCTGGTGTCACCTGGCACAGACTTGGCCCATGTGGCCACACACCTGGGCCCCAGGGAGGATGCCTGCCCTGAGTCCTGACACCTGCAGACCCAGAGCACATGGTAGCCCTTGTGCCTTCCTTTAAGGGGCCCACATCAAAATGTGGACCAGCCCCACTCCTTGGGGAAACTAAGGACAGAACAGGCTGGGCGTGGTGGCTCATACCTGTAATCCTGGCACTTTGGGAGGCCGAGGCAGGAAGAACACTTACTTGAGGCCCAGAGTTTGAGACAAGCCGTGATGGCACTACTGTGCTCCAGCCTGGGCAACAGAGCAAGAGCCTAACTCATAGAGTAATTTTTAAAATGAGGCACAGGCCGGGTGTCGTGGCTCACACCTGTAATCCCAGCACTTTGGGAGGCCGAGGCAGGTGGATCACTTGAGGTCAGGAATTCCTGCCCAGCCTGGCCAACATGCCGAAACCCTGTCTCTACTAAAAATACAAAAATTAGCCTGGCATAGGGGCATGCACCTGTATTTCCAGCTACTTGGGAGACTGAGGCAGGAGAATCACTTGAGTCCAGGAGGCAGAGGTAGCAGTGAGCCAAGATTGTACCACTGCACTCCAGCTTGGGTGACCAAGCAAGAGTCCATCTCAGAAATAAAAGGCACAGCCAGGCACGGTGGCTCATGCCTATAATCCCAGCACTTTGGGAGGCTGAGGCAGGTGGATCACCTGATGTCAGGAGTTTGAGACCAGCCTGGCCAACATGGTGAAACCCCATCTCTATTAAAAATAGAAAAAAATTAGCCAGGCGTCGTGTCAGGTGCCTAGAATCTCAGGTACTCGGGAGGCTGAGGGAAGAAAATCACTGGAACCCAGGAAGCACAGGTTGCAGTGAGCCGTGATCGCACCACTGCACTCCAGCCTAAGTGACAGAGTGAAACTCCATCCAAAAAAAAAAAAAAAAAAAGCATAGAACAGTGCAGGAGTTTGTCCAAAATGCACAGGTCAGCGAAAAGGGCTGAGGCTCGAGGCTGGCCTCCAACTCCGAGGACGCAGTGCGGTCCCCAAGAGGCTGGGGCCAAGCCTCACTTGCTCTGTTTCCCTCTTCAAATGGGCTGCATGGGGCCATCCTCCCTGATCCTCATGAAGACTGGGGGATTATCACGGTGAGCTACAAACCCCAAGTGCTTCCAGTTCCCACCCCACCACCCAGCCCTGCCCAGAAACCAAGCCTACCCAGTGTGGGGACACCCTCCTGCTCCCTGACCCACCTCACCCATGGGAAGACTGAGGCCTGGCTTACGCAAGGCGGGCTGATTCCCACTGGGATCCTGCGGTGGCCGTCCCAGCCCCTGGCCATGCACAAAGTCTGCTTCGAGGCATTGGTGCAGCAGTCTGCCTTCATCTTTTAATGGCCAGTGCGGTACAGTTAGTCGACAGACAGGTGACTGGACACAGCAGGGGGTGAAACGGGGCAGTTACAGCAGGGGGTCTGGAAGCGTGGGCCGTCCTCCCCCTGGAAACAGTCTCTGGAAGGACACCCTTGAAATCCCCGAACAAGGGCCTGGTATTCCAGGGGACCCAGGCTGGAGTGACCCCCAGCCCCTCCCTAGTTGCTAAGCACCCTTGGGTCTGTCGGATCCCTTGTCAGATGAGGGTCAATACCTAGGTCAAGCTGACTCCAGACAGGGTGTGGGGACCCTGCTTCACAGACCCCAAACTTAGCTATCTCCCCTTATCAAAGGCCAGAGAGGCAATAGGGGGGTTCCCTAGTCACGCACAGCCCCCTGGCCTGTGGCATCCTGTGGGTATGTGGGGAGGTCCTGACATGCTCGGCGGGCAGCACCACTGTGGTTCCCGAGAGGCTGACGCAGACCGCAGGCGGGTCCTTTTGGAGCTCCAACTTCTTCATGGCTAACGTGTTTTGTTTGAGAGAAGCAGTCTCTAAAAGCAAGGAAGGATGGGGGAAGCCTGAGGGTGCCAAGACAGGGGGCTGCCCCTCTCCTCTCAGGGCCCCAGGGTTCACGAGGAAGGGTCCCTGGTAGAGGCTGGGCCAGGCGGTGCCCTGATCGGTGCGGTCACTGGGTGCGCACACGGGTGGCTGGCTGCTGTCCTGGGTGGGGACAGTGGTGCCTGAGGCCCCACAGAGCGCTGGCTGGGCTGGGGCTGGGGCCGCTGGACACAGATGGAAGGTAGAGGCAGGTGTGAGACCAAACACAGAACACAGTGCTGGGCAGAGCCCCAGGTCGCAGAAACACGTTCCGGTCCTCAAAGGACACTGCAGAACTTCAGGGTGGGGGATGGCTGGACCCATAGGGGGTGGGGCTGCTGGCACGGAGGAGGCTCGGGGGCCCCGCAGGCACTGAGGTGGGGACAGGGGAGGGGCCCTCTTGCCTTGGGGCCCCTGGTCAGGCCCTCAGTGTCCTTGGCAGTAGGCGGGGCTGGCTCAGAGGCCTGCGAGGACGGAGCCGTTGGCAGTGGAGGTGTGGAGGCAGCTGCCGTGGGCATCGCGGGTGAGGCTGTAGGTGCAGTAGGCCACGGCGGAGCCCAGCGTCAGCCCCGACATGTAGGACACGGTCATGGTATTCCCTGTGGACGACACTGGCCTGAGGGGGGCGGGGGCAGGGGCGGCCACCTGGTGGCCACGGCTGCTCAGGTGTGAGGAGCGATGACAGCTCCCAGCTCCCGGAAGCCCGTGACACCCACACCAACTGCGCTGCCCCTCCCAGGACCACTGCCCCCTTGCTCCTCCTTGGGAGCACCCTCCCTGGATCCTGTTCGTCCTCGTTCCTTCTCCCTGAGACCATCTACTCTGCGCCCCAGGCCTCGCCTGCTTCTCTGGGTCCCCAGACTGGAGTGCAGTGGCACAGTCGTAGCTTCCTGTAGCCTCGACCTCCTTGGCTGATCCTCCCACCGCAGCCTCCTGAGTAGCTGGGACCACAGGCACACACCACCACGCCCGGATAATTCTGAAAAATTGTTTGTAGAGACTTAGACTGCCCAGGGTGGTCTCAAGCTCCGGGGCTCAAGTGATACTCCTACCTTGGCCTGTCAAACTGCTGGGATTACAGTCCTGAACCAGTGCGCCTGGCCTCATCCCTCCACATTTTAATCTCCAGTCTTGGCCAGGCAAGGTGGCTCACGCCTGTAATCACAGCACCTTGGGAGGCCGAGGCGGGCAGATCACGAGGTCAAGAGTTTGAGACTAGCCTGGCCAACATGGTAAAACCCCATCTCTACTAAAAATAAAAAAATTAGCTGGGTGTGGTATAGTCCCAGCTTCTCCGGAGGCTGAGGTTGCAGTGAGCCGTTATCATGCCACTGCACTCCAACCTGGGCAACAGAGTGACTCTCCATCTCAAAAAAAAAAAAAAAAAAAAAATGTATAGAGGAGAGGGGGTCTCACTGTGTTGCCTAGGCTGGTCTTGAACTCCTGGGCTCAAGTGATCCGCCCGCCTTGGCCTTCCAAAGCGCTGGGATTGCAGGTGTGAACTGCTGCACCCGGCCCGGGCTGTGTCCACATCTGGACAGTCAGCCCACAGCACAGGGAGCGTCGTTTTGTCCCTACTTCATCCCCAGTGCCTTGAAAACACTTAGTCCACAGGAGGGGCTCACCAAGTAGTTGTGGGACGAATGAATGAGTGAATGAATTGAGTGAAGAATGTCCCCACACATACGGCCTCCCAGACGCTGACTTTAACCCCTGGAACCCAAATGCATCTTCTCGTGGTCTGGCCTAGGTTTCCTCAAAAGGGGGCATCACACTGCTGGGAGGAACCCCCCGACGCCCCACGGGCCTCACCTGCCAGCTCCCGCTGCTTGGGGCTCACTTTGCCGGCCGCCAGGATCATGGGCACGCTGCCGAAGTAGCCATTGCTGATGCCCATGAGCAGCGAGAAGATGCAGGGCCAGGCGGGGTGGCGGAGGGCGGGCATGCCACTGGGGTAGACGCACAGGATGAAGAGAGGGATGAAGACCACCCGCAGACAGGAGCAGGCCAGCAGGTGGGTGCCCCGCCAGTCCACTGGCAGGGCTGCCAGGATCTGTGGAGAGCCAGGCACATCAGTGTCCTGCCCCGGCTGCAAGGCCCCCTCCCCTCACACCCCCAGCCCCAAACACTCCTGGCCCCATCCAGCTCAGCCTGCACCCCAGCCCTTCTCCGGATCGCCCCTCTAAAATCCCCCAAATTGGCCGGGCACTGTGGCTAACACCTGTAATCCCAGCACTTTGGGAGGCCAAGACAGGTGGATCACCTGAGGTCTGGAGTTCAATAGCAGCCTGACCAACGTGGTGAAACTCTGTCTCTACTAAAAATACTAAAACTAACTGGGCATGGTGGAGGACGCCTGTAATCCCAGCTACTCGGGAAGCTGAGGCAGGAGAATTGCTTGAACCCAGGAGACGGAGGTTACATTGAGCTGAGATCAAACCATTGCTCCAGCCTGGGTGAGAGAGTGAGACACTGTCTCAAAATAAATAATGCCCCAAATTACAGAGTGAGACTCCATCTCTAAATAAATACAAAATCCCCCAAATTCCACTTAAATTATTTTTTCCTTAAAGTCAGGGTATTGCTTTATCACCCAAGCTGGAGTGCAGTGGAACGATCATGGCTTGCTGCAGCCTCGAATTCCTGGACTCAAGCAATCCTCCCACCTCAGCCTCCCAAGTAGCTAGGAATACAGGCATAAGCCACCACGCCTAAGTGGGTTTTTTTTTTTTTTTTTCTCTCTCTCTCTTTGAGACAGTCTCACGTTGTCGCTGTCGCCAAGGCTGGAGTGCAGTGGCACGATCTCAGCTCACTGCACCCTCCACCCCCTGGGTTCAAGTGATTCTCCTGCCTCAGCTTCCTGAGTAGCTGGGATTACAGGCATGCACTACCACACCCAGCTAATTTTTGTATTTTCAGTAAACACGGGGTTTCACCATGTTGGCCAGGGTGGTCTCAAACTCCTGGCCTCAAGTGATCTACCCATCTCGGCCCCCAAAAGTGCTGGGATGACAGGGGTCATGCAGCCATTTCTTTGAGCCATTTCTGAGTGTCCCTGCCCTCTCTGGGTCCCCTCTGGGCCACCATCCTGTGCTCATCCCTGGGGGACCTGTGACTGTGGGGCGAGAAGGTGAGTGCCACGCCCGTCTTCTGTGATGCAGCCGACACTCCAGAGCACCCCAGTGGGATCGGGCCAGGACCGCCCTCAACGGGACACTGTCCGGGATGGTGCCAATGTGTGACTCTCACCCTTTCCAGCCGGAAGCCCCAGGCATCCTTCACTCAGGACCCTCCCCGGATGGGCCAGGGCCTCCCCGTCACCCCCACTGCATGGCATCCCCCTACACCGGGCAGGGTGGATGGCTCACCTTGCCCACGAAGTCTGACAGGTTGAACACAGCCATGATGAGAATGGGCAGCCACTCGCCCAGGATGCAGTGCCGGATCTCAGACTCAAGGCCGGGGAACAGGCATAGGGTGATGAAGTAGGTCACGGCGATGGAGAGCATGTCAGCCCAGATGACTCTCGCCACCACGTAGCGGTGCAGTAGCAGGGCTAGGAGCGGCGGGGGGAGGGTCAGAGGCAGTGTCCACAAGGACCCCTGCCTGCCTCCCCCACCCCTTGCCTGGGTGCCACCGCCAGGGCTGCAGAAGGACCCTTTGGCACTCACCTCTGAAGGTGGGCCAGCTGCGCTGGACTCTCGGCCGTGGCACGTCAAAGCGCATGTAGGCACCGCCACTGCTGGTCACCTCGTGGGCTGGGCTATCCTTTGGGGACCCACTGGGGGCTGGGGCTGGGTGCTCCTGGAGGGAGGACAGAGTGGGATGGGGTTTGGGTGGAGGAGAGGACAGGAGACACACGCCAGAGATCCGGGCCCAATCAGAAGAACTGCCAC
This sequence comes from Saimiri boliviensis, assembly GCF_048565385.1. Taxonomy (NCBI): domain Eukaryota; kingdom Metazoa; phylum Chordata; class Mammalia; order Primates; family Cebidae; genus Saimiri; species Saimiri boliviensis. The sequence goes on along the minus strand of NC_133468.1, from coordinate 27,623,553 downwards.
ATTTAGGTGGCACCTACTGTGTGCAGACTCCCCTCCCCTGGCTGTCTCACTTTATTATCAAGGTATCTCACCTCACATTTCTTTCTTGTTTTAGAGAGAGGTCTTGCTCTCTTGCCCAGGCTGGAATGCAGTAGTACAGTTACAGCTCACCGCAGCCTTGACTCCTGGACTCAAGTGATCCTCCCGCCTCAGCCTCCCAATAGCAGGGACCAGAGCTCTGTGCTATCACCCCAGCTAATTTTTTTTTTTTAATTGGGCTGTGTTTTCTTTTTTTGTAGAGACAGGGTCTTGCTATGTTGCCCAGGCTGATCTCAAACGCTTGAGCTCAAGCGATCCTCCCATCTTGGCCTCCTGTATAGCTGGGATTGCAGGTGCGAGCCACCGTGCCTGGCTGTCTCTCATACTCACAAGGCAGCAAATTCTATCTTGTCACTCTTGAGAACCCGCTACAAGCTTCTGACCAAACCAAGCAGACCATCTAGTTCCCAACCTTGCCCAGAGGCCCCTTGAAGGTCCCACGACCCCCTTGCTTCTCCCCTCCCCCAAACACATGGAGGTCCTCCCAGCCTCTGAGCCACTGCACACGCTTTTCCCTCTGCCCCAACACCCTTCCTATAGGTCAGGTCTCAGCCCAAAAGCCCCTCCTCGGGGGAACCTTCCTGACTACGAGAGGGGCATGCCCCAGCCCCAGCTTGTCCCCTTTTCATCCTGGGCCCCTCTCTGGGTCTGGGGGCTCCCCTGGGGACAGTGTTTCTGGCTCCCTTCAGTGTCCCCAGCCAAGGGCTCAGGTGACTGACCATTCTGATTCCGGACCCTCAGGAACAAGGACCAGTGGCTCCCCCAACCCCACTCTGCGTGGCCTGGCACTCCTGACCTCACCCTGCAGATGTATCCCCAGGCTGCACAGCTGCTGGCCCTGAGCCTGGGGAGGGGGGTGGTGCTGTATAGTGCTGCTGCCACCAGAGGGCACCCCAGCCCCCCAGGACAGCTGCCTGCCCAGAGATGGTGGGACAGGGTCACCCCGACAGGGGCTGTCTGTGCTGGGGACCCCACAGGGACAGTGCCTCTGTGCTGTGACAAGGAAACCCAGCAAAGCCCAGGGACCACAGAACCAAGCTCCTGGCCCTCCCTCTCTGCCTGTCTATCCCCACCTGGGAGACCATTCCCTTTCCTGCTGGCATCTATGGGAAATTCTGGGGGGCCATGCCATGCCCCCTCGGGGAACCCAGGGTTATCCTTGAGCCCTGATTTCCCTTCTGGTGTCCCGTCTCTAGGGAGGAAGGATGAGCTTCCTAGAGTTAGCTGCCAGGCTGAGCCCGCAGGAGGGACCCCCAACGTGGGGTGGCACAACCAGGAGGGCCGAGATCCCCAAAACAAATGTGGGCTGTCCCAGGTGTGGAAACTTTAGTGTGCATCATGTGAGGTGTCACTGCGGACAGGGACCATGCAGCCCCATGCCGAGGGACACCGCAGCTGGGCAGAGCCCCTGACCACAGATGTGGGTGGGATGAGCCTCAGGCCACAGGACGTGGGGAGCCACTAAGAACCCACATCTGGGTCCACAGAATAAAGGGGGCTGGCGGGAAGGGGCCTCCACCGCAGCAGGAGGCCCCAGCCTGGGATGCAGGGGAGAGGCCCAGCCCCAGGTGGTGTGTACTTCCAACCTCGTGGTGGGGACAGAGGAGGGAACCGAGGCGGGCAGCGTGCACTTACGAAGTAGACATCCCCGGTGGCGACGTCGTGGTGCACGCGGTAGCCGGAGCCTGTGCCCAGGCCCGGCCTGCCCCGGCAGTTGTCGCGGGGCCGCGTGGTGTAGAAGAGCACGAAGCGGCTACGTCGCACCAAGAGGTGCAGCAGGAAGCACAGCATCTCCAGCGCCACCGACACCAGGAAGAAGATGAGCGTGCTGGCGCGCTCGTCGGGCAGCAGCAGCTTCGTGAGGATGCGGCTCAGAGAGATCATCACGCCTGCCGTGCCTAGGGGGACGCGCACCGAGTGCCTGGGCCTGATCCACCCAGCTCCTGCACCGCTGGCCCCGCCCACACGAGGCCCCGCCCTCCACCCAGAGGCCCCTCCCACTAGCACCGGCCCGCCCACACGCAGACCCTGCCCCACCCACCACCCACAGGCCCCTCCCACCACCACCACCATCACCCCGCTCCCCCAACCAGACCTGCTCTACCAGCCCCTCCCAGCCCAGCTGCATCCCCCCAACTCAGCCTTGCCCCCACTAGGCCCCGCCCAGCCCCGTCCACCCCCCCACTCAGCTCCGCCTCCACTCAGCCCCACCCAGCTCCATCACACCCCTACTCAGTTGCCCCACCAGCCCTGCCCAGCTCCATCCCAGCCCCCATTCAGCCCCGCCCAGCTCCATCCCACCCTCTCTCTCAGCTCCCTGACCTATCTCCCTTCCCAGTCCCTCCTGGGATCACAAGTCCTGAGTCCTGTCTCTGCGGCCCCAACTACGGGTCCCCCCAGCTCCGCCCCAGCCACAAGAGGAACTGCCCACAGGAGCTGCCCCTCACAGCTGTCCCTCCCCATCACACACCTCCACCATGGGGCATTTATCCAGTGCCTGCTGAGGACCCCGTGGGGCCAGGATGACACCCGGGCAGGGGGTGGAAAGGAATGGAACGGAAAGCGCGCAGAGGTGGGGGACAGTTAGAGGACCCCTGTCCCGTTGTGGGCAGGTCTGCAGGACAGGGCTGGAAGTGCAGCCTGGGGAGGGTGTTCCTGGGTGGAGGGGCGACTGTGAGCTCAGTGCTCATGTTTGAGGCTCTGGAAGCTGTGACTGGGCTCTGGAGGCTGGAAAGGGAGGGCGGTGGGGTGGGCAGGCTGTGGGTTTTTCTCTTGGTGTGGCCACAGGCCACTGCCCAGTGTGAGGTAAGGTGGATCAGGGCCATGGTGGGCCACCCCCAGAGGGTGGGCAGGGCTCTGAGCAAGTATTTTCTGCAGGGCCCTCAGCTGCATAAACCACCAGACACCAGTGTGCCGGCTCAATTCTGCACCCATTCTGGCTCAGCGGCACTACAAAATCTACCAGCCAGCGACAGGAACCAAGACCTCACAGATAGGAGTCTGGGAGGTCTGGGGCGTCTGGCCAACCTCAGCACCAGGCAGAGGGTTGCAGAACGCCCCTCAAGGGGAGAAACAAGCCAGACCCACGTGGGTCTGGGGCTTCTGCTTACTGTCTGGACAGCACGGACCCTGTCCAGTCCAGGGACAGAAGGAAGATTGGGAACCCTTAGAGGAAGGGGCTTCAGCGCACAGTGTCGGTGCCAGGGGCCAGTGCTGCAGGGGCTGGAGCCCAGGGCACAGACCTAGGACTTGGAGAGGGCCAGGTGTCACGTAAGGTTCAGGCATGAGCAAGGGGCTGCCATTTGCTGAGAAGGACAGGTGTGAGTGGCAGGGTGGGTGGAGAAGACATGAGTTTGAGAAGCCCGTGAGATACCCACATGGGGTGCCAAGCAGGGGGTGGCTGGTGCGTCCGTTGCTGCAAGGAGAGCATAGTGCTGTAGGCATGGCGTGATGTCCATGACACACGCACACGCAGACTTACAAAATGCACACCCAGCCACATGCTGAGAGAGGCATCAGCTTCCCCTAACACCAAGGATCACAAGCCCCAGAAACACAACACACACATGCATGTGCCCGAGTCCCTCCCATGGGGGAGTCCACTGGCTTTCTCCCACAGCCAGGCCAGGAAGGATGGTGATCACTGTCCCTAGTTCACTCTGCCCAGGGATTGTGAGCCTTCCTCCTAGACCGGGGCGCATCATGGGGATTTCCTGGGAAGAAGCTTCCAAAGCCCAGGGCAGCGCAGCGCCCCCTCCCCAGGGGGTCTGCAGATACTCACTCTCCCCGGTCATCACCCCCTGTGTGTACCGCTTGGGCAGCATCCCCGTGTACCCGTAGAAGCTGGATTGCTGCACTTCAGAGAGAGAGAGAGAAAAAAAACCCAGAGACACCATTATCACCTGTCAACTTGGGCGAAATTCACTAGCTTGAGGGAACTGTTTTGGTGGACAAGGGTTCGTAAACAGCCATTAACACCACTAATGGCAGAGAGATTTGACACAGCAGTAGGAACACACAACCAGTGTACCCTTGCAGTCAGCCAGGGTCACTGACAAGCTCTGGCGGATGAAACATCTGCAGAAATGACACCTCACTTCTGGGTAAGGCAGTGAAAAGCCCGCATGGACTTTCAACCTTTCTTCTTCCCATAGGCAGGGACAGAAGAGGCCATGTGTTATGGAGTGGGGAGAGGACGGGCCCTGAGAGACGGTGTGGAGCCGAACATCCTTCACCCTCCAGACAGGAGAGGCAGCACGAGTGAGCAGCCAGCCTTGTTCTATGGAGCCATTGAGATTTTGGGGCTAATTTGTTACACAGCAATACCCTCTCTCATCCTAACTAACACAGCCAGAAATCCATCAGGATCGAGGGGAAATAGAAGTGCACAGGTCCATACCTTGGAGTCTAGCAAATCCATGCCTGGAAGCAGCCGTGGGGGCAGTCTTTGTCTAACTAAAATCTTCTGGTTAAGGCTGGGCACGGTGGATCACGCCTGTAATCCCAGTGCTTTTGGAGGCTAAGAAGGGAGGATCGCTTGAGTCCAGGAGTTCAAAACCGGCCTGGGCTACAAAGCGAGATTTTGTCTTTACAATTTTTTTTTTCTTTTTTGAGACGGAGTCTCAAACTTTGGGAGGCTGAGGCCAGTGGACGAGGTCAGGAGTTCGAGACCAGCCTGGCTAATATGATGAAACTCCGTCACTACTAAAAAATATAAAAATTAGCTGGGCATGGTAGTGGGCGCCTGTAGTCCCAACTACTAGGGAAGCTGAGGCAGGAGAATTGCTTGAACCAGGGAGATGGAGGTTGCAGTGAACCAAGAATGAGCCACTGCACTCCAGCCTGGGTGACAGAGCAGGGCTCTGTTTCAAAAAGAGAGAAAGAAAGAAAGAAAGAAAAGAAAGAAAAGAAAGAAAAGAAAGAAAAGAAAGAAAGAAAGAAAGAAAGAAAGAAAGAAAGAAAGAAAGTCTACAAAGCAGCTGGACTGGACCCTTGCAAAATGTAACTGTCATGAAACACAGAGGGAGGTGGAGGACCGTCCTGGATTCAAGGAAAGGTGTGAATCTGGAGAGGATGATAGATCAGAAAAAAAAAAAAAATGCTACAAAGGACATTATGAGGATGATTGGAGAAATTCGAATATGGATTGTAGCTTAGATAATAGTATCACATCAGTGTTAAGCTGCCAAATTTTGGCAACTATAATCTGGTTATAAAAGAAATGCCAGCCAGGCATGGTGGCTCACGCCTGTAATCCCAGCGCTTTGGGAGGCTGAGGCGGATGAATCACGAGGTCAGGAGTTTGAGACCAGCGTGACCAACCTGGTGAGACCCCATCTCTACTAAAAACACAAAAAAATCAGCTGGGTGTGGTGGCACGCACGTGTCATTCCAGCTACTCCGGAGGCTGAGGTAGGAGAGTCGCTTAAACCCGGAAGACGGAGGTTGTAGTGAACCGAGATCGCACCATCGCACTCCAGCCTGGGCGACAGAGCACGACTCTGTCTCAAAAAAAAAAAAAGGGGGGGGGGCTTGGCTGTTAGAAAATACACTCTGGGCCAGGCGTGGTGGCTTGTGCCTGTAATTCCAGCACTTTGGGAAGCTGAGGTGGACAGATCACCTGAGGTCAGGAGTTTGTGACCAGCCTGAGCAATATGGTGGAACCCCGTCTCTACTAAAAATACAAAAAAATTAGCCAGGTGTGGTGATGTGCCTGTAATCCCAGTTACTTGGGAGGCTGAGGTAGGAGAATCACTTGAACCCAGGAGGTGGAGGTTGCAGTGAGCCGAGATCATGCCATTGCACTCCAGCCTGGTGACAGAGCGAGACTGTCTTAAAAAAAAAAAAAGAAAGAAAGAAAAGGAGCCGGGCTCAGTGGCTCATGCCTGTAATCTGAGCACTTTGGGAGGCTGAGGCGGTGGATCACCTGAGGTCAGGAGTTCAAGACCAGCCTGACCAATATGGTGAAACCTTGTCTTTTTTTTTTAAGTTTTTTATTTAAAAAAAAAGAAAAGAAAACATACTCTGAAGTATTAATAATTAGGCAAGAAAGGTGATGACGTCTACAACTAACTCGCAAATGGTGTAAGAGAAAATAGGTATTATCTTAAATGTATACATACTTAGAAATATATGTACAGAGGGGGTGGGGGAGGGGAGAGTGCTCATATGGGATTTCACTGTATTATTCTTGCAAGCTTTCTGTAGGTTTGAAGTTTTTGCAAAATAAAAAGTAGTTTTCAAAAAAAGTTTGAAAGGCCAGGCACAATGGCTCATGCCTGTAATACCAGCACTTTGGAAGACCAAGGTGGGAGGATTACTTGGGGCTAATTAAGATTAGGCCAGGTGCCGTGACTCATGCCGGCAATCTCAGTACTTTGGGAGGCTAAGGCAGGTGGATCACGAGGTCAGGATTTCAAGACCAGCCTGGCCAACAGCGTGAAACCCCGTCTCTACTAAAAAAAAAAAAAATTAGCCAGGTATGGTGGCAGGCACCTGTAATCCCAGCTACTCGGGAGGCTGAGGCAGGAGAGAATTGCTTGAACCCAAGAGGCAGAGATTGCAGTGAGCCGAGATTGCATCACTGCACTCCAGCCTGGGCAACAGTACAAGACTCTGTCTCAAAAAAAAAAAAAAAAAGTTCAAGACTAGTCTGGGCAATATACAGAGACCCCGTCTCTACAAACAACTTTTTAAAAGTAGCCAGGCTTGCCGGGTGCAGTGGCTCACGCCTGTAATCCCAGCACTTTGGGAGGCCAAGTCGGGTGGAACACCTGAGGTCAGAAGTTCAAGACCAGCCTGACCCACATGGTGAAACCCTGTCTCTACTGAAAATACAACAATTAGTTGGATGTGGTGTCAGGTGACTATAATCTCAGCTACTCAGGAGGCTGAGGCAGGAGAATTGCTAGAACCCAGGAGGCAGAGGTTGCAGTGAGCTGAGATCATGCCATTGCACGCCAGCCTGGGGAACAGGGCAAGACTCTGTCTCAAAAAAAAAAAAAAAAATTTAGCCAGGTTTTGTGGCATGTACCTGTGGTCATAACTACTCGGGAGGCTGAGGTGGGAGGACGGCTTGAGTCCAGGAGGTTGAGGCTGCCATGAGCTATGATCATGCCACTGTACTCCAGCCTGGGTAAGAGTCAGACCCTGCTGAAAGCCACTGCTCAAGAGAAACAGTGATACAGTGATAAAGCGGAACAGTCCTTGAAGCCCGGATTATACCAGGGAAACGAGGGGCCGCCTCAGGGTCTCTGTGGTTACACACTATGCATACGTGCATGCTGGCACGTAGGTGGATGCACACGTGGCACCCAGACAGCCTGGCTCCCGTCACACCACATGCCACCAGCAGGAGACGGGGGCTGGGGGGGACAGAGCTGGAAGTGGGCACTCAGGGCCTCACCTCCGATCCCCAGTTCCTACCTGTGCAGCCGAAGGCCACGGTGCCCACAGCGGCCAGGTTGATGGCGTAGGCCTGGTCCCGAGAGAAGAGCTGCAGCCACACGTCACAGATGCTGATAAAAAGGAGAGGGCCCAAGGCTAAGAGGTAGCCTGTTGAGGAAGAGTCCAGTGAGGGGGGAGTGGAGCCGACTGGGTGGGGGTCCCTATCCTCCCCGCCCCTCCTGCAGAGTCGGTCTGAGGCTTTCTTTGCCCTTCCCCATCAAGGGGGGCCCAGGGATGCTTTATAAGTCTAACAGGGGCATCCAGAGGGCTTCCTGGAGGAGGTGCCACTTGAGCCAGGCTTTGAAGCTGGATGTGGAGGAATGCGAAAGGCAGAACATGCTGGGTGTGGGGAAGAGGTTGGGCGGGGCCCAGGGACGTGAGGTGCGGTACAGAGGCCCCATTACAGCCAGACCTCATCTTACACCAGACCCCAGGGCATCCCTAGAAAAGTGTGCCCATTTTACAGACAAGAGGATTGAGGCTCAGGGAAACTGGGCGAGTGGGTGACTGGCCAGGTGTCACATGGCGGGGCCCAGCGCACCTGCAGTGATCCTGGTGTGCAGGGTCAGTCTCTCCACCAGGACGTTGTTCAGTAGCACAGCTGCCAGCGCCACCAAGATGTAGGTGAGGCTCATGTCAAACACGATGGAGGTCCCTGCGGAGAGCCAGAGGCAGCAGGAGCTCAGGGAGGCCCCACCCTCTGCACTGACCCCTGCCGGGTGCAACCTCGCAGGAGAGGTCTGCTGAGGCCATACAGCAAACAGGGAGCTGAGAGCTGAATAAAATGGGTTCCTGAGTAGAAGCCTCCCCACTGAGGGTCTCTGGAGGCCCCAGGCCATGATGGAGCGCCCTGAGTGTCAGGGCGTGGCCGTGGAGAGACCCACCTGGGTACTTGTGATGCAGATAGTCCACGTCCGTGATGAAGCTGTTGTACGGGAGCAGGAAGCCCACACCAGCCAGCAGCATCGCAAAGTAGATGGCGTGGTAGCGGTCATCGGGCACCGGCTCCTCCAACGCTAAAGCCGAAGACTCCAGGTGAGATGGGGGCAGGCTCCATGCATGGCCACAGCCACTGCCTAGGGCAATGTCTGCCACCCCAGCCACCATCACCATGGCTACAGTCCATCGCTGTGACCTCTGCTCCCCATACCTCTGTCATCGTGCACATTATCAAAAGCTACCAAACACTGTGGCTATGGCCACCACACTCACGCCATCACAGCCACTGAAGCCGCTGTTTGATGGACAGGAAACCAGCTCATGCCTCTAATCCCAGCACTTTGGGAGACTGAGGTGGGCAGATCATGAGGTCAGGAGTTCGAGACCAGCCTGGCCAACATGGTGAAACCCTGTTTCTACCAAGATACAAAAAATTAGCTGGGTGTGGTGGTGCACGCCTGTAGGCCTGTAGTCCCAGCTACTTGGAAGGCTGAGGAAGAATAGCTTGAACCCAGGAGGTGGAGGTTGCAGCAGTGAGCTGACGTCACACCATGGCACTCCAGCCTGGGCAACAGCATGAGACTGTTTCCAAAAAAAAAAAAAAGGATATGGAAGGAGAAGAGTGAACACCCTCTGCCTGTCCTTCTGGGGAAGGGGGCAGCATGTTTGGGGTTGTACAGGGTTCATGCAGCATGCTCGGTGGCAGGATGACCTTGCCTCTGCCTTTGTCTGGAGAGGAAGCATCGTTTAGGAAGACGTGTGTGGGAGTCACACTGGCAAGAGGGGGACTGTGGTGGGTGGGCTGTTTTATGGTCACCATGGCAGGCGGCAGCACAGTCCCCAATTCAAAACACTAACCCTGCTGCTGCTGTGAAGCCGTTTTGCAATTAAAGTCCCCTCTCTGTTAACTTTAAGTTCATCGAAAGGGAAATGACCCTGAGTGAGTCTGACCTAGCCAGGTGAGACCTTGAGACCTTCCTGGAGCTGAGACACCAAGAAGCTCCTGCCCGTGGGTTCTAGACTGTCCATGACCTTCCTGACTACCTGCCTGGATTAACCAGCTCCTGCTTTATTTATTTATTTTTTCTGAGATGGAGTCTCGCTCTGTCACCCAGACTGGAGTGCAGTGGCGTGATCTCGGCTCACTGCAACCTCCACCTCCCAGCGATTCTCCAGCCTCAGCCTCCCAAGTAGCTGGGACTATAGGTGTGCACCACACGCCTGACTATTTGTATTTTTAGTAGAGATGAGGGTTCACCATGTTGGCCAGGCTGGTCTAGAACTCCTGACCTCGGGTGACCCACCCACCTCGGCCTCCCAAAGTGCTGGGATTACAGGCCTGAGCCACTGCGCCCGGCCACCAGGTCCTACTTTAGTAAGCCCATTTCTCTTTTTCCCTTTTTTTTCCAGACAGAATCTCACTCTGTCGCCCAGGCTGGAGTGCAGTGGCATGATCTTGGCTCACTGCAACCCCTGTCTCCCGGGCTCAAGTGATTCTCCTGCCTCAGCCTCTGAAGTAGCAGGGATTACAGGTACGTGCTACCACGCCTGGCTAGTTTTTGTATTTTTTTGTAGAGATGAGGTTTTGCCAGGTTGCTCAGGCTGGTCTCAAACTCCTGGGCTCAAGCGATCCTCCTGCCTCAGCCTCCCAAAGCGCTGGGATTATAGATGTGAACCCTAACTTAACTCCGGTTTCTGAGCCTAAACTATTAGCATAAACAACAGCTCCCCTAAACAGAGCTATAGCTAACAGGGTACCTCCCGAGTGCTCAGGACAGGCCCAAGCAAGATTCTGAGGAAGAGACCGAGGGCCAGAGAAGAACAGTGACTTGACCAGGGGCTCCTGGTGGGTAAAGGAGGGGAGGTGGCCTGGAACCCGAGCCTATTAAGACTCCAAGCCTGTGGACTGTCCATTCTGCAAGTCTGATCTCAAACTCAGTTGTCCCAATTCCTCAATGTAGTAAAACTGAGGCTCAGAGAGGTTTAGGCCCTTGCCTAAGGTCACACAGCTGCGCTGAAAACCAGGTCTTTGAACCTCACATCCAATCCCATTCAGGCACTTTCCTACCTCCTTTACAGTGAGGCACGACTTGCTTTGGCCAATAAATGTGACCAAAGTGACATGTGTCACTCCAGATAGAAGCTTTATGGGTCAGTGCAAAAGCCACAGGTCCCTTCATCCACCCAGTGAGGAGAAAAGCCCATATTAAGACAGCCTCCTCTGCCTGGGGCTGTTGGCAGGGCCCCTAGTGACCTGCATGGGACACAGAGCATCAGGGCGGAGGCACTGAGACCGTGGGCATGTTTATTATGCAGCATATCTAATCCGCACTGACAGACACTACCTCTGGTGCTCTATGACCACCCATGGCTCCCTGCTGCCCCAAGGCTTCACCGGGGGGTCACACAGCCCACTCTGTTTTGGGGGAGACACACACCTTGCCCACACCCCTACTCACCGGAATCCACGAAGGCCGGGACGCCCCTGGCCCTAAGGCCCTGGCCCTGTGCCGCCTCCGCTGCCTCCTCCAGCTGGTAACTGTCGAAGCTGAAGCTCATCACTATGGCCCGGTCTGGTGTGCCCACGATGCTGGGCTCCTCAAGGCGCTGGCTCCCGACAGAGCCCATGGCAGCCTGTGCTTTGGAGAAAGCAGAGAGAGCAGGTGAAGGAAGAGTGAGAAGATAACCCAGCCCCAGTGCCACACGGCCTGGGCCGTATCCCCTGGGAGGGGGACCATCCTTTCTGTCCATTCCAGAGGACATTAATTTAAGCAGATAAGCAATGTCACCTGATGTATCTTTTTTTTTTTTTTTTTTCTGAAACACGGTCTCATTCCGTCACCCAGGTTGGAGTGTGGTGGCACAACCGTCACTCATTTCAGCCTGGACCTCCTGGACTCAAGTGATCCTCCTGACTCAGCCTCCCAAGTAGCTGGGACCACAGATGCGACCCACCATACCTGCCTAATTAGAAATTTCAGGCCAGATGCAGTGACTCAAGCCTGTAATCCCAGTACTTTGGGAGGCTGAGTTGGGCCAATCACGAAGTCAGGAGATTGATTCCAGCCTGACCAACATGGTGAAACCCCAGCTATACTAAAAATACAAGTCAGCTGAGTGTGGTGGTACGCACCTGTAATCCCAGGTGCTCAGGAGGCTGCGCTGGGAGAATCACTTGACCCTGGGAGGCGAAGGTCACAGTGAGCTGAGATTATGCCATTGCACTCTAGCCTGGGCAACAGAGCAAGACTCCGTCTCAAAAAAAAAATTTTTTTTTTTTTTTGTAGAGACGGCATCTCACTACCTTGCCCAGGCTGGTTTCCAGCTCCTTCCTCAGCCTCCCAAAGTGCTGGGGTTACAGGCATGAGCCACTGTGCTCGGCCCACCCTAATTTTCTCTGGAGCTGACTCCTGTCACCTCTGCCTGCTCTTGTCCCATCTCCTGGGTCTCATTTCCTCCAGCTCCCCTGCCTCAGTTTACCCCCTTCCCAGCCTCCAGGCAGGTTTTGATGATCAGTTACCAAGCACCTCCCTGTAACCAACCCCATGTCCCCCTCTTCTAGCTCACTATAAGAGTTTTAACTGGGGCCTGAAAGGGGGCCTGGGGCCTCACTGGGGCTTTGAAGCCAGAGCCTTCCCATTTCCAGGTCGTGGAGGGCTGGGGAGATTCAGCCCCTGACAGCTGGGGGCCATCCCAGGTGACTGGTACCCACTACCAGGGGGAGAGGCAGTCCTGGACTTCTGGGGTCTGGGAAGCCCAGCGTACCTCTACTTCTAGACTCAAGGCTCCCGAGTGCCCTTCGCCAGCCCTGGCCCCTCCTGCCACATCTGGAGCTGGGAAAGCGCAGGGGTGGGGTGAGCAAGGCTTAGAGCAGGGCTGGGCTGGGCTTGAATGAGGGTGGCCCTGGCCAGCTCCCACCTACCTGTCCTCGCCTCTAAAGTGGACACATGAGCCTGATCTCGAGAGTCGCTGGGAGGCGCCAGAGAGTCAGCGAAGGCTGAGAGACCCTGGGGCCCTTCTTTAGCTTGCAGGGCCAGGGAAGGGGATGGTGCCAGGGTGACAGTCTACAATAATCAGATGCTCCTCCTGCCACCTGCTCAGGATGCCAGCTCAGCCCAGGAGGACGTCCGAACCCAGAAAGGCCTGGTCCGTGTTCAGCAAGGGCCCCCGAGACACTGCCCTGGGCCTGCCATACCCCGAACACTCCCGGCCAAAGCCCAGGTTTCCGCCTGGTCCTGAGGCCATGCCACCTGGGAAGGTGGACACACTTGGCATCGGGCCAGGAGGCGGCTGTTGTTCGCTCTGGTTCAGTCAGCTCCTGTCCCTCTGGCTCATTTGGCAAGGTGGGCAGCTGCCACCCACACTGCCCAGCTTGGCCAGCCACTGTCCCCATAGTGGATGGGGCAGGGAGCCTGCGGCAGCTGCTCACCCCCACCTCTCCTGGGCCACAGGCTTCCATCTCTGTCCTCCCCAGCCCCCAGCATCCAAGCTTCCCCCGGCTCTGGGAGGCAGCCCCGGGGCCCCCATCGTCCCCTCCTGCACTGCCCCCCTTAATTAAATTTAACGACATGCACAGTGCTTAACCGCCCCAGCAGGTACAGGTCTTGGCTGTGCTCCTCCATTCTGAGCTCCCAGGACCCCTCAAAGCCCACCCCAGAGAGCCGCTGAGAAGACACAAGTCATTTCTTTGGCCTTGAGGCCACCCCTCAGGTCTGTTTCCCTACTTCGCAACTCAATAGAGGAGGAGGAGGGTGAGAGTAGGTCACAAACAGGGACTGGGTGGGTGGCTGGTGGGGTAGGCTCGGCTGTACACAGTAGGCATTCAACAGTTGCAGAAGCTGCCACTTAAAAAACACTGCTGTGGGCAAAGCAGGGCTTCCGCCCCTCCCCATGCCTTTTTTTTTTTTTTAGAGGTGGGGTCTTGCTCTGTTGCCCAAGCTAGTCTTGAACTCCTGGCTTCAGATGATCCTTCAGCCCCAGCCTCCCAAAGAGCCGAGATTGCAAGAGTGAGCCACTGCGTCTGGTCAAGGCCTCCCACCATTCTGCAGGGAGGGTGACCGAGGCACAAAGAGGTCAAGCGGGGGGGGGCGGTCATAAGGCTCAGACTGGAGCCTGGTCCAGGGACCCCCTCCGACTCCTCCCATTTCAGCGGGGCCTGGAGTGCACCGCGGCTCTGAACGCGGCCGGGGGCACCACGAAGCGCTGGGCTACTGGACCCCAAAGCCAGGCTGGCCTCATTCTGGGGCCGCGCTCCTCTGGCCAGCCGGGCAGGTCCGGGGGAACCGAATTCCACTTGGAAAGCCGGCCTGGGCTCGCACTCCTGGCTCAGCCACCAGCCCTGGTTGGTTGATGCCTAGGACACCCCTGGTCTCGCTCGGTTAACCGATTAACCAGGGCTAACGATGTCTCTGCTGCCCTTTCAGCAGCCCAGTGGGTCTAAGCTGCTCCAACTCCTGTCGGCAGGATGGTGGGTTCCAAGCCCTTCCGGCCGCCCCCTTCCCGCACCAAGGCATGCAGGGGCCACAGGCTGGCCCCTGGCCCACCGCCCTTCCCCTCCCCGGACCCGTCCCCGCGCCTTTCTGCGCCCCCTCCTCGGCCCCATCCGCCGCGAGGTTGGCTCGCGGACCTGAGTCCCCAGGCAAAGGACAGAACCCCGAGGCCGCCCCGAGGTGACCCCGGAACCCAGGCTCCGACTCTCCCTGCCTCTTTTCCAAGAACGAGGAGGGGACTGGCGCGGGCAAAGGGGGCGACGGGGGGTCCGAGGAAGAACTTCGGGAGGGAGGACCCCGCGCGGTGCCCGGGGAGGCGGTGGCGCCCAGACCCCGCACGGTCGGGCCCAGGGGTCCGAGTCCGCGCTGGTCGCCGGGTGGAGGGAGCCGGGCCGCTCTGGACACGACCGGGGTCGCCTCGGGTTCCCGGGATAGCGGCGGGCGGGGTGGGGGGAGCAGCGCCCGAGCGGGTGGGAGGGTTTGGGGGGCCGCGCGCCGCAGACAAAGGCTCCGACAGGTCCCCGCCGGCGTCTCCCCGCACCCCGCGCGTCCCCGCCCCGCGGCCACCGCTTACCTTGGCCCGGCCCGGCCTGGGGTCCTCAGCGCGCCCGACCCTGCGCGCCCGCGCCCCGCTCCCCCAGCCTCGGGCCGGGCGCGGCCGGCGTCCTCCGCCGGTCCCCGATCCGCCCGGCCCTGGTCCGCGAGCGCGTGCTGGGGGCGCAGCCGCGGAGGCGAGCACAGCCCCGGACACCACGCCCCGCCTCTGCCCGCCCCCCGCGCCCGCCCCGGCCTCCTCCCCGCTCCCTCACCCCGCCCTGCTTCCCCCCTCCACCGCCCTCCTCCTCTCTCCACCCTCTCATTCCTCCCGCCACTTCTCCCTCCTCCCTCCCCATCCTCCCCATCCTCCCATCCCTCCATCCTCGTCCGCTCTCCAGCCTCTCACTCCTCCTTCCATGCTCCCTCCCGCTCCTCCCCACTCCTCCTCCTCCCTCCCCTTCTCCCTCCTTCCTCCCCATGGCTCCTCTCTTCCCCTTCCACTCCCTCCTCCTTCAGCCCCTTTTCGCTCCTCCCCTTCCTCCTCTTCTTCCCCACCCCTCCTTCCCCCGCCTCCCCTCCCCCTCCCCTCTCCCCTTTTCTTCTGCTTCCCTCTCCCTCCTCCTTCCTCCCCTTCTCCCCCACCACCCTCCTCCCTCCCACTCCTCTCCATTTCTCTTCCCTCCCTCTCCCTCCCCCTCCTTCTCTCCCTCCTCCCAACCCTCCCCTCCTCAGAAGTCCTCCATTACCCTCCTCCTTCCCTCCTCCCTCTCCCTCCTCCTCCCCCACTCCGCCCTCATCCCCTACCTTATTCTCCTACTCAGTCCTCCGTCTCTTCCCTCCTCCCTCTCCAATCCTCCCACCTTCCTCCCTCCTCCCCTCTGCCATCCCCGCTCCGCCTCCCCTCCTCCTCCTCCTCCTCCTCCTCCTCCTCCTTCCTCCCTTCCTTCCCCTTCCCTCCCCCCTCCTCCATTTCCCCCCCCTCCCCTCTGCTCTCATCTCCTTTCTTCTTTTTTCTCTCCCTCTCCCTTCCCCCTTTCCTCTCTCCTCCCCTCCCTCTCCCCACTCTGCTTTCCATCCAGCTGGTTTGTGCTGGGGCCAGGCCCAAGCTGAGGCTGAAACCAGGATCCCCCATGCACCAGGGTGCCGCGTGGCGGCCCCAGGAGACCCGGTGACCTTCGGCTGACCCAGCCCACCCCCTCCGCTGCCCAGGCCTCAGCCTTGGTGCCCAGGCTGCTCCTCCTAACCAGGTCCCATCACCTTCGAGGCCAGCCACAGCGGTGGGTGGGGAGGTTCAGTCACGAGGCCACTGGGTGAGCAGATCGAAAGTTGTGGGTGATGGGCAGGAGTACACGTACTGGAGAAGGTGCTGAGAGCGTGTCCAGCCAGGAGTGGGGGTCACGGCCGGCGACCCTAGTCATGCCCGGCCCTCACCTGGTCCCTACCTCCACCTCTCCCTTTCTCCTCCCAGCGTGGGTTGTTTCCCGTGACTCGTGACTGTTTTCTCCCAGGTGAATGGAATTATCAGCCCGCCCTCTTTTCCATCAACTCACCTGTAGCCTCAGCTCGTTCTCCCCCATCGGCACCTCCAGGAAGCCCCCAGGGTTTCTTCTGCCCTAATAGGGTCAATACCTTTGTTCCAGGCCTTGCCCATCCCTTCTAAAGGACCGGGAGTGGGGGATCCCCTGAGAGTAGAGACTTGCTTTCGTTTCCTCTTGAATCCTTAGTGCTCAGTGAGGCATACAGAGGCTGGCATACAGCGGGAGCCAAATAATTGCTTGAAGGGTGGACTGCATTGGGAGCTGAATAAGGAAGTGTTGAGTGAAGTGACATGAGACGGGTGGGGGCGGCTGATGCACTCTCAGGACGGTGCCCGCTTCTCCTTCCTCTGTCGCTGTCTGGGCAGGGGGTGCCGTTGCAGGGGAGGCCCAGTCACTTGTTCCAACTAATCTTACAGTTCGTGACAGCCACATTCAGTGGCTCACGCCTGTAATCCCAGCACTTTGGGGGGCCAAGGTGGGTGAATCACCTGAGGTCAGGAGTTCCAGACCAGCCTGGCCAACATGGTGAAACCCCGTCCCTACGAAAAATACAAACATTAGCCGGGCATGGTGGTAGGTGCCTGTAATCCCAGCTACTCAGAAGGCTGAGGGAGGAGAATCACTTGAACCTGAGAGGCGGAGGTTGCAGTGAGCCGAGATCACACCATTGCACTCCAGCCTGGGTGACGCAGCAAAACCCCATCTTGAAAAAATAAAATAAAATAAAATAAAAATAAAGCTCACGAGCCCCAGTGCTTCCTGTAAGTCTAGAGCTTTCAACGGGGATCCTTGCCTTGTCCTGGATGTGGGGAGGTTTCCAGATAAGAATGATTTGCTGGGCCAGGTGCCCTGGCTCATGCCTATAATCCCAGCACTTTGGGAGGCCAAAGGCGAGAGGATGGCTTGAGCCCATGAGTTCGAGACCAGCCTGGGCAACATAGCACGACTCCATCTCTACAAAAAAATGAAAAAGTAAGCCAGGCGTGGTAGTGCATGCCTGTAATCCCAGCTACCCAGGAGGCTAAGGTGGGAGGATTGTGTTAGCCTGGGAGGTGAGGCTATAGTAAGCTCTGATCATGCCACTACAGCCCAGCCTGGACCATACAGCAAAGCTCTGCCTCTAAAAATAAATCAGGATATAAATAATACAAACACTATTACATGCACGTGAGACATCTTCTAGATCAGGCTTCCCCAAACTTTTTACATAGGGGGCCGGTTCACTGTCCCTCAGACCATTGGAGGGCCGCCACATACTGTGCTCCTCTCGCTGACCACCAGTGAAAGAGGTTCCTCTTCCTGAAGTGCGGCGGGGGGCTGGATAAATGGCCTCAGGGGGCCGCAGAGGCAGGGGCCGCATCCAGGGTACCTGCTCCCGTGGCGTTTCAGTTAAATGGTGGATGCTGGCAGTAAACTAGTACAGTGGTTTTGGAATCGATGCTTGGAAGACTAGACGGGGATGGAGCAGAAAGCAGTATGTGACGGGGTGGGGGGGGGGACAGCGGTGGGCGTTGGCATCCGGGTGGCCTGAGAAGGCAATATCTGAGTTGAGAGCTTTGAAGGATGGAAACATTAGTGGTAAAGGTGTTCCCGGCGTAGGGAACAGCCAGTGCAAAGTTCTGAGTCTGGAAGCAGCTCATTTAATTTAAGAACAGAAGGAAGGCCACTGTTGTGGGAAGAGAGGCTGTGGGGTGACGGGAGAGGAGGTTGCAGAAGGCAGACACCCAAAGGGGGTCTTCTTGGCCATGGGGAGGAGTTGGAATCTCTGGAGCAATGATTTTTTTTTTTTTTTTTTTTTTTTGCTTGTTTGTTTGTTTGTTTGAGACAGAGTCTCGCTCTGTCACTCAGGCTGGAGTGCCATGGCGCGATCTTGGCTCACTGCAACCTCTGCCTTCCCAGTTCAAGTGATTCTCCTGCCTCAGCCTCCCGAGTAGCTGAGATTACAGGCACGCACCACCATACCTGAATAATCTTAGTATTTTTAGTAGAGACGGGGTTTCACCACTTTGGCCAGGCTGACCTCAGGTGATCCACCTGCCTTGGCCTCCCAAAGTGCTGGGATTACAGGTGTGAGTTACTGCACCCGACCACAAGGCTTTTTTTTTTTTTTTCTTCTCCTTATCTCCCTGTTGCTGATTGGCTGGTGGGAGTGAAAATGGGACCAACCCTTTTGCAATGTAAATTGGCTCAAAAGACATTTTTACCTTTTGTTCCAGAAAAATCTGGCCGGAGGAAATGTTTCTAAATACAGGAAAGTTTTTATGTACAAAGATGTTTGTCAGAATAGCCAAACACTGCAAATAGTCCCCTTGGCCAAGATGAGTCCCTGATTTACTTTGCTCGCCATGGGGAACAGATGACATGATTGTTGTATTTGAAAAACCCAAAGAAATCAGTGAAATAATGTGTAACCCTGCAGAGAAAGCTGAAGTCACCACCGGGCTATGCGGTTAGGAAGATTTAGAATAATATGGAAAGCTGGCAGCGTGACAGTGCTTAGGATGCGGAAATGGCAAAGGGGAATACAAAGATACTTTCCACTAAGCAAAAAAAAAAAAAAAAAAGGAAAAACTGGGTAAAATGATTTTCTGGGAAACTATAAATAAGCAGAAAAGCTGTTATCAGAAGCGAAAGAAATCTAAATAGAACGATGACTGGAGAGGACGTGGAAAGGATCGTTAGCGTTTCCACTTCCCTGGCGGGCGTCGGGGCCAAGCCTGTCATCCCAGCACTCCGGGAGGCTGAGGTGGGCGGGTCACTTTCAGCTCAGGAGTTCGAGACTAGCCTGGGCAACATGGCAAAACCCTATCTCTACTAAAAATACAAACATTAGCCCAGGTGTGGGGTGGCAGACGCCTGTAGTCCCAGCTACTCAGGAGGCTGAGGCAGGAGAATCGCTTGAATCCAGGAGGCAGAGGTTGCGGTGAGCTGAGAATGAGCCACTGCACTTCAGCCTCAGCGACAGAGGGAGACTCCATCTCAAAAAAAAAAAAAGGCTGGGCCTGGTGGCTCACGCCTGAAATCCCAGCACTTTGGGAGGCTGAGGCAGGCAGATCACTAGAGGTCAGGAGTTCGAGACCAGCCTGACCAACATGGCGAAACCCTGTATCTACTAAAAATACAAAAATTAGCTGGGCATGGTGGCGTGCACCTGTAATCCCTGCTACTCGAGAGGCTGAGGCAGGAGAATCACTTGAACCTGGGAGGCAGTGGTTGTAGTGAGCTGAGATCACACCTCTTCACTCCAGCCTGGGTGATAGAGCAAGGCTCCATCTCAAAAATAAATAAATAAAGAGAGCCCAGTGGTGTGTACCCCCACCCAGCCCCTGCCTCCTGCCACTGCTCCAGCCGGGCTGTTCCAGACTGTGACAGCTGTGCCATCTGCTTCTGGCAGAGATCAAACCTAATTTGTTCCCAGCTTATTAACTTAAAGCCCATTAGAATCTTTCCCGTCAATCCTTACACCCAATGGAGATCAGACAGAGACGGGGTGAGGGGCCTTGCTCGGGACACGGTTCCCCAGAGGGAGGGGGGTGCTGGCTGGGCTTTCAGGGGACAAGGGCCTCCCACCTTCTCAGTCTCCATGGATGCAGGGAGTGGCTTTCATGGAAGTCAGCTCCTCTTATTCACACAGGGACCCAGGTATCCAGTGAGCCCCCTTTTGCAGACCAGGGAGCCAGCTGGTGTGTGGTGAGGCGGGGATCCCCCTGGGGAACCATGGGACTGATAGCATGCCACCATCGTCATGGTGACACATTACTGCATTTCTGCTCACAGCAACTCTGAGACGGGGTAGAACTGGGCCACCTTAGGGTGGGCCGAGAGTCCAAGGCTTACAAGCCTGACTGTGGACAGAAACTCGCCATGCAAACTCCCTGAGCCCCAGGACCAGGGTCACCAGGCCTTTCAGTATCAGCCCCACGTTTGCCTTGGCCAGGACAGGAAGTTGCCTGCTTCTCCTGCATTCAAGCACGATGGGGTCAAACTCACAAGGGAAAATGAGACCCATGGCCGGGAGCGGCGGCTCATGCCTGCAATCACAGCACTTTGGGAGGCCGAGGTGGGTGGATCACCTGAGGTCAGGAGTTCGAGATCAGCCTGGCCAACATGGCAAAACCCCGTCTCTACTAAAAATACGAAAATTAGCGTGTGGTGGTGCAGGACTGTAATCCCAGCTACTCAGGAGGCTGAGGCAGGAGAATCGCTTGAACACAGGCGGTGGAGTTGCAGGGAGCCGAGATCGCGCCACTGCACTTCAGCCTGGCAACAGAGTGAGACTCTGTCTCCAGAAAAAAGAAAAAAAGAAAATGAGACCCAATCTGGGCCAAACAAGCAAATTCAATCAACAAACGAAGCCCCATGATCTTCTCTGGACAGGGCGAGGCGGCCTGTGTGTGCGGAACCGTGGGCTCTGCAGGACAGGGAGGGGTTGGCACTCGCCACACCAGCTACGTGCCAGGCTGTGAGCCAAGAGTGTCTTCTGCTCAGAACCTCACAGTGACTCCGGGAGGGCAGACATCACAGACAGACCGGAAGCCCAGGCTCAGAGCAGTAGAGGAGCTCACCAAAGTCACACAGCATGGCCAGGCAGATCCTGGTTCCTCCCCAGGCTGGGTCCCGTTGGCCCTGCCCAGTTAAGCTGCCCCACTAGATACCCCCCGCTCTCATTCCAGACCCCCCATCCTGAAGACCAGACAGCCTCGCCCCAAGCCAGGCTTCTGGGACTGAGGCCCCAAGCCACAGGGGGCCTCCTGGAGCTCCATCCCCTGGGACGCCCAGGCCAGACAGGTGTGGTAAAGCCTGCCCCGGGCTGCAGGCAGCAGCTGGAGGCAGGCCCAGGACAAGAGGAGCCGCCTGGCCCAGCTCCAGGAGCTGTCAGCTGGAAGGAGCACTTCATTACTGACTGGGCTGCTGTGAACGAGGTTGTGGGGAAGGGAGACCCAAGGGACCCAGGATCTGCCTGGAATCTTCCTTCCAGCCACCTCCAAACCCCTCCGTGCAGCTGTGCACCCCAGACCCCGCACGGGCCCATGAGGTGCCTCCCTACCCAGCCCCTCCCTGGAAGCACCAGCCATACCCAATCATACCCATGCATTCGTAAGGTGTAAGGGCTAGTGTTGCCTCCTCCAGGGAGCCTTCCCTGACTGCTGTATGATAGGAGTAACTCTGAGCACTCTGAGGACATATCCTCTCATGGAATCCTTCCTGTGACCTCTGTGGGAGGCTCAAGGGAATGAGGCCCATAGAGGTGAAGGCAGCTGCCCAAGGCCACCCGGTGCAGAAGGCTTGAAACAGCTGCTTTCTGGGCCTCACGACAGGGCTGGGTACCGAGGAGGACCCGTTAGTGTTGTTGAAAGAATTCTGTCAAAAGGGCTGGTTGAGGCCGGACGCAGTGGCTCACGCCTTTAATCCCAGCACTTCGGGAGGCTGAATCGGGTGGATCACGAGGTCAGGAGATGGAGACCATCCTGGCCAACACAGTGAAACCCCATCTCTACTAAAAATAAAACAATTAGCTGGGTGTGGTGGTTTGCACCTATAATCCCAGCTACTCGGGAGGCTGAGGCAGGAGAATGGCTTGATCCAGGGAGCTGGAGTTTGTGGTGAGCCGAGATCGTGCCACTGCACTTTAGCCCGGGGGCAGAGCAAGACTCAGCCTCAAAAAACAAACACAAAAACCAAAACGGGCTGGTTGAAGGCTCTACTGTTGGGAACGGAGGGGCAGGGTTGCTGCCCAGGGCGCGGCCCCCTCCCTGATGACCCCAGATGAAGGCAGGAAGGGTGGCTAGACTCCTACAGATTCATCCAGTCCCTGGGTGCCTACATAATAGCTCCTGTCTTACGCCTTTGACATTAACGTGCCCATTTCACAGATAAGAAAACTGATGCCAGAGGGCCTGAGGCTGGTCCACGTTTCCCAGCTGGGCTCCGAGGGAGCGCAGGGCCAAGACCTGAACCCAGGCCTTCCCGCTATCCTTCCCACTATCCTTCCCATGACCCCCTGGTCGGCCAAGGATCCTGGCCTTACCCGGGCCTTACATGGTTCTTACCTGGGACTTTCCTGCGCTCCTTCTAAGCCCTCTCCCCGTGGCATTGGCGTCTGCCCGGCAGACACGCTACCCGGAGGAGCCTTTGTACTCTCTATTTACAAGAGGAGGCTGTGAGCAAATTAGCAGGGTAACCAGGGAAAATGTTTGGCATCCGTGGGTGGGAATTGGAGCCATCTGTTCTCAAGTGCTGAGAAAACACAAGAGCGCTCCTTAGAGCCTCAGTGCCCGGCAGAGCTCAGGGAAGTGGGACTAGGCACCTGCAGGCTGTGCATCCCGTGGCAGGGTGCTCACCCTCTCTGGGCCTCAATGTCTGGATCCGTAAAACCTGCGGGTCTGTCCAGCTGCACGGCCCCAGGACGCTCCCTGCCTCCCTCCCTCTCCCACCTCTCTGCCCCTGGGCTCCCCATATCCTTTCTGCGCCCCCACCCCGAGACCAGACCCTTCCTGGGGAGGAATGCTGCCGGCCTCCACCATGACAGTTCCAGCCTGTCCAGCACCGGCCTTGGGGATTTATTTACCATCGGACTCATTTGTTCCCAAGCTGAAAATAGCTTTATTGTTCCCTCTAAAGATAAAGATAATATTTCAGCAATCCAGAAATGCCTGCTGTAGAAAAGAAAACCGAGAGAGAGAGAGAGAGCACCTCCCCACCCACGCCAGGCACCTGTCCCCGAGAGCAGCGGCCCAGGCTCTGCCAAGCAGCTGGTCACATGGTGGGCCATGGACAGCGTGGGATCCTTGACTGGGGTATCTCAGAGACAGAGAGAGAGACAGGGCCAGGGGAGGCTGGGCGCAGTGGCTCTTGCCCGCAATCCCAATACTTTGGGAGGCCAAGGTGGGCAGATCACCTGAGGTCAGGAGTTCAAGACTGCCTGGCCAACACAGTGAAACCCCGTCTCTACTGAAAATACAAAAATTAGCTGGGCACCGTGGCTCACGCCTGTAATTCCAACATTTTGGGAGGCTGAGGCAGGCGGATCATCTGAGGTCAGGAGTTCAAGACCAGCCTGGCCAACATGGTGAAACCCTGTCTCTACTAAAAATACAAAAATTAGCTGGGTGTGGTGGTGCGTGCCTATAGTTCCAGCTACTTGGGAAGCTGAGGCAGAAGAATCATTTGAACCCAGGAGGCAGAGGTTGCAGTGGGCCAAGATTGTGCCGCTGCCCTCCAGCCTGGGTGATAGAGCAAGAACTTGTTTCAAAAACAAAAACAAACACACAAACAAACAAAATTAGCTGAGCATGGTGGTGGGAGCCTATAATCCCAGCTACTCGGGAGGCTGAGGCTGGAGAATCGCTTGAACCTGGGAGGCGGAGGTTGTGGTGAGCTGAGATCGCACCATTGCAACTCCAGCCTGGGTGACAGAGTGAGACTCTGTCTCGGAAAAAAAAAAAAAAAAAGAAAAAAGAGAGATAGACTGCAGGGAGGGAGAGAGAGGGAGAAGGAGATGGGGTAAGAGAGAGGGAGAGAGAGAGAGAGAGAGGGAGAGAGAGAGGAGGAGGAGGGGGGAAAGGAGAGGGAGACGGAGAGAGAGAGAGGATTACTCATCTCCACCCGAGACCCTTCAGCTCCAGGTTCCCTGGAGACTAGGCCTCAGGGGTGGCTCCCTGGGGACAGGTACTCTTTCCCCCACCTCGCCCTTCTCCCTAGTCAGGACAGAAGAAAGGTTTTGAGTCTGAGTCTTACCACCTTCTCACCGTGTGACCTACGACAAGCCCCTTTGTCTTACCGAGCCTCAGTGGCCTCAGGTGTAACGTGGGGTGACCATGGTAACCATGGCACAGGGTCACTGTGAGATCACGTGTGACAGTCCCTGAGCCTGGGCTGGCACTGAATTGGTGCCCAGCGGCCATTTGCCATGGGCAATAAGATCAACAAAATGCCCGGGGTATCTGGCTGCTCGGTGGAAATTGACCCATGTGGGGCCTTTGCCGGCTGCACGGGACCTCTTGGTGAGGCTGGGCCACATCACCTCGGCCGCCCGAGAAAAGGCGTGGACGTGGGCTCCTTCGCTGGAGGGAACAGCTCTGTGCTGTCCTAAACTGCTCCCAGCAGCTCCCAAGAGCCGATGAGCATGTTTTCAGGAGATACTGCGAGAAGGGGGTTAAACTCAGCCGTTGTTAAAGATGAAATGAAATAAACGTACAAAGGTAATACAAACTCAAAACTCGTCACTGTCTAATTATTTGCCCATGGTCTGGATTCCCCAGGTTATTTGAGTCCCTGGTACCCTGTAGGGTGGAAACACCAAATGACAGTGTGCCAGGGGACTGCGTTTGCTCTCCCGCCTTGAAATCAACCATGAACCAGCGCCGCGGCTCACACCTGTGATCCCAGAGCCTCAGGAAGCCCAGGTGGGAGGATCCGTTGAGCCCAAGAAATTTGAATCCAGCCTGGGCAACATGGTGAAACCCCATCTCTACAAAAAAACACAAAAGTTAGCCTGGCATGGTGGCGCACACCTGTAGTCCCAGCTACTTGGGAGGCTGAAGTGGGAGGATTGCTTGAGCCTGGGAGGCAGACGTTGCAGTGAGCCAAGATTGTACCACTGCACTCCAGCCTGGATGACAAAAGCAAGACCCTGTCTCAAATTAAAAAGAAAACAAGGGAAGGAAGGATGGGAGGGAGGGAGGGAGGAAGGGAAGGGAAGGGAAGGGAACAGGAGCTGGGTGTCTGCCTCTAATTCCAACTACTGAGGCGGAAGCCCAGGTAAGAGGATTGCTTGAGCTCAGGAGTTTGAATCCAGCCTGGGCAACATAGCAAGATCCTGTCTCTTAAACAATAAAAACGCCAGAAAAGTATGAGACAGAATGTATTTCGTGTGTTTAGCAGTTTTTCTGCTTGATTTATAACTTTTTCTTTCGTTCTTTCTTTTCTTTAATTCTTTTTGATTTGTAACTCTTAACTACAGTGTGTGAACCTTTCATCATTTGGTCCTCATCCCAGGCCTTGTATATTTAGGGGTGGGCCTGACTTCAAGTTCCAGACTCTAAATCTTCTTTTTAGAGAAAAGCTCTTGCTCTGACGCCCTGGCTGGGCTGCTGTGGCGCAATCACAGCTCACTGCAGCCTCGAACTCACAGGCTCAAGTGATTCTCCTGCTTCAGCCTCCCGGAGTAGCCGGGACTACGTGCGCATGCAACTATGCCTGCAGTCCCCGCTACACAATTTTAAAATTTCTTTGTAGAGACAGGGTCTCACTATGTTGCCCAGCCCAGTCTCAAACTCCTGAGCTCAAGTGATCCTCCCTCCTCAGCCTCCCAAAGTGCTGGGATTACAGGTCAGAGCCACTGCACCCGGCCTCAGGCTATATATCTTCGCTCAGCTGCTTTGTCTTCTATACACACTAGTCCCCTTGGAAACCTTCCTGGGTTGTCTGAACACCGCTGTGTTGTTATAATTATGGGCTGTGAGCCCGATGAGGTGGTGGAAGGGTCCCAAGGTCGAGGCTCCTTGAAGGGGGCTGGTCCCAGCTCATTAAGACCACGGGGTGGTGAGAGGCGGCTGGTTTTTCCCTGAAGGAGCTTATCTTGGCTGAATTCTCCTAATCCTCTTGCAGGATTAAGGAAACTCAACGCACGTCCCGTTGATAATGCCCTTTAAGGATTTAATAAGCTTTGGGCCTTCCAAGAGAAAGCCTTGGATGACGAATTTGAAGAACTTGCTTCAGCTGCAGACTCTGCTTCTCACTCACTGGGTGACCTTGATCTGTGGCTCCGTTTCTCCACCTGCAAAGAAAAGGGGTGAATGCTGTGGCCTGTGGTCCCTGCGCAGTTGTGGTCTTAGGGGAAGGCTCTGGTCGCTATAGTGTGTGTTGGTTTGGAAAGCGTCTACCCCACCTACCCTGGGGGGAGGTAGGGCTGTGAGTCCCAAGCCTCATCCAGGCCACATGGGACAGCGTCCATTGGAACACAGAAATTGATCAGGGAAGGGCACATGGCTGGAGCCTGGCCCATCAGAGCCTTTCTTGGAACTTTTCTGAGGTCTTTCTGGATGGGTTGATTTTATGGCGCCTCGACTTGGGGAGATAAGATCAAGCTGCCGTAGCCACCTGTTCTCCATGTGCCCAGCATCTATGTGCAGAATGAAGTTCATCAAGACAAGCAGAACAGCAGATCAAGCCAGAGCCCGAGCCCTGGCAGCGTTACTTGTGACCCTAGATCCAGCCCTACCTGACACCTACTCTGTGAACTAGTAAATTCGCTTTTTAGCATAAAGCTGTTGGAGTGGTGTTTCTGCCACTTGGAACTGAAGGAGTGTGGATGTACCTGTTTCCAGGAAGAGGAATCTATGGATTTCATTAAATTCCCCTTGATTCCCCCAGAGACTAAGAAGCTCTGCTATGGTTTGAATATTTGTCTTCTCTGACACTCATGTTGAAACTTAATCCCCAATGTGACAGTATGGAGAGGTGGGGCCTTTAAGAGGTGATTGGGTCATGTAGGCTTTGCCCTCTCCAGTGGAGTGATCCATTCATTAATTAACAAATTAATTGGTTATTATGGGAGTGGGACTGGTGGCCTTATAAGAAAAAGAGAGACTTGAGATCAGATGCCAGCCCCCTCACTGTGGGGGGCTGCACCTCCTTGAGTCTTTGCAGTAGGCAGTCCCTGTTAGCAAGAAGGGCCTCACCAGACACAGCCCCACAACCTTGGCCTTCCCAGCTTCTAGAACTGTAAGAAATCAATCCTTTTCTTTAAAAATTACCCAGCACTGGCTGGAGGAGATGGCTCATGCCTGTAATCCCAGCACTTTGAGAGGCTGAGTTGGGTGGATCACAAGGTCAGGAGTTTGAAACCAGCCTGGCCAATATGGTGAAATCTTATCTTTACTTAAAAAATAAAAATTAGCCAGGTGTGATGGTGCATGCCTATAGTCTTGGCTACTCAGGAGGCTGAGGCAGGAGAATTGCTTGAACCGGGCAGCAGAGGTTGCAGTGAGCTGAGGTCACACCACTGCACTCCAGCCTGGGAAACAGAGCAAGACTTTACCTCAAAAAAAAAAAAAAAAAAAAAAAAAAAGAAAAGAAAAGAAAAAAGAAAGAAAGAAAGAAAAGAAACTCTGTCTCTACTAAAAATACAAAAATTAACCAGGCGTGGTGGCAGGCACCTGTCATCCCAGCTACTTGGGAGGCAGAGGCAGGAGAATGTCTTGAACCTGGGAGGCAGAGCTTGCAGTGACCGGAAATCCAGCCACTGCACTCCAGCTCACTCCAGCCTGGGCGACAGAAAAAAAAATTATCCAGTGTCAGCATCAGGCGTTCAGTTGTAGCAACAGAAAATGCACCAAGACAAGCCCTGCGGTCGGCTTCTTCCAGCTCCAGGTGCTCACTCTCAGCAGCCACTGGCTGCCGGTGTAACCTGGGGGGCATCGCCACCAGACCGAGCAACTTTCATCCTCTGCTTTCCTGCCTGCCCATCCCCACCCGGCTCCGTGCCCTGGGGAGCTGCCCTGTAGGAGCCACCTCCGTGGACTCCCTGCCTCTCCCTTCCAGCGAGGTTTGGCTAATGGAAGGAAGACACCAACAGGGAGCTGCAGGGAGTGGGAAAGGGAGATCAACCTTATCTTCCCCTGACTCGCTCCCCGTGTGCTCACCTGCCTAGAGTGTTCCTTGATGTAAATCTAGATCGTGGCTTCCCAAGGCTGCTCTCTCATTCCAGATTCCGGTTTCTGGTCCCTCCCTGCTGCTATGGGCTTAGGAGCGGTCACAGCTCCTTTACTGCTATCTCAGGTCACGGCAGTGCCCGGCAGTTCCTGACCTCCGGTTCTCCCTCATGTAAACCATCCCTTTGTAAATAACCCTCCTTGAATTACCCTAATCTCAACCTGCTGTTTTCTCTTAGGACCTCAGAGATGCAAGAGCCACCAAAACACCTTATGATGAAATAAAAGATGGTGACCCTGGATTACTGTGTAGACCCTGGGGTGGAGCAGAAAGGGCGCTGAGTTGCCAGGTGATGGGACACACTCAGGGTGTTTCTTGGGCACGCAGAGTCACTCTTGGACACTCTACTTCATCATCAATAACAAGAAAGTTCACCTGAAACAGCACAACATCTCTCTGCCCCTAACTCCTTCAGCAGCCATTCTTTTTCTTCTTGAGACAGTGTCTTGCTCTGTTGCCCAGGCTGGAGTGCAGTGGCGCCATCACAGCTCACTGCAGCCTCAACCTCCTGGACTCAAGCGATCCTCCCACCTCAGCCTCCCGAGTAGCTGGGAACACAGGCGCATGACACCACACCCAGCTACTTTTTGTGGTTTTTGTAGACATGAGCTTTCACCATGTTGCCCAGGCTAGTCTTGAACTCCTGGGCTCAAGTGATCCTCTCCTGCTGGGAGGATCCCAAAATGCTGGGATCACAGGCATGAGCCACCATGCCCAGCCTCAACATCAATTCTTTCTTTCTGTCTTTCTTTTTCTTTTTCTTTTTTTTGAAATGGAGTCTCGCTGTCATTGCCTGGGCTGGAGTGCAATGGCATCATCTTGACTCACTGCAACCTCCACCTCCTGGGTTTCTGCAATTCCCCTGCCTCAGCCTTCCAAGTAGCTGGGATTACAGGCGCTTGCCACCACGCTCAGCTAATTCTTTTTGTATTTTTAGTAGAGATGGGGTTTCACCATGTTGGCCAGGCAGGTCTTAAACTTCTGACCTCAGGTGATCCACCTGCCTCAGCCTCCCAAAGTGCTGGGATTACAGGCGTGAGCCAACATCAATTCTTCAGAGCAGCATATTTCATGTTTACAATATTAACTTTATTTTATTTCATTTTTAAGAGTCAGGGTCTGGCCGGGCACAGTGGCTCACACCTGTAATTCCAGCACTTTGGGAGGCTGAGGCAGGTGGATCACTTGAGGTCAGGAGCTTGAGATCAGCCTGGCCAACACAGGGAATGCTGTCTCTATTGAAAACACAAAAATTAGCTGGGTGTGGTGGTGCACATCTGTAATCCCAGCTACTTTGGAGGCTCAGGCATGAGAATCGCTTGAACCCGGGAAGTGGAGGTTGCGGTGAGCCAAGATCCCACCACTGCACTCTAGGCTGGGCTACAGAGCTAGACTCTGTCTCCAACAAAACAAAACAAAACAAAACAAAAAATGAGTCAGGGTCTGGCTGTGTTGCATAGGCTGGAGTGCATTGTTGTGATGGTAGCTTACTGCAGCCTCCACCTGGGCTCAAGCTGTCCTCCTGCCTCAGCCTCCCAAGTAGCTAACCGCATGCTCCCCCACGCCTGGCTAATTTTTTATTTTTGTAGAGATGGAGTCTTACTATGTTGTCCAGGCTAAATAACATAATGAACGTAAGCAATCCTCTTGCCTCGGGCTCCCTAAGCGCTGGGATTACAGACATGAGCCGCCCACGCCCAGGCAGAGGGAAGTTCTTAAAAAGGAAGCCTGTTGAGATGAAGCAGTGCACACAATATAATGTTCTGTGGGAACACAGGAGGAGCATTGCTTTGTGAAATGTGTGTCAATGTCAGGTTTTGTCGGGTGAAATAAATTATGCGTGCGGGGGAGGGTGGGAAGAACTCTGTCCTTAGCTAAATGTTTGCCTGTGAGTTATTGGACCACTTGCCTGTGCAACTGAGGGGAGAGTGAGAGTCAATTTCACACAGCCCTCCCACTCCCACTAGACGTCAAAGGCACAACCTGGAAACCCCTCCGTGGCTCCCAGCATCTTGTTCTAAGCGAGGCTGGTCATTCTCCCAGGGAGGCCCAAATGCTGAGAATTCCTACCTTCTGCAGTGTGTGGATTAACTCCCCATGGACTGAATTTTTCCTTTTTATTTATTTATTTTTTTGAGACGGAGTCTCGCTCTGTTGTCCAGGCTGGAGTGCAATGGTTCGATCTCAGCTCACTGCAACCTCCATATCCCAATTCAAGCAATTCTCCTGTCTCAGCCTCCTGAGTAGCTGGCATTACAGGCATGCGCCACCATGCCAGGCTAATTTTTGTATCTTCAGTACAGATGGGGTTTTGCCATGTTGGCCAGGCTGGTCTCGAACTCCTGACCTCAAGTGATCCACCTGCCTCGGCCTCCCAGAGTGCTGGGATTACATGCATGAGCCACGACTCGCACAGCCACCCACTTTTATCTCCCAGGGGTGCCCAACCCTTCTCTCACGGTTCCAATGTGAAAAATCCCAGGGGAGAATCTGATTGGCTCAGCTTGGGTCACATGGTTGCCAAGACCAGGAGGGTGGGGAAGTGGGAGGGCAGACACGTGGCTGGGATCAGGGAGGAGGGGCTCTTCCCGATAAGGGGTGTCTGACTAGAACAGAGAGGGTGCTTTCAAGTGATGGGTTGCACCATGGCCTCTAGAGTGTTCTCCAGAGGGAAGAGAGAGCATGAAGTTTGGGAGAAAAGGCTCCCAGGAGTTAAGTGGGAAACAGCTCCTCAAGTCTATTCTTGTCCCTTTGATCCTCAGTGGTATTGTCAATTCCATGACAACGAGAGATGCAGGCTTTTACGTCACAAGTGATTTTCGCAAGAAACAAACTTTATATTTTTATCACTCTGCATCCTCACAAATGACTGCTTTCTCAAGGGCTGTGCTTGGGGCCTCGCAGAGTCTCATCTAGAATCTACAGTGCCTCCAGGGGTGGATGACACCCCAGTGTTCTTGGGGCGCTCTTGGAATCCGCTTGGTGACGTCATTCCTGCTGCCGGGCGCTGCCTCTGTCTGGCTCCTGCGTCCCACCCCCTCCATTCCTGTCTCCTCTGCCTCTTGAAGGACATTTGCAAGCAAATTGAGCTTTGTAGTGGAAAGAGTCAGCCTCAATTTCACTTGAAACCATCATCTTCAGCTTGAGAGGCCACACACACATAAACATACACAGACACCGTGACACACACACACACAGGGACACACACACACCAACACCCCCCAAACGCTGTCACACACAGCGCATATGCGCTTGCTTGGACACATATAGACACACACAGGCACACACATGCAAGACACACAAACATTGAAGCACACTCAGCCACAGCCACACACACACACAGATACACTTAGACACACAGACGCGTGCACAGAGATTCAGATAGGGACAGACAGACGGACAATGAAACATACAAAGGCAGTATAGATGGACAGACCCAGACACACACACACACACACACACTCAGTCTCATGTAGATACACACACTTGTCAGCTGGTACTGGACTGGTCAGTATTTAACAACCAGCACTCTAATTTCCACAGTGTCAATACTCCCACTGGTTTCCAGCTATCATTATAAGGTCGGAGTTGGGGAGAGGCCACACCATCATCTCTGGAGCTGGGAGGAGCCAACTCTGGCACCCATGGCCACTGCCAGGCTCACACAGACACTCACAACAACAGATACATGCACATGTACTCTGCTGAAAACTGTCTCTACTCTGGTGTCCCAGCAGTCCTGGATTCAACCCCTGGCTATGCTGTGTGTCTTTGATCACCTTTCTTAACCTCTCTGAGCCTCTTTTTTTTTTTTTTTTTGAGAGTTTCGCTCTTGTTGCTCATGCTGGGGTGCATTGGTGCTACCTTGGCTCAGCACAACCCCTGCCTCCCGGGTTCAAGCCATTCTCCTGCCTCAGCCTCCCGAGTAGCTGGGATTACAGGCATGCGCCACTACACCCGGCTAATTTTGTATTTTTAGTAGAGATGGAGTTTCACCATGTTGGTCAGGCTGGTCTTGAACCCCCAACCTCAGGTGATCCACCTGCCTTGGCCTCCCAAAGTGCTGGGATTACAGCCGTAAGCTGTTGTGCCCGGCTGGCACCTCCCATTTCTTGTAAAATGGCAAAAGCTCATCCAGGGCTGATGGAAGGATGGGTGGTCATTTGGGAGTGCCCCACATGGCGTCTGGTGCTCAGTGGTGGCTTGGCCTTGCACAGGAGAGAGTGCCCTGTGACCATCTGCTCAGTCCTGGGGTCCTGGCACTGGGCTGGCACAGACACCTGTTCAGCTGCCAGAGCCCCAGGGCCACAGCTGGTGTGTGCTCATCAGCCCTTCAGCAGCTCAAGCTGTTGGTCTTTGCTGCTCTTGGGCAAGGTGTGGGTGCGTCCCTGGCATAATTTAGCACCCCCACCCCCTGCAACCTGGTCCCTCACACTTCCCAGATTTGGGCCTTGGGCAGGTCTCTGCCTGGAGGGTCCTGCCTCCAGCCTCTCACCCTTCAGATCATCAGAGTCCCAGCTACTTGGGAGGCTGAGGTGGGAGGATTGCTTGAGCCTAGGAGTTTGAAGCTGCAGGGAGCTATGATTACACCATGCACTCTAGCCTGGGTGACAGAGTAAGACCTTCTCTCTACAATTTTTTTTTTTTTTTTTGAGACAGAGTTTCACTTTGCTGACAGGCTGGAGTGCAGTGGCGTGATCTCGGCTCACTGCAAGTTTCAAGCAATTCTCCTGTCTCAGCCTCCCGTACAAAAAATGTTTAAAATTAGCATTAGCCAGGTGTGGTGGTGGTGCACCTGTGGTCCCAGCTACTTGGGAGGCTGAGGTGGGAGGATCGTTTGAGCCTAGGGTGCAGTGAGCTATGATGGCACCACTTAACTTCAGCCTGGGTGACGGAGCGAGACCCCAACTCTTAAAAAAGAAGAATTTATCAGAGAGGCAGGGCATGGTGGCTCACGCCTGTAATCCCAGCACTTTGGGAGATCAAGGCAGGCGGATCACCTGAGGTCAGGAGTTCAAGACCAGCCTGGCCAACATGGTGAAACTCTGTCTCTACTAAAAAATACAAAAATTAGCTGGGCCTGATGGTATGCACTTGTAATCCCAGCTACTCAGGAAGCTGGGGCAGGAGAATCACTTGAACCTGGGAGACAGAGGTTGAAGCAAGCCTCGATTACACCACTGCACTCCAGCCTGGATGACAGAGTGAGACTCTTGTCTCAAAAACAGAAAGGCTGAGTGTGGTGGCTCACAACCTCTAATCCCAGCACTTTGGGAGGCCGAGGCAGGTGGATCACGAGGTCAGGAGTTCAAGACCAGCCTGGCCAATATGGTGAAACCCCGACTCAACTAAAAATACAAAAATTAGCCAGGCATGGTGGCAGGTGCCTGTAATCCAGCTACTCGGGAGGCCGAGGCAGAGAATTGCTTGAACCCGGGAGGTGGAGGTTACAGTGAACTGAGATCATGCCACTGTACTCCAGCCTGGGCGACAGAGACTCTGTCTCAAAAAAAAAAAAAAAAAAAAGAAAAGAAAAAAAAAAGAATTTACCGTCAAGAGATTCCACAAACTGCCTTCAAAAGAGAGGAAACAAGAGGTGTATGTCCAGCCTTCCAGAACCTTCCCTGCATCCCCTTGCCAAACCCACTTCCCCTCGGTTCTGGGGTCTTGCCTGCACCCCAAGTTTACTCTGTATACGGCTGTGATCTGAACCGGGGTGAGGCCGGGGGACAACCCTGTGCCCCCTTGTCTGGGCTGGAGCTCCCATTTCCCAGTCCCCTGAGGGACCCTTGGTTGGCTGGGCCACAGATACCAGGTCCCAGTCTGTGGGCAGCTCATTCACTGGTTCAGGCAGTACAGGGGTCCTGTTGGGGGGGACACGTTGTCCCCCAGCCCACCTCTCTCTGGCCTGGCAGGCACCCCTCCCACTCCAGGGCCAATTCAACTCTGTGGTTTCTCTGCTAATGAGGTCATCTCTTCCCTCGAAATGTTTCCTGCTGCTGGAGTGGAAGTGATTCTTGCTGATATCTTAGAGGCAAAAGACGTTTCTCACCTTCCCGAGTGCCCGGAGAATGAAGATTAGAATGCGTGCGGTCATCTCAGGCCTAGGGAGGCCAAGTGGGGGCCTTTGACGATCTATTTGCCCTAGTTCCCGGGAGGGTGTCACCCGGGCCAGGGTCAGGGGAGGAGGTGGAGATTCGGGGTGTCAGGGGGCTCCTGTACAGCCCAGGCCTGAACCCCCTGCTGGGCTCCCCCACCTCTCAGCTCTGCCTCTGGAGAAGCCAGAGGCTAATCTTCCTCCCAACACTTCACGCTTCAGGAAATCACAGGCTCTCAGAGTGCAGGGCCCCTCCCGGCCCAGCGAGCGTGCACTTTCCCGAGAAGTGGCTCTTATGAGACTGTCTTAAGGGGTCCCTGACCTGAAGAGAAGGTTCAACAGCCCTGCCTCGGAGAAGAAAAATGAACATTTGCTGTGCGTACAAAAAT
The DNA here is from genome assembly GCF_048565385.1 of Saimiri boliviensis. Classification (NCBI taxonomy): domain Eukaryota; kingdom Metazoa; phylum Chordata; class Mammalia; order Primates; family Cebidae; genus Saimiri; species Saimiri boliviensis. The sequence goes on along the minus strand of NC_133468.1, from coordinate 27,589,325 downwards.
AGCTTGCACGCTCAGAGCCTGCATGTGGGGGGTGCGGGCCCAGAGCACAGGGGTCTGGGTCCAAGTCCCCAGCTTGTTGGCGTTTTCAGCAAACTGGGGAGCAGATGCCCCTCCTGCAGGTTCATTCCCCACCGTCATGGAGGAAGAAGTGTTGCCCTCTCCTCTCTCTGCTTGTCTCTCTTCCTGTCCTCGTCCTGATCCCCACCCCTTCCTCTCTTCTCTTCTCTCCTCTGCCTCTCTTTTCTTTCCTTTTTTTTTTTTTTTTTTTTTTTGAGACAGGGTCTCGCTCTGTCCCCCAGGCTGGAGAGCAGTGGTGCGATCTCAACTCACTGCAACCTCCGCCTCCCAGGTTCACGTGATTCTTCTGCTTCAGCCTCCTGAGTAGCTGGGATTACAGACATGTGCCACCACATCCAGCTAATTTATATATATATATATATATATATATATATATATATATATATACACACACACACATATATGGAGAGAGAGAGAGAGAGAGAGAGAGAGAGAGAGAGAGAGAGAGATGGGGTTTTGCTCTTGTTGCCCAGGCTGTAGTGCAGTAGCACGATCTTGGCTCACTACAACTTCTGCCTCCCAGGTTCAAGCGATTCTCCTGCCTCAGCTTCCGGAGTAGCTGGGATTACAAGCATGTGCCACCATGCCTGGCTAATTTTGTATTTTAAGTAGAGACGGGGTTTTGCCATGTTGGACAGGCTGGTTTCGAACTCCTAACCTCAAGTGATCCATCCACCTCGGCTTCCCAAAGTGCTGAGATTACAGGCGTGAGCCACCACTCCCGATCTTTGTATATGTATTTTAAGATGACATCTTGCTCTGTTGCCCTGTTGTATTTTTAGTAGAGATGGGGTTTCACCATGTTCAGGTCAGGCTGGTCTAAAACTCCTGAACTCGTGATCTGCCCGTTTGGCCTCCCAAAGTGCTGGGATTACAGGCATGAACCACCACGCCTGACCTAATTTTTATATTTTTAATAGAGACAGGATTTCACCATATGGGCCAGGCTGGTCTCAAACTCCTGACCTCGTGATTTTCCTCTGCCCTTTTCTTTTCTTTCTCTATCTTTTCTTCTTCTTCTTCTTTTTTTTGAGACAGGGTTTCGCTGTGTCCGCTAGGCTGGAGTGCAATGGCACCATCTCGGCTCACTGCAGCCTCCAACTCTTGGGCTCAAGTGATCCTCCTGCCTCAGCCTGCCTGCATAGCTGAGATCACAGGTGCGTGCCACCATGTCTGGCTAGTATTTTGTGGAGATGGAGCCTCACTATGTTGCCAGGCTGGTCTCGAACTCCTAGGCTCAAGTGATTCTCCTGCCTCGGCCTCCCGAAATGCTGGCACTATAGGTGTGAGACCATGCCCAGCTCCCTCTGCCTTTCTTGCCCCTAACAGGTGAGTGTCAGCCGCCATGTCCTTCTGCAGTTGCCGCTCAGCTGCCACCTGAGGGCATTCCTGGTGCAGATGCACAGGTGGGGCTGGCCCTTGCCGATGATGGGTGGCAGCTGGTAGATAAACTCAGTCTTCCTGGTCTCTGGGTTGGGACAGCTAGGGCAACCCAGGGGCTCCCAACCAGGTTAAGTTCCACTTGCCCACTGAGGGTCTGGCTACCTAAAGAACAGGCTGGTGTGGCTGGACACGGTGGCTCATGCCTGTAATCCCAGCACTTTGGGAGGCCAAGGTGGGCGGATCACGAGGTCGGGGGTTTGAGACCAGCCTGACCAACATGGTGAAACCCTATCTCTACTAAAAATACAAAACGTTAGCCGGGGAAGGTGGCATGTGCCGTAATCCCAGCTACTCAGGAGGCTGAGGCAGGAGAATTGTTTGAACCCAGGAGGCAGAGGTTGCAGTGAGCTGAGACCATACCATTGCACTCCAGCCTGGGCGAGATGAGTGAGACTCTGCCTCAAAAAAAAAAAAAAAAAAAAAAAAAAAAAATATATATATATATATATATATATATATATATATATAAAAGCTGGGTGCGGTGGCACGCACCTGTAGTCCCAGCAACTTGGGAGGCTGAGGCAGGAGAATCATTTGAACCCGGGAGGCAGAGGTTGCAATGAGTGAGATCGTGCCACTGCACTCCAGCCTAGGCAACAGAGTGAAACAGGTGTGCACCACCATGCCTGGCTAATTAGAAAAAGGAATTGTGGAGATGGGGTCTCACTGTGTTTCCCATGCTGGTCTTGAACTCCTGGGCTCAAGCAATCCTCCCACTTTGGGCTCTCAAAGTGCTGCGATTACAGGCCCACCCCAGCCTCGGAAAGTGCTGGGACTACAGGCATGAGCCACCTTGCCTGACTTGTAAATTTTTTTTTTTTTTTTTTTTTTTTTATAAAAGGAGTTTCTCCCCATCACCTACACAAACCTGCTGGAGAGCTCAAGATACACTGCATGGTTTTCCAAAAGAACGTGCTATATTTATGTGTGTCTATTTCTGGGCTTTCTATTCTGCTCCATTGATCTACCTGTTTGCTTGCCAATTCCACAGGGTCTTTATTTATTTATCTTTTAGAGACCAGGTCTCTCTCTGTTGTCCAGGCTGGAGTGCAATGGTGGGATCATAGCTCACTGCAGCCTTGACCTCCTGAGCTCTAGGGATCCTCCTATCTCAGCTTCCCGAGTAGCTGGGATTACAAGTGTGTACCACAGTGCCCAGCTAATTTTTTATTTTTAATTTTTCAGAGATGGAGTCTTGCTATATTTCCCAGGCTGGCCCTAAACTCCTGGCCTCAAGCCATCCTCCCATTTTAGGCTCCCAAAGTGCTGGGATTACAGGCGTGAGCCACTGCACTGACTATCTTCTTTTTTTTTTTTTTGAGACGGAGTTTCGCTCTTGTTACCCAGGCTGGAGTGCAATGGCGCAATCTCGGCTCACCGCAACCTCCGCCTCCTGGGTTCAGGCAATTCTCCTGCCTCAGCCTCCTGAGTAGCTGGGATTACAGGCACGTGCCACCATGCCCAGCTGATTTTTTGTATTTTTAGTAGAGACGGGGTTTCACCATGTTGACCGGGATGGTCTCGATCTCTCGACCTTGTGATCCACCCGCCTCGGCCTCCCAAAGTGCTGGGATTACAGGCTGAGCCATTGCGCCCGGCCCATCCCCACTTCTTTTTTATTTTATTTGAGACTAAGTCTTGCTCTGTCACCCAGGCTGGAGTGCAGTGGCGCGATCTCAGCTCGCTGCAACCTCCAGCTCCTGGGTTCAAGCGATTCTCCTGCCTCAGCCTCCCAAGTAGCTGGGATTACAGGCTTGAGCCACCGCGCCCAGCCAGAAGTGACATCTTGATATCAAGTTTTCCATGAACATAGACTATCTTTCCATTTATTTGGATCTTCTTTATTTAATCAGACTTTTTTTTTTTTTTTTTTTTTTTAATCAGACTCCAGGCTGGAGAACAGTGACATAGTGATCTTGGCTCACTACAACCTGCACCTCCCAGGTTCAAGTAATTTTGCCTCAGCCTCCCAAGTAGCTGGGACTACAGGTGCACACCACCACAACTAGCTAACTTTTGTAGTTTTAGTAGAGATGGGGTTTCACCATGTTGGCCAGGTTTGTCTTGAACTCCTAATTTAAGATAATCCACCTGCCTTGGCCTCTCAGTGTGCTGAGATTACAGGCATGAGCCACTACAGCCCGCCTATTTCCTCAGACTTTTATAATTTCCCTCATATCAATCCTGTATGTATCTTGTTAGCTTCATATGTATTTCAGTTTCAAGGTGCTACTATAAATGGTACTGTGTTTTACATTTCAAATGCCAATTGTTCATTGCCGGTACTTGGGAAAGCAATTGACCTTTGTAAATTAATTTTGCATCCAGCAATCTTGCTATAATCACTTATTAGTTCCAGAAAGTTTCTGTGTTGATTCTCCATAATTTTCCACATAATCATGTCATCTTGGAACAATAATGAAGTCATTGGCTTTAGAAATATTTTTGTGATTGAATTACATAGAAGCCAAGAGACTAAAACAATGAACCTTATGTCCTCGTCACCTAGCTTTGGCAATTGTCAACCAACGGGTGAGCTTGTTTCATCCATACCTGTACCCGTGCTTCCTCCCCCTCCACATTCCAGACTTTGAAAAGCCCAGATATCCTATCAGACCATCTGATTGTATTTCAGAATATACTTCTAAAAAAGGATGCTTTTGAAAACCATCGCATAAGACGGGGCGTGGTGGCTCACACCTATAATCCCAGAACTTTGGAAGGCCAAGACAGATGGATCATTTGAAATCGGGAGTTCAATACCAACCTGGCCAACATGGTGAAAACCCGTCTCTACTAAAAAAACAAAAACAAAAATTATCCAGACGTGGTGGCAGGCACCTGCAGCCCCAGCTACTCAGAAGGCTGAGGCAGGAGAATTGCTTGGAGAATTCTGGGAGGCAGAGGCTGCAGTTGAGTTGACATCAAGCCACTGCACTCTAGCCCTGGGCCACAGAGGGAGACTCGATCTCATGAAGAAAAGAAAAGAAAAAAAAAAAAAAGGCAGGCGGGGGCCTGTAATCCCGGAACTTTGAGAGGCCAAGGTAGGCAGATCATGAGGTCAGGAGTTCGAGACTGGCCTGACCAACATGGTGAAACCCTGTCTCTACTAAAAATACAAAAGTTAGCTGGGCTTGGTGGCACATGCCTGTGGTCTCAGCTACTCAGGAGGCTGAGGCAGGAGAATCACTTGAACCCGGGAGATGGAGGTTTCAGTGAGCCAAGATGGTGCTACTGAACTACAGCCTGGGACACAGAGTGAGATTCTGTCTCAAAAAAAAAAAGAAAGAAAGAAAGAAAAGAAAGAAAAGAAAAGAAAGAAAGAAAGAAAAAAAGAAAAGGAAAAAAAACAAACCATCAGATACCATTACCCCCCATTATCCCCTAAAAGAAATTAACAATGTTTCCTTAACAGCACTGAATATTCAATTAGTGTTCAAACGTTTCCAATTCCTTCATGAACTGTACGACTTTTTGTTGTGAAAATTTTCAATGTCACAACATGTCTAGAGGAACAGCATGATGAACCCCTGCAGGCCCTTTTCACTAGCTGTTGAGACTGTTGCATTTTATTGTTGATGCAAGAGTTTTACTAGTAGGTAAACATTGCTTTTAGCCATTCCAAATGTGTCATTATCCATTGCTTTGATTTCTTTTTAACAGTCTTTTTTTGTTTCTGTTTCAGGGTTTTTTGTTTTTGTTTTTGAGATGGAGTCTCACTCTGTTGCCCAGGCTGGAGTGCAGTGGCACGATCATGGCTCACTGCAGCCTCCACCTCCTAAACTCAAGCAATCCTCCCACTTTAGCCTCCTGAGTAGCTGGGACTACAGGAGTGCGCCACTACACCTGGCTAACTGAAAAAAGTTTTTTGTAGAGTTAGGGTCTCACTGTGTTGCCCAAGCTGGTCTCAAATTCCTGGACTCCAGCAATCCTTGTATCTTGGCCTCCCAAAGTGTTGTGATTATACGCATGAGCCATCGTGCCTGGCCAATAATCAGTCTTTGTACCAATGGACTTTTTCCAATGTCTTGGATTGTTATTGCTTTTTTTTTCCTTTTTCTTTTTTTTTTGAAAGAAAGGGGTAAATATTTTTTCTTGCTTCTTTTATATCCCTATACAATTTGTAATTACTCATTTGTTTAACAAATATTTCCTGAGCTGCTCCAGACATTGTAACTATTTTTCATATAAATCGTATTCACTTCATTTAATTAATTACTCAGTGTTTTATATCTATTGTGAGTGATTCCCTGCCAGTCTTGTGGTGCCTCCCCTCCACCACTGTGTTTTCTGACCTATCATTGGTGGCATGTAGAAAATGATTGATTCAGTTGGGTGTAGTGGCTTACGCCTGTAATCCCAGAACTTTGGGACGCCAAGGCAGGTGGATTGCCTGAGGTCAGGAGTTCGAGACCAGCCTGGTCAACAGGTGAAACCCTGTATCTACTAAAAAATTACAAAAATTGGCTGGGTGTGGTGGCTTATGCCTGGAATCCCAGCACTCTGGGAAGCCAAGGCAGTCAGATCACCTGAAGTCAGGAGTTCAAGACTAGCCTGGCCAACATGGTGAAACTCCATCTCTACTAAAAACATAAAAGCTGAGTGTGGTGGTGCTCACCTGTAATCCTAGCTATTCAGGAGGCTGAGGCAGGAGAATCACTTGAACCCGGGAAGCGGAGGTTGCAGTGAGTTGAGATTAAGCCATTGCATTCCAGCCTGGGCGACAGAGTGAGATTCCATCTTGAAAATAAAAAAGAAAGAAAATGATTGATTCGTGAATATTACTTTCATAACCAGACACCTCAGTGTTCTTTTTTTTTCTTTTCTTTTTTTTTTTTTTTTTTTGTTTGAGACGGAGTTTCGCTCTTGTTACCCAGGCTGGAGTGCAATGGCGCGATCTCGGCTCACCGCAACCTCCGCCTCCTGGGTTCAGGCAATTCTCCTGCCTCAGCCTCCCGAGTAGCTGGGATTACAGGCATGTGCCACCATGCTCAGCTAATTTTTTGTATTTTTAGTAGAGACGGGGTTTCACCAGGTTGACCAGGATGGTCTCGATCTCTCGACCTCATGATCCACCCGCCTCTGCCTCCCAAAGTGCTGGGATTACAGGCTTGAGCCACCGCGCCCGGCCCTTTTTTTTTTTTTTTTTTGTGAGGCTGAGTCTCACTCTCTTGCCCAGGCTGGAGTGCAATGGCACAATCTCAGTTCACTGCAACCTCCACCTGCTGGGTTCAAGTGAGTCTCCTGCCTCAGCCTCCCAAGTAGCTGGGATCACAGGCGCCTGCCACTATACCTGGCTAATTGTTTTGTATTTTTAGTAGAGACCGGTTTCACCATGTTGGCCAGGCTAGTCTTGAATTCCTAACCTCAGGTGATCCACCCGCCTTGGCCTCCCAAAGTGCTGGGATTACAGGCGTGAGCCACCACATCCAGCCCAAACATTCTTACTGGTCCTAATAGTTTCCCATGGGTTTTCTTTCTTTCTCTTTTCATTTTCTTTTCTTTTCTTTCCTTCTTTCTCTCTCTCTCTCTTTTTTTTTTTAGACATGTCTCATTCTGTTGCCCAAGCTGGAGGGCAGTAGCACCATCTCAGCTCACTGCGGCCTTGAACTCCCAGGTTCAATGATCCTCCTACCTCAGCTTCCCAAGTAGCTGGGACTACAGGTGTACACCACCATGCCCAGCTAATTTTTGTATTTTCTGTAGAGAGGGGGTTTGGCCATGTGGCCCAGGCTGGTCTCGAACTCCTGGCCTCAAGGGATCTGCTTGCCTTGGCCTCCCAAAGTGCTGAGATTACAGACATGAGCCACCATCCTATGAGTTTTCTAGGAAGACAGTCATATTACCTACAAGTGCTAATTCTGCCTCCTTGTTTCCAATATGTTTTGTTTTGCTTTTTTATTTCTATTTATTTTTGAGACGAGTGTCTCACTCTGTTGCCCAGGCTGGTGTGCAGTGCCGCGATCTTGGCTTACTGCAACCTCCACTTTCTGGGTTCAAGTGATGCTCGAGCCTCAACCTCCCGAGCAGCTGGGACTACAGGTGCCTGCCACCACATCTGGCTAATTTTTTTGTATTTTAGTAGATACAGGGTTTCACCATGTTGGCCAGACTGGTCTTGAGCTCTTGAACTCAAGCAATCTGCCCAGCCCGGACTCCCAAAGTGCTGGGATTACAGGCATGAGCCACGGCACCTGGCCTGTTTTGCTTTTAATTGTGGGGAAATACACACAATATAAAAGTGACTGTTAGGCCATGCCCAGTGGCTCACACCTGTAATCCAAGCACTTTGGAGGCCAAGGCGGGCAGATCACCTGAGGTCGGGAGTTTGAGACCAGCCTAACCAACATGGTGAAACCCTGTCTTAAAAAAAAAAAAAAGTGACTGTTGCAGCCATTTTAAGTGAACAATTCCATGGCATCGGTTGCATTCACAATGTTGTGCAAACCATCTGGCTACAGAACTTTTCCATCATTCCTAGCAGAAGCTCTGCACCCATGAAGCAAACCCTCCACATCCCAACCTCCCCCAGGCCCTGGCAAGCACCTGAGCTCCCTGGATATGCCAGACATCCTGAGCCTTCTTCAAGAATCTCTCTTGACTGGGAAGCTAGCTTTTCTTTTTTCTTTTTGTTTTTTTGGTTTTTTTAGATGGAGTTTTGCTCTTGTTGCCCAGGCTGGTGTGCAGTGGTGTGATCTGGGCTCACTGCAACCTCCGCCTCCTGGGTTCAAGTGATTCTCTTGAATGAGCTTCCCAAGTAGCTGGGATTAAAGGCACCCACCACCACTCCCAGCTAATTTTTGTATTTTTTAGTAGAGACGGGGTTTCACTATGTTGGCCAGCCTGGTCTCGAACTCCTGGCCTCAGGTGATGCACCTGTCTTGGCCTCCCAATGTGCTGGGTTGACAGGCATGAGCCACTGCGCCCGGTCAGTGATTTGCATTTTGAGCCATCTCTGTTTTTGCATTTCAAACAAATTCAAGGTCAAGTCTCACCTGGCATGGATATTATACTGCAGCCCCAACCTAGGGCCTGGATCTGGGGTCAACACCCCTGACCCCAGGTGCCAGAAGCCAACCTTCCTGCTCTCACATTTGAGAATTCGCCTCTCTTTCTCTGTTTGTTTGTTTGTTTGTTTGTTTTTGAGATAGAGTCTCCCTCTATAGCCCAGGCTGGAGTGCAGTGGGACGATCTCAGCTTACTGCAACCTCTGCCTCCTGGTTCAAGCAGTTTTCCTGCCTTAGTCTCCCTAGTGGCTAGGATTACAGACACGCGCCACCATGCCAAGCTAATTTTGTATTTTGGTAGAGATGGGGTTTCACCATGTTGGCCAGGCTGGTTTCAAACTCCTGACCTCGTGATCTGCCTGCCTTGGCCTCCCAAAGTGTTGGGATTATAGGTATGAGCCACCGTGTGCCTGGCCTTCTCTTTGAGCTCAGCCATGTGTTTATAACTGGGGGATCTGTGTCCACCTGGTTCATTCCTGTTGCTAAAACCCTCCGCGTTTTTTTCTCACTCTCCCACATAGCCTCTGACGGCAGCCTTTCCATTTACAGCGCAGAAATAATGGTGCCTACCTCCCCCAGACATGAGCTGGGACTGTAGGCTGGTGCGTCGCCTCTGAAAAGTGAATACGGAATGTATTCCGTGACCAGCTGAAACGCAAAGTCAGGCCACCGCTTAAGAGGATTCGAGGGCCGAGCGTGAATTTAGGATGACTACTAGGTAATCACACCTTCTCTTAACTGGCCTGCTTCTTTGCTGGGTTTTATTTTAAGCGCTTCGGAGCATTTGTGTTGCTTTTGTGATGCTTCTCTCATTGCTCCTTTTGCAGCCAAGCCCTCCCCCGGCTTATGCAAATGTGAGTCCCCCAGAAGGCAGCCCCCACACCAACTGCAAGGGACAGAGATAGTAAATTCCACAGCCAGGTTCTCGGTTTTGCCACAGGAGAGATAAGGCCTGGAGTTGGGGCTGGGGGTAGGGCACAAAGCCCCTCCTAAATTATCCCCACTACCCAGGGCCCAGCTCCGTTAGCTCTTCTGCAACAGACGACTCATTCCTTTGGACTGTTGTTACCAAACCGAACTCGGGTCTGCCCGCCTGGCACAGCAAAGCCTAATTCTGACATCAGGACTGCGGTGAAGAGAAAATGAAGTGTTTAGTGCAGGACTCCAAGCAAGGAGAATTGGGCAGCTCATGCTTAAAATCCAGACTCCCCAATGGCTTCCTGATGGCTTCTGGGTAAGGGTTTTTTTTTTTTTTTTTTTTTTTTTGAGACGGAGTTTCACTCTTGTTACCCAGGCTGGAGTGCAATGGCACGATCTCGGCTCACGGCAACCTCTGCCTCCTGGGTTCAGGCAATTCTCCTACCTCAGCCTCCTGAGTAGCTGGGATTACAGGCATGCACCACGATGCCCAGCTAATTTTTTGTATTTTTAGTAGAGACGGGGTTTCACCATGTTGACCAGGATGGTCTCGATCTCTTGACCTCGTGATCCACCCGCCTCGGCCTCCCAAAGTGCTGGGATTACAGGCTTGAGCCACCGTGCCCGGCTTGGGTAAGGGTTTTTAAAGATGGGGAGGGGCTGGGCACGATGGCTGATGCCTGTAATCCTAGCACTTTGGGAGGCTGAGGAGGGCAGATCACTTGAGGCCAGGACTTCAAGACCAGCCTGTTGACATGGTAAAACCCTGTCTTTTTTTTTTTTTTTTTTGAGACAGTCTTGCTCTTGTTACCCAGGCTGGAGTGCAGTGGCATGATCTTGGCTCACTGCAACCTCTGCCTCCTGTGTTCAAGAGATTCTCCTGCCTCAGCCTCCCCAGTAGCTGGGATTACAGGCGTGTACCATCATGCCCGGCCAATTTTTGTATTTTTAGTAGAGACAGGGTTTCTTCATATTCGTCAGGCTGGTCTCGAACTCTCAACCTTAGGTGGTCTGCCCATCTCAGCCTCTTAAAGTGCTAGGATTACAGGCGTGAGCCACTGCACCCAGCCGAAACCCTGTCTTTACTAAAAATACACAAAATTAGCCAGGCGTGGTGGCTCGCACCTGTAAGCCCAGCTAATCAGGAGGCTGAGACAGGAGAATCACTTGAACCCGGAGGTGGAGGTTGCAGTGAGCTGAGATTGCACCACTGAACTCCACCCTTCCAGCCTGGGCAACATAGCCTGACTCCATCTCAAAAAAAAAAAAAAAAAAAAAAAATCAGGGTCAGTGCAGATATAATTAGTTAAGGGTCTTGAGATGAGGTCGTATTGGATTTAGGGTGGTCTCTAAACCCAATGACAGAGGAGAAGACAGAGACGCAGAGAGGAGACGGCTGGGTGACAAGGGAGACAGAGCCTGGAGCAACACAGCCTCAAAGTGAGGATGCCGGAGCCGCCGGAGCCACCAGAGCCTAGAAGGGGCAGGAAGGATCTCCCCCAGAGTCCTTGGAGGGAGTGTGGCCCTGCAGACACCTGAATCTCAGACCTGTGACCTCTGGAACAGTGAGAGAATCAAGTTCTGTGATTGAAGCCCCCTGATCTGTGATACTTTGTGATGGCAGCCTCAGGACACTATCCAGCTGGCACGAGGCGGCATTAGGATTTGAACTGAGATGGCTGATCATCTGGATTGGGTCATTCTTGTCATACTCAACTAAAACAGCATCGAGAGGCCAGGGTAGAAACACTGACACAAAACACTGCCCCAAAAATGTACTTCTCTGCAAGCCCCAAGGCTGGCACTGCCTCCTATAACCTGAGACCAGTTTTCTCTACGCTGCTGAGATAACTCACTACAACGCTAGGACTAATTTTGCTCCTTCCATCACCTGTCAATCAGAGCTTCCCAGGTTCCCTTCCTGGGAACCTCACTAGAATCCAGAATCTTTCTCAAAGAGCAGTATGTGCCAGGCGCAGTGTCTCATGAGTGTAATCTCAGCACTTTGGGAGGCTGAGGCAGGACGATTCCTAGAGGACGGGAGTTCAGGACCAGTCTGGGCAACATGATAAGACCTTATCTCTACAAAAACAAAATTGGGCCAGGTGCGGTGGCTCACGCCTGTGATCCCAACACTCTGGGAGGCTGAGGCGGTGGATCACCTGAGGTCAGGAGTTGGAGACCAGCTTGGCTAACACGGCAAAACCCTGTCTCTACTAAAAATACAAAAAATTACCTGGGTGTGGTGGTAGGCGTCTATTATCCCAGCTACTCGGGAGGCTGAGGCAGGAGAATTGCTGGAATCCGGGAGGTGGAGGTTGCAGTGAGCCAAGATCTCGCCATTCCACTCCAGCTTGGGCAACAAGAGTGAAACTCCATCTCAAAAACAAACAAACAAACAAACAAAACAAAGAAAATTAGCCGGCCTGGTGGTGTGTGCCTATAGTCCCAGCTACTTGGGAGGCTGAGGCAGGAGGAGCATTTTAGTCTGGGAATTCCAGGCTGCAGTGAGCTATGATTGAGCCACTGCGCTCCAGCGTAGGCAACAGAGTGAGAGACCCTGTCTCACAAATAATAATAATTCAAAGAGCATACGTCATAACGTTCCCCCCACCAACTACAAAACCTACAGCCTCCATTTTGTTCTTGGACATGCCCAGTCAGCGTGGATGCCCCAAATTACAGTTCTGTCTTCCCACCTAAAACATTTTATTGTAATTTATTTATTTTGAGACGGAGTCTCACTTTGTTGCCCAGGCTGGAGTGCAGTGGCGTGATCTTGGCTCACTGCAACCTCCGCCTCCCAGGTTCAAGTGATTCTTGTGCCTCAGCCTCCCGAGTAGCTGGGATTACAGGTGTGAGCCATCACACCTAGCTAATTTTCATATTTTTGGTAGAGATTGGGTTTCACCTGTTGATCAGGCTGGTGTTGAACTCCTGACCTCAAGTGATGCGCCCTCCTCAGCCTCCCAAAGTGTAGAGAATACAGGCATGAGTCACCCCACTCTGCCCAAATAAAACATTTTAACTTCAGAGATTCATCTCTGCATTTTCTTTCTTTTCTTTTCTTTTCTTTCTTTTTTTTTTTTTTTTGAGATGCAGTCTTTCTCTGTCGCCCAGGCTGGAATACAGTGGCACAGTCTTGGCTCCCTGCAACCTCCGCTTCCTGGATTCAAGCGATTCTCCTGTCTCAGCCTCCCAAGTAGCCAGGGCTACAGGTGTGCTCAAGGTGATCCACCCTTCTTGGCCTCCACTCGGCCATGCATTTTTATCGTGACGTTCACAGAACCCTGATTTACCAAATCAGAGTGGACACAGGTTTTGAGCTCCTCGATGCTGAAAAGAACCCCCAAGAATCGAGCCTCTTACCTCTGGGATGCTACATGCAAAATTCTCCCCCTTTTCCAAATATCCCAGGCCCCTCCCTGTGTCCCCTCGGCATCCCCTCGGCCTGCAGGCTAAGCCCCCGAGCCTGTGGCCTGGAAGGGGCTGCCCTGGGCAGGAGATGAGAAAAGCCCTGGCCGCTTCTTCTGGGCACTCTTCCTGGACTGTGACAAGGGACCCTCGCGGCTGGACGGGCAGGGGCTTAGGCTGAGTGTGTTTTCTCCTTGCAGTTCAGGGTGAGGTCTGGATTCGCCACGACTGTGGCCTGCAGGGCTTGTGGCCAGCGGGCTCCCAGGAGGCCCTGCTAGGTGGTACTTAAGTGAGTAATAAATGGGACGGACTGTCTGCTGGGGGGATCTATGACAGTTCCATATCTTACAGAATGGAAACTGTCGGATAGATATGGGGCCTGCCTGGGAGTGGGGGCCTCCTGGGAGCAGCTGTTATCGTGCTGCAGCAGTCACGGCCCCCACCACCCAGGCAGGCCTTGGCCACACTCACGGCGGGGAAGCACCCAGGCCCATACCTCAAGGGCTCCAGGCCGTCCAGCCCGATCTGCCTGATCAGTTTCACAGCAGCCTCTCTCCTCCTCCCTGGGAAAGGCTGGACCCCAGAATCATGTGCCGACTCAGCGGATTCAGAGGGAGCCCCACTTCACTGGCTCTAGGATAATCCTCTCCAAGCAGGACCAAGGCCAGGAAGTGTGTTTCTTTACTTCTTCCTCTTTTCAAAATGGCTTTATTTAGGCTCGGCATAATGGCTTACACCTGTAATCCCAGCACTTTGGGAGGCTGAGGCTGGTGGATCACTTGCACTCAGGAATTCAAGACCAGCCTGGCCAAAATGGCGAAACCCCATTTCTGCTAAAAATACAAAAATTAGCTAGGCATAGTAGTGCATATCTGTAATCCCAGCTACTCAGAAGGATGAGGCAGGAGAATTGCCTGAAGCCAAGAGGCAGAGGTTGCATTGAGCCAAGATCACTCCACTGTACTTCAACATGGGCAACAGAGCCAGACTTGGTATCAAAAAAGAGACAGGGTCTCACTCTGTCACCCAGGCTGGAGTGTGGTGGCGCAATCACAGCTCACTGCAGCCTCAAAAATCCTTGGCCCAAGCAATCCTCCTGCCTCAGCCTCCTCAGTAGCTGAGACTACAGGAGCACATCACCACAACTCTGCTAATTTTTGTATTTTTTGTAGAGATGGGGTCTCGCTCTGTTGACCAGGCTGGTCTCAAATTCCTGGTCTCAAGCGATCCTTCCACCTCAGCCTCCAGCCTCCAAAGCACTGAAGTTACAGGTGTTACCCGTCATACTTAGTCTGCACTTGAAGCTTTTGAACGGCTTACTGCTTGATGTCCAGAAACGGCCAAATTCCCAGTATTGGTGCTTTCGCTCTTGTCACTTCGTCACCTCCACTTGCTCATCCTTGGGGACTTCCACACTGGATAGAGGACCCAAAGCTGTCTTCCTGCTCACACGCGCTCCTTGTCAGGGGGCAGTAGGCTGCATATTTGAGTTGCTAACTGATAAGAAGGAATACAGCTGGAGTCAGAGAAGACCAATTATTTTTATTAAAAAAAAAAAAAAAAAGAAGAAGGAATACAGTAATGATGGGAGGGGGTCCCCGAAGACTTAGTTAACACAGTGAAGCTGGCTGGGCACCGTGGTTCACTCCTATAATCCCAGCACTTCGGGAGGCCGAGATGAGCAGATCACTTGAGGCCAGGAATTCGAGACCAGCCTGGTCAACACAGTGAAATCCTGTATCTACTAAAAATATAAAAATCAGCTGTGCGTGGTGGTGCACACCTGTAATCCCAGCTACTTGGGAGGATGAGGCAGGAGAATCATTTGGACCTGGGAGGCGAAGGTTGCAGTGAGCCAATGTCATGGCTCTGAGCTCTAGCCTGGCGACAGAGTGAAACTCCATCTCAAAAAATAAATAAATAAAAAATAAACACAGTGAAGCTGCTGGGCCCTCACGCAGGGTACTCACGGTAGGAGCAAATGCCCCCAAGGCCTATTTCTGCAGTAAGGAAGGTGTCAGCCCAAACTGAAGAGAGAGAGACAATTGCCAGGTTCCCTGAGACATGACTGTATTCAAAATCAAACAAGCAATCTTGATAAAAAAGACAGGGAAGCAGCTGGGCACGGCAGCTCATGCCTGTAATCCCAGCACTTTGGGAGGCCGAGGCGGGTGGATCATCTGAGGTCAGGAGTTCAAGACCAGCCTGGCCAATGTTGTAAAACCCCATCTCTACTAAAAATACAAAATTAGGCCAGGTGTGGTGGCTCATACCTATAATTGCAGTACTTTGGGAGGCCAAGGCAGGTGGATCACCCGAGGTTGGGAGTTCGAGACCAGCCTCACCAACATGGAGAAACTCTGTCTCTATCAAAAATACAAAATTAGCCAGGTGTGGTGGCGCATGCCTGTAATCCCAGCTACTCGGGAGGCTGAGGCAGGAGAATCGCTTGAACCTGGGAGGCAGAAGTTGCAGTGAGCCGAAGTTGTGCCATTGTACTCCACCCTGGGTAACAAGAACTAAACTCCACCTAAAAAAAAAAAAAAAAAAAATTAGCCAGGCAGAGGGGTGTGCCTGTAGTCCCAGCTACTCAGGAGGCTGAGGCAGGAGAATCACTTGAACCTGGGAGGCAGATGTTGTAGTGAGCTGAGGTCATGCCACTGCACTCCAGCCTAGGCAACAGAGTGAGACTTGGTCTCAAAAAACAAACAAACAAAAAACCAGGGTAGCACCAGATAAGGTAAGGCTTTGGGAGGCAATGGGAACGGTGAATTCAGAGTCTGCATGAGCAAATTAGGTTTACACAGTTCTGCATGGCAGAGGATGGGAATTTTCTGAAAAACCCAGGAGAAAATTATATTTAGATGTTATATTCTAAATTCATCCTCTGGGATCCTGTGACTGTGTCTGTAAAACTCGACGAGAAGTCTTTTATTTCCTTCATCCATTCATGGGTCCTGTCAAATATCTGTGGATCATAAAGTGTCCCACACTCAAGAAAATTGTGGCATGGACCCTGAAGCGTTTCTCCTCCCGTGCGGGAGGGAAGACTCGGGATAAACCGCAGGGTGGCCAGACAGAGGAAGCACCTACCAGGAGTGCACAGGGTGTGAAGGAGCAGCACAGCATGCCCCTCCCCAGCCTTGTGTTTTGAGATGGAGTCTCACTCTGTTGCCCAGGCTGGAGTGCAGTGGTGTGATCTTGGCTCACTGCAACCTCCACCTCCTGGGTTCAAGCAATTCTCCTGTCTCAGCCTGCCAAGTAGCTGGGATCACAGGTGTGTGCCACTATGCCTGGCTAATTTTTCTATTTTTAGGAGAGGTGGGATTCACCATGTTGGCCAGGCTGGTCTCAAACTCCTGACCTCAGGTGATCCACCTATCTCGGCCTCCCAAAGTGTTGGAATTATAGGCATGAGCCACTGCGCCCGGCCAGCATGCCCTTTACAACATACATTGGCAGGGCTGTGTGGTGGCTCAACCATATGAATCCTTTGGGAGGCCAAGGTAGGTGGATTGCCGGTGGCCAGGAGTGCGAGATCAGCCTCAGCAACATAGGGAGATGCCCTGTATCTAAACAATTTTTAAAAGACTAGCCAAGGGTAGTGGTGCACACCTGTAGTCCCAGCTACTTGGGAGGAGGAGGTAGGAAGATTGCTTCCCCAGGAGGTCGAGGCTGCAGTGAACTGTGATCATGCCACTGTACTCCAGCCTGGGTGACAGAGGGAGACCCTGCCTAAAACAAACCAACCAATAAACAAACAAAAATAAACAAAAAAACATCCAGTGTTTCCAATAATCAGGACCCATGATGACTCCATGGACATTAGTGCAGCAGCCACATAAAGGCAGGACACGGCCTGCTCTGCTGCGACATCCAACCATCCACAGCCACACAGCCACTTAGCGCCCAGGCCAGAGTCCTGGTCTGGGACAAAGGCCAGTGATCTTCCCAACACTGCGTGCGCAGGAATCACACACATGTATACACACAGGTAGACACATGAATGAACATGCAACCCCTGTTCCACGCCATCCTCTGTGCTTCCCAGAGAGGTAGGCACAGTCTCACATTCACACACCCTGCTCTGTGGTCTCAAGCCTTTCTTTTATCGATTGATTGATACAGTCTCACTCTGTTGCCAGGCTGGAGTGCAGCGACAGGTTCTTGGCTCACTGCAACCTCCCACTCCCCGGTTCAAGCGATTCTCCTTTTTCAGCCTCCCAAGTAGCTGGGATTACAGGCACATGCCATACGCCCAGCTAATTTTTGTATTTTTAGTACAGATGGTGTTTCACCATGTTGGCCAGAATGGTCTCAATCTCCTGACCTCGTGATCTGCCTGCCTCAGCCTCCCAAAGTGCTGGGATTACAGGTATGAGCCATTGCGTCCGGCCTTCTATTTTTATATTTATTTTTTGGAGATAGAGTCTCACTCTGTCACCCAGGCTGGAGCACAGTGGCACAATCATGGCTCACTGCAACCTCTACCTCCCAGGTTTAAGCAATTCTCCCACCTCAGCTTCCTGGGTAGCTGGGATTACAGATGTCTGTCACCACACCCAGCTAATTTTTTGTATTTTAGTAGAGACGGGGTTTCGCCATGTTGGCCAGGCTGGTCTCGATCTCCTGACCTCAAATGATCCATTTGCCTGGACCTTCCAAAGTGCTGGGATTATAGGTGTGAGCCACCGCGCCCAGCCCATCTCAAGCATCTCAAATGCCTTCTGCATTCCTATCACTCAGCACGCACCCTTTCTAGGGAGCCTCTTTTGTCCAATACACAGATCCTGTTGTCAGACAATGGATTCCAATTTTGGGATTGAAAAAGTAAGATTCCCATTAGTAATGCAGGGAGAACACAAAACCAGTGTGGGGCTACATACTAAGATAAAGAAATCAGCTCCTAACAGGATCTCTCTGTTAGAAAAGTAACCAGAAGGTGGGCCAGGTATGGTGGCTCACGCCTGTAATCCCAGCACTTTGGGAGGCCGAGGCGGGTGGATCCCGAGGTCAGGAGTTCCAGACCAGCCTGGCCAGTATGGTGAAACCCCGTCTCTACTAAAAATACATAAATTAGTTGGGTGTGGTGACAGGCGTGGTGGCAAACGCCTGTAGTACCAGCTACTCAGGAGGCTGAGGCAGGAGAATTGCTTGAACCCAGCCGGCGGAGGTTGCAGTGAGCCGAGATCACACCATTGCACTCCAGCCTGGGTAACAAAGCGAGACTCTGTCTCAAACAAACAAACAAACAAACAAACAAACAAACAAAAAAAGGAAAAAAGAAAAGTAACCAGAAGGAAACATGCAGCAGTGTTAACCCCAGGTTTGCTGTGGCGCTGGAAGTCACAGATGATCTTTCTTTTCTTTTTTCTTTTTGAGACAGAGTCCTGCTCTGTCACCAGGCGCCAGGCTGCAGTGCAGTGTCGCGATCTCGGCTCACTGCAACCTCCGCCTCCTGGGTTGAAGCAATTCTCCCGCCTCAGCTTCCCGAGTAGCTGCGACTACAGGCGTGTGCCACCACGCCCAGCTAATTTTTGAATTTTTTAGTAGAGACGGGGTTTTACCATGTTAGCCAGATGGTTTCAATCTCTTGCCCTCGTGATCTGCCCGCCTTGGCCTCCCAAAGTGCTGGGATTACAGGCTTGAGCCACCGCGGACTGGCCGCTTTTCTTTTGTTCTTGAGATTATTTCTCAGATGATTCAGCTGCCTCGGCCTCCCAAAGTGGTGGGATTACAGGCAGGAGCCACTGCACCCGGCCAGGGACTGTTTTTGTTATTATTGTTGTTGTTTTTCAGACAGGGAGGGTCTCACTCTCTCTCCCAGGTTGGAGTGTGGTGGTGCAATCACAGCTCACTGCTGCTTTGAGCTCCTGGGCTCAAGTGATCCTTCCACCTCAGCCTCCCCAATAGCTGGGAGTACAGGTGCGTGCCACTACGCCCAGCTAGAGGCAGGGACAGTTTGTGAACAGAGTCACCATGCAGGGTGAACTCTCTCTCCCTGATGACCTTATCCAAGTCCTTCTGGAGGGCAGGACCTGGGGAGGGACCCATGCTCTGAAGCCCCAAAGCTCTCTCTGATGGAAACCGTCCAGTGATGGGCACGTCTTCATCTCTCCAGGAGCCCAGTGGCTACTCCAGATTTGCGGGTGCCTCCTTGGAGGGACTGCCAGAACACTGACACACTCCAACCCCTGGAGACAAGAGGCGGGGACAGGAGCTGATCCCTTGAACTTTGTCAAAAGGAGTAGAGGCTGGGCGCGGTGGCTCACGCCTGTAATCTCAACACTTTGGGAGGCTGAGGCAAGCAGATCACGAGGTCAGGAGATCAAGACCATCCTAATCAACATGGTGAAACCCCATCTCTACTAAAAATACAGAAATTAGCTAGGCATGCTGGCATGCGCCTGTAATTCCAGCTACTCAGGAGGCTGAGGCAGGAGAATTGCTTGAACCCGGGAGGCGGAGGTTGCAGTAAGCCAAGATCACGCCACTACACTCCAGCCTGGTGACAGAGCAAGCCTTTGTCTCAAAAAAAAAAAAAAAAAAAAAAGGCGGGGCGCGGTGACTCATGCCTGTAATCCCAGCACTTTGGGAGGCTGAAGTGGCGGATCACCTGAGGTCAGGAGTTCGAGACCAGCCTGACCAATACGGTGAAACCCCATCTTTAAAAATTTTTTTTTTTTAAAAAAGGAATAGCCAAAAATAACCGGAAAAGATAGCCCCCAGAGCCTCAAGCAAAGGAGCTCATCTGAACAAACTGTGGGGTTTTCTCTTTCTCCAGCAAGGCTAAAGCCACAGCCCTCAGCCCTGCCTGTGGTGCCCACCTGAAGCAAACAGAGTGACTGCCAGCCACAGTGACGTTCTGCATTGCTGTAGGTTTCAGGATGGAATGGAGCAGCGTGGGTGCTCTCACTAAGGTCGACAAGGACATAAATGACGGATCTGGCCAGCAGCCAGGTCACAGGGCCCGTGGCAGATGGTGGGCTCTGGGGCAGTGGCCAGGCACCCTCTTGGGGGCCATTTGTCAGCACCAAGGAGGCCGCAGGGACATGGCTGTGGGTCTGCCAAGAAAAGGAGCCACAGGCAGGCTGGGGCATGGTGCTGTGGCTGGGCTTGGCGGGGGGGTGCCTGGTGGCCAACACCAGCATGTTTCTGCAAATCTCAGAAGGGGTCCAGGGGAGGCAGGCTGGGGTAGCTGAGGGTGGGGAGCTGTGCAGACCCTGGCCCTTCAGAGGAGGACAGCAGGCGGCTCCCCCTGGCCCTGCTCCTTCGGCCTCTGCCAGGAGGAACTGAGCCCTGTCCTGCCCAATGGCACCAGCTTATCCAAGTGCTTCTGGAGGGCAGGGGAGAACTTAACTTACCCAGGGAGGGTCTCCTATTTGAGGAGGTGGTGTTTTGTGAACAAACTGCCTCTGAAGCCAGTGGGTGACTGCACATACCAGGAGGGGTTTTCTTCATCACTTAGTTAAGACATCACTTCGTTACGGATTTCCAGTGGACAGGCAGCCAACTTAATGACACTGGGTTGTGAAACACTCCAATTTCTTTCTTTCTTTTTTCTTTTCTGAGACAGAGTCTCACTCTGTCCCCCAGGCTGGAGGGCAATGGCGCGATCTCGGCTCACTGCAACCTCCACCTCCTGGGTTCAAGCAATTCTCCAGCCTCAGCCTCCCGAGTAGTTGGTATTACAGGTACCTGCCACCATGCCCAGCTAGGTTTTATATTTTTAGTAGAGACAGCATTTCACAATATTGGTCAGGCTGGTCTCAAACTCCTGACCTCAGGTGATTTGCCCACCTTGGCCTCCCAAAGTGCTGGGATTACAGGCCTGAGTCACTGCGCCTGGCCAATTTTTGTATTTTTTTAAAGGAGACAGGGTTTTGCTCTGTTGGCCAGGCTAGTGTGGAACTCCCGGCCTGAAATGATCCACCAGCCTCGGCCTCCCAAAGTGCTAGGGTTACAGGTGTGAGCAACCACGCCCAGCCCCTAACACTCCGATTTCATAAACACCATCATAGGGAAGGAACAGTCTTAGAGTGAGTAGATGGCTGGGTGCAGTGCCTCATGCCGGTATTCCCAGCATTTTCAGAAGCTGAGGGAGGAAGATTGCTTGAGCCCAGGAGTTCAAGACCAGCCTTGGCAATATAGTGAGACCCTGTCTCTACAAGAAGGCATGGTAGTGTGTACCAGGTATCCCAGCTACTTGGGAGACTGAGGTGGGAGGAGCACTTGAGCCCAGGAGCTTGAGGCTGCAGTGAGCTATGATCATGCCACTGCACTCCAGCCTGGGTAATAGAGTGAGACCCCCAATTCTAAAAGAAAATAGAAAGAATAAGGCCAGGCGTGGTGGCTTATGCCTGTAATCCCAGCACTTTGGGAGGCCAAGGCAGGCGGATTACCTGATGTCAGGAGTTCGAGACCAGCCTGGCCAACATGGTGAAACCCTGTCTCTACTAAAAATACAAAAATCAGCCGAGTGTGGTGATGGGCACCTATAATCCCAGCTACTCAGGAGGCTGAGGCAGAAGAATGGCTTGGACCCGGGAGGTGGAGGTTGCAGTGAGTAGAGATCATGCCACTGCACTCTAGCCTGGGTGACAGAGTGAGACCCTGTCTCAAAAAGAAAGAGAAAGAAAGAAGGAAGGATGGGAGGGAGGGAGGGGGAGAGAGTAGTAGGCCTGGTGTGGTGGCTTACATTTGTAATCCCAGCACTTTGGGAGGCCGAGGCGGTGGATCACCACCAGGTCAGGAGTTTGAGACCAGCCTGGCCAGCATGGTGAACCCCATCTTTACTAAAAATACAGAAAATTAGCTGGGCATGGTGGTACGTGCCTGTAGTCCCAGCTATTTGGGGAGGCTGAGGCAGGAGAATCGCTTGAAGTAGGCAGGTGGAGGTTGCAGCGAGCCGAGATCGCGTCACTGCACTCCAGCCTGGAAGACAGAGTAAGACTCTGTATCAAAAAAAAAAAAAGAGTGGAACATGTTTTGCATGGCAGCCTTGCAGTTTACACTCACTGCTCTGGAACCGCCCCCCACCCCCACCCCACACACACGCCTGCTGTTATCTCCACGTGACACAGGGGAGCCAAGGGCCCTCTCTAGCATTTTCTTCATCCTGAGGTGCTGGACAGCTCTCTCTCCTCCTCAAGCTCTCTCGGAAGCCGGATCTGCTCAGCTGCCCTCCTTCCCCAGGGACATGTCAGACTGCACAGTGCCTGCTGCAGAGCAGAGAGCGTTTGCTGCTGCAGTTTGTGTTTTGGCGGGGTGGGGGAGCCTCTGTCTCAAGGCTGAGATCAGGAGCTCAGAGTCAAGCCAGCCAGGGGTGATGCCCTGGATGTCCTCCCTAGATCTGACTAGCTTTTTCTTTTTCTTTTCTTTTTTGACATGCAGTCTCACCCTGTCACCCAGACTGGAGTGCAGTGGCACAATCTCAGCTCACTGCAACCTCCACCTCCCAGATTCAAGCAATTCTTCTGCTCAAGCCTCCTGAGTAGCTGGGATTATAGGAGCCGGTCACCACGCCTGGCTAATTTTTGTATTTTTAGTAGAGACGGGGTTTCACCATGTTGGCCAGGCTGGTCTTGAACTCCTGACCTCAGGTGATCCATCCATCTTGGCCTCCCAAAGTGCTGGGATTGTAGGCATGAGCCACCGTGCCCAGCCTGACTGGCTTTTTTGATTTACCATCTTAAATGGTGATGAATTGCTCTCCCTGAGGGAATGGCAATTGAGAAATAGGTCGTTGAGAGGAGGGTGACCAATAAGAAGGCAGGCTGTGAGGAGGGCGCGGGGCTGTAGGTGGAGGAGGGAGCCCGCTGGAGTTCAATGCCATTGTGGCAAGGTCACCCTGTCCCCAGAGGGAGAGGCGCCCTCAGAGACCCACACTCATCCACAGGCAGTAAGGAGGACAGAGGAAAATTCCCGTTGTCAGAGGAAGCCAGGTTACTCCAAGGCCACCTTTTACCATTTTTGTGTCGGGAGTTCGTCCAAACTAGCACATTGGTGAAGCTTCCGGGGTGCAACTGCTCAGCTCGCAAGGACACGGTCTGGCCAGGGCACCCCCAGCAGGTCAACCCACCAGCCCTGCACAGTAGGGAGACTTCCACCACCTAGTGGCCATAAGAAAATCCATCCACCCTCAGCAGAGCCTGGCGCTGGGAGACTCGGGCAGTTGCTGCGTCCCTGATGGTCTCTCCCTCTCTGGCAGTGTTAGGATCCAGAGAGGTACCTGGAAAGCCGGGTGGGGGCGGGGAGGGCTACAGGGGAGTTCACCTGGCCTGGCCCGCCTCCCTTGTCTACCCAGCTCGCAGGATTCTGACAATAGTTCGCTGGGAAGGAAAATCTTTGCAAGGAAGAGTTTCTAACTGTAGCATGCTTGCAAACTAGAATATTAATTTGTTGAGAACGATTCTGACGTGCGTGATATATCATATTGCAAGGAAAACTGCTCAAAGCATTGTAACACAGTAACCAATATGAATACATCTCACACTAGATGAATTAGTTCTTTGAACACAGGATATGTGACCCTTTCCTTTGTTCCCTGGTAAAGAGTGCTTTCTAATTTGTCTTTAACCTATAGTAAACATACACTAGCCGCCTAGTTAGTTTACCTTTAACTAATGAAAGAACACAGAGCATCCCTTGTAAAACTTGTCACTGAAAGTAAAGGATAAATACGTGGGTCACAGTCTACTCTGGGCTTTCAGCTGGGAATGCTGGGAGATCCCTGATGGCCCCCCACCTTTTACTTAATATGTGTCTGTTTCTTAATTCCTTCAGTGCCCCCTGGCTTGGGGTCTCCACGGCTGAGCTAGTCTCAGCATTAATTTTTTTCTCTTTGGTAGAGAAGTGGGCTGGTCTCAAACTCCTGGCCTCAAGTGATCTTCCTGCCTCAGTCTCCCGAGTAGCTGGGCACATCAGCACGACTGGCCAATTTTTAAAATTTTTCTTGTAAAGGCGGGGTCTTGCCCTGTTGCCCAGACTGGTCTTCAACTCCTAGCCTCAAGCAATCCTCTCACCTCAGCCCCTCAAAGTGCTGGGATACAGGTGTGAGCCACTGGGCCCGGCCCCTACGATACTATTTTAGTTCTAAAGATATCTGCATTACTTTTTTTTTTTTTTTTTGAGATGGTGTCTCACACTCTTGTCATCCAGGCTGGAGTGCAGTGGCACGATCTCGGCTCACTGTAACCTCCACCTTCCCGGTTTAAGCGATTCTCCTGCCTAAACCTCCTGAGTAGCTGAGATTACAGGTGTCCACCACCACACCCGGCTAATTTTTGTATTTTTAGTAGAGACAGGGTTTCACCATGTTGGCCAGGCTTAAACTCCTGACTGCAGATGATCCACCCGCCTCTGCCTCCCAAAGTGCTGGGATTACAGGCGTGAGCCACGATGTCCAACCGGGAGCTTTTGAGACAGACTCTCGTTCTGTCATCCAGGTTGGATTGCACTGCGCACCACTCCTCAGAGTCACTGCAGGACTGAATGAAGGGAGAGGGCAAGCAGGCAAGATACTCTCAGGCTTCCTTCAGAGCCCATTTCGTTTCACTCGGGCTTCTGCTAGTACCCGCGTGCTCTGGGATGCTGGTTTGAGCAGGAAATCCCAGCAGCTATTTCCAAAGCTGGTGGCAGAGTTTAGAAGCATCTCAACTTAACACGAACCCTGCCTCCTCACACTCAGCTCCTTCATCTTTTCAGATCCGCGCCCTGCAGACAGAGCTGTGTGGGCAAGGGAGCCCATTCCCCAACCCTGTCGTTCTGCTGCCCTTGGTGGACTTCAACTCTCCCAGGTCCCCAGGCTCAGCACCGAATGCACCAGGGAAGGTCAAGAGGAGGGCGCTGAGGGGACCTCCCCAAGGGGGAGAAAAGGCAGCAAAGAGCCCTGCCCCGCTCTGCTCGCCAAGTCACCTGGTCTCCAGAGTCCCTTGAGGAAAAATCCTTTGATGTCCCAGGGAGCTCAAGCATGTTTCTATGGCGACCCACCAAAAAGTAATGTCGAGGCCGGGTGCGATGGCTCACGCCTATAATCCTAGCACTTTGGGAGGTCAAGGCGGGTGGATCACTTGAGGCCAGGAGTTTGAGAACAGCCTGTAAACATGGTAGAACCTCATCTCTACAGAAACATGCAAAATTAGCCAGGTGTGGTGGTGCATGCCTGTAATCCCAGCTACTTGGGAGGTTGAGGCAGGAGGATCACTTGAACCCAGGAGGCGGAGGTTGCAGTGAGCCAAGATGATGTCACTGAACCCCAGCCTGGGCGGTAGAGTGAGACTCCATCTCAAAAAAAAAAAAAAAAAGAAAGAAAGAAATTAGAAGCAACAGAAATCAGCACATGGAATGATGGAGTCTTGCGTGTGTCCCAAGGGGTAACACAATGCCTCAGCAACTGCTCAGACAGATGGCGGCTGAGAAGGCTGGATGGAGAGCGGCCAGCCTGGACAGTCGGCTGTGAAGACTCCATGCTGCCCCATGCCCTGCAGGCCCCAGCGAGGTGGGCAGCACCGAAACCCACAAGGCTCAGCCTTTGATGTAGAAGCAGCCCCCAAGCTAGAAGGAAGTGTGTGATGAAGCAGTTCAGCTCAGAGAAGGTTGTGCTTCTAAAAGAATGGCCACACCAGCACTGTGTTTAAACTCACAACCTAATCCAAACATGGTCTGGTGAGAACGCAGGCAGAACAAGTCCACCGTGTCCCGGCCCACGCACGAGCAGGCCAACTGTTCGACCCACACAATTATTCAGCCGCGGGAACACCTGTAATCCCATCCACCCTGGGAGAGTCTTTTTTGCTTTTTTTTTTTTGAGATGGAGTTTTGTTCTGTCACCCAGGCTGGAGGGCAGTGGCTTGATCTCGGCTCACCGCAACCTCCACCTCCCGGGTTCAAGCGATTCTCCTGCCTCAGCCTCCTGTGTAGCTGGGATTACAGGCACGCGCCACCAGGCCCAGCTAATTTTTGTATTTCAGTAGAGACGGGCTTTCACCATGTTGGTCAGTCTGGTCTCAAACTCCTGACCTCATGATCTGCCCACCTCAGCCTCCCAAAGTGCTGGATTACAGGCGTGAGCCATCGTGCCTGGCCAGGTTTCTTTAAAAGATTTTAGTCAGGCTTCTGGCATTTTCCTATAATATTCTAGGTAGAATTATAGGGCAATTTGGTATAAATTAGATGTTTAAGGCTGGGCATGGTGGCTCATGCCTTAATCCCAGCACTTCAGGAGGTCGAGGTGAGTGGATCACCTGAGGTCAGGAGTTTAAGACCATCCTAGCCAACATGACAAAACCCCATCTTTACTAAAAATACAAAAAATTAGCCAGGTGTGGTGGCGGGTGCCTGTAATCTCAGCTACTTGGGAAGCTGGGGCAGAAAATCGCTTGAACCCAGGAGGCAGAGATTGCAGTGAGCGGAGATTGCACTGCACTCCAGCCTGGGCGACAGAGTGAGACTCCGTCTCAAAAGCAAAACAAAACAACAAAACAACAAAAACAAATGAGATGTTCAGTCTGAGTAGGCAATGAACAAGAAAACCCAGAATACGGGTTTTAAGAGAGGGGGTCTTGCTTTGTAGCCCAGGCTGGCCTCGAATTCCTGGTCTCAAGTGATCCTCCTGCCTCAGCCTCCCAAGGAGCTGGGATTACAGGCATGAGTCATGACATTCAATTCCTTAATGTGTTTAAAATGCTGATAGTGATGGGCTTTCAGTGGGATTTGGTGGGAGAATGTAGTCAGTACGTTTACCTGAAGCTCAGGCAGATGCATGTGCCCACACACTCACACACAGATAACACACCCTCTGGCAGCACGGACAACAGCTTCACCTAAAATGGAATGTCAAGAGGAATCTGTTTATATTATAACTCACTACAGAGGAAAACGATGTAGGGGTCAGGACTCAAAACAGTCTCTAAATTCTGAACTTTAGGAAGATTTCCTTTTTCTAAGTTAGACTTTCCTAGCTGGATATCAGGGAACGGTAAGAACGGGTCACATCTCAAAATCCTGAGATTGCTTTTGCTTTTGTGCTTCAGAAATACCCACAGAATGAAAAGACAAGACATAGGTGAAGGGTTACTACCTGGGTCAGAACTAAAAGACATACCAGAAAAACCCTATCTGCTCGGCCGATGGTTACCATATTTTCAGTAAGAAATCAGTCAGCCATAGAAAAGAGAATTCTATGTAAGGCAGGGCAGAGTCCTGAACAGAAGATCCATGGCTTCCCTGCAGTTTCTTCTTCCATCTCTGATACCACAGAGCTAAAGCCAGACGTTTCCACCTGTTTCTCTTAAGTACACTTGGACAACAATGCATTCGGATTTCCCGCTCTGCTGACCAATGTGTCACATGTACATTTTTCTTCTTTTTGAGATGGAGTCTCACTCTGTCACCCAGGCTAGAGGGCAGTGGCGTGATCTCAGCTCACTGCAACCTCTGCCTCCCTGGTTCAAGCCATTCTCCCGCGTCAGCCTCCCTAGTAGCTGGGATCACAGGCACCCACCACCACACCCAGCTAAATTTTGTAATTTTAGTAGAAACAGGTTTCACCGTGTTGGCCAGGCTGGTCTCGAACTCCTGACCTCAGGTGATCTGCCCGCTTCTGCCTCCCAAAGTGTTGGGATTACAGGTGTGAGCCATCACCCATATATTTCAAACAAGTGACTCAGTCATTCCCTGCATGTAAAAGTCTGGTCTACAAAGATGCAGGGCAGGGGACACACGAAACAACAAAACAAACAAGCCTGCCCCATCCCCACCCTTTGCCAATGTGGTTATGAAAAACACGAGCAGAGCAGCCGGGGGCGGTAGCTCATGGCTGTAATCCCAGCACTTTGGGAGGCCGAGACAGGCGGATCACCTGAGGTCAGGAGTTTGAGGCCAGCCTGGCCAACATGGTGAAACCCCACCTCTAGGAAAGTACAAAAATTAGCCCGGTGTGGTGGTGCGTGCCTGTAATCCCAGTTACTCTGGAGGCTGAGGCAGGACAGCTTGAACCCAGGAGATGGAGGCTGCAGTGAGCCGAGATCGCGCCGTTGCACTCCAGCCTGGGTGATGGAGCGAGACTCCGTCTCAAAAACAAAACACAACACAGGAGTAACAGGGATGAGTCAGAAACATGTTTTCCACTCCCCCTCGTCCTGTTTCCTTGGCTAAGCTGTGGCCAAAGCCCTCCCTGTCTTTTCCACGTGTGGCTTGCTGCTAGTCACGGAGGCAGACTCTTTCCCTCCTCTCCAAATGAAACTGTGAGTGGGAAGAGTCACCAAATTCTCTCCATGGCAGGGTGCAGCACCCATGGAGCTCCTGGGTCCCCGACTGGGACAGGGCCTGCTGCTCCAGGGTGCCCAGACCAGCTTGTACCACCTGCCCATTATGCTTGGTGTGAAAAGATGGGAAGAAAGAGACCCACGTGTGATCCCCATGTGAAATATTTTTTCTTGAAATGGAGACTCGCTGTTGCCCAGGCTGCAGTGCAGTGGTGTGATCTTGGCTCACTGCAGCCTCTGCCTCCCAGGTTCATGCGATTCTCCTGCTTCGGCCTCCCGAGTAGCTGGGATTACAGACGTGTACCACCATGTCCAGCTACTTTTTTTTTTTTTTAAAGAGACAGGGTTTCACCATGTTGGCCAGGCTGATCTTGAACTCCTGACCTCAAGTAATCCACCTGCCTCAGCCTCTCTAAGTGCTAGGATTACAGGTGTGAGCCAGCACCCTGGCTTCTAAATTACACTTCTTACCCGTACTGTCACCTCCCTCCTGCCTGGCTCCTTATTCAAAAACCAGAACTGAATAAATCTCGTGTTTAACTGCAGAAGACACGTTTATGTTGTAGTGTTTATTGGGTGCCCACCACCAGCTGGGCACTGAATTGGGCGTTTGCAGGACACACATTCACACGACACCTCACAACAGCCCTGTGAGGTAGGGATGGTCCTGTGGAATGGTCCAGAAAATGTGGATGCCCTGCCACTCCCACAGGGAGGCAGGTGGCACAGCCGGGTTCTGAATGCAGTTCTTCTTGACTCCGGCTTCAATGCAGCTCTCGGTCCCATTATCTTACAGTTTACAGAAGGTGTGGTCCAGTCCACAGGGCCCATTCACAGCGTTTACAGGTTTTGTTTACTATCCCCCACCTTCATCGTCTTTTATGGAGTTTGGGAAAAGATGATAATAATTTAATGAGTGTACCGTTTGTGGAGTTTGGCAAACTAGTACACGTTCTGTTTGGTTCAGGGTCCCTCTCCATCTGGGTCTCTGGCGCAGCAGTGAGTTCCCACAGGCAACTCGGCGGCCTCTCTCTGTCCCTGTCACTCCTAAGAATGTCTGAGGCCACCAGTGAGGCTGGGACCCACCGGATCAAAGAGAAGAGGAGCTGATGGCAATGAAATGGGTAACGGGAAAGTGGAGGCAGGTTATCCTCCACAATGGCTGGTGAGCAAACACAGAAATCCTCTTCCTTCTTCTTGACCAAGAATCTGCACTCCTCCCTTCTCTGGGGTGCACAGCTTAGCCTCGACCCTGGCGAGCACAGAGCTTCCTGTGGTCTGCAGGGAAAACATTCAGCCAGACCTGCTGGGGCCACCCAAGGGCCGAGGGTCACAGAACATTCGAGGCCTCCTCTGCAAACGGTCTCATCTTACAGTGTGGGAAAACAAGGCTGAGTGAGGAAAAGAACCCTCAGCATCTTCTAGAACTACCAATCCCAAACAAAGACGAGAGAGACCAGGCAAAGGAGATTTGAGTTCCCGCATCACCACGACAGGCAGGCACCAGAACGAACGATCCTTTAACACAGACCCTGAAGTGCAGCTCACTCTTTGGTTAGCAGGAAGCCTGGCTTAGGCTTCCAAATCTCTCGTGCACAATATTGAAAAAATACTGGACAATATTTTTTCTCCACACTCACTCGCTTTAGCCAAACATGCCTCCCAGGAGATGGAGTCCAAGGTCAGGTTCTAGACAGCGCCCTCAGGCCTTGCACCCCGACGTGGGCGTGGGCCAAGGCCCGTGCTGCTGCAGCCCTTCTCATCCCTGCTCAAGCACAGCCTGCTCCGGCCTCGGCGCTCCCCACTGTCTCAGCCTACGTGACTGGGATCCCATTTTGTCAAAGACCCAGGACAGATACGCAGTTTTGAAGAAAAGTTCAATCTCCCACTTGGCACCTCTGCCTAATGCAAACGCCGTGTGCCCCTCACACCAGCGGCTGTGAAGAAACCTGTGTAGTCAGGAATAGCCCCAGCATCCCCTGCATTTAGAAGTTTGCCGTAAAGCCAACCCAGGAATACCAGGACATTTCCCTGCAGCTGCCCAGCTGAGGCGACAACTCCCCTTAAGCTCTTCGCCCAGTGTGACCATGACGCAACCGTCTGGAAAGAGGTATCTCAGCCTTCCTCGGTTCAAAAACCCGAGCCTGCAAAGGCAGGGCAAAGCCAGTTTTTGCTTTTTCCCTTCTTTCCGTAACTTACACCACTCCAAAGATGCTAAAGCCATCTCTCATGCCATTAATTCCACTTAAATGCCCTCAACTCTTTCGCTGCTAGATGTCTTGGTTTGGAATGCAGAGTCTGAGGTATTTGAGGTTGTTTTAGTTCTGTAAAAACGAAAAGGGAAGCGAGGTGAATACTGAAACTTGTAACCACAATCTCTCATCAGTTTGCTGAGGAAACTTTCTAAGGTTAAAACAGAAAAGGCACATGCCACCCTGCAAAGGACGTGGCCCAGCCGCCCTCTCTCTCTGCGGCTGCCTCCCACTACAGCCTCTCACACAGGTAGGCAGCCCTGGCGGACGCGGGGCCCAGCGAGAGGGCAGCCCTGGCGGACGCGGGGCCCAGCGAGAGGGCAGCTCGGACGGCCATCACACTCTAATTCTGTGCTCTCCTGGGCACAGGAGTAGCTACAAACTTTCCTTTAAAAAAAAAAAAAAAAAAAAAAAAAAACCACACAGTTTTTCAACAGGAAGGGTAAAGTAGAAGAACAGATTATTTAATTATACAAACGAAATCGCTTTCCTTTGCTCCAGGGAGTCCAGGCAATCTTTCAAGTTCATTTGCTGCCCGACAGAAAGGTTTTTAGTATCAGAAAGAACCTCGCTCTTCTCCGATATCCACATGGAAAACAAGATCAGAAACAGAAGTCCACCATGGAAAAAATCCCAGGATGATCCAATCTGGAAAGAATTTAATTAACAAAATAAAATGGAGGGAAAATGGTCCAGGTGGGGCCCTAGGGAGAGAGGACTCATGTCCCAGGCCGAAGTCCGCCCAGCACACCCAGTGGGCAGCCTTGGACCTGTCACTGCAGAACCAGCCTTGACAAGCAGACCCAGTGTGCATGGCCATGGCTTCCTGATGTACTCAGCATACGTACAGATATGAAAAACCCAACAGCAGGTGGCTGGAAAGTGGCTTCTAGCTCTCCTACGCTGGCTTGGCACATTCACGCATGCAAAGCGAGGAGGTTTTGCGGGCTTCACCAAACAGTTAATTTTGGCAAAAGAGAAAACAAACAAAAAGCTAAAATTCATACGCAGGATTAAAAGCCACTGAAGTGAAAACGATGTATTTCCTCAGCGTTATGGAGTTAGACTACCGCTATAATCTTTTTTTTTTTTTTTTTTTTAAATGAAGTCTCTGCCATCCTCTCCCCCGACTCAGGTCAAAGTTAATAGCAGCAATGCACAAAGTCCTCTGTGAAGCCAGTGTTCTCTGCTCCCTGGGTCAGAGGTCATAGGTCAAATTCAGTCAGTCCGAAGAATCATGGGGGGCTGCTCGCTGTCTTCATCAAGGCGCAGGGCGCTGGCCTCATCCTCCAGGCAGGTGCCGCCCACGGCACCCAGGTCATCTGCATAGGCTACAAAGAGATGATGAAGTCAGCCTTCAAAGGCTGGGGACACACAACAGACCCCATGACACAAACTGAGGACTGTGTTCAGAAACGCTGGTGTATGTTTATAAACTGCAGCCTGTATGAAGACATTCTGAATTCTGATTGTTTTTCTAATGAAATCTTTGCAGCCTTAGGCAGCCTGAGATGAAGTCATTTGTTCTCTGACATTCTTAAATGTCAAAATGACACCTGCATGATCAACAGAGAATTCCTAATGGACAGGACACAAACTCTCAAGCTGGGTATACTGAGCTCAAAAATAACGCTAGGAAACAACGATGCTAAGAGACTCCTGGCTTCATGAACTGGAAGCGCCAGTTCATGCATGGGAGTGACGTGAGCAGGCACAGCCCCGCGTGGGTGCAAACCATAGGCTCCCCATTGGAGGTCGAGTTGGCTTTTTTAAGACGGTGGCTCGCATGCAGCAGAGGCTGTGGCTGGAGGATCTTGTGCATGGGTCTCAGTGCTGCCACCGGAGGGGAGCCCACTGGCCTCATTCCTCTCCAGCCTCTGCACCTCACAGGCCCAGCACAAAGGCGGTACTTGATGCAGATTTGCTGAAGGACAAAAAAGGTGGGAGGGAAAGACCGAGGCCAAACCCTGGGCAGTGTTTTCCCCATGGCTGAGAGGTGGCCCGTCTGGGCGCAGGTCACGTGCCCCCAGAGTCACCTGAGCCAGGACGACCACTTTGTCTTCAAAAATGGAGAAAAATGGGCCCGGTGCAGTGGCTCATGCCTATAATCCCAGCACTTAGGAAAGCTGTGGCGGGAGAGTCACTTGAGCCCAGGAGGAGTTTGAAACCAGCCTGGGCAACATGGGAGACCCTATCTCTACTTAAAAAAATAAATAAATAAATAAAAAGCCAGGTGCAGTGGCTCACGCCTATAATCCCAGCACTTTGGGAGACTGAGGCGGCCGGATCACAAGGTCAAGAGATTGAGATCATCCCGACCAACATCGTGAAACCCTCGCTCTATTAAAAAAACACAAAAATTAGCCAGGCGTGCTGGTGTGTGCCTGTAGTCCCAGCTACTTGGGAGGCTGAGGCAGGAGAATTGCTTGAATCTGGGAGGCGGAGGTTGAAGTGAGATAAGATTGTGCCACTGTACTCCAGCCTGGCGCCAAAACAAGACTGTCTCAAAAGGAAAAAAAAAAAGGAAACTGAATTCAGCCTTGAGAGGTCTTGGGAACACCCATTTATGAACACTGGCCTGCATTCTCCAAACCATTCCTCCCTTTCCCAGTGACGGGCCAGTGGCGCCGCTCTGGGGCCAACAGGAGGGAGTACCCCGGGGCGGCTGTGGCATTAATTACCTTCCAGGTTTGTGTCACACCCCTTACCAAGTCTCGTTGGGGATGAAGGCACGTAAGTACCTTTTGCTGCAGCGGCGCCGTATGTCTGAGTGACTAAGGGGCAGTCATGAGAGGCAGAGTCCAAGATCTCATTGGCCGTCTCCAGACTGCCATCCAGCCTGGAGGGGAGAGAAAGTGACACAGCTCAGCGTCTCCACTCAGGGTGGCCTCTCGGGCAGCACATGCCGGCAACAGAGCCGATGCGCCACTCACCACACAGGACACCAGGCATCCGCCACGCTGCAGCAACTTTAATCTCTTTGTATATCTGCACACATTTTTACATGATGAGTTTTACACGGAAAGTCTAAAGAGGGAGTTATACCTAATGAGACAATATTTCACTTTTACGATGGAGAAACATAGTAACTAGGATTTACTGTTAAAAAAAGACCCCATCTCTACAAAAAAATAATTAGCTGGATATGTTGTGTGCCTGTGGTCCCAGCTACCAGGGAGGCTGAGGATCCCTTGAACCCAGGAGCTCAAGGCTACAGTGAGCTGTGATTGCACCATGGCACTCCGGCGTGGGCGAGTGTGAGACCCTGTCTCTAAAATAAATAATTATAGCATTCTTAGAACTTTTCATCATAAAAAACGTGTAGGACAGAATGAAAATGCATTACTTCCTAATGAGCAAATGTTAACTCCCTGTTTTCCAAGAGCAAATGCGTCCCCCACAGTGAGACAAAGGGCTTTCAACCATGTGCAGTGAACTGTTGGGGGCTGCCACGCTGTGCCTTCCTTCCCAAATGCGAAGCTTCACCCTTTGGAAGAGGGCCTGGCCTCCCTGTGCCTCTCCCCAGCTAAGAACAAATGCAGCTCCTGCCACCCCTGCGTCGCCTCTGTGCCCAGTCCCTGAGGGAGCCCTGGAGCTGCATCGATTTCATCTGGGAAAGCAAAGCTCCTGACCGGCATGGCATGGGCTGCCACGCTGGATTCTGCCCCTCTATGTCACTGGTTTTCAAGGAAATAAACAAATATATGCCAGGTGCCCCGAAGGCCACCTGCCAGCGTGGAGCAGCTCAGCGCAGTGGGGCCGGGAGCAGACTCACCGGTGCTGCTTCATCAGGGCACACTCGCCGCCCTCCTGGGGGTCCAGGTTGTACATGTACAGATACCCGTCGGAGGCGCCCACCAGCAACCGTGGGATCTTCTGAATTCTAGGGAGAATCAAGAGCAGCCATGTTCTAGCCAACCTTCACAAGAAGGGGCTTATTACACGGGCAGCCTCACTCTTGGCAACGTAAGGGAGGAGACCCCAGCAAAACGAGCACTAGGGCAGCTCTGGGCATTTAGTGCACCATCGACTCGGCCCACAGCGCCAAGACTGCACTCCGTGTGCTGAGCCCTGAAGCCCACAGGAGGAGAGAGCAGGACAAAACCGGTTTTGTGGCTTCTGTGAATATTATGGGTAGTCATTGCCAGAGAACTTTTCGATGACACTAGTCGGATAACAGAACTAGAAAATGATGTTAGAGACACACGCCTTACATGATCCCAGGCACTTTCACAGGCCCCGTGTGCATTCTGAAGCTGGACCCTAGAGCTGGACGGAGGCCTGAAGACTCAGAAAGTGCGGTTAACTATGGTACACCCACGAGGTCTGACTTAACGTCTTTTATTAATACTGCAGACTGTCGACAGAAACAGAACAGGGGACCGTGTAGAAATGAACCCCGCATGAGACTTAGGAATTCTCTAACAAAAAACAAATAAAGAAAAAATAAACCCCGCACAGAGCGGCAAGCCTAGCACCTGCCAGGGCGCCTCCCACCCCCAACAACTCTAGATGGAGCCCCAGCTCTAAGGAGCTGCTTTTCTTCAGGAGAAACATAGAAAGGATCACAAGCCACCAGGACTGGGACCCTCAGCCTCAGGAGCTCAGGGCAGGGGACGGAGACACTGGCTCTACTCACGTGGCTAGCGAGCAGATATTTTTGTGGCCGCAGAATGGGAGGCGGACCGTGGCGAAGGCTCGGCCCTGGTTGAACATTTCTGTCACTTGGGAAGGCAGGTAGCTGGTGGAGGCCATGAGCACTTTCCCAAAGTACCCAGTCCAGGTGGTGGGCTCCTCTGGGGGTCTGGAAGGAAAGGCCACCAGACACATGAAGCTGCACCCTCCCTGGGGGGACAGCCACCCACTACTCACATAGACATACAGCTCTGGAGCCAAGAGCCAAAGTCTCCATTCTTCACAGGAAAACTAAAAAGGGTTGGTTGGTTGGTTACATGCAGATACTCGGAGCCCGAGGGTGTCATGGAGCTTCCTCTGAGAGGCATCGGAGGAGGGGGTGCTCAGGCTCCAGGGCAGGGGGAGCTGTGGCCCTTGTGTGGCCATGGGCAAGACACAGCAGGTGACTACACGTCCCCTTTGGAAGGGTGTGATGGGGCCTGATGACCCCTGCTAGATCTCTGTAACAGAAGTCTCCAAAAACCTTGAGTATAGACCCAAAATTTGTATTTTCCCATAGCCTACTTATGTGGTTATTTATCATTTTACGGGGGGAAGGGCAGGGCATGTCCCATTTGTTTTTAAAATTGTGATGAAACATACATAACAAAATTTATTATTTTTAACTATCTTAAGTATGATATTATAATACTGATCTGAGTGGGATGTTCTTTTTAAACTTTTTAAAGACAGGCTGGGCACAGTGGCTCACGGGCAGATCACTTGAGCCCAGGAGTTCCAGATCAGCCTGGGCAACAGAGTGAGATTCCATCTCTACAAAAATTTTAAAAATTAGCCAGGTGTGGTGGCACATGCCTGTAGTCCCAAGTACTCAGGAGGCTAAGGCAGGAGGATCATTTGAGTCCAGGAGGTTGAGGCACAGTGAGTAATGACTATACCACTGCACTGCAGCCTGGGTAACAGAGTAAGACCCTTTTTTTTTTTTTTTTTTTTGAGATGAAGTCTCGCTCTGTTGCCCAGGCTGGAGTGCAGTGGCACCGTCTCAGCTCACTGCAACCTCTGCCTCCTGGGTTCAAGCGATTCTCCTGCCTCAGCCTCCCAAGTAGCTGGGACTATAGGCACATGCCTTAGTAAATTCATTGCAATAGTAAATACTTATGGAAATCACCCATGTGTCTGCTTACCCATGGGCAGGGAAGAGACACGGCATTCACCCTTGAGGGCAGTCTGATCACAGATGCTTTCTGTCTGTGAGGGGAGTGTGAGGAGAGGCCATCCTCCTCATACTCCCCTCACAGACAAAAGCAAAAAGAGGATGTCCACCTGGACCCTTCCTGCCCCACGCGAGGCCTCTGCCTGTCCTGTGTGCTGCCGGTGGGAGAACCTGCCTGCTGCAGCCCGCCCTCCTCACTGCCAAGCCCCATGGGGCCCGCCCTCCTCACTGCCAAGCCCAGATGTGGCAGTGCTGGTTCTATGGCCGGCTCCAGGGTCCTCACGGGCCAATAGTATCAGAGGGTGGGACAGATCCTTGCTTCCATCTCATCACATCAGCAAGTGGCGACAAAGCGTTCTGCATTGTTTTTAAGGGAAGGAATGTTTGCAACTCACTTTTCTTTCACAGTCTCGAGTTTGAAGATGTGCACGGTCTCTGTGTTGCTGGAGGCGGAGAGGAACATGCCGTCCATGCTGAAGGCCAGGGAGCAGATGCTCACGCACCTGGGGAGATGTGCAGGTCGGGGCGGGCCACAGAAGCCAGCAGCTGCCCCAGGGGCTCAACTCAAGTGGCAGAGAAGAGTTCCTGTCACAGGCACACTTGGGCCTGCTGGTAGTTTTATTCCCCTCCGGCCACCTTCTCAAACATTTTCCTTGAGAGAGGAAAATGTTCGAAAGGAAATACTAAAGCACAACTGGTTAACACAGCTGCAACCTTCCAGGTGACAAAAGGAATCAGGATTTCACTAAACTACTTTTGGCCCAACTAGGCTGGATTTCTAGTCCTAAGGTGAGTAAAAGAAAACTCTGTAATTTAAGTTACAGCAATTCTTTCCATGCCAGAGGGTAAATTGGCAACCTACGTAAGGTTTAAGAAAGAGTAAAGGACCAGGCGCAGTGACTCACGCCTATAATCCCAACACTTTGGGAGGCCAAGGTGGATGGATCATGAGGTCAAGAGATTTAGACCATCCTGGCCAACATGGGGAAACTTTGTCTCTATTAAAAATACAAAAAATTAGCCAGGTGTGGTGGTGTGAGCCTGTAATCCCAGCTACTCAGGAGGCTGATGCAGGAGAACTGCTTGAACCCGGGAGGCAGAGGTTGCAGTGAGCTGGTATCTTGCCACTGCAATCCAGGTTGGGCAACAGAGCAAGACTCAGTCTCAAAAAACAAACAAACAAACAAACAAACAAACAAAAAACAGAGCAAAACTTTGAACATACAAAGTGGCTCAAGTGTATCTTAAAAACCAATCAGCATCCCAAAGCCACTAAATTCATGTGAATTTCTTCATAACCGTAGAACTGCAAGACAGTTAACCAAGGGCTAACCCTGTCCATAATAGTAAGGGATTTTCTTGGAGTCAGTATTTACCGCATGCATGAATTAGGTATGGGTAGAAATTAGGAATGGTTCTCGCCTTAACACAGCGTTCAATGATGGAGGTGGGGTCAGGGAGGTGCAAATGAAACTGACTTCACAAAATCATGACTGAGATCTAACTTAACCGACTGCATCTTGCTACTCATCTCCACGCTGTCCTTGTTCCTTCCTGGGCACAGGTTGAATTAACTTTGGGAGAAACTTTGCTTACGATATTTTGCAGACCCTGCACTTGAGGATCTGCTGGCCCCACCCAGACCAATCAACTGGCTCATCTGATCTTGTGGCCCCCACCCAGGAACTGAAGAGTGCAAGGAGACAGCTCCAACTCTCTGTGATTTCATCTCTGACCCATCAGCACTCCTGGCTCACTGGCTTCCCCCCACCCAAGTTATCCTTAGAAACTCTGCTCCCCAAATGCTCAGAGACACTGATCTGAGTAATAATAAAACCCCAGTCTCCCACATAGCCGGCTCTGAGTGAATTAGTTTCTCTACTGCAATTCCTCTGTCTTGATGAATTGGCTCTGTCTAGGCAAAGGGAAGGTTAACCCCTTGGGCAGTCACCCAAATATTCCATCTGCTACAGGTAAAAGAATGTGAGAAAAATACACATGGAAGGCAATAGAGAAGCGCAGAGAAAGGGATTTAACCCGAGGATAAAAAAAAAAGCCTCCTCCAGGGTGACACCCGACTTGGACTCCCAGGCTTATGGAAGCTGGCCAGGCCACTAAATCCGCCAGCCCACACAAGACCCTAGTGGACAAAAGACATCAGCTCTTCCGAAGAGCTGAAGGTTGGCACAGCTGGAGCCGGGACAGGGAAAGTGGAATGGAATCAGACTGGGCGGAAGGCCTGGTGAAGCAAAGCAGGGAGTGTGGGGTCAACCCTGCAGGGGACAGCAGGGTGGTAGAAGATGTTAGGTGGGGTGTGATTGGATTACATTTACATTTTCAAAGAACAGCCTGGGAGAGTCTGAAGACCGGCCTGAAGGGAATCCAGGGAACAGCAGAAAGCAGCCAAAGCCTGGGTCAGGTGGGGTGGCGGATGTGGCGCAGGGCCAGCCCACAGCAGGAAGCTCCCTGGATGCACCGTTCCAGCAGAAGGACACAGGGCCGAGCCCCTCTGGCTTGGCTACCAGGGTGCAGATGGGTAGCACTATTTACCCAGATGGGGAGGGTGAGGGATGAGGGGTTGCTGGGGGCACACTGGCCTGGTGGCTTGAGGTGCCCAGCACCCAGCAGGGAGGAGGAACCTCAGGAAGCTGGGCTACGCATCCAGCCCCGGGACTGGCACATATAGCCCATGGGGGTGGGGCAGGGGGCTGGGTGAGGAGTGGCTCCAGGCAGAAACAGGCACAGGAGGGGAACTGAGCAGAAGCAGCAACACAGGAAAAATCCAGAAAGGTATGCTGTGAGGAAGACCAAGGGACATGAGGAGGTAGGAGCTGGAGGAATGGTGACGTTTGGGGACACTGAGGCCCACCTGTTGCACCTATGGGGATCCCATGAGGAACGGGGAACCAGACGGCAGAAGGGTACCTGAAAGACAGCCCCTCCTCTTTCAGTGGCCACCCTGAGGGAGGGAGGTACTGATCTGAAATGAGGAGCCAGAGACTTGGGGTCAGGTCCTGCCGACCAAGGCCACGTCGTGGCAAGTGGCCCCTAGGGGTCCAATCTGAGGCATCCCCTGCTCTGCTGTCCGATGAGGGAGGGACAGTCCTGCCTCGGAAGCAGGAGCCACAGCGGGTGTCCTAAGAACAGATGAGGGAGACTCTGCAGCCTGGATGGAGGAAGGCAAGGGAACGCCAGGCTGAGGCATCTGGGTTTGTTCAAAGAAGGGGCCAACACCATTTGCTGAGGGTGAAAGCAGAACTGTAGAGCTGGGAACAGGTTCTCAGAGAGTAGCCTTTAAAGGAGGGGCGTGCTACCCATGGGAGCTACAGGGCACTGGAGGGCCTGCCTGGTTCTGTGAGCTCCTCACAACTCACACTAGCTGCTGGGACTGCAGACAAATAACCCAGTTTGCTTTTCTCAAAGTGCTCTTGAACCTGTGACAAGATCACATCCCAGACCTCAACTGGTGACCCAGATGGGCTAGAAATGCTCGTGTAGAATTCTCCTGGGGTGTCTGTTCACAGATAACATAAAACTGAAATCCAAACACAACCTCCAGAATCCATTCTGGGTGTTCATATACTTTACCTCTTCACTCCTCTCCGAAACTCAAAGAGTTTTTGTCCCTCTGGAATGGAAAATACCCTAATCACGGTCCCCTGTGGAAGAGAAAGAGAAAAGAACAAAGAATTTTAGTTAAAACAGGTTTTTCCGATCTTTCACAGCAGACTGCAAATGCACCACACGGCTATCTCCAGGACGGCTCTATGCTGGGCCACCAGGGAGTCTGGGGTCCTCCAGGGCCCCCCATGAGTATCACCTCCACACTTTTTGCCATGAGGATAGGAAAACACTCCCCTGTTCTATTGTGGTCTTACTGTTCAATCTTCTCTTTAAATCTATTTTAACTGAGTACTGACTCTCAATACTAACAGCCTTGAGGGCAAAAGTGGCATATCATCGTTCTAGTGTTCTGAGTCATTTGACGTTTAAACTATTACAAAATAAAAGCCTGGACTTGTGTGTGGCACACTGGCAAGTCCCTGTGGTCTGATAAGGTTTTGGACCCCACTGAGGTCCTTTCTTGCTGCTTTCAATTCAGTTACTGACCAAGAGAACCGATTAGCTGCAAAGCTCAAGTATCTAGTGAGAGTAAATCCCAACTCATGAAAAGGTAAGACGCACATGAAGAAAATCTAAGACAAAGAACTAGGAATACATGGGAGCTCAGCATGTCCCTGTATTAATGGGAAGTTCTTGAAGATGCCAGCTTTCCCAACTAAGGTAATATCAGATCTGTGGATGATGAGACAGATGTGAATATCTGGGGGAATAAATAAGAGAAGAGCCAAGAAAATCATGAGCAGGACTTTCAATGCTTGAATATTAAAAGAATACTATTAGGTGATAATTTTAATGGTATTAAATTAGCACAAAAAGAGACTGATAGAAAGACAGGCCATCAAATGGGTAGCATTTCAAATTTGCAGGGCAGGAAGAATCATTCAACATTCATCCTCTGCAAATTTTAGAAGGTTCAAACTGTTAAATATAAAAACTGTTAAGCATATCTAGGCCGATGGGAGGCCGAGGCAGGCAAATCTCCTGAGCTTAGGAGTTTGAGACCGCCCTGGGCAACATAGTGAAACCTTGTCTCTAACAAAATACAAAAAAAAAAAAAGCTGGGCGTGGTGGCACATGCCTGTAGTCCCAGCTACTTGGGAGGCTGAGGCATGAGAACTGCTTGAGCCCTAGAGGTGAAGGTTGCAGTGAGCCAAGATCACGCCAATGCGCTCCAGCTTGGGCTACAGAGTGAAACTCTGTCAAAAAAAAAAAAAAAAAAAAAAAAAAAAAAAAAATTAGGCCAAATGCAATAACTCATGTCTGTAATCCTAGCACTTGGGGAGGCCAAGCTGGGAGAAACACTAGAGCCCAGGAGTTCAAGACCACCCTGGGCAACATAGCGAGACTCCATCTCTCCAAAAAACAAAAAATTAGTCGAGGTTGATGGTGTACTCCTGTTGTCCCAGGAGAGGAGGCAGCAGTGAGCTGTGATCATGCCACTGCACTATCTGCTGTGCTTATAGATAGTAAAATGTGGTCGGGTGTGGTGGCTCACACCTGTAATCCCAGTACTTTGGGAGGCTGAGGTGGGTGGATCACGAACTCAGGAGTTTAAGACCAGCCTGGCCAACATGGTGAAACCCCATCTCTACTAAAAATAGAAAAATTAGCCAGGCGTGGTGGTAGGCACTTGTAGTCCCAGCTACCTGGGAGGCTGAGGTGGAAGGATCACTTGAGCCTGGGAGGTAGAGGCTGCAGTGAGCAGAGATTGTGCCACTGTACTCCAGCCTGGGTGACAGAGCAAGCAAGACCCTGTTTAAAAAAAAAAAGGAAAAAAATTGGCACTTGAGGATAGCTGGTTCTTTCTGGATGAAGGAGCACAAACTGAATTTGTAACACTTGAGAATTAGGGGGTCAAATATTTTCTGCATCCACATATAAAAATAACCAAAGCAATCACCTAAGCAAGCGGGAGCTGCCAAAATGAAGTTCAATCCCTTTGTGACTTCCGACCGAAGCAAGAATCGCAAAAGGCATTTCAATGCACCTTCCCACATTCGCAGGAAGATTGTGTCCTACCCTCTTTCCAAAGAGCTGAGACAGAAGTACAACGTGCGATCCATGCCCATCCGAAAGGATGATCAAGTTCAGGTTGTACGAGGACACTATAAAAGTCAGCAGATTGGCAAAGTAGTCCAGGTTTACAGGAAGAAATATGTAATCTATACTCAACGGGTGCAGCGGGAAAAGCCTAATGGCACAACTGTCCATGTAGGCATTCACCCCAGCAAGGTGGTTATCACTAGGCTAAAACTGGACAAAGACCGCAAAAAGATCCTTGAACAGAAAGCCAAATCTCGCCAAGTAGGAAGGGAAAAGGGCAAATATAAGGAAGAAACAATTGAGAAGATGCAGGAATAAACTAATCTTACAGACAAGCTTTGATTAAAACTTGAAATGAGGGAATAAGAAAAAATAACCAAAGCAAAGGTTTTATCCTCTGTAGCCTCAACTTTTAGATGGAGATAATTTTTTGGTGGCTTATCTACTGTGCAATACTAATTAATTAAGAGTTGTTTTGTTGGCTGGGCGTGGTGGCTCTCACCTGCAATCCCCGCATTTGGGGAGGCTGAGGTGGGCAGATCACAGGGTCAAGAGATTAAGACCATCCTAGCCA
The DNA here is from genome assembly GCF_048565385.1 of Saimiri boliviensis. Lineage (NCBI taxonomy): Eukaryota > Metazoa > Chordata > Mammalia > Primates > Cebidae > Saimiri > Saimiri boliviensis. The sequence goes on along the minus strand of NC_133468.1, from coordinate 27,546,858 downwards.
ACATGGTGAAACCCCGTCTCTACTGAAAAATACAAAAATTAGCTGGGTGTGGTGGCGTGTGCCTGGAGTCCCAGCTACTCAGGAAGCTGAGGCAGGAGAATTGCTTGAACCTGGGAGGTGGAGGTTGCAGTGAGCTGGGATCGTGCCACTGCATTCCAGCTTGGCAACAGAGTGAGACTCCATCACAAAAACAAAAAAAAGAAAAAAGAAAAAAAGAAAAAAAAAACAGTTGTTTTGTTGTCACATGACCGCAAGATTCTTGAAAGCAGGGTTAGATCACAGGCCTCAGTGGGGCCTCGGCACCTGGGACAGAGCAGGGCTGGGAAGGTCTTGATGCTCTCGTTCCAGAGACTAGGAGGATTCATGTAAAAGCAATCACATTTGCTCTTTATAGTCCAAAAAATATTATTCTAATTTTATGGGCCTTAAAATTCCATCAAGTACCTTTGGGCCTTTGTAAGAACTACTGAAAAATATAACGGTGAGATTTTGATTAGTCAAGGAGTAACAGAATTTCAGGGCCATTTCAAAGGGAAATGAAAAGGGCAAGGTGATGCTGGGACAGTCTAGCACAGGTGTCCCCAAACTTTTTACACAGGGGGCCAGTTCACTGTCCCTCAGACCGTTGGAGGGCCGCCACATACTGTGCTCCTCTCACTGACCGCCAATGAAAGAGGTGCCCCTTCCTGAAGTGCGGCGGGGGGCCGGATAAATGGCCTCAGGGGGTGGATGCGGCCCATGGGCCGTAGTTTGGGGACGCCTGGTCTAGCACAATTAGAATCAAAGTCAGGCTTGGCGTCTGACCCCTCTGTTGCTGCCTGGCTGGGCAGCCCAGACACACTGCTTAACCTCTCTGAGCCCTTGCTATGAAATGCGAAAATGTTTACCTTGCTGAGGGGAAACAAAGAAGGTAATGAAGATAAAAGATCCAGGATAATGCATGACACAGAAGTGACCCATAAACGGTGACATCATTATTACAGAACTCAGGTGTGAGATTCAAGAACAAAGACCCAGGCAGAAAAGCTAAGGAAGTAGGCCAGCTTTTTATTGTATCTCATCTGCTAGGTAGTTTGAGGGGAGAGATGACTTGAAAGGGGAGGCTATTTGAGGATTTCAATGAGAAGCAAAATCAAATCCAAATCAAAGCAACAGTCATCTGTGGGTAATGAAGAGCAAGACTGGTATCCAGAGGAGATGACGGAGGCGGGAGAGCAGACGCGACCTCAAGACAGAAGAAGGGAAGACGGAACTTTCAAGAAGAGAGGAACCGAAAAGAAAAAAGAGGCAACAGTTCAAATTAGGAAGAGAACAAGGACGCTTCAGTGTCCTGGAGGCTGAGGGAGCCTCGCCACTTGGTCACAGGTACATGGGGACATTTAGAGGCCATGTCCTTTAAAGCCAGACATTCTTCTTACTTGAATCTCTTAAATTAATAGTTAAAAATACATATAAAAGACTGATACATGACTTAAATACACAACTATCTATGGCATCAACACGTTTGAAACATAGTGTCCCAAAAGGGTGATGTTGACATAAATCACAACTGAATGCTGCACAGCCATTACAAGTGTTTTTAGCTTAGAAAAATGTCGTCATGCAGAGTGAAAAAGGATAAATTATACCATAATGGGATCTCCATTCTGTTGAATAAAGAGAAAATGAAAGGAAATACTCAGAAATGTATTCAGATTGGCTAGAGAGAATTCTGTCTTGGCTTTTTTACATTTCATTGTTGTCTGGGTTCTTTCCCATAACATGTTAGTTTCATCATTTAGAAACACACAGGGCGAGTGGCGCAGTTATACACAGCGTTTCCGTCTCCTTTGGACATTTCTGTGTTTTCTACTACAAACGTGTACCAGCTCTCTTGTTCACAGGGGCACGGCGCAAGCTCCTCTCACTCTCAGGCAGCACATGGCTACGGTCTGAGAAGCGGGAGGCTCTCTCTGCTTCTCCCGGAGCTGGTCATATAGCACTTGCTTCTGAATTGGCTATGTGAACAGAACTGGAAAGTCTGTGGAAGCCTTCATACTAAGGCTTCTCCAGGGAAAAACAGACTCACCTTCTCCGAAGCTGTAGCAAGCTTAGTTCCACTAGCATCAAAAGCCAACGCTGCTAAAGGACTGTCATGAGCTGGAATCATGTTTGCAGCTCTCTGAAAAAGGGAGACCAATAAAATGTGACCGCTGGGCAGTGACAGCCCACACCTCAGGGCTGGCACTTGGCATGCAGTCTAAAAATGCCAGTTAACTGTTCCTAAAACACCATCTATACAAATGCCAAACCCACTGACTTACTGGGGCTGGGAATCCAAGCAAACTCTGCTCCAACTTTAGAAAAAACAAAGCAGTTTACCCCTAAGGTTTTCTACGTTCCTTAAAACATTCCTATGGCGAGGAGCTCAGCACTGGTGTGAATGCTGCAGCAGATCCAGAAGCAGAATGAGCCAGACCTGCTCTGCCAGTGAGAGGAGTAGCAGGGCCAGGCGTGGGGGCACTCGCCTATAATCCCAGCACTTCGGGAGGCTGAGATGGGAGGATGGCTTGAGGCTAGGAGTTTGAGGCCAGCCTGGACAACACAGCAAGACTCCATCTCTACCAAAGTAAAAAATTAGCTGGGTGTGGTGGTGCATGACTGTAGCTACTTGGGAGGCTGAGGCAGGAGGATCACTTGAGCCCAGGAGGTTAAGGCTGCAGTGAGCTGGGACTGCACTACTGCACTCCAGCCTAGGCAACAAAGTGAGACCCTGTCTCAAAAAAAAAAAAAAAGTACAGCAGTTGTATTGCTGAGCCAAGAAAGTCAGGATGTCGAGATGCCACAGCGCTCCTCCCCAGGAAAAAGCTACACTTGAAAGAGCTATTCGAGTAGGAAAGGCATCTCACCAAATTAATGGTATCGAAGACCTGCACCTCTCCGATGGTTGCGCTCCCTGGGTACGCCAAGTAGCAGTTGTCATTGTTGATTGACAGCGCACACAGGCCTGCAAATAACACCCGGAGGACGAGATGCAAACTCACACCTGAGAGCTCCTTCTCAGATGTCAGATATAATTCAGCATTTATTTAACAAAGCATTAGGAACAAATAATAATAAGTTGGATACGATCTCATTTGCTGCGTTAAAAAAAGGTTCTATGACCCCAAATCCCCACCTTAGGTGATACCAGTATTGTAAAGAGATTAAAGGCCTTTGGTTTGAACTGATCAGTAACCTCAAACTTGGAAGCTGATCAAACCAATGAGTTTATGTGGTCACACGACCAGCATCGGTAGGAAGGCAGCCTGGTTTGGGATCAATACTTTTAAAATCTGTCTCACCTGCAGAACCTATAAAGAGAAAAAAATCTCTCTCACCTATAGCTATCTTTCAAAGGCAAAATCAGAAAAACAGGATTCTCTCCTCACAAGTGAGCTCACCTGCAGGGTTTGGAGGCGTCTCCCTGATCGTGTGCAGTACCTTCATGTCTCGAATGTTGTGGATGTACAGGGACTCTTCCAGGCATACTATCAGCCTCTAGGAGAGAAATGAAATCAAATGTGAAGCAACAGCCGGTGCAACATACGCCCTAATCTTCACTGGACTGACTCTTGGACTATGATGCTCTCAGTTCCTTCTATTTTTATTTTTTTTTGGAGTTAGTGTCTTGCTGTGTCACCCAGGCTGGAATGCAGTGGTACGATCGTGGCTCACTGCAACCTCTGCCTCACAGGTTCAAGCAATTCTCCTGCCTCAGCCTCCTGAGTAGCTGGGATTACAGGTGCCTGCCACCACGCCTGGCTAATTTTTGTATTAGTACAGATGGGGTCTCACCATGTTGGTCAGGCTGGTCTTGAACTCAACCTCAGGTGATCCACCCCCATGTTGGCCTCACAATCTTAGTTCCTTCTAGAACACCATGCAGACCAATGTTCGAAGCACTGAGGATACAGCTGCTTTCCACCAACAATCAAGGGGGAGCCAGGGCGGGTGCACCTCTCCCTTGATACCCAGCTGTACTGGGAATTCTAACCACGCCATTTAGTTCAGTGTTGGGCAATGGCTCGATCTCGGCTCACCGCAACCTCTGCCTCCTGGGTTCAGGCAATTCTCCTGCCTCAGCCTCCTGAGAAGATTTGCTTTTTAAAACTGCTGCTGACTGTGGCGCAGGTAAAGTGAAAATAAGAGCCTGGGGCTTTTAAAAGGTCTAACATTTATTCTGCACTCAGATTAGTTTGCAAGTTCCTGCTCCATTCGTAAGAAAATAAATGTAGACTTGAAGATGATGCACTGATGTGATGATTTATGCAAGAGAGATGATAGGCCATGCACCCGGCTCTATATCAGGTGGATATGAACACAGTTTGTATGCTTTAAAATTTTTACATGCTCAGGCTGGGCGCAGTGGCTCATGCCTATAATCCCAGCACTTTGGGAGGCTGAGGTGGGTAGATCACAAGGTCAGGAGACTGAGACCAGCCTGGCCAACATGGTGAAATCCTGTCTCTACTAAAAATAAAAAAAATCAGCCGAGTGTGGTGATGGGCACCTATAATCCCAGCTACTCAGAAGGCTGAGGCAGAAGAATGGCTTGAACCTGGGAGGTGGAAGGTTGCAGTGAGCTGAGATTGCGCCACTGCACTCCAGCCTAAATGACAAAAAGTGAGACTCTGTCTCAAAAAAAACATTTTTTAAAAAATGCTGAAGGTATTATGTCGTATACTTTCCCATTCTAACCAACTTTGCCAATTAACAGACCAATTCCCAGTCTCAACTGTGTGAGGTAAGAGGGTCTCTACTGTGATTACTGCATCTAGTCACTGCATCTCAGAGTGCAGCTGTTGGCTGTCACAATGCACACTCTGGAGGCAGCTGCTTCATCAGCTTTCCCTGCAGGGAATGTGGTCAGAAATAGCCTGCGAGGGGTCTTCCGGGTGATGCCATTACACTGGGCTCGAGCACAGGCTGGGAGGCAGCCCCACAAAACACAGGCATGTGCCACCCACTGCATCGTTCCTCCAAGCCAGACCTTCTTATTAGTTTAGGAGGAGATACAGAAAATAGATCCTTTATCTTGAATTCCAAGTTAAATTAACAATTTACAAAAGGAAAAAAAAGTCTAAAAATTTAAAGTAACAGCAAAACCAGGCAATAAGTGAAAGTGACTCTGCTGTCCACTCTCTGGATAGGGCCAGGGATGCCTGTATGGAACAGTGTGGCAGAGGCCCGGGCATTCGTCATGAATCAACAGGCTGAGCAAAGCTGGTGGGATGAGAAAACAAGAGCCGGTTGCTGGTGGCAAGGATCTGTGACCAGTAACGTGGGGCCAGGCAGTCAAGCAATGGCGGAGGGACTTGACGGTGGGGTAGGCTTGTCCCAGAGGCTAGAGGGAGCAGCAGACACGCCCACACCCAGCTGGGCGCTCACCTGCCTGTTGAGCTTCACAGCCAGAATCGTGTTGGAGTAGCTGTAGTTGCAGATCTCAGTTCCCTTCTTAAAGTGGCACACCTTTAGCTTCCTTGGTGCTTTAAGGCTCACGATAGCCACTAAGCTGCTAGAGAACAATCTCTCTACAATGCATACATCTTCTGTGTCGGCTGAAATCACAAAGGGAAGTACGTGCGTGAACATCTACACATGGCCACGGCCACAGGCAGAATCTGTGCTGGGAAATAAACACATGCCTGGGCAACAGGCAGAGCACAGCGCTGGGGGGTGCCTGCAGAAGGTGTGGTCACAGGGGGTCGAGGGCAGCCCAGGGGGTCTGAGGGTCCTGATTCGCTGGAGCCTGGGGAGCGTTTCCACTGTGGGTAAGGACAGCCCTACATGAGCGTTCACATGAAAGACAAAGGTTCCTTTCAATCAGTTCTGTTGCTGGACTTGAATGGTGTGACCTAAAAACAAGTGAGTTTAGAAACCAAACAAACTACTAGGTAAAGTGAAAGAGTAAAGTCTAGGGCCCCCTTCATTAAGACACAAACTCCTAGGAAACTGCCATCGCTTCCTCTGGGTGCCACAGACTCATGTGCTGAGTGCTAGCCTACGTGCTCGCATAAAATCACACACGTCCAAAGTGGCATGACACATACTTGTTTTTTAAAAAGATGTTGCTATTGCACTCATGTGTCACAAAAAACTGCCACACAGTCTACGAAATGTCCGGTAGGCAATCCTGTTGTGCATACACAAAGCTAGATGGTAGACCTACTAGGCCCCTAGGCTACATAGTGTGGCCTGTAGCTCCTGACGACATGCTCGGCATGTGACTGAATACTGTGGCCAGCTGCACAGTTCTAAGTACCCGTGTATCTAAACAAAACATGGGAAAGCTGCAGCAACAACACGGCCTGGTCCTCTCTCAGGACCACCGCGGCACACGCAGCCCCTCGCTGGCTCACACATCAACGCAGCACGACGCCACTTTGCATGGAACAGCAGTCAACTCAAGTGCATCATTCTAAGCTCTTTTCAGTGGCAGTTTCTTCTCAGTTGCCTTTACTAGACGGTTGCTATAAACCTTCTTTCTGACAACAGCAAGTGATCTTTACTCAAAAAGAACAAAAGCAAGCGTCTGCACAAATTGCGGGGGAGGGAAGCGCACGCGCGAAGGGAGGACAGGTTCCGTCTGCAGCTCCTCTGCCCAGCAGCATAGCAGACTAGGGGCCACCCACCGCCTTCCAGGATCTGTCATGCCAGTGCGTGGGGGTAGGTGGTGATCACGCTCCTGTGTGGAGGCAGGAGTCCATGTCTATCAACGATGCACTTCTAGCACCTGGCATGCAGCAGCACTCAAGACACGAGGCCAACCCAATTCAGAAGAGATGGTGCATAACCCGGAATATGTCAATTATTTGCAGTAAAATATAATTTCCCTAAAGATCAGACCCTCATGTTTTCTGATCAGTCCCCTCTTTCCTTCAGGAAATCGACATGGATTCCAAGTCATGACAGAACTCTGCTTGCTAGACAGTGGGCGAGAAAGAGGGTTGGGCCAGATGCGGTGGCTCACACCTATAATCCCAGCATTCTGGGAGGCCAAGGTGGGAGGATTGCTTGAGGCCAGGAATATGAGACCAGCCTGGGCAACATAGTGAGATCCCATCTCTACAAAAAAAGAACTTACTTCCAAATAGGTCTCTTCATCACTCACAGGCTCTGTTCTGTGTACTTGCCTGCTTGGTAAGATTTATTTGTGACCCCACATCAACACTCATGGTGCTTTTACAGCCTTCCGTGGACACATGCAAAGTGGGATTTTTTTTTTCCTTTTTTTTGAGATGGAGTTTCGCTCTTATTGTGCAGGCTGGAGTGCAGTGGTATGATCTCAGCTCACTGCAACCTCCGCCTCCTGGGTTCAATCGATTCTCCTGCCTCAGCCTCCCAAGCAGCTGGGGCTACAGGTGCATGCCACCATGCCTGGCTAATTTTTGTATTTTTAGTAGAGACAGGGTTTTGCCATGTTGGTCAGGGTGGTCTCAAACTCCCGACCTCAGGTGATCTGCCCACCTTAGCCTCCCAAAGTGCTGGGATGACAGGCAGGAGCCACCGCCCCAAGATTTGTCACATGATTCACATGTTCCTGGTTGAGGTCACACAGGGCGACGCCCTGTCTTCTCGTGTCAATTCTCATACTGAAAACAACTGTCCTTTTCATGATCTACTGAGTGCCTGCTTTTTGTAATTTTGTGCTTTTTGGTGATTTCACTGTTGGCCCTGGCACAGTGTGGAGTGTCATCGGGTGTCCCTAAGCACAAGCAGCCTGTGATGTGCCCTGCGGAGAAAACATGCATGCAAGAGTTCTACTGACGAGAGTTCCATGCGAGCTGTGAGTTAACTGTTAGTGACCCAGCAATCTGCACTGTATCAGCATGCCTTGAGGCAGGGGAGCACACAGAAAACCAGGTCTTTTTTTTTTTTTTGAGACGGAGTTTCACTCTTGTTACCCAGGCTGGAGTGCAATGGCACGATCTCGGCTCACCGCAACCTCTGCCTCCTGGGTTCAGGCAATTCTCCTGCCTCAGCCTCCTGAGTAGCTGGGATTACAGGCACGTGCCACCATGCCCAGCTAGTTTTTGTATTTTTAGTAGAGACGGGGTTTTACCATGTTGACCAGGATGGTCTTGATCTCGTGACCTCGTGATCCACCCGCCTCGGCCTCCCAAAGTGCTTGGATTATAGGCGTGAGCCACCGCGCTCGGCTCTTTTTTTTTTTTTTTAAGGTTGATCTTAAATTTTTTTTTTTTAAATTGTATTTGGGCTCTGGGGTTGTCTACTGGCTGAAGAAAATGCTGTGACCAGAGGCGACCTCCCATCTTTCCCTTGGGGGGTAATGCTTTATGATTCCGCTAAGCCAGGGTCCCAGAGATTTACAGACTCTGTGAATAAGGAGAATCTATTTTTTTTTTTTTTTTTGAGACAGAGTCTCACTCTGTCGCCACGCACCAAGCTAGAGTGCAGTGGCATAATCTCGGCTCAGTGCAACCTCTGCCTCCCAGGTTCAAGCAATTCTCCTGCCTCAGCCTCCCGAGTAGCTGGGACTCCAGGCACACGCCACCACGCCCAGCTAATTTTTGTATTTTTAGTAGAGACGGGGTTTCACCATGTTGGCCAGGATGGTCTCGATCTCTTGACCTCGTGATCCACCCACCTTGGCCTCCCAAAGAGAAACAATTGTATTTTTATGTTTTTTTCAAAGAATAGATTCTTAACTGCTTTGCTTGGTGAAACTTATTTATTTCACTCATTCAACACAAACAGCCATATCCTACCAGGAGAGATCACTGCAAGTATACAGTGGTAAACAGGAAGGTGCATCACGGAAAGGAGGCCAAAGAGATGTGGGCCCAGGGCCCTGTGTGGCAATGAAACTGTCCAAGGTCAGCAAAGGAGATTGAGGAAGAGAGAAGCCAGGACTGTGTATGAGACGGAACCCAACAGAAGAGGGTATCTGAAGACCGGCAGGAAAGCAACTGTGTCCAGTGCTACAGGGGAGGAGGAAACGAGACACATCCCCGAGTCTGGGAACGAGAAGCTGATCTGGAGACCTTGACATATTTTGAAGTAGATGTGCACAAAGAATGGCTGAAACGTGAAAGACAGTGAGGAAGTCGGAAAAAAACTCAGACTATCTGCAGGAGTTATGCTACGGGCCGGGTGCAGGGGCTCACACCTGGAATCCCAGCACTTTGGGAGGCTGAGGCGGCCGGATCACCTGAGGTCAGCAGTTTGAGACCAGCCTGGCCAAAATGGTGAAACCTCATGTCTACTGGAAAAAAAAAAAAAAAAGTAGCCAGGCACGGCAGTGTGTGCCTATATTCCCAGCTACTTGGGAGGCTGAGGCAGGAAAATCTCTTGAACCCAAGAGGCAGAGGTTGCAGTGAGATGAGATCACACCACTGGACAGTAAGCTTTGTTCATACTAGCTAAACTAGAAAGAGCCCAGATATCTATCAGTAAGAGAATAGATCAACAACTGTCATATATTCACATAACTGGGCAAATGAGACACAAGATGTGGATAAATCTAAAAAACATACAGGGTGAAAGAAACATCATCAAAAGAGTATATGGTCTGTTCATATGAAGTTCTAAAAGATACAAAACTAATCTATAGGCTGGGCGCAGTGGCTCACGCCTATAATCCCAGCACTTTGGGAGGCCAAGGCAGGTACATCATGAGGTCAGGAGATCGAGACTATCCTAGCTAACATGGTGAAACCCCACCTCTACTAAAAATATAAAAAATTAGCCAGGTGTGGTGGCACGTGCCTGTAGTTCCAGCTACCCAGGAGGCTTAGGCAGAAGAATCGCTTGAACCCAGGAGGCAGATGATACAGTGAGCTGAGATCACACCACTATACTCCAGCTGGCAACAGAGTGAGGTTCCGTCTCCAAAAAAAAAAAAAAAAAATTGTACATGCTGCCTCTTGGGCAATGTGGTGCAGAAGGGAGCTGTGACTGAAAGGATGTATGAGAGAACTTTCTGGAGGGATGGTAAACCTTTCAGTTCAGAGATGCAGGCAATTGTTAAAACTCACATAGTGCTCACTCAAGATATGTGCATTCCACTGTAAGTAAATTTTACCTTACAAGAAAAAACAAACATTGAACTCTACTTAGTGTTTAACTGATGCCTACCATCTATTCAGAAATGCATACACATAAAATAAAGCCGAGTGTGGCAGTTTGTCTGTAATCTCAGCACTCAGGGAGGTTGAGGTGGGAGGATCACTTGAGCTCAGGAGTTTGAGACTAGCCTGGGCAACACAGCAAGATCCTGTGCCTACAAAAAAAACTAATAAATTAGCTGGGCATGTGGGTACACTCCTGTACTCCCAGCAACTCTGGAGGCAGAGGTAGGAGGATTGCTTCAGTCCCGGAGGCTGAGGCTGTAGCGAGCTATGATTGCACCACTGCACTCCAGTCTGGCAGCCTGGGTGACAGAGCAAGATGCTATCTCAATAAATAAATAAATAAATAAATAAATAAATAAATAAATAAACAATAGATAAATGGAGTGTGTGTGTAAGTGTTTGTGTGTGTGTATGTGTGTTAGGACAAGTATAGTGAAATGTTAAGGGAAGAATCTAAATGGTAGATACACAGGTGTTAGCTGTAAAATACTTTCAACTTTTCAGTTTGAAAATTTCCTTTAATAAAATGTTAGAAAAAGAAAAATGAGGTCTTCAGTTGCTTAAGTGCAGGTGCAGAGAAGGTAAAGAACTAATGGGTCAGGATGTCTGTTTATCTCTCCTACCAACTATCATCTAGAAAAGCAGAGCTTTCAGAATGTTTTAAATGGGGATGGGAGGATGAAAGCAGAAAAGCTCTTTAAAAAACTGTAAATATTCATAAAAAAGTAAAGTGAACCTCCATATACCACCACCCAATCCAACAAACCTAACTTTCTCCCCTTTTGCTTCAACTATTTTTTCTTTATTGAAGTTTAGAAGAGAAGCTCATCCTGACATTTACCCTAAATGCTGCAGAGTAAGTCCCTTACCTAAGTAAGGACACAGGCAAGCATCCGTCCCAGCCTCTGAATGCCAAGTGAGAGATTCCTTACATTGAATACACTCCAAGCATTTCCGGTAAAACATAACCCCAAAGTATTAGACGACAAGCTTGGGAAATGTTTTACATACCTGCTGAAAGTAGGGAAAATCCTTTCTCGTATTTAGAAGCCTTAGCAAAGAAAAAAAGACTGATGCACTTGGATATATAGAAATTCAATACTTCGGCCGGGTGCTCACACCTATAATCCCAACAGTCTGGGATTGGTGACACATGCCTATAATCCCAGCTACCTGGGAGGCTGAGGTAGGGAAATCGCTTGAACACAGGAAGCAGAGGTTGCAGTGAGCCAAGAATGCTCCATTGCACTCCAGCCTGGGCAAAAAGAGCAAAACTCCATCTCAAAAAACAAACAAAAAACCAAAAAAATAAAAATAAAAATAAAAAAAAATTCAAGACTTCAGAATCATAAAGAAGGTCAAAAGGCAAATGACAGTCCAGAAAAAAATATTTGCAACCGCTAAGAAATAAGTGGCTAATTTGCTTCAAGTCATTAGGAGATACATAACCCAACAGAAAAACAGGCAAAGAACAGAAACAGGCAGTTAAAAAAAAAAAAAAACAGCAGCAGCAGCACGACTGCATGAGGAAAAAGAAAGCGCTCAGCTTGAGTTGATTTCAGAAATGTAAATAAGGGCGGGAGGCGTGCATCACGCCTATAATCCCAGCACTTTAGGAGCCTAAAATGGGTGGATCACTTGAGGTCAGGAGTTCGAGACCAACCTGGGGAACAAGGGGAAACCCCATCTCTACTAAGAAAAAACATAACAAATTGGCCAGGTGTGGTGGCACAAGCCTCTAGTCCCAGCTACTAGGGAGGTTGAGGCAGGAGAATCAGTTGAACTTGGGAGGTGGAGGTTGCAGGGTTGTAGCGAGCTGAGATCGCACCACTGTGCTTCAGCTTGGGTGACAGAACAAGACTCTGTTTTCGAAAAGAAAAAAAATTGTAAATAATTAGCTGGCCGCTGTGGCTCATGCCTATAATTCCAGAACTTTGGAAGGTTGAGGCAGGTGGGTTGCTTGAGGTCAGGAGTTCAAGACCAGCCTGGCCAATATGGCGAAACCCCAACTCTACTAAAAATAACAAAACTTAGCTGGGCGTGGTGACACGTGCCTGTAGTCTCAGCTACTCTGGAGGCTTAGGCAGGAGAATCGTCCGAACCTGGGAGGCAGAGGTTGCAGTGAGTCAAGATCGAGACTGTGCCACTGTACTTCAGTCTGGGTGACAGAGCAAGACTCTGTCTTTAAAAAAAAAAAAAAAAAAAAAAAGATTTATAAATAATGAAGGTAAATGGACATATTTTTTAAAATCTCAGACTCATAAACATAAAAATGTTGGGTAATGCACAGCACTGGTGGGGTGAGGGGAGGCAGGCATGCTCACTCTATTAACAGGAACATAAACCAGTAAAATTTTAAGGGCAACTTGGCAACGTCTATCCATTTTATAATGTGGTTATCTGCTGATTCACCATGTCTGACTTTAGGGCTTTATCTCACAGCTGTTCTCACAAGCAGGCAAAACAAAGATGTCCACCCAGCAATTGCACTCCTACAGTTATGAACATTAGTTACAATTTTTTACGTGGAAAGGAAAATGTATTTCCACACAAAAACTTGTAACTAATGTTCACAGAAGCACTATTCACAGCAGCCAAAAAAAGACCACCACCCCTATGTCCATCAGCTGACAAATGAATAAAGAAAGCAGGGTACATCCACACAACGTAATATTATTCAGCAATCTGAAGGAATGGTGTTGATGCGTGCTACAACACGGATGAACCATGAACAATGCGACGGGAAAGCAGCCAGCCACACAGGATTCTGTTTATCTGAAAGGCCCAGCACAGCAAATCTAAAGAGGCAGAAAGGAGGTTCATGAGTGCACAGTGCTGGAGGGCGGGGACACAGGGTGAGGCTGCTAACGGACGCAGGGTTTCTTTTGGGGATGATAAAAATGTCTTAAAATTAGGTTATGATAAGGCTGCACAACTTAGTAAACAGACGAAACACACTGAATTGCAGACTTTAAAGAAGTGAATTTTATGACATATAAATTCCATTCCAAAAATGGTGTTTAAAAGAAAAGTTCTCTGTATGGCTGCTGCTAAAACCAACCAATCAACCAACCAAAACACCCTCAGCCAACCTACTGTACAGATGTGAACTTTGGTTGATATAGTGAGATATGACGCACGGCACACCTGATGTAAGGCAGCAGGAGACTTTGAATAGCAAGTCACATCTACTGTGGGGACACGGGCAGCAGCAGAGGCAGAACGAAAACTAAGTGTCAGGGCTGACTGCAGTGTCCGTGGATAGCTGGCTGGGCCTTGTTGGTCTGTAACACCACTGAAATCATATGCTAAACACTGAGCATTCTGGAAGAAACAGATCTGTAACTCTCACATTTACAAGAATCAGTAATCAAAAGTAGGAGAGGTGGCTCTGCAAAAGGTAAAGATGAACCACCCAGCACTCTGAAGTGAACACGTTTTTGTCATTACTTAAGACTAATAGACGGGGGCCAAGCACAATGGCTCACGTCTGTAATCCCAGTACTTTGGAAGGCTGAAGTGGGTGGATCACCTGAGGTTAGGAGTTTGAGACGGGCCTGGCCAACATAGTGAAACCCCGTCTCTACTAAAATTACAAAAAATTAGCCAGGCGTGGTGGTGCACGCCTGTAATCCCAGCTACTAAGGAGGCTGAGGCAGGAGAATCACTGGAACCTGGGAGGCGAAGGTTGCAGTGAGCCAAGATCTCGCCACTGCATTCTAGCCTGGGCAACAGAGCGAGACTCTGCCTCAAAAAAAAAAAAAAAAAAGAGACTAAAACCCCTGGCATGTCAGCTCATACCTGAAAGCCCAGCACTTTGGGAGGCTGAGGTGGGAGGATGGCCTGAGCCTACGAGTTTAAGATCAGCCTGGGCAACACAGTGAGACTCCATCTCTTAAAAAAAAAAATTAGCTGGGCATGGTGGTGTGCACTTGTAGTCCCAGCTACATGGGAAAAGAGAGGATCACTTGAGCCTGGAAGGTGGAGGCTACAGTGAGCCGCACTGACAACACTGCACTCCAGCATGGGCGACAGAGCGAGAGCCTGTGTCTTAAAAAGCAGTTGTTGCAGCCGTAACAGCCGTAACACAAAAGAATGTACTTCACAGTGACTAAGTTCACCAACCTGACTAGATCACTTCAGGAATACACCTTTAATAAAGCAACTTACGGCCGGGCGCGGTGGCTCACGCCTGTAATCCCAGCACTTTGGGAGGCCGAGGCAGGTGGATCACGAGGTCAAGAGATCGAGACCATCCTGGTCAACATGGTGAAACCCCGTCTCTACTAAAAATACAAAAAATTAGCTGGGCATGGTGGCGCATACCTGTAATCCCAGCTACTCAGGAGGCTGAGGCAGGAGAATTGCCTGAACCCAGGAGGCGGAGGTTGCGGTGAGCCGAGATCGCGCCATTGCACTCCAGCCTGGGTAACAAGAGCGAAACTCCGTCTCAAAAAAAAAAAGCAACTTACTTTTTTATATATTGCTAGTAGTTTAGGTTTGTTGCCATTTTTCTACTGCATTATTTCAAGATGCTCTAATATTTTTTTCTATTACAGTTCATATCCAGATGAACTTTTTTATTTTTTAGAGACAGAATCTTGTTCTGTCACCTAGGCTGGAGCTCAGTGGCACAATCTCAGCTCCCTGCAACCTCTGCCTGCCAGGTTAAAGTGATTCTCCTGCCTCAGCCTTCCCAGTAGCTGGGATTATAGGAGTGTGCCACCATGTCTGGCTAATTTTTGTATTTTTAGTAGAGGTGAGGTTTTCAGCACGTTGGCCAGGCTGGTCTTGAATTTCTGACCTCAGGCGATCCACCCGCCTTGGCCTCCCAAAGTGCTGGGATTACAGGTGTGAGCCACTATGCTGGGCCCAGATGAAGTTTTAAAGACATATACATGGAACCCACATAGCCAGAACAATCACTTTCCACTAAACTGAAGCACAGACGCCCAGTCCTCCCATGAAATAATGGTGGACAATGGATCAAACTGCTAGGTGAAAGATGCTATAATCATCAAACGAGGCTGGGCACAGTGGCTCACACCTGTAATCCCAGCACTATGGAAGGCCGAGGCAGGTGGATCATGAGGTCAGGAGTGCGAGACCAGTCTGGCTGACATAGTGAAACCCCGTCTCTACTAAAAAAAAAAAATACGAAAATTAGCTGGGCATGGTGGTGTGTGCCTGTAATCCCAGCTACTTGGGAGGCTGAGGCAGGAGAATCACCTTGAACCCAGGAGGTGGAGGTTGCAGTGAGCCAAGATTAAGCCACTGCACTCCAGCCTGGGCGACAGAGCAAGACTCCGTCTCGAAAAAAAAAAAAAAAAAAAAAAAAAAGAAAAAAATAGTAGCAATCAAATGAAAGCAAAAGAAACCAGGCTGCACATATGTATTGACTCAAGATGGCACATCCCAGGACGCTGGTGCCAAGAAGCACTCAGGCTGACACTAAGAAGGGCAGAGCATGAACTTCAGCGACCTTGTGTCAAAGGTCTTGCTTTTAGCCTTCATTCTAGGTGGCCTCAGCCATAGTTTCTGCCAAACTTTCCTGCTAGAGATTGCCTGACTAACACTTAAGAAATTAATTAATTACTTGATTTAAGAAAGAATGCTTCTTATTGTTTCTGCTGGAGAGGTTTATAGCTGGCAATGATGAAACTCCTGGAGTGGGAAGGGAAGAGCTTTAATCCACTTCCGCATGAGCCTGCGGCTCCGCCAGGATGCAAGGTAAGAGCCCAGCATTCCATCTCCACAGATTGAGGCCAAGAGGCGCTCATGGTTTCTCCTCCATAGGATCCATTACTATAAATCTCACGGAAATTAATATTCCAACCAGTGTACCGCCCGTCAAATAGACTAATGTCAGAAAGCACCATTTCTCAAACCTTAAGATGCAGATGATGGCCCGTAAAGTAAATGATGATTAGTTTCTTGGCCAAGCAGGAAGGTTGATAAAAGGTGTTACATGTCAATGGCTGCGCTTCCATAATCAATGCAGGCTCTAGTCACTTTTGCTGAGCTAAGGAGCAGTCTGCTTGTGCTGGGTTTCAGAACTGAATGTTTATGAGATGTTTTCCTAGCTCAGAAATCAGCTTAGCAAATGCAAAGAAAACACACAGTGCAGCTTTTGAAGAAAGCCAACTTCTAAACTTTTGTGATCTTTTACAAATAACAAACCCATACCCTTCATTTCTTTTGCCTAACAGTGTAGGATACTGCTGTAGAATATTTTAATGAAAAGATAGCACATATTTGTGCCTTATGTATATTTAAAAGACGACGATGATAACAAAAATGCACATGGAGAAAGAAAATAATCATATGAGAGGCCGACTGTGGTAGCTCACACATATAATCCCAGCACTTTGGGAGGCTGAGGCAGGAGGACTGTTTGAAGCCAGGAGTTCAAGACCAGTCTGGGCAACACAGCAAGACGCCATCTCTACACAAATTACAAATAAATTAGCCAGGCATAGTAGCATGTGCCTGTGGTCCCAGGTACTCAGGAGGCTGAGGTGGGAAGACTGCTTGAGCCCAGGAGGGCGAAAGTTCAGGGAGCCATGATTATGCCACTGAACTCCAGCCTGGGTGACATAGTGTGGGACTCTCCTCATATGAGGCATCCATAAACAATGGGCAAAGCCTATCTGGCAGTTCTGCAACTTTCAAGTATGAAATTATAGCATCAATCGTAGAAAATCTATCTTCCAGTACTGCTAGTCCAAGCTTTTGTGTGTGTGTGTGTGAATTTTCTTTTCTAAATAAATAAAAGCAGAACAAGTAGTTGTCAATCTTGTTTTTCTCTAAGACTAGCTCTGGCTCATTCTTTCTGTAACAGCCACAGTGAGTGACAGCAAAAACCTGATTTTATGACAGATTGTTAAGGAGTTTTTAAGGTAGAAGTCAATCCTGAGCCTGAACTAAATACTGAGACATGAAATAATATTCTTTACTCTGAGTCTACTTACAGAAAAATGCTAGAAAACAATCTTGACATTTCACTTAGCAGCTAACCGGTTTTCTAAGTGACATTCTCTTATCTACTCAAAAAAAAAAAAAAAAAGGATATGAAAGAGGAAAGGCAGATAATATTCTAGTAACAGAATGATGTAATAGCTCCAGTTTAAAGTATTAATCCTTAAAACATTTTTTGTCCATTTCATCATCTATTTTTAAGGGCCAAAGTTCACTAAGAACAACACAGAAATTCATGCACCTATCTTACCATGTTGGTCAGTAAATATCCATTCTTTATTTTGTATTTATTTATTGAGACAAAGTCTCACTGTCACTGAGGCTGGAGTGCAGTGGCACAATCTTGGCTCACTGCAACCTCCAACTCCTGGGTTCACCTTGTGCCTCAGCCTCCCTAGTAGCTGGGATTATAGCTGCCCACCACCACATCTGGCTAATTTTTTGTATTTTTAGTAGAGACGGGGTTTTGCCATGTTGGTCAGGCTCATCTTGAACTCCTGGCCTCATGTGATCCACCTGCGTTGGCCTCCCAAAGTGCTGGGATTATAGGCATGAGCCACTGTACCTGGCCAATATCCACTCTTTAAAAGATGCTATCAAAACATCTCATTTTGTTCCACAAAAAAATCTCTGGAAAATAAGGCACGAGAAGCCAGTAAATGAACTTCAATTTGAGGAAAAGGAAAGACCAGGTTTTGGCATTCTTCCACTCTAAGCACTGGCCTCCAATAGGGGAAAAAAATGCTGCGTGTTTCAAAGCAGATGACTACAGTGACTCCTGCAACAATTTAATAGCATAATTCAGACACTTCATTCATCTGGACCTGGACTGAAGAGATGTTTCATTCATAAAAGCCTAGAGACAGGGCTGCCCTTCACTGCAGAAACCCCCTGTGGGGAACAGTTCTGTGTGGCTCAGGTGAAGGCAGCCAGGTGGCAGGGCTTCAGGAAGGCGGCCGGCGCCTGGGATAAACAGCCCTGGTTCATACCTCTGTTATCACCCAGATCACATCTCCCAGCCTCCATGGAAGAAGGCTTTTTTTGGAAGATTTAGTAAGCACCAGTAGGCAAGTCTAAGGACGAAAACAAAAAAAGGCATAAAACCTAAGCCAGCCAGCAGGAGCCCAGAGCAGGGATGCAGGCTCACTTGCAGAGAGGAGGCCAGGACCCAAGAGGGAGCCTAAAAGGCCCCACCTCCTGGCGGGCCAGGAGAAGGCCATCATTTCAAGTCACCAGCACAAAGAAGCGATTTTTCCCAGCTTCTTCATCTTATGTTAACGGGGGTGGTGGTGGGGGGGGGCGGGGGTTGTGGCAAGGCTATCTATGTCTGTCTGCTCACCACTGTGTCCCTAGCCTGAGAGCTGACACCTATGTATTTGCTCTTGGTCATCCTCCACTGAAATGCAGGCATCATCAGAGCAGGAACTCTGTGGAAACTGCATCCACCTGCGGCAAGCCCTCAATCAGCACATACAAGGGAAGGGAAACGAATGAATACTGCGTGTTCATCCACACGAGCTCCCTGATCCTCCTCATTCTTGAGAGA
The DNA here is from genome assembly GCF_048565385.1 of Saimiri boliviensis. Taxonomy (NCBI): domain Eukaryota; kingdom Metazoa; phylum Chordata; class Mammalia; order Primates; family Cebidae; genus Saimiri; species Saimiri boliviensis. The sequence goes on along the minus strand of NC_133468.1, from coordinate 27,528,219 downwards.
TGTCAATAGGAAGAGCAGAATTTCAAAATGTTACACCAAACCACGGTGACAGCAAAGTTCCTCAAACCAGAACACTCAGAAAGGCAATAATGGCATTGTCAACAAGGAGGAAGCCCAATTCCCCAAAAGCTCTGCAGATAATTAAAATGGTCACGATGAACTCTCTCCTTGACCCGATATCCCAGTATTACTCATCCCAAGCGTACTGCGACTGCTGAACTCCTCCACTTCCTGTGACCAGGATTCCTAACTGAGGTCAGGGCCATAGGGAGGTTCAGGTCTATTCAAAGTGTCACGTACAGAGGACACCGTATTTACAAGGCACATTACCAACCAATGATGAGTATCAAGCAGATACAACGAACTTGCAAAACTCAACACTAAAAACACAAATAATCCAATTAGAAAGTGTACAAGAACATGCACAAATGATTCACCAAGGAGGACATAGAGATGGCAGAGCAGCACACAAGGAGATGGTCTGCTAGGGCAACACAATCACAACCACAACCACAACGAGGCAGCAGCACACGTGTCATGTCCGTAAGAGGGGCTGGAAAAGCAGTGAGAACACCAAGTGCTGTCAAAGATGCAAAGACAGCCGGGCTTGGTGGCTCAAGCCTGTAATCCCAGCACTTTGGGAGGCCGAGGCGGGTGGATCACAAGGTCAAGAGATCGAGACCATCCTGGTCAACACGGTGAAACTCCGTCTCTACTAAAAATACAAAAAATTAGCTGGGCATGGCGGCGCGTGCCTGTAATCCCAGCCACTCAGGAGGCTGAGGCAGGAGAATTGCCTGAACCCAGGAGGCGGAGGTTGTGGTGAGCCGAGATCGCGCCATTGCACTCCAGCCTGGGTAACAAGAGTGAAACTCCGTCTCAAAAAAAAAAAAAGATGCAAAGACACAGGGTCACTCCTACATCATCGATGAGAATATAAAATAAGAGTTTGGGAGTTTCTCAAAAAACATTAACATGCAACTCCCATGTGGCCAGCAACTGCACTCCTGGGCATCAGCCTCTGACAAATGAAAACTGATGTCCCCACAGAACTCTGTACGTAAATGTTCACAGCAGCCTTATTGGTAATAGCTAAAAACTGGAATCAGCTCACCTGTCCTTTAACAGATGGGTGGCTACACAAGCTGTGGTACAGACAGAACATGGTGTATTACCCGGTAATACACATTAAGCTGCTGACAGACACAACGGCTGGCATGCATTTCCAGGGAATGATGCTGACTGAAAAAGGCCATCACAAAGGATTTTATGCTTGCATTTAACAAACATTTTAGAAATGATAAAGTTTTAGAAATGGAGGACAGGTGATGCCTGAAATTAGGGGTGAGACGCGGGGGCAACAAGAGGGAGGGGTGTGGTATGCAAGGGCAGCAGGAAGGAGCACTGTGGCGTTCCAACTTGACTGTGGTGGATACAGGGAGCTGCATAGAACCTGACCGAGCCCGGTGGCTCACGCCTATAATCCCAACACTTTCGGAGGCTAAGGCAGGTGGATCTCCTGAGCTCAGGAGTTCAAGATCAGCCTGGCCAACATGGTAAAACTCTGTCTCTACTAAAAACACAAAAATTAGCTAGGTGTAGTGGCAGGTGCCTGTAATCCCAACTACTCAGTAACTGAAGCAGGAGAATCACTTGAACCTGAGAGGCAGAAGTTGCAGTGAGCCAAGATTGTGCCACTGCACTTCCAGCCTGGGCAGTAAGAGCAAAACTCTGTCTCAAAGAAAAAAAACAAAAACAAAACACTGGCCAGGAGTGGTGGCTCATACCTGTAATTCCAGCACTTTGGGAGGCTGAGGCGGGCAGATCATGAGGTCAGAAGTGCAAGACCAGCCTGGCCAATATGGCAAAACCCCATCTATACTAAAAAATACAAAAATTAGCTGGGTATGGTGTCGTGCGCTTGCAGTACCAGCTACTCAGGAGGCTGAGGGAGGAGAATCACTTGAACCTGGGAGGTGGAGGTGAGCCAACATTGCACCACTGCACTTCCACCTGGGTGACAAGAGTGAGACTCTGTCTCAAAAACAAAACAAAACAAAACAAAAAAACTTTCAACATTCAAAGTGGCTCAAGTGTCTCAAGAAAAACAAAAAAACCCTGCACAGAACCTACACACACACAAATGAGCACAAGGAAGACTGGAGAGTGTGCACAGGGGAGGTGGACGTCAATAGCCCGGCTAGGGCTTTGTGAGATGTTATCATGGGGAAGAACAGGGCAAAGGGTACAAGGGACCTGTATTATTTCCTACATGTGAATCTATAATTATCTTAATTAAAAATGACACATGGGAAGAATCCAAAGCTTCCCGTCACTGTCTCCATCAGGGGGTTTACTCAGCGAGCACTATTTTGAACACTGTTAAGTACACACGTACATAATCGCTAATGCTGGCATAATCTTACAGACCTGTATTATTTCTGTTTTGCAAAAAAATAAAAGAAACTGAGGCCCAGAGATGAAGTAATCCACCTAGAACCACACACAACATGACTGAACAAGAGGAAGACGCACCTGACCCTCCCTGCTGTTCCACGTGCCTCTCTGAAGGCAGGCTGCTTCAATGCTCTAAAATGCCAATGCGAGAAAATACATTGTTTCTACAGGGGCTGTAAAATTTTCAATTTTCTGGGAGCCCTTTATGACAGTAATCTAGGCAGTTTAAATGGCATTAAAAAGGGAGAGACGTTACAGAACAGTACACATGGTATGAGATCATATACTGAAGACCCTCATGAACAGAATTCCTTCTGTACCCAGACTCCTATGTGGGCAAATGCACTGATCTGGGCAGGCACCTACAGGTGTCACCAGTTGTCACCTCCTGGGAGATGAAGGTGGAGGCAGAGGACTGACTGGTCAAAGGGTGTCTGAACTTCAACCACAGTGTCTGAATTTTAGACCACATTCCAGTTCAAGTACAATTTGTCTTTTTTTTTTTAAGAAGGGGAAAAATAAAGAAAACACTTACTGCATTCATAGATCTGTTCCAGCTTATCCACAGAAGAAAGGGAGAAAAATTTATAACCGGACTTACTACCAACAGCTAGGGACCTGCAAAAAAGCCAAATTCAGAAATAAGAGCTGATACATGCAGAGAGTGACAGTGTACAAACTAGCTCCCACATTCCCAGTGAGTACCCGGCTAGTTCCCAGCATGCCTACCACAAATCAGAGATCATTTCACATCGTTTGTACCAAGTGCCTGGGACAGAAGGGTGTCACAAGGTCAGTAAAATAAGGACAGTATTATTATTTAAAACCTGTAAAACTTCTCTGAGGCTGGATGTGGTGGCTCACACCTGTAATTCCAAAACTTTGGGAGACTGAGGCAAGAGGACTGCTTGAGCTCACAAGATCAAGATTAGCCTGGGCAAAATACCAAGACTCCATCTCTACAAAAATATTAAAAATAAAACAATTAGCCAGGCATGGTGGTATCTCTGTAGGGAGCTACTTCGGAGGCTGGGGTGAGAAGACTGCTTGAGTCTAGCACAGGAGATTGAGGCTACAGTGAGCTGTGATTGCGCCACTGCACTCCAGCCCGGGCGACCGAGCAAGACAGTCTCAAGAAACCAAAAAAGTTTTTCTGGAGATCTAACATAAAGCATGGTGACTGTAGCTCACAATAATGTATTGCCTATTTGAAATCTGCTAAGACAGATCTTAAGTGTGCTTGTCACAAAAAGGAGGTAACTATTTGAGGTGATAGATGTGTTAATTAACTTGACTGTGGTGATCACTTCAAAAGGTATGTATATATAAAACATCACACTGTACACCTTAAACAGACACAATTTTAATTATACCTCAATAAAGCTAGGGAAAACTAAAATAAAAATACTAAAAACAAACTCTATAAAACTTTAAGTTTGGGATATAAGCAAACATAATCAGCCTTAAATTATTGTTTCCTTCAAAACAATATATCAGCTCCTTCAAGTAAGCTGATATATACATACAGTATATGTCAGAGTATGACAGTTAAGTAAGCTGGCTGGGTGCAGTGGCTCACGCCTGCAATCCCAGCACTTTGGGAGGCTGAGGCAGGCAGATTACTTGAGGTCAGGAGTTTGAGTCTGGCCTGGCCAACATGGCAAAACCCTGTCTCTACTAAAAATATAAAAATCAGTCGGGCACGGTGGTAGACATCGCCTATAATCTCAGCTACTTGGGAGGCTGAGGCAGGAGATTGGCTCGAACCCAGGAGGAGGAGGCTGTGCCACTGCACTCCAGCCTGGATGACAGACTGAGAATCCATTAAAAAAAAAAAAAAAAAAAGTTAAGTGAGCGAATTTTCTAAATTTTATACAAAGATATTTACAGTCAAGGTGGATACAGGCATCTCTCTGCACTTCCGCAGGCCTTTAGCACTTGTGACTCCATCCCTTATGCTGTGCCATGGCTGAGCAGTAGGGTGGAAATGAAACGAACTCAAAAGCTACCTTAGAGTCTGAATCAGAAGGCCCCATCATCGGCTGACAAGGAAAAAGCAGAGGACTGGTTTGATGGCCTTGCGTTTACGATTCCATATTCCTCACCCAACACCACTGCTTCTTCAAGGAGGCTCAAGGAGCCCACAGCTCAGCAGCCCCTCCCAGCAGGGGCCTCAGGGATACCACAGGAGGGGTTTCCTCATCAGAAAAGTGCCTCTCTAGAACCCAGGTGACCAAAGAAAGCACAACAAGAAGCAAGTTCAGCTTTCAGCAAAAGAAAGATGAGTGAATGAGCAGGAAGCATTGGGTGCTGAGGAATCAGACACCATAATCACCTCGAACGTCTGGGAAAAGGTGAAAATGAGCAGGTAAAACAGAAGGCTGGAAACAGGGAAGGGGGGCGTTCCACACTGAGTATTTGTACCCCACGATAGGATCAGGGCTGGTTTAATGATCATATCATTTATTAAAAACTTTGAGATTTCCAACCACTCTTTTGCATGTATGTGGAAGAAATGTATTCCAAGAAGGAAGTTGCTATAATCAGTATTAATCTGTAAAATCACACTGGTTCATCTTATAAGTATAAAAAGAACAGAAACAAAACTCTACCAGCTCATATCATTTTTCTTTGAAAAATTCTTTGCTGCTTTACTACACGGAATCCTATCAATTGTTATAGCAATGAAACAATTAGGTATTACCTGTAAGTATTCTGAAGATTAATAAAAGAACCAAGAAGAATAGAGTAATATCCCTAGGTTAAAAATAAAACAAAATCTCAGCAACACAGAACTTTTGGGAAACTGATGTAAAGGAAAATATTTTCCAGATAACTAAGTGTTGCTATTTTAAGCATCACTCCCCACTCCCATTTTCTGATTAAAAAACAAATTGTTCCTGAATTACATACCTTTCTGTGTCCTTAAAACTAAGGGATAAAACTTTTTTTTTTTTGAGACAGAGTCTCGCTCTGTTGCCCAGGCTGGAGTGCAATGGCATGATCTTGGCTCACTGCAACCTCTGCCTCCTGGGTTCAAGCAATTCTCCTGCCTCAGCCTCCTGAGTAGCTGGGATTACAGGCATGCACCACCATGCCCGGCTAATTTTTGTATTTTTAGTAGAGAGGGGCTTCACCATGTTGGTCAGGCTGGTCTCGAACTCCTGACCTCATGATCCACTGCCTGGGCCTCTTAAAGTGCTGGGAGAAGAGGTGCGAGCCACCACGCCCGGCCTAGGGATGACCAATTCTTTTGAGGGTTTGGTGTACCCCATATCAAACAGCCAGACTGTAGTGCTGAGTTTATTTATTTACCTATTTTTGAGATTGAGTTTTGCTCTGTCCCCCAGGCTGGAGAGCAGTGGCCTGATTTTGGCTTGCTGCAACCTCCCCGCCTCTCAGGTTCAAGCAATTCTCCTGCCTCAGCCTTCTGGGTAGCTGGGATTACAGGCACCTGCCACCACGCCCAGCTAATTTTCGTAGTTTAATACAGACAGGGTTTCTCCATGTTGGCCGGGCTGGTCTTGAACTCCTGAACTCAGGTGATTCACCTGCCTTGGCTTCCCAAAGTGCTGGGATTACAGGCACGAGCCACTGCGCCTGGCCTGTAGCAATGAGTTTATAAAAATATTTTTCTAAAAAAAAAAAATTTTTTTTCTATCTTTTGTTTTGCCAACAGTTGTCACTTTTCCTCGTGACCATCCTACCATCATTAACCGCCCTTCTCCTTCCTAATTTCTTAGTAACTTGGAAACAAAATCACCAAGCTTATTAGCATTATGTATAAAATAAGCTTAGGTAGGGCTTCTCCCATGGGCAAAATTAACGAGCCTTAGCCCCTGATCCTTGGGTTAGACATCTTGGTTCTCAGCTGTGCTCCCTACACACAGAATTTGTTAAAACTTGCCAATCAAATTCAGATATTTGGGAGCTGAGTTAGGATATTAAATACCTCAGCTAAAAGTTTAACCCCACAGTTTATAAAACTGTGCATTCCAGTCAATAGAAAGGGAAGCAAAAATATTCCAAATATGTTTTGAGATGTATATATAAAACATAGTATGAGTACTTTTATTAGTAAAGATAAGTTTTGTTTTGCTTTAAGACGAAGTTTTGCTCTTGTTGCCCAGGCTGGAGTGCAATGGCACAATCGTGGCTCACTGCAGGTTCAAGTGATTCTCCCAGGTTCAAGTGATTCTCCTGCCTCAGCCTCCCAAGTAGCTGGGATTACAGGCATGCACCACCACACCCAGCTAGTTTTTTATATTTAGTTGAGACGAGGTTTCACCATGTCTCTACTAAATATAAAAACTAGCTGGTCAGGCTGGTCTTGAACTCCTGACCTCAGGTGATCCACCTGACTCATCCTCCCAAAGTTCTGGGATTACAGACATGAGCCACCACTCCCTGCCAAACGTAAATATTTTTAAAGAATGATATTAAATATAAATACAATTGATATTTTCATCTCAACATCAATCAAGTTCCATACCCCTATGGAGATTTTGCTTTAAACCATTTTGAAACTGACCTGACCATAAAAAGGCTGACATATTAGTGGGAGAGGCAGAGCAAGTATGAGATCTGCCCTAACACAGTTTTATTGCCAAAAAATGTTTATTTCTTTAGGGCAACAGAGTGGGATTTTTTTTTTTCTTTGAGACAGAGTCTCACTTTGCCACCCAGGCTGGAGCGCAGCAGTACCATTTCGCCTTACTGTAGCCCCAACCTCTCCTGAGCTCAAGTGATCCTCCCATCTCAGCCTTCCGAGTAGCTGGGACCGCAGGCGTATGCCAACACACCTGGCTGATTTTTGTGTTTTGTGTAGAGACAGGGTCTCCCCGTGTTGCCTAACCTGGTCTCGAACTCCTAAACTCGGGATCCTCCTGCCTTGGCCTCGCAAAGTGCTGGGATTACAGGCATGAGCCACTGTACCTGGTCCCATCAGTGGGATCTTTCACTGACGAAGGAAAACTAGCACATCATAACCAAAAAAACGTGTATTTGCTCAATCCCTCAATCTACAACTATGCCTGGTGTCCAAACCCAGAGACCCTCCTCCACCCTCCGCAGAGACTAGGCCTGTCCTTTGCTAGGGAAGGAGAGTCACCACGTTTAAAACACACTAGAACCCATTCTCCTCATTTCACACCCCTACCACTCTACTCTGGAGACCTGGACTGCCCATTCCTGAGCCTGTCTGGGATTCTGCAGTTTAAACTATGTTGGTTCTCTGTTTTCTCCACTAGCAATTTTAGATCCAGCTTCCTTTACCACTTGCTAGCTTCCAAACTGGCTAGTATCTCCTTTCTCATTCTTTCTATCCTATGGATTTAAGCCTTTTAAAATATTTTTTTGAGGCCAAGAGCAGTGGCTTGCATCTGCAATCTCAGCTACCCAGGCAGGAGGGTCACTTGAAGCTAGGAGTTTGAGACAGGTCGGGGGAACAAAGTAAAACCCCATCTCTACAAAAAATAAAAATTAAGAAATGTTTAAAATTAGAAAAGATAACACGGCCGGGCGCGGTGGCTCAAGCCTGTAATCCCAGCACTTTGGGAGGCCGAGGCGGGTGGATCACGAGGTCGAGAGATCGAGACCATCGTGGTGAACATGGTGAAACCCCGTCTCTACTAAAAATACAAAACATTAGCTGGGCATGGTGGCGTGTGCCTGTAATCCCAGCTACTCAGGAGGCTGAGGCAGGAGAATTGCCTGAACCCAGGAGGTGGAGGTTGCGGTGAGCCGAGATCGCGCCATTGCACTCCAGCCTGGGTAACAAGAGCGAAACTCCGTCTCAAAAAAAAAAAAAAAAAAAAAAAAAAAAAATTAGAAAAGATAGCTTTTTGATATTTTACTAATTAACATTTTATTAGGGTCTGGGGATGGAGCCACAATAAATGTTTATATTTGATCCATCATTTTTAACTGAAAGCATCTGTCAATGAATTTAAACCCGAACCTCCAACATCAAAAAGACAGTGATAGGCACTAAAAAATGAAGATGTGAGTCAGATCTTTTGCTTAACTTCCTTTTCTCCACCGTCCCTAATTGTCAGTCCGTAAAGGCTCTCCTCCTTCATGATCTTTGCGGAGGAGCCATACTCGATGGAGAGCTTAGGTGGATACAGCCCAACACTGTAAACCTAAAGCAACCTCAACTGTGGCTGCCAGTCCAGACCTGCAGTGGGTAGGCCCTGCTGCCCTCATTTCAGGGCTATGGACAGCTTACCCCATCTCCGCTCCACCTCACATCTGCACCATTCCAGACCACCACCTCCATATTCCTGCAGCCTTTCTGACTCATCAGTATCCCAAGCAGAGTTCACTCTTTCTAGGCTTTTTCACCATGATGTTAATCACGTTCATCCAGAACCCAAGCCAGAAACTGGGCGTCACCTAACTTCTCCCTCGGCTGCATGATGCACGTCCTGTGCATCACACAAGTCCTGATGACGAGTCAGTCTCCTTTCCAGTGGTCACTGCTGTTGGACAATATCCTCCTCAGTCACCCTCTGCCCTCCTCCAACATACCCTCCTGCAGAGCAGACAGAATGACTTAACACTTTCAGGATCTTAAAAACCATCTTCAGGCCGGGCACAATGGCTCACGCCTGTAATCCCAATACTCTGGAGGCTGAGGCAGGAAGATAGCTTGAAGCCAGAAGTTCGAGACCAGCCTGGTCAGCAGAGCAAGACCCTGTGCCTACAAAAACTAAAATTAGCCAGGTGTGGAGGCCCATGCCTATAGTCCCATTTTCTTGGGAAGCTGAGGCAGGAGGACCACTTGAGCCCCCGAATTCAAGGCTGCAGTGAGCTATAATCACTACAATTGTGCCACTGCACTCTAGCCTGGGCAAGAGTGAGACTCCATCTCAAATACCAAAACCAAAACCCTTGATTAACAGATGAGCAGAGAGAGGAGAGCAGTATCTTTCCTGCACAATGACATAACCTAGAAGAGACATGGTGGAAGCAAACAGGTTTCTCCTATTGTCTCCAGACACTTCAGAACATAAATTCTGCAAACACAAGACTTGGAAAGTCAGGTCCCTTCTTTACACCATCCCTTTTACACATGGCGTTTAAAACAGACATTGCTACATCATTAACTTCCCACAAGCTGCAGTGTCCACCGGAAAAATTTAGTCCTTGGTATTTCCATTTAAGATTCAAGTGATCCTCTGCCAGTTATTAATTTCACTTCAATTTCAGAAAGCCAAAAGTCCTCTAACATAAGCCTTCCAAGGTGATACTTTCAGAAACCAGGGTTGGAACTAACCAGACAACAGCGCGACGGCCAGGACCAGTTGCTCTTGATCCCCTTTTCACTGCTCTAGGTAAAAAAAAAAAACACAAAAACAAAAACAAACAGATGGTAAAACGCAAATAAAACTTATTTACACTTTTAAGATAAGAATCATGAGAAAGTATAACATTGGAAATCATATTACCAGTACAAGAAGAAAGGCAGGACAGTTATAGTTTGGTATGTAACGACTACAGAAAGAACTTAAAAGACAAAAAAAGTGAAATGACCCTATAACTAACATATATTCTAGTAAGTGAACTGGCTTCCAAATTTTCTCACCGAATACAGTCAATGTGAGTTCTAGATGGACATTCTTTGTCTTACTAAAAATTTTGTTCCTCAATAAATTCTGGAGATTAAGAAGGCAGGAAAAGGTAAAAGCCATTAAAGCTCCCTCCAGGAACTTCTCTGTTTCTTTCAACGGTAGATTTAAAACAAATTACAGTCATTTTGGCCTAGTCAGCTTTTAGTATAATCCTAACTTACTCTTCATTCCAATTTAGGTTTACACTACATCAAGGTCTCTCTGACAAGTCAAAGTTATGAAATCTCAAAAGTTACAGAAATCTCTTGAACATAGTAACTTCAGGGCACATAGAAAAGTGGGTAAGTGTGAAAATTTCAAAGTGTAAAAAGAACCTATTTCAGACCAGAGTGACATTCTTCTATTACACTGGGAACATGGCAGTCTAGCTGAAGTCACAGCAAAAAAGAATGCTTTCCTTTATTTGATTTCGTTCTGATATAAATAGTGAAAAACTGAAAGAGTAGTCGATGATGTTTTGGAAACTCTCTAACTTATACAAGGCATAAAACCCCCTACTACCATTTCTTACTGGTCTCAAAATACTGTGGGCTTGGGCTTCAAAACCAAATCACAATTGGTTTGGAATGTCCTCTTCCCTATCTGGATTTAACATAGTCTATTCCACTTCAACTGCAACAGGTTGTCTCAACTGTTTCTGTTGTCTGGCTTTTGGTCACACTGAACACTACAGTATTTGGGAGTTTTAATCTTTACACGTTGTTATGCTATGATTTCTAAATTCACTGTCTTCAGAATTCTACTCCACTGGCAGAAAAAAACAGCCTGGCAGAGCAGAAATAATATTGGAAGAGAACTCAGGAGGCTAGACTCTACTCCTGCGCCCACTTTGCAATTAACCAATTCTAAGATCCAGACCAGCTCAGAACTTTTCAGAAAGAGTTCCTCATCTGTGGTGGGATGAGGCGATCCGCCCCTTCCAACTCTCATATAGTCCTACTGTGCAACTGTCTTCACAGCTTTGCAACAGTGCTACTGAACACTTGCTGCACACCATCCACTGGATATTGGCCATTCTAAACTTTTAACTTCCTAAAAAATCTCATTTTCTGCTTTAATTCCACTCAGGCAGTAACAACTCAACCAATTACTTAGTAAGAAGCCAAATGACCCACTCCTCCTCCTCTCTTTCATCACTTCCTCTTACTCACTTCCAAGATGGCTCTCCTCCCTTCCAACCCCATAACTCATTCTTCTCTCTCCAGAAAGCTCATCTATTAACCATCCTCACAAGTCCTCCTCCCAGGAATCTGAAGACCCAGCTTCTAACTCGTATCGGTGTGGACAAACAGCGTTCCGAACGAACGGGCTGGCACTAAGGTCTTCTCTTGCCCTGAGGATGACCCACCCCCTAGAGCTCCGAGACTCCTGGGGCACTGGTCTGTAACGCCTCTCTTGGCTCAGGTTCTCCCTAGGGAGGTCAGATGCCAAGGTTATTGCTAAGTTTGTTCCTTGCTGGAGACGACATCAAAGTTACCTGCCAGAAAGAACAGTGAGGGCCGGGCGCGGTGGCTCACGCCTGTAATCCCAGCACTTTGAGAGGCCGAGGTGGGCGGATCACTTGAGGTCAGGAGTTCGAAACCAGCCTGGCCAATATAGTGAAATCCCGTCTCTACTAAAAATACAAAACAATTAGCCGGGTGTGGTGGCGGGCACCTGTAATCCCAGCTACTTGGGAAGCTGAGGCAGGAGAGCTGGTTGAACCCGGAAGGTGGAGGTTGCAGTGATCTCAGATCGCGCTACTGCACTCCAGCCTGGGTGACAGAGCGAGGCTCCCTCTCAAAAAAAAAAAAAAAAAAAAAAAAAAAAAAAAAAGAACAATGAGAAATGAAGAAAAGAACATCAGAAAGAGAGAAGAGGCCTTAAGACAATGAAGAGACAATGAGAAGGCGCTGATTCAGAGGAGACTGAGTAGGAGACGCTAAGCAAGAGGCAAGGAGAGGAGAGAAGAGGAAGCGACTCACTCCCACCGCTCCACAGGCGGCCTAGACAAGCCAAGCCCCAAAGTTTGGCCCCAACTTTGCGAGAAGTAGTGAGGTGTAAAGCTAGGGGCCTCCCCGCAGGAGGGTGAAAGCAGCCCCCTCTCCACCACCTCTCCCGCCCCGAGGCCGCAGCTGCAGGGCAGCGCCCGAGGGTCTCCCTGGAGGGCGCCCCTCCCTTCGCGCCCCGGGCCCGCCGCTGGGGACGCCTCTGCCCGCCTTGGCCCACAGGGAGGCCGAAACTGCGAATCCGCTAAGCTTGGCAGCGAGGACCTCTCCACGCTGCCAAGGCCCAGGCCCGACCCCGGCCTCACCCCGAACCCCAACTCCCGACCCTGACCCCGACCCTGGCCTTACGTGTTGTCCTGGTTGAAGTTGGCGAAGAGTAGCTGGCCGGCGCCGGCCTCCCCGCTCTGGCTCGCCAGGTTCATGGCTGGGCGCGCGGCGGGTGGGCCCGGCCAGGGAGGGCGCGCGCGCGAGGGCGGGTCAGGCTGCACTCAGGGTCGGCGCCGGGCCCCGCTCGCCGCCTCGGTCGCCGCCTCTCGCCGTCCCGGGATCAACCGCCGCCTCATCCCGTCCCCGCTCTTGTTTATGCTCCGGAGCCGGGGCGCCCGGTGCGCCTGCGCGACCCCGCCCCCCACGACGCACGGCCTCGCACCGCGCAGACGTACTGTGGAGGCCCCGCCCCCTCACCGCCTGCTCGGGCTCCGGTTCCGGTGGATCACGCACGCGCGGGGACGCGTTAGGGGCGCGCAGGGCCTGGCTGCGGGCGCGGTGCGGCCGCGCATGTGCATGGGGACGAGCGGGCGGGAGTCTCTCTGCGTACGCTCTTAATCGCGGCGCGAGGTGGTTCACGCCTGTAATCCCCGCGCTTTGAGAGGCCAAGGTGGGTGGATCATTTGAGGTCAGGAGCTCGAGACCAGCCTGGCCAACGTGGTGAAACCCCGTCTCTACTAAAAGTACAAAAATTAGCTGGGCGTGGCGGCGGGCGTCTGTAGTCCCAGCTACTCCGAAGGCTGAGGCAGGACAGTTGCTTGAACCCGGGAGGCGGAGGTTGCAGTGAGCCGAGATCACACCACTGCATTCCAGCCTGAGTGATAGAGCGAGACTCTGTCTCAAAAAACGAAAACAAGAAAGAAAAAAAACCTCACTGGGCCCTCCGCGTGCCAATTACTGCTGGATTCTTCTGCACATTACCTTATCATTTTTATTATTATTTTGAGATGGAGTCTCACTCTGTAGCCCAGGCTGGAGTGCAGTGGTGCGATCTCGGCTCAGTGCAGCCTCCGCCTCCAGGGTTCCGGTTCAAGTAATTCTCCTACCTCAGCCTCCCAAGTAGCTGGGATTACAGGCACGAGGCACCACGCCCAGCTAATTTTTGTATTTTTTAGTAGACACGGGGTTTCACCATGTTGGCCAGTCTGGTCTTGAACTCCTGACCTTGTGATCCGCCCTCCTCGGCCTCCCAAAGTGCTGGGATTACAGATGTGAGCCACCTCACCCGGCCCATTTTATTATTATTTTCTTTTTTTACTATCCTCTGAAGGGAAGAAATTTTGTTTAACCATTTTATTATTTTTAAAGATAAAGTCTCGCTCTCTTGCCCAGGCTTGGAGTGCAGAAGCACAATCACAGCTCACTGCAGCCTTGAACTCATGGTCTCAAGAGATCTCCTGCCTCAGCCTCCCAAGTAACTGAGAACACAGGCACCCGCCACTTAGCCCTGCTAAATTTTAAATTTTTTGTAGAGGTGGAGGTGGGGTGGGGGGGGGGTGTCTCACTATGTTGCACAGGCTAGTCTCGAACTCCTAGCCTTAAGTGATGCTCCCGCCTCAGCCTCTCAAAACACTGAGATTACGGTGTGAGCCATCACGACTAGCCACATTATCTTATTTGATGCCCACTACAATCCTATGTAGAAAATAGTACATCTTAATTTACAGATTTGGAAATCGAGGCTCAGAAATAATCTATTTGCCAAGCATTAGATCTGACCCTGAAAACGTCCTTGTTTCTCTAAGGTCCATGCTTTCTGGGTTCCTGGGACAGCATCGTCCCTTAAATTTATTCATTCAACAGTACTTTGACACACCTCTCATGTGAACTAAATAGGCCTCTTTTCCCTCAGAGAAGTTACAGTAGGGGAGATATTTAAATATAATTAGACGGCTGGGCTCAGTGGCTCTCACCTGTAATCCCAGCACTTTGGGAGGAGTGAATCACCTGAGGTCCGGAGTGGATCACGCTGAGGTGGGTGGATCATGAGACCAGGAGTTTGAGACCAGCCCAGACAACATGATGAAGGCCTGTCTCTTACTAAAAATACAAAATTTAGCTGGGTGTGGTGGCAGGCGCCTGTAATCCCAGCTACTTAGAAGGCTGAGGTGGAAGAATCAATTGAGCCCAACAGGTGGAGGTTTCAGTTAGCCAAGATTATGTCACTGCACTCCAGCCTGGACGGATGACAGAGCAGAAAAAAAAAAAAAAAAAGGCTGGGCATGGTGACTCGCACCTGTAATCCCAGTACTTTGGGAGGCTGAGGCAGGTGGATCACCTGAGGGCATGAGTTCGAGATTAGCCGGGACAACATGGTGAAACGCTGTCTCTACTAAAAATGTAAAAATTATCTAGATATAGTGGCATGCCCTTGTAATCCCAGCCACTTGGGAGACTGAGGTGGGAGAATTGCTTGAACCCAGGAGGTGGAGGCTGCAGTGAACCGAGATCATACCAGTGCACTCCAGCCTTGGCAACAGAGTGAGACCCCTGTCTCAAAAAATAAAATAAACACGTAAATATAAATAGAAACTCAGGGGTATGACAAACACATATATGGAAGTCATCCAACCTAGATTTAAAGGACAGGGACTGTGTTGTTGAGAAGGCTCCCAGAAGAGATGAGACTTGAAGTTTGATTAAGTAGTCTAACAGGATGCAAACACTATATGGAAAGGGCTTGGGGATGAGGGTGTGACCTGATCAAAGAACTCTGTATTCAAAGTGGAAATGCAGATACAAGACAAGATTTGGCAGGCAAGATAGGAGGTGGCCAGATCAAGCTGGGTGCTGTTACACAAGGAACTGATCATTATCTGATTATTGTCCATAAGAGCAATGGTCTGCCATTGAAGACAGACAGGAAAATGGAATGATCCTATGAGTGCTTAAAGAAGTTAATTCTGCCGGGCGCGGTGGCTCAAGCCTGTAATCCCAGCACTTTGGGAGGCCGAGGCGGGTGGATCACGAGGTCGAGAGATCGAGACCATCCTGGTCAACATGGTGAAACCCCGTCTCTACTAAAAGCGCAAAAAATTAGCTGGGCATGGTGGCACGTGCCTGTAATCCCAGCTACTCAGGAGGCTGAGGCAGGAGAATTGCCTGAGCCCAGGAGGCGGAGGTTGCGGTGAGCCGAGATTGCGCCATTGCACTCCAGCCTGGGTAACAAGGGCGAAACTCCGTGTCAAAAAAAAAAAAAAAAAAAAAAGAAGTTAATTCTAACCATAGGGTCAGGAATGCATTGGAAATCATTGATGAAAGGATGGTCTTTTCAATAAAGTCCCCCTACCTCACACCATATCCAAAAATTAATTTGAGATAGATTATAGTCCTAGATATGAGAGGTAAAAACAACAAAATTTCTAGAAGGAAACAAGAGAATGCCTTCGTGATTTTGGGATAAACAAAGTCATCTAGACAGTTACTTTAAGGCAGGCATGTTGGCTTGTCCCTGTAATCTCTACACTTTGGGAGGCTGAGGCAAGCAGATTGCTTGAGGCTAGGAGTTTGAAACCAGACTAGGCAACATAGGCAAACGCACTCTCAACAAAAATACAAAAATTAGCTGGGTGTGGTGGTCTGTGCCTGTGGTCCCAGCTCCTCCAGAGGCTAAGGCAGGAGGATGGCTTGAGCCTGGAGTTTGAGCCTGCAGTGAGCTATGATCGCACCACTGGACTCCAGCCTGCGCGATAGAGTGAGATCCTGTCTCAAAACAAGTTCTTTAAAAAGGACTAATCACAAAATGAAAGATTGGCCTTCATCAACGTTGAGAAAAATGGTCTGTTCATTAAGAGACCATTAGGAGAGGATGACAAGGCAAGCCTTAGGGATACATATGTTTGCAATGTATATTTTTGATAAACGACTCACACCCAGAACTTCTACACGTCAATAAGAAAAATATAGACGGCTCTTTTTATTTTAACTAGGCAAAAATACATGAACACAAACACTTCACAAAACAGGATATCATAATGGTTAATGAGCACCTGAAAAGGTGATCACCATCAATACTCATTAAGAAAATGCAAATTAAGGCCAGTCATGGTGGGTCACTCCTATAATCCCAGCACTTTGGGAGGGTGAGGCAGGCAGATAATCTGAGGTAAGTAGTTTGAGATCAGCCTGGCCAACATGCTGAAACCCTATCTCTACTAAAAATACAAAAATTAGTCAGGTGTGCTGGCATGCACATGTAATCTCAGTTACTCTGGAGGCTGAGGCAGGAGAGTTGCTTGAACTCAGGAGGTGGAGGTTGTAGTGAGCTGAGACTGTACCACTGCACTCCAGACTGGGCAACAGAGTGAGACCCTGTCTCAAAAAAAAAAAATTGAGTGGATCAATTTCTATGTTTATTCAAAGAAATCATAAACATCAGTTCCATGGAATAATTGGGCTTGTTCCACCTAAAGAACTAAACCCTAAACCCTGGGCCTCCTTCACTGGTGGCCAAGTCATCTAGTTTTTTTGTTTTGTTTTTTATTTTTAGACAGAGTCTCGCTCTGTCACTCAGGCTGGAGTACAGTGGCGCAATCTCCGGTCACTGCAACCTTCGCCTCCCGGTTTCAAGTGATTCTCTGCCTCAGCCTCTTGAGTAGCCGGGACTACAGGCGCACACCACCATGCCTGGCTAACTTTTTTGTATTTTTAGTAGAGACAGGGTTTCACCATGCTGGCCAGGATGATCTCAATCTCCTAACCCTGTGATCCACCTGCCTCAGCCTCCCACAATACTGGGATTATAGGCATGAGCCACCACACCCAGCCTCACTTGTCCAGTTTTTGGTTCACTGCTCTATCATCTGTGTGATACTGGGAATGGCTGGAAGGTGTCGTTGGAGAGCAGGCTGGGTTTCTGCCAGGGGCGTGACCTGCGTGTGACTCAGGAATGCACCTGCATGTCTTGGCTCACCTGGAGACAGCATCAGCTGACATTCCTGGTGGCGTGGAGAGCAGGAAGGATGCTCAGGGGCTTCTATCACCGCTTTGGGATTCCTCCAGGTGACTGGCCCGATGCCAAGCTCAGAGAGAAGACCTGCTTTCCACCTGACAGCAGAAGCATCATCTGCAGGTTTGCGGAGATTCCTTATGTGCAACCTTTGGAGCTGAGCAATCCTCCCACAGACAAGTTCCTAAATAAACTTGTGGGATAAACAGCTGGCGTGGAGGAGGGAACTAAGGACTGGAGTGAAAGGGCACATGAGGTGAGGCAGTGGGAGAGGGGTTGGACATGCAGAATACCCAAATCAGACAGGTGCATTGGGGTTCAAACCCTGGCACAGTTCTCAGGGGGTATATGACCTCATATCAGCCATGCAACCTCACTGAGCATCAGTATCCTCTCCTCCTCCTCTCCTCTCCTCTCTCTCCTCTCCTCTTTTTTGAGATGGGGTTTCAATCTTGTTGCCCAGGCTGGAGTGCAATGGCGCAATCTTGGCTCACCTCAACCTCTGCCTCCTGGGTTCAAGCAATTCTCCTGCCTTAGCCTCCTGAGTAGCTGGGATTACAGGTACCTGCCACCACACCCGGCTACTTTTTGTATGTAGAGATGAGGTTTTACCATGTTGGTCAGGCTGGTCTCAAACTCCCAACCTTGTGATCTGCCTGCCTCGGCCTCCCAAAGTGCTG
Organism: Saimiri boliviensis; assembly: GCF_048565385.1. Lineage (NCBI taxonomy): Eukaryota > Metazoa > Chordata > Mammalia > Primates > Cebidae > Saimiri > Saimiri boliviensis. Next base: position 27,510,245 of record NC_133468.1, on the reverse strand, counting down.
GAATTACAGGAGTAAATAAGCCACTGCACCCAGTCCAGTCACAGTTTCCTTAAAAAGAAAGGCTACAGCCGGGCGCGGTGGCTCATGCCTGTAATCCCAGCACTTTGGGAGGCCAAGGCAGGTGGATCACCTCAGGTCAGGAGTTCATGGCCAGCCTGGGCAACACAGTGAAACCCTGTCTCTATTAAAACTATGAAAAATTAGCTGGGTGTGGTGGCGGGTGCCTGTTGTCCCAGCTACTCAGGAGACTGAGGCAGGAGGATTGCCTGAACCCGGGAGGCAGAGGTTGCAGTGAGCCAAAATCACACCACTGCACTCCAGCCTGGGCAACAGAGGACACTCAATCTCAAAAAAAAAAAAAAAAAAAAAAAAAAGAAAAGAAAAGAAAAGAAAAGAAAGGTTATGCCTGGGCGTGATGGCTCATGCCCGTAATCCCAGCACTTTAAGAGGACGAGTTGGGTGGTCAGGAGTTCAAGACCAGCCTGGGCAACATGGTGAAACCCCGTCTCTACTGAAAATATAAAAATTAGCCAGGTGCGGTGACGCATGCCTGTAATCCCAGCTACTCAGGAGGCTAAGGCAGGAGAATTGCTTGAACCTGGGAGGTAGAGGTTGCAGTGAGCCAAGATCACACCACTGCACTCCAGACTGGGTGACAGAGCGAGACTCCATCTAAAAAAAAAAAAGGGCTAGAAAATCTTATCTTCTAAGAATGCTATTAAGACAGGATGGGGGTTGGAGGAAAGGGAATAATGATGGACAAAGGGTACAAAATCTCAGACAGGAGGAATGCTTTTTTGAGAACTATTGCACAGCTTGCTGAATGTAATTAACAACAGTGTATAGTACATTTCAAAACTGTGAAGGGTCAGGTGTGGTGGCTTATGCCTGTAACCCCATCACTTTGAAAGGCCGAGGGAGGATCACCTGAGCCCTGGAGTTGCAGACCAGTCTTGGCAATATAGTGTGGCTCCAACTCTACAAAACAAATTAAAAAATTACCCAGCCATGATGGCATGCAGTTCTAGTCCCAGCTACTTGAGAGGCTGAGGTGGGAAAATTCTTGAGCTGGGAGCTTGAGGCTGCAATGAGCTGTGATCATGTCACTGCACTTCAGCCTAGGTGATGGAGTGAGACCCTGTCTCAAAAACAAACAAAAAAAGTTGAGAAAATAAATTTTAGGCTGGGTGTGGTGGCTCATGCCTGTAATCCAAGCACTTTAGAGGCCAAATCAGGCAGATCACCTGAGGTGGGGAGTTCAAGACCAGCCTGACCAACATGGTGAAACGCCATCTCTCAAAAAAAAAAAAAAAAAAGAAAAGAAATTTTAAATGTCCTCACCACCAAAAAATGTATTTGAGGTGGTGGTTGTAGTAATTAGTTTGATTTAATTATTCCATATCGTATTTATAAGTCACAACATCATGCTGTACACCATAAATACACACATGGTCAATGTACAATAAAATAAAAAAATTTAAAGCATGGCAATGAAAAAAAAAATTGAATGTATAAGAGGAAATTCTTCCAGAATAGTGGAGCAAGAATCTCCAAAAACCTGCTTCTCCATAAAAGCAAAGAGAACACTGACAAAAATGGTCAAAATCAACTTCTTCAGATCTGGAAATTAAAGGCTTGCAGCAATTTGAAGAGCATGTGTTCAAGTAAAAGGGCTGAATCTCAGTATAAACACTGATTTTGTAGCATTTTAATTTGCCCTAAAAGCATCCCTGTTTCCCAGATCCATGAAAATCTGCCAGCTTTTAACCAAGGTAGCTGTGAAAATAAGCATCCTGCCAGCCACTGGAAGAGGCAGGTTGGGCTTGGAGCTCCCTAAAAGCCCCATCCCCAGAGAACTGTCACTATTTGACTGTCTGGCAGTGCCGAAAAACGCCATTCTCAAAGCTTATCTTTATTTGATCCAAGAGTTTTCCAGTATCTGTGCAACTAGCCCTATGCCCAAGGCATTTGTCCAAAACAATCAGTGGCAATGTTTAACATTGCAACTACCTGATATGGTGTAATCAGTTGGGGCCAATAAGAAGCTGACCAAAAATTTTTAAAAGGAATAAGTGGGAGACGAGATGTCAATAAGATACTTTCAAAAGCTCCTGCTGTGTTTCCAAGAATTCAGTGGGCTATATATACATGCAGGGCTGGGCACACACCCAGGAAGACCTGAGAAGATCCTAAACTCTCACCTCTGGCTGACCTTGAAAGCCTGCACAAGAGGAAATGAAGGCTAAGGCAGAGTTGTAAGTTGCTTACTGGAATATTAAAGACATGCCTCTACACACACAGAGTTCCTCAGCACATGCTGCAGAACTTAATGGTTCAAAGCTTTTAAAAAGGTCTCTTTTTAATTTTTTAAATAATTTTTTTAAAAAACATGGAATTATTCGCCAATTTGTGTGTAATCCTTGCACAAGGGTCAGATAATTTTCTCTGTATCATTTTAATTTTAGTGTATGTGCTGCCAAAGCAAGTACATGTCTAGGCAGATCTCTGTTCAATTATTAGCTGACCACTGAGATAACTAAGCAGTCTTCAGTTGTTGCACAGAACAAAGAACACAGATTTTACAGAATTAAGTCCAGAGAAGTCACCAAACAACCACCATCAACGAGAAGCAACAACAACATCCAACCCCAGGGAGTAGGGAGAAAGGAATCTGATTTCCGGAAGTGCCATATTGTTTGTTTGTTTATATATTTATTTTTGTAGTAACAGGGTCTTCCTATGTTGCCCAGGCTGATCTCAAACTCCTGGGCTCAAGCAATCTTTCTATCTCAGCCTCCGAAAGTGCTGGGATTACAGGCGTGATCCACTGCACCCGGCCATAAAGTATGACATTTGCTAGGCTAGGTATATTGAATGCATTTTTGACTTATGATATTTTCAACTTAAAATGGGTTTATCAAGACATAATTCTATTGTTAAGTTGAGGAGTATTTATATGTGCATAATGGCAGTCCCCGAAGGATAGGATTAAGAAAAGGGGGCAAAGAATATTCGAAGAAATAGAGGGTGAAAACTTCGAGTTTGATTTTAAAAACATTAATCTAAATGTTTGAAAAATTTTATGAACTCCAAATAGGATAAACTAAAAAACAATCCACAACTAGGCACGTAATAGTCAAACTGTTGAAAGTCGATGAGAATCATAAAAGCATTAAGAAAAGGGTGACATTACATACAATGAGTATGTAATTAGTCACAACCTTCAATAGAATTAACAGCTGAGTTACTATCAGAAAAGATGGTCATGATCCAGTTTTCCCAGCACTAATTTTTTGCAAAGGCAATATTCTATTGATCTAATATCTATCCTTGTGCTAGTAATACACTGTCTTGATTACCGTAGCTTTTTTTTTTTTTTTTTTTTTGAGACAGGGTCTCACTATGTTGCCCAGGCTGGAGTGCAGTGGCTATTCACAGGGGCGATCCGCTACTGATCAGCACAGGAGTTTTGACCTGCTCTGTTTCTGACCTGGGCCAGTTCACCGCTCCTTAGGCAACCTGGTGGTGGTCCCCTGCTCCTGGGAGGTAACCACATTGATGCTGAACTTAATGTGGACACCTGATTGGCATAGTGAACTACAGCCCAAAACTCCTGGACTCAAGCAATTCCCCAGCCTCGGCCTCCCGAGTAGCTGGGACTACAGGCACGAGCCACTGTGCCCAGCAATTACTGTAGCCTTGTAGTAAGTTTTAAAACTGGGAAGTTGTGAGACCTCTAACTTGGTACATCTTTTTCCAGGTTGTTTTAACTATTCCAGGTTTCTTAATTTTCATAGGAATTTTAGGGCCAGCTTGTCAGTTTTCATAAAACTACAGTCAGAATTTCGATAGGAATTGTGTTGACCCTGTAGATAATTTTTGAAAGAACTGGCATCTTAACAATATTAAATCCTATGCATGGTGGCACATGCCTGTAGTGCCAGGTACTTAGGAGGCTGAAATAGAAGGATCATTTGAGCTCAGAAGCTCAAGTCCACCCTGGGCAACATAGCAAGACTCTCATCTCTAAAACCAAAAACAGCTGGACACGGTGGCTCATGCTTGTAATCCCAGCACTTTGGGAGGCTGAGGCAGACAGATCACCAGAGGTCAGGATTTCGATACCAGCCTGACCAACATGGAGGAAACCCTGTCTCTACTAAAAATACAAAAGTAACTAGGCGTGGTGGTGCATGTCTATATACCCAGCTACTGGGGAGGCTGAGGCAGGAGAATCACTTGAACCCGGGAGGCGGAGGCGGTGGTGAGCTGGAATCTCGCCCTTGTGCTCCATGGGCAACAGAGCAAAATTCCGTCTCAAAAGAAAAAAAAAAAGCCAAAACCCACTATATATATATATATATATATTGAGACGGAGTTTCGCTCTTGTTACCCAGGCTGGAGTGCAATGGCACGATCTCGGCTCACCGCAACCTCCGCCTCCTGGGTTCAGGCAATTCTCCTGCCTCAGCCTCCTGAGTAGCTGGGATTACAGGCATGCGCCACCATGCCCAGCTAATTTTTTGTATTTTTAGTAGAGATGGGATTTCACCATGATGACCAGGTTGGTCTCGATCTCTTGACCTCATGATCCGCCCGCCTCGGCCTCCCAAAGTGCTGGGATTACAGGCTTGAGCCACCGCGCCCGGCATCTCTCTCTCTCTTTTTTTTTTTGGAGACAGTCTTGCGCTGTTGCCCAGACTGGAGTGCAGTAGCTCGATCTTGGCTCACTGCAGCCTCCACCTTCTGGGTTCACCCGATTCTCCTGCCTCAGCCTCCCAAGTAGCTGGGACTACAGGCACATGCCACCAAACCCAGCTAATTTTTGTATATTTAGTAGAGATGGAGTTTTACAATGTTTCCCAGGCTAGTCTTGAACTCCTGACCTCAGGTGATCTGCCTGCCTCGGCCTCCTAAAGTGCTGGGATTGCAGGCATGAGCCACTGCGCCTGGCCTTAAGTTTCTTTTTAATCAATGGTGCCTCTTCGCTGCCTGTTTTTATGTCAGGGATTTGTTGGAGAGACTGAATCCCCTGTTGTACAGATGGTCCCGCATTCTGGAAATGGCCAGTTGTGTTCCTGTAGTTTCGTTTAACACAAAGATGAGAATATTCTTGTCTCTTTTACTTAGAACTAGAAATCTGTTTGGGCAAGAAGACTGCTGTGATTCCCATAGGTTAGAGGGTGTGTGTATTTTAAATTTTGACTTGTGCTACTAATTGCACCAATTTACAGGCCTACAACCCTGTATGAAAATGCACCCTTTTCCCCACAAGAAAAAAGAAAAAAGCGCGGGTGCAGTGTCTCACACCTGTAATCCCAGCACTTTCGGAGCCTGAGGCAGGTGGATCATGAGGTCAGGAGATAAGACCATCTTGGCCAACATGGTGAAACCCTGTCTCTACTAAAAATACAAAAATTAGCTGGATGTGGTGGTGCATACCTGTAATCCCAGCTACTGGGGAGGCTAAGGCAGGAGAATCACTTGAACCCAGGAGGCTGAGGTTGCAGTGAGCCGAAATTGCACCATTGTACTCTAGCCTGGCAACAGAGCGAGACTCTGTCTCAAAAAGAAAAAAGAAAAGAAAAGAAAAGAAAATGCCATTCCCACCGCAGTCATAAGCCGAATCAACCCTTATTGTGATCTTTTAATTTTTGAAATAGAGACAGGGTCTTGTTCTGTTGTCTAGAACTACTCCTGGGCTCAAGGAATTCTCCTATCTGAGGTCTCCCAAAGTGTTGAGATACAGGCATGAGCCACCACACCTGGCCTACTCTGATCTTTTTGAAATTCTTTTAGTTTTTTTAAGACAGGATCTCGCTCTGTTACCTGGGCTGGAGTGCAGGGGTACAATCACGACTCATTGCAGCCTTGACCTCCCAGGCTAAGTGATCCTCCCACCTCAGCCTCCCAAGTAGCTGAGACTATAGGAGCATGCCACCATGCCAGCTAATTTTTATTTTATTTTTCTGCAGAGATGAGGTTTTGTCATGTTGCCCAAACTGGTCTCAAACTCCTGGGCTCACCTGGGCTTCCCAAAGTGCTGGGATTACAGGCAACATCCACTGTGCCCGGCCTATTGTGACTTTTTTTTTTTTCTTTAAGATGGAGTCTCTGTTGCTAGGCTGGAGTGCAGCGGCATGATCTCGGCTGACTGCAACCTCTGCCTCCTGGTTCAAGCGATTCTCCACCACAGCCTCTTGAGTAGCTGGGACTACAGGCATTCACCACCACGCCCTGCTAATTTTTGTATTTTTAGTAGAGACGGGGTTTCACCATGTTGGCCAGGATGGTTTCGATCTCTTGACCTCGTAATCTGCCCAACTCTGCCTCCCAAATAGCTGGGATTACAGGCGTGAGCCACTGCACCTGGCCTGTGATCATTCTTAACATGGGATAATTCTACTTCTGGCCACAAGAGGCCACCAAGGCCCAGCATATTGGACCCAAGAGGGCCCTCCTAGGCGTGGGCTCCCCTCTTGGGAGGCCTGGATGGCACTATTGTTCCAGGAAATATCTCAGGTCCAGTGATCAGGAGTAGGAGAGTGAGGCTGACAGGGAAGGAGTGGACAAGAGGCTGCGCGTGTCAGAGAAGGTCCAGGTTGCATTTCAGACCTGGTGGTCAGCTCCTGGAAATTCGAGCCCTGAACATTTCTGTGATTAAAAATGCATGGCAGTTAAAGCTGCCAGTCATTGTTAAGGTAGCAGCGGTAGCAGGTGTGCCCCCAAACTCACTTCTTCCTCCCTCTGCTGCGCATGTGCGCACGTGCACACACGGTACGAAGACATAGAGATGTGCTCTCTCTCTTTTTGTTGGTATGGTTATATATATTTTCAGGGGCTTTTTTTTTTTTTTTTGGTTACTTGAAGTCTAATTTACTTTTTATTTATGTATTTATTTATTTATTTTTAAAGACAGGGGTTCACCATGTTGGTCAGACTGGTCAGGTGATCTGCCCGCCTTGGCCTCCAAAGTGCTTTGATTACAGGCGTGAGCCACCACGCCCTGCCTGAAGTCTAATTTACATACGGCAAAATTCACCTGTGTTATGTGTATAGTTCTATAATTTTTTTTTTTTTTTTTTGAGACAGAGTCTTGCTGTCGCCCAGGCTGGAGTGCAGTGGTGTAATCTCTGCTCACTGCAACCTCCGTCTCCCAGGCTCAAGCGATTCTCCTGCCTCAACCCCCCCGAGAAACTGGGATTACAGACTCCCGGCCACCACACCCAGCTAATTTTCGTATTTTCAGTAGAGGCAGGGTTTCATCATGTTGGCCAGGCTGGTCAACAAGCAACCTGTCCACCTTGGTCTCCCAAAGTGATGGGATTACAGGCATGAGCCACTGCGCCCAGCCTAAACCATTTTTTTTCAATTGTGATAGGACATATGTAACATAAAACTTACCCATTGCAGGTACACAGCTCAGTGGCACTAAGTAAATTTGCTGTGTTGTGCAACAAGGCAGATGTAATTTACTCAATAGGAAACTGCCAGGCTGTTCTGAGAGGTTATGCCACTGGGTGGGTAACTAGGAAAGAAGGGCAGGGATGGGCCAGCTTTCCCCCAGCAATGCATTAAAGTTCTCGTTACGGCTCATGCCAGTAATCTCAGCACTTTGGGAGGCAGAGGTGGGCAGATCAGAAGGTCAGGAGTTCAAGACCAGCCTGGCTAACATGGTGAAACCCTGTCTCTATTAAAAAATATTAAAAAATTAGCTGGGTGTGGTGGTGGGCACCTGGTAGTCCCAGCTACTTGGGAGGCTGAGGCAGGAGAATCACTTGAACCTAGGAGGCGGAGGTTACAGTGAGCTGAGATCGCACCACTGCATTCCAGCCTGGGCGACAGAGTGAGATTCTGTCTCAAATAGTAATAATAGTAATAAATAAAAAGGAGTGAACTACTGATGGATACAACTTGGATGGCTCTCAAACACATCATGAGGAATCTAGAATGATTCCATTTCTAATAAGTTGTAGAATAGGCCAAACTAGTCAGAACAGGCAATGGAGATTGGAACAGGCATGATGGAACTTTCTGGGATTCTTTTATTTTTTTGGAGACAGGATCTTGCTTTGTCACCCAGGCTGGAGTGCAGTGGTGCAGTGGCATGATCATAGCTCACTGCAGCCTTGACCTCTCAGGCTCAGGTGATCCTCCCACCTCAGGCTCCCGCCTAAATGGGAACACAGGCACGACACCAGGCCTCACTAATTTTTGTAGCTTTTGTAGAGACAGGGTCTTGACATGTTGTCCAGGCTGGTCTCAATCTCCTGGACTCAAGCAATCTGCCTGCCTTGGCCTCCCAAAGTGCTAGGATACAGGCATGAGTCACCACGCCTGCCTCATCTTTTTTTTTCTTTTTATGCATTTCAACATAGCTGGCAAACATCACCATAAGCACTTCTGCATGCATATCATTAGCTGGAGTTGAATATGTGTTTACGGCTTCTTTTTTGGCAGGGGAAATTTACACAGTGAAATGCACAACTCTTGAGTGAACATACACTGATGGCTAGCAAACGCAGACACATGTGTGAGCCAAAGCCCCTTAAAGAGATATAGAATCAGGCGGGCACAGTGGCTCACGTCTGTCATCCCAGCACTTTGGGAGGCCAAGGTGGGCGGATCAACTGAGGTCAGGAGTTCAGGACCAGCCTGGCCAACATTGTGAAACCCCATCTCTACTAAAAATTAAAAATTAGCCAGGTGTGGTGGTGGGCACATGTAATCCCAGCTACGTGGGAGGCTGAGGCAGGAGAATCTCTTGAAACTGGAAGACAGAGGTTGCAGTGAACCAAGATCACATCACTACTGCACTCCAGCCTGAGTGACAGAGCAAAACTTCATGTCAAAGAAAATTAAAAAAAATTTTTTTTTTTAGAGATGGGTCTTGCTCTGTTTCCCAGGCTGGTCTGAAACTCCTGAGCTCAAGGGATCTACCCACTTCAGCCTGCCAAGGTGCTGGGATTACAGATATGAGCTACCTTGATTGGCCTGATTTCTCTTTCTTAGTAGTACCTAAGAGAAACTCACATCTTACAGGTGATAGTGTCCTAGGTCTGATGAAATACGGTATTATCGTGAAGAAGCTCAGCCAGGCTGGGTTTGATGAATCACACCTGTAATCCCAACACTTTGGGAGCCGAGGTGATTGGATCACTTGAGATCAGGAGTTTGAGACCAGCCTGGCCAACATGGTGAAACCCCGTTTCTACCAAAAATACAAAAAATTAGGTAGGCATGGTGGTGCACGCCTGTAAACCCAGCTTCTGGCAAGGCTGAAGCATGAGAATCTCTTGAACTCGGTAGGCAGAGATTGCAGTGAGCCAAGATTGTGCCACTGCACACTAGCCCGAGTGACAGAGCAAGACGATTCTCTCAAACAAACAAAAAGGGCCGGTCTTGGTGGTTCATGCCTGTAATCCCAGCACTTTGGGAGGCTGAGGCAGGCAGATCACGAGATCAGGAGTTTGAGACCAGCCTGGCCAATATGGTGAAACACCAACCCTACTAAAAACACAAAAATTAGCTAGATGTGGTGGCACGCCCCTGTAGTCCCAGCTGCTCGAGAGGCGGAGGCAGGGGAAACACTTGAACATGGGAGGTGGAGGTTGCAGTGAGCCAAGATCACACCACTGCACTCCAGCCTGGGTGACAGAGCCAGATTCCATCTCAAAAACAACAACAGCAGCAACAAATGAGAAAGACCAGCAGCCAGGAGCCAGGATCCCAGGCACTGCCCTCGGTGGCCACCACTTACTCCTTTTCTTTGAAAACTCTGGTCTCTGTCTTCTGGAATCTCCATTCTCCGATCCCCCAAGTCAATGTGGAACCCCCAGCTCCTGCCCTAAATGGCAGCACCACCTTCTTGGAGCACCCCTGCCACATCCTCCTGTGGCATTGAGTATGTGGTTCCCCTACTTCCTTGCCTCCCCAGCACCTGGAGGACAGAGGTCAGACTCCAATCCTAGGAACCAGAGGACAGAAGGACTCCAACTGCACCACACTGCTGCATGCGCTGAGCCTTTGCGGGTGCTGGCGTTTTTGTTCGGCTTTTTGCTGTTGTGCTTTTTTAGATAGTGTTTCACTCTGTTGCCCAGGCTGGAGAGCAGTGGCTCAGTCTCAGCTCACTGCAACCTCCACTTACTGGGATCGAGTGATTCTCATGCCTCAACCTCCCAAGTAGCTGGGATTACAGGCTTCTGCCACCATGCCTGGCTAACTTTTTTTTTTTTTTTTTTTTTTTTTCTGAGACAGAGTCTCACTCTGTGGCCCAGGCCGGAGTGCAGTGGCACAATCACAGCTCACTGCAACCTCTGCCTCCCGGGTTCAAGCAATTCTCCTGCCTCAGCCTCCTGAGTAGCTGGGACTACAGGCATGTGCCACCACACCTGGCTAATTTTTTTGCATTTTTAGTAGAGACAGAGTTTCACCATGTTAACCAGGATGGTCTCGAACTCCTGACCTTGTGATCCTCCCACCTTGGCCTCCCAAACTGCTGGGATTACAGGAATGAGCCACCGTACCTGGCCTAATTTTTGTATTTTTAGTAGAGACCAGTTTTTGCCATGTTTGCCAGGCTGGTCTCCAACTCCTGACCTCAAGTGATCTGCCTGCCTCGGCCTCCCAAAATGTTGGGATTACAGGCAACTGCTACCATGCCTGGCTAATTTTTGTATTTTTAGCAGAGACAGGGTTTTGCCATGTGGACCAGGCTGGTCTTGAACTCCTGACTTCAGGTGATCTGCTTGCCTCAGCCTCCCAGAATGCTGGGATTATGAGCGTGAGCCCCCACACCTGTCCACAGGTGCTGCTGATGCTGTTCCCTGTGCTCGGAATGCACTTCCCCACTTGGCTGCTTTTTTCTCACCTGTTCCCTCTTGCCCTCCTGCCTGTCTTCCAGCCATCTTGAAAAGACTCCGCAAGAAGACTTCCCTGACTTCCTTCAGACCCTAATGCCCCAGGCAACGTTGTTTCCCCATCCCGAGGCCACCCTTCCCTCCCCCAACAAAGACACTTGGCCAAACTCCAGCCAGGCCCCTCTGAGCCCTTTCGCGGCTGGGCCTCGGCCTTGGCCCATAAAGACTTGAACAAACACGAACCTCGTTTTCAGCAGCTCAAGGCTGAAACTCTAGGATGGCCCCTGTCCCTCGTAAAGTGCCTGCCAAGAAAACTCAAGGCTGTCAGAAGTTACAGTTTGTTCCAGCAACACAGGTCGCGAGGGCTCCTCTGTCCCAGCCTCCGTGGGAGGGCAGGAACCTATGATAAGCACAGTTAGCAAATAGGTTCACATGGACCAATGTCTGATTTATGCATTTTGTAACTTTTCACTCCCCGATCCTCCTGAGTCCCTAGCCACCCCCTCTCTTTTCCATCTTTCTCCTTTAAAAAAAATTTATTTATTGTTTTGAGACAGAGTCTTGTTCTGTTGCCCAGGCAGGAGTGCAGTGGCACGATCTTGGCTGACTGCAACCTCTGCCTCCTGGGTTCAAGCGATTCTCCTGCCTCAGCCCCCAGAATAGCTGGGATTATAGTTGCACACCACCACGCCCGGCTAATTTTTGTGTTTTTAGTAGAGATAGGGTTTCATCATGTTGGCCAGGCTAGTCTCGAACTTCTGAACTCAGATGGTCCACCCGTCTCGGCCTCCCAAACTGCTGAGATTACAGGCATGAGCCACTGCGCCTGGCCTTTAAATTTATTTATTTGTTTATTTATTTTGAGACGGCGTTTCGCTCTTGTTACCCAGGCTGGAGTGCAATGGCGCCATCTCGGCTCACCGCAACCTCCGCCTCCTGGGTTCAGGCAATTCTCCTGCCTCAGCCTCCTGAGTAGCTGGGATTACAGGCACGTGCCACCATGCCCAGCTAATTTTTTGTATTTTTAGTAGAGACAGGGTTTCACCATGTTGACCGGGATGGTCTCGATCTCTCGACCTCGTGATCCGCCCGCCTCGGCCTCCCAAAGTGCTGGGATTACAGGCTTGAGCCACCGCGCCCGGCCTTAAATTTATTTTTTTAGAGACAGGGTCTTGCTCTGCTGCCCAGGATGGAGTGCGGTGGCACGATTGTAGCTCACTGCACCCTCAAACTTCTGAGCTCAATTGATACTACTTCAGCTTACCAAGTAGCTCGGACTATACATTTGCAGCCACCACACCTAGGTAATTTTAAATTTTTTCTAGAGATGGGATCCTGCTATGCTGCTGGTCTTGAACTCCTGGCCTCAAGTGACCCTCCCACCTTGGCCTCCTCATATGATGGGATTACAGGTGTGAGCCACCATGCCTGGCATGCTTGCAAAACTTTCAAGTGCCGTGAACCTGGCCCTGGTGGCTGCTGGTGCTACCTTGATACCTTGAGAAGACGAGAAACAGGGACAGAGGGGGAGGTTTGTTTGTTTGTTTGTTTTTTGAGATGGCATCTCACTCTGTTGTCCAGGCTGGAGTGCAGTGGTGCAATCTCAGCACATTACAACCTCTACTTTCCGGGTTCAAGCGATTCTCCTGCCTCAGCTTCCTGAGTAGCTAGGATTACAGGCGCACACCACCATGGTCGGTTAATTTTTGTATTTTTAGTTGAGACGGGGTTTCACCATGTTTGTCAGGGTGGTCTCGAACTCCTGACCCCGTGATCTGCCCGCCTTGACCTCCCAAAGTGCTGGGATATCAGGCGTGAGCCACCGCGCCTGGCCTGAAGGGAGAGTTTTGACTAGGTGAGGTTGGTGGGGCTGATGTACTCAGTGTGAGTTGTCCCTGAGGCAGGGGCCTCAGTTTCCACCTGGAGATGGCACGGCCACCCACTCCCAGAGGTAGTGGAGAGAGGCTCAGGTGACCAGGCTGGGCCAAGCTAGAGCCCACAGAGGTGGCAGGAGGCGAGTGTGGCTGAAGGGAGACAGTCATCGGGAACTCAGGTGAGCTCGATCAGGTGAGGGGGCTGGGGGGACACTCCTGTCTGAAGGGGCGAACCTGCCGCCTGCCCTAGGCCTGTCCGCAGCTGCTGCCTGCCCCAGCCCCATCCCCGCCTCACCCCTCATCCCACTCCAACCCCACCTCCTCCTGAGCAGGAGTCAGGCCCTTGGTTGCCATAACAACTGGATCCCGGCAGTAAAAATAGTAACTAATTTTTTATTCAACTTCTTTTGCTCTTGGAGAAAAAGAAAATCCATTTCTGGGCTTGAGTTTCACTTTGGGGGTCCCCTCTGGGGCCCTGAAATTTCCACTGCCAAGGTCTGCTTGAAGGTCAACAGCAGGCCGGGGCCAGGAGGAGGGCAGTGGGCCACAGGGCCTGGACAGGTCCAGCCCCAGCCCCCTGGGAGCTGTGGTTACCAGTGGCAGCCTGGGCCTGGCCGGGGCAGAGGTGTCGCTGGTACCTGGGGACAGGTGTGTGTCCCGGTGCAGTGGACAGTGAGGCCTGGACCTGCGGGGTCAGAGCAAGGGTCGTAGAAGTCAAGGTCAGGGCAGAAGCCATGGCGTGTGGGGCTTGGCTTGGCTTACTTCTGTTTGACTTCTGTCTCCTGGAGGTCTGAGAAATCACCAGAACAGGAGTTCCATGTCGGGAAATCAGCCTAGAGCCCAGAGAACTGGGCTCAGGGCAGTCCTACCCCTAAAGGGCCTGTGACCTTGGGAAGGACCCCTAGCCCATCGACCTCAGTTACCCTCATCAGCAGGAGGGCAGAGAAGGCATTCATCTCTCCTATCCGAGGTCTCACTGGTTCTGTGACTTGTGCTGCCCAGCAGGGAACTCATTACCCATCCTGGCTGGGACATGCACATGCAGACGCCAGACACACAACAGAAACAAGACTTCAAAAATGTGACTGCTCCTTACTATGCACCAGTGCTCAAAAGGTCATTTCTTCTGTTTCATTTCACTGTTTTTCTTCTTCTTTTTTTTTTCCTCGTCTCTCTTTTTTTGAGAGGAAGTCTTGCTCTGTCACCCAGGCTGGAGTGCAGTGGCACAGTCTTGGCTCATTGTAGCCTCCACCTCCTGGGTTCAAGCAATTTTCTTTTTTCTTTCTTTTTTTTTTTGAGACGGAATTTCGCTCTCGTTACCCAGGCTGGAGTGCAATGGCGCGATCTCGGCTCACCGCAACCTCCGCCTCCTGGGTTCAGGCAGTTCTCCTGCCTCAGCCTCCTGAGTAGCTGGGATTACAGGCATGCGCCACCACACTCAGCTAGTTTTGTGTATTTTTAGTAGAGGCGGGGTTTCACCATGTTGACCAGGATGGTCTCGATCTATCGACCTCGTGATCCACACGCCTCAGCCTCCCAAAGTGCTGGGATTACAGGCGTGAGCCACCGCGCCCGGCTGGTTCAAGCAATTTTCATGCCTCGGCCTCCTAAGTATCTGGGATTACAGGTGTGGACTACCACGCCCAGCTAATTTGTTTTATTTTTAATAGAGTTGGGATTTCACCATGTTGGCCAGGCCAGTCTGGAACTCCTGACCTCAGGTGATCCACCTGCCTTGGCCTCCCAAAGGGCTGGGATTACAGGCGTGAGCCACTGGCCTGGCCTTTTTCTTTTTATTAGAGATGAGATCTCACTCTATGGCCTAGGCTGGAGTGCAGTGGCGCCATCACAGCTCATTGCAGCCTCCAACTCCTGGGCTCAAGTGATCTTCCTGCTTCAGCCTCCTGAGGAGCTGGGACTGAGGCACATACTACCATGCCCAGCTAATTTTTAAATTTTTTATATAGATGGGGGTCTCACCATGTTACCAAGGCTGATCTTGAATTCTTGGCCTCAAGCTATCCTCCTGCCTCAGCCTTCCAAAATGCTGAGATTATAGGCATGAGCAGTGCCTAATTCACCCCACCTGGTTTAAAAAAAAAAAAAAAAAAAAAAAAGATGACGGGCACAGTGGCTCACACCTGTAATCCTAGCACTTTGGGAGGCCTAGGTGGGCGGATCACGACGTTAGGAGTTCAATACCAAAATGGCCAACATGGTGAAATCCCGTCTCTACTAAAAAATACAAAAATTAGCTTTTGTATTTAGGGCATCGTGGCTCGTGCCTGTATTC
Source organism: Saimiri boliviensis (assembly GCF_048565385.1). Classification (NCBI taxonomy): domain Eukaryota; kingdom Metazoa; phylum Chordata; class Mammalia; order Primates; family Cebidae; genus Saimiri; species Saimiri boliviensis. Next base: position 27,495,219 of record NC_133468.1, on the reverse strand, counting down.
CCAGCTATGTGGGTGGCTGAGGTAGGAGAATTGGTTCAACCGGGACCCAGGAGGCGGAGGCTGCAATGAGCAGAGATCATGACATTGCACTCCAGCCTAGGCTACAGAGCGAGACTCCATCTCAAAAAAAAAAAAAAAAAAAAAAAAAAAAAAAAAAGATAGATATGTGAGAGAGGATTTATTCGGAGAATTGGCTCTTGTGATTCTGGAGGCTGGGGTTGGAGGCTGAGATGTCCCACAGTAGGTTGTCAGCAAGATGGAGGCCCAGGGATGCTGGGAGCATGGTTCAGTCCAAGTCAGAAAGCCTCAGAACCACAGAAGCCAATAGTGTAACTCTCAGTCCAAGGCTGAAACCCCGGGGGGCTGGGGGGGTGGGGTATGGTGGGGAAGGCAGGGGAGGGACATTGGAGCAAATCCTGGAGGCAGAGGTTGGAAAACCTGGAGTTCTAATGTCTCAGGGCAGAAGAACATCTGGACTCGAGGAGAGAGAGACCATCAGCTACTTTTTTTTTTTTTGAGATGGAGTCTTGCTCTGTCATCAGGCTGCAGTGCAGTGGTGCGATCTTGGCTCACTGCAACCTCCACCTCCCAGGTTCAAGCGATTCTTCTGCCTCAGCCTCTCGAGTAGCTGGGATTACAGGCATGTGCCACCACACCCAGATAATTTTTGTGTGTTTAGTAGAGACGGGGTTTCACGATGTTGGCCAGGATGGTCTCGATCTCCTGACCTTGTGATCCACCCACTTTGGCCTCCCAAAGTGCTGGGATTACAGGTGTGAGCCACCGAGCCCAGCTTCTAATCCATCATCTGCCACTTCTAATCCACCATCAGGGTAGTCCAGAGGGCTTTACCTCCTAAGCATTCCTGACCCCTCCTCTGGTCCCCACCTCAGCCAGCCATCTGCACTTTACCCCCCAGCCTCCAACCCTGCTGTGGCCTCTGAAAGCATCTACATGTAATCCTCTGGTCCTCCCCAATGGGAGTGCTGAAATAAATTAGATGGAGTCACTGGCAATCCCAGCACTTTGGGAGTGCTGGGGCAGATTACCTGAGGTCAGGAGTTCAAGACCAGCCTGGTCACCATGGTGAAACATGGTCTCTAGAAAAAAAATGCAAAAATTAGCCAGGCATGGTGGCGGCGCCTGTAGTCCCAGCTACTCGGGTGTTTGAGGAAGGAGAATTGTTTGAACCTGGGAAGCAGAGGTTGTAGTGAGCTGAGATCCAGCCACTGCACTGCAGCCTGGGCAACAGAGTAAGACCCCGTCGCAAAAAAAAAAAAAAAAAAAGAAAAAAAGATGGAGTCCTTTGTCTTTTTCTTTTCTTGTCCTAGCTCCCTGGGGGCAGAGGGAGTGGGTGGAATTATCTTCTGAATGTTTAGTAGAATCTCAGATAAAGCATTGTTATATTATTTCTTTGGCATGGAAGGCTGTCTTCCCTCCATCGGTCCCCAAGCGTTCCAAGCCTCCTTTAGGGTGACTGGTTTTCCAAAGCCGAGAAGCTGGCCCAGGTCTCCCAAGGGAGAAAGCTGGATATTGTACTTGGGAATCCAGTCACCAGATACGAATGTTCCTGCCATGGTGGTCACAAGGGTCTCTAGAGTCAGTCTGGGGGAAGAGGTTTTCCTGGAGGCTCTGACCCTTCCCGGCAGGTCACTTGGTGCCCTTGAGCCCCCGGCCTCGAAGGGACACAGGGTGGTGGTGGGGGAGGGGAGGAAGGGTGGGGAGACAGGGGGAATAGGCGAACCACAGGTAGGCCTGGCTATACCGGGGTCCATGGGCACAGTATCCCCTGTCCCTCCAGCCCAACCCGGGCCAGCGGGGACAGAAGGCAGCAGCTCTGTCTATCTTTCACTGCCTTTTTTCTCCTCACTGGGAAAAGTACTGTTGGGGGAGACCTGGGAAAAAGGGGCTTAATTCAGAAGTCCCCCATCCATTTCCCACTTCCTCCACCCCCCACCAACCACCCCACTTTCCACTGCCTCCATTTCCAGGTCCCCTACTTCCCCCAATCCCCCAACTTCTCACTCCCCCATTCTTAGGTCCCTGCTCCCCTCAACCCCCACTTTCCACGCCCTCCACCCACAGGTCCCCTATTCCCCGCCAATCCCCCACTTCCCACTCCCCCCACCCCCAAGTCCCCCACCGCCCCCCAACTCTCCCTTCCCACTTCCCTAACATCCATTCCTCCTCTCCTTACCCCCTACTTCTCATTTCCTCCAACCCCTCCAGCACCCCCAGTTCCCACTGCCACCCCTTCCCACTCCCCCACTCTCAGCCCCCCAACTTTGCACCCCCCCACCCCCACTTCCCAGTTCCTTCTCACTCCCCCTACTACCACTTCCTGTTGCCTACTCCAGTAACACCCCCCCCCCACCCCCCCCCCCCCGCTTTCCCGCTCCCAGCGAGGGCAAGGGGAAAGGGGGCCAGGAACAGGGCTGCCCCAGGCCTGGGCGATTGGTGGCTCGCGGACGCGCGGTCAGGACGCCCCCCCCCCCGCCCCGCCCCAACCCTTTACGCCCACTTTCTTACCCCTTCCTCCCCCATTCCCTTGTCCCGCACACCCTCCCTCTCCCCGGTGGAGGCGGCGGGGTCGCGGGAGGGAGGGGGCCGGGCCCAGGCGATTGGCGGCGCGCGCCCCGGAGCCCCCCCGCGCCCCCGCCTGCCCGCCCGCCCCGCCCCCGCCACCATCTGCTCGGGATTTGGCGTCGGCGGCTCCGGACGCCTACAGCTCCGGCTCCGGCTCGGGCTCGGGCTCCGGCTGCGGGTGCCGACCCAGTCCCTCCGGCCCCGCTGCGCGCCCTCCAACCTGCTGCTGCGGCCGCCGCGTCCCCCAGGCTCTGAGAGGCGCCCGCGCTCTGAGCCCCGGGCGGGATTCCCATGGAAGCGCCGCGATGTTCGCCCCCCGGCTGCTGGATTTCCAGAAGACGAAATACGCGAGGTGAGCTGGGGCCGCGGGGGTCCCGGGGAGGGGGTGCGCACGGCGGCGGCGGGGACCGGGGGGCCGCTTTGGCTCCTGGGCCCTGCTGCCCGGAGCACTAGAGGGGATCCGCGGACCTCTGACCCCCGCCCGAGGAAACCGGGACCCAGGCAGCCTCGTCTTCGCGCTGGAATGGAGTAACCCGGGCGCCCGCGCCTCCTCGCTCCTCAGGGGGCCGTTGGGCTAGTCGCTTCACTTCTCTGAACCTCATTTCCACGTTTGCAAAACGGGGGTTATGCGAGTCCCCGTGCCCCGGGCCCCCGTGAGGATGAAGCGAGCTGGTCCTTGCAAAGCACTTTGCACAGCGCCTGGAGCCCAGTTACGCTCGGTCACTTACGCTAGGTCTCTCTTGGGCACTCTTGTTCAAGGGAAAAGGTTGGTACCACCTCTGTCCACCCTTTCAGCAAGTCGGAGAAAAGAGTAAGGGCTCTTTTCAGATGGAGAAACTGAGGCTCAGGGCTCAGGACGGGCGGGGGGCACCTGCACATCCTGGTCATTTCATAGTGTGAACTCCGAGGTCCCCTCAGAACCTCGGTTTTGTAAAATGGTAGTGACAGACGCTGTGATAGCTAAGTAGAAGTTAGGCTCCTGTTGCTTGGAATTCCAGCTGAGGGGGTGGGCGCGGGGATGGACGTTTCTCCTTTCTGCATTTCTCTTTCTTTCTTCCTTTAATTCAGAGTTTCACTATTTGTCACCCAGGTTGTAGTACAATGGCCCAGTCTCTCGAAAGGCTCACCACAACCTCTGGCTCCCGGGTTCAAGTGATTCTTCTGCCTCAGCTTCCCGAGTAGCTGAGATTAAAGGCATGCACCACCACACCTGGCTAATTTTGTATTTTTGGTAGAGAGGGGGTTTCACCACGTTGGTCAGGCTGGTCTCGAACTCCTGACCTCAGGTGATCGGACCACCTAAGCTTCCCAAAGTGCTGGGATTACAGGCGTGAGCCCAGGCGCCCCGCCCCTTATTACATTTCTTTAAGATATTTTGTTGGGATGTGTGCTTACCTGGAAGCTGGCATGAAAAATTCCCTCCTAAAGTTGCTCCTCGGTCCCCCGTGGTCTTTGGGGAGCACAGACCGTTCTGGTGGGAGCAGCCCCCAGGACCTCTTTGGAGGGTGCACCAGCCTGTCCTCCAGGTCACCTTCCCGCCTCTGCCACCTGGGGTCCCCTGCCTTCATGAACAGAGGGGCCTGGTGTGTACTGAGGCTCCAGGGATGGTGAGTTGGAGGTGGGTTGGCAATATTTTTTCTACTCACATCAGTGTGGCTTATCACTTGCAAGTGGTTGTTGAGAGTCCCTGGTGTCCCTGAAGTCTCTACAAGTTCTGGTCAGATTGAGCACAGCTTGACAACAGAAGCACAGGGCAAGGATGGTGTCCAGGGTAGTGAAGTCTGGGGGACAGGACTGAGCCCTTCCTTCCCTGTCCGTTTCATCCTGTTTCCCCCTGGAGGACACTGTGAGTGTGTCTTTCATAAACTTGGGGAATCCCACCCAGAAATACGATGCACTTGGGAAAGACTTGAGGATGGGTTCCTGCGGATTTTCTCGGCCAGACAGTGGGACTGGACTTACTTTTTTTTTCTTTGTGACAGGGTCTCGCTCTGTCACACAGACTAAAGCTGGAGTGCAGTAGCATAATCATGGTTCACTACCGCCTCAAACTCCTGGGCTCGAGTAATCCTCCTGCCTCAGCCTCTTAAATAGCTGGGATTGCAGGTGTGGAACACCACCACGCCCAGCTAATGTTTTTGTTTCTTTGTTTTGAGATGGAGTCTCACTCTGTCACCCACTCTGGAGGGCAATGACACAATCTTGGCTCACTGCAACTTCTGCCTCCCTGGTTTAAGCAATTCACCTGCCTCAGCCTTCCGAGTAGCTGGGATTACAGGTGCCTGCCACCACGCCCGGCTAATTTTTGTATTGCTCGGGTCTTGCCATGTTGCCCAAGCTGGTCTCGAACTCCTGGCCTCAAGTGATCCTCTCACCTTGGCCTGCCAGAGCGGGCACTTGGACTTGTAAAGGCTGGCTCCAGGGGATTTTGTGAGATGTAAGTTGGTGGACTGTTCACGGGAAAGGGAGGAGTCCTGGGTTGAAGGCTGTCGATGACGACATGAAGGAAAGGCGCTCTGAAGTCTCTGCAGCCAGCCTGTGCCTGCCCCACCCCTGCTTGTGACCCTGGAAGATGTCTCAACCTCTCTTGACCCCAGCGGGTTGATCTGTGAAGTCAGGAGAGCTGGTCTCAATGATCTCTAGATTTGGACACTCGTGCTGCCTGCTCTGGAATTGGAATGGGGATCTGGAGCTGGGGCGTGGGCCAGTCTTTGACACTTGGGCTGATGTGGCTTCTATGAGTGATGGGTCCAAGGAGGAAATGGATCACATGGATTAGTCCTATTTCTGTTCCCTTCCTCATTGTGAACCCTTACAACTGTACTGTCCACAAATTAGGTCTGTAATAAAGGCTTCTTGATGAAGTATTTTTGTTTTTGTTTTTGTTTTTTTTGAGACAGAGCCTCACTCTGTTGCCCAGGCTGGAGTGCAGTGGCGCGATCTTGGCTCACTACAACCTCCGCCTCCGGGGTTCAAGCAATTCTCCTGCCTCAGCCTCCTGAGTAGCTGGGATTGCAGGCAAGCACCACCACACCTGGCTAATTTTTGTATTTTTAGTAGAGACGGGGTTTCACCAAGTTGGCCAGGATGGTCTCAATGTCTTGACCTCGTGATCCACCTGCTTCGGCCTCCCAAAGTGCTGGGATTACAGGTGTGAGCCACCGCGCCCCGCCGTGATTTTTTTTAAAAGATAGGCTCTTACTCTATTGCCCAGACTGGAATGCAGTGGTATGGTTATAGCTCATTGCAGCCTCAAACTCTTAGGCACAAGTGATTACCCTGCCTCAGTCTCCTGAGCAGTTGGGACTACAGGTGTGCACCTCCATGCCTGGCTAATTTTTTTAAAAAAGTATTTGTAAAGATGAGGTCCCACTATGTTGCCCACGCTGCTCTTGAACTCCTGGGCTCAAGTGATCCTTCTGCCTCAGCCTCCCAAAGTGTTGGGATTACAGGCATGAGCCACTGCATCCAGCTGATTGAATGAATTTAATGGAATAATCCAGTGCTGTCCATGAGAAACATACAAGCCACAGATGTAGCTTTATTTTATTTATTTAATTTTGAGATGGAGTCTCTTTCTGTCACCCAGGCTGGAGTGCAATTGCACAATCTCGGCTCACTGCAACCTCTGCCTCCTGGGTTCAAGCGATTCTCCTGCCTCAGCCTCCACCATGCCTGGCTAATTTTTTTTTTTTTTTTTAGATGGAGTCTTGCTGTTGTCAGCCCAGGCTGGAGTGCAGTGGCGGGATCTTGGCTCACTGCAACCTCAGCCTCCCAGGTTCCAGCAATTCTCTTTCCTCAGCCTCCTGAGTAGCTGAGATTATTGGTGCCTGCCACCACACCCAGCTAATTTTTGTATTTTTTAGTAGAGACGGGGTTTCACCATGTTGGCCAGGGTGGTCTCAAACTCCTGACCTTAGGTGATCCACCTGCCTTGGCCTCCCAAAGTGCTGGGATTATAGGAGTCAGATACTGTGTCTGGCCAGCTTTAAATTTTCTAGTAGACATTCAGTTTAATGTGTGCCTAATATTTAATCTTGTTATAAGACGGTAAAAATAAACAGGTGAAATTATTATAATTTTTAGAATATATTTTAGTTAACTCTTTATTCCAAAGCATTATATCAACATGCAATGAATATGAACAAATTATTTATGAGATATTTAATATTTTTTTCCACCACAAGTCTTCAGCATCTAATGTGCAATTTATACTTACAGCCCATCTAATTTGGACTTGTCAATTCTAAGTACTCAATAACCACATGTGGTTCGTGTGTCTACCATATTGATATCTTCTATGGTGAGAGTATTCCAAATTAATGCTGTGTGACATTGCAAAAGATGCTCTCCTTGGAGCCTCTGTTTCTCAATGGATGGATGGGCCAGCTAACTCCTAGGTTCTATCCTAGAGTCTTTGATGTAAGTAACCATCTGGTCACCTGGAATGGTTTTTTTTTTTTTTTTTTGAGACGGAGTTTCGCTCTTGCTACCCAGGCTGGAGTGCAATGGCGCGATCTCGGCTCACCGCAACCTCCGCCTCCTGGGTTCAGGCAATTCTCCTGCCTCAGCCTCCTGAGTAGCTGGGATTACAGGCACGCGCCACCATGCCCAGCTAATTTTTTGTATTTTGAGTAGAGACGGGGTTTCACCATGTTGACCAGGATGGTCTCGATCTCTTGACCTCGTGATCCACCCGCCTCAGCCTCCCAAAGTGCTGGGATTACAGGCTTGAGCCACCGCGCCCGGCTTGGAATGGTTTTTGTGCATAAAGAAACATTCACATCATAAAGCTGTAAGAATTAAGACAGTATGGTGTTGGTGCATGGTTGGACAAATTGACCAGTGGAGTAGAATAGAGAGGCCTGAAACAGATTCATGCATGTAAAGGCATTTTAAGCTGTGTGTAGTGGCACATGCCTGTAATCCTAGCTACACCTGAGGCCAAGGCGGAAGAATCACTTGAGGCCAGGAATTTGAGAACACTCTGGGCAACACAGCAAGATCCTATCTAAACTTTTTTAAAGGCATTTTATTTTTACGAAAGATGGTGTTGTTGATAAACCTAGGCAAGGATGGTCTATTAAATACATGGTACTGAGACAATTATCTATTCAGATGAGAACAGTGGAACAGGAGCCCTACCTCACACCATGCAGAATAGACACTTCTAGTGGGATGAAAGTTGTAAATGAAATAAATAAAAAACTTGAAAATTTTGAGAATCTATAAAAGAATAACTTTTGACTTCAGGATAAGTAAAGGTTTCTGAAGGAACATAAAGTACAAATTGTTAAAAAAAATTGATGAACTTGACTACATTAAAAATTAAGTTTCAGACTGGGGAAGGTGGCTCATGCCTATAATCCCAACACTTTGGGAGGATGAGGTGGAAGGACTGCTTGAGCCCAGGTGTTCGAGACCAGCTCTAGCAACATGGCAAAACCCCATCTCTACAAAAAATACAAACAATTAGCTGGGCTTGGTGGAGCGTGCCTGTAGTCCCCGTTACTCAAAAGGCTGAGGTGGGAGGCTTGTTTGAACCTGGGGATTGAGGATGCAAGAGAGTGGAGACTGCGCCCTGCATTGCAGCCTGGGTGACAGAGGGAGACCCTGTCTCAAAGAAAAAGAAAAAGAAAAAGAAAATTAAGTTTCTGTTCATCAAAAATGCCATGAAGAAGGCTGGGTGCGGTGGCTCACACCTGTAATCCCAGCACTTTGGGAGGCCGAGGTGGGTGGATCACAAGGTCAAGAGATCGAGACCATCCCGGCCAACATGGTGAAACGCCGTCTCTACTAAAAATACAAAAAATTAGCTGGGCATGGTGGCGCGTGCCTGTAATCCCAGCTACTCAGGAGGCTGAGGCAGGAGAATTGCCTGAACCCAGGAGGCGGAGGTTGCAGTGAGCCAAGATCGTACCATCGCACTCCAGCCTGGGTAACAAGAGTGAAATTCCATCTCAAAAAAAAAAAAAAAAATGCCATGAAGAAAGTAGAAGACAAGCCACAGTGTGAAGGACATATTTGCAACACATTTAATTAATAAGTAATGAATATACAAACTATATAGAGAATAAGAAATAGAAAAAAACAAATAACCCAATAGAAAATGTAAAATACGTGAACAGAGATTTCTTGGAAGAGAACACAGGTGAGCTTGTGAAGAACTGCTTCCTCTCAAGGGTAACAAAGACAATGCAAAATGAGATACCATTTTAATATTCAGTGCATAAGAAGTCTAACATTCTAGGTACAATAGCTCATGCCTGTAATCCCAGTGATTTGGGAGGCTGTGATGGGAGGATCTCTGGAAGCCAGGAGTTCGAGACCAGCCTTGGCAACAAAGTGAGACCCCCCATCTCTACAAAAAGAAAAAAATTAGCTGGGTGTGGTGGTGTATGCCTGTGGTCCCAGGTACTTGGGAGGCTGAGGTGGGAGGATTCCTTGAGCCCAGGAGTTCAAGGCTGCAGTGAGCTATGATTGTGCCACTGCACTCTAACCTGGGTGACAGAGAAACTCCATCTCCAAAAAAATACAGTAAAATAGACCGGGCACGGTGGCCCAAGCCTGTAATCCCAGCATTTTGGGACACTGAGGTGGGCGGATCATGAGGTCAGGAGATTGAGACCATTCTGGATAACACAGTGAAACGCCGTCTCTACTAAAAAAATACAAAAACTTAATCAGGCGTTGTGGCACGTGCCTGTAGTCTCAGCTACTTGGGAGGCTGAGGCAAGAGAATCGCTTGAACCTGGGAGATGGAAGTTGCAGTGAGCCGAGATCGTGCCACTGCATTCCAGCCTGGGTAACAGAGTGAGACTCCATCTCAAAAAACAGTAATAATAATAATTAATAAAATAAAACAAAAGGCAAAATATGTAAATTTAAGATGAATAACTATAAAAATTTAAAGTCCAAAGCAGTTCAATAAAATTGAAATATTTTATGGAAATGAGACTGAATTGCATGAAAATGAAGGCGCTCAAGCTGAGGGTTCAATGTCCATGTAGTCGCCAGTGTAAATAATTGGAATTGTCTTTTATACAAGTCATGTCTAGCCCAACACCCGCATGAGTTCAGGAGTTGTAGGAATGTGTTGATATTGACAGTGTTGCCAGCTGCCCTGTGCACCTGTTGGAAGTAGCCAAGGCAGTGCTGACCAAGACAATTCCCTGCCCTCCTGGAGCTCACATTCTTGTGTGGGAAGCAGACAGCAGATAACTAGGTGATAACACTTCAGACAGGAATATGGCCAGGCGAGGTGGGCAGCTGTAGGGATGGACGAAACAGGGATGAGGATGCCGTTTTTGGCTGGGCATCATGGTCATGCCTGTAATCCCGGTGGATTGCTTAAGGCTAGGAGTTTGAGACCATGTCTCAAAATAAACAAACAAAAAACACTGGGTGCTTATGCCTGTCATCCCAGCACTTTGGGAGGCTGAGGCGGGCGATTCACTTGAGGCCAGAAGTTTGAGACCAGCTTGGCTAACATGGTGAAACTATGTCTCTACTAAAAATACAAAAATTAGCTGGGTGTGGTGGCAGGTGCCTGTAATCTCAGTCACTTGGGAGGCTGAGGCAGTAGAATTGCTTGACCCCAGGAGGAAGAGGTTTTGGTGAGCCAGGATTGTACCACTGCACTCCCTCCAGCCTGGGTGACAGAGCAAGACTGTCTCAAAAAAAAAAAAAAAAAAAGATTCTCATAAGGAGCATGCACTGCACATGCTCCTTCACATGTGCAGTTCACAATAGGGTTCATGCTCCTAGGAGAATCTGAAAAATAGGCTGGGCCTGGTGGCTCATGCCTGTAATCTCAGCACTTCAGGAGGCCGAGGTGGGTGGATCACGAGGTCAATAGATTGAGACCAGCCTGACCAACATGGTGAAACCCCGTCTCCACTAAAAATAAAAAAAAATTAGCTGGGCGTGGTGGCGCACACCTGTAGTACCAGCTACTCGGGAGGCTGAGGTAGGAGAATCGCTTGAACCTGGGAGGCGGAGGTTGCAGTGAGCCAAGATTGTACCACTGCATTCCAGGCTGGTGACAGAGTGAGACTCCATCTCAAAATAAATAAATAAATAAATAAAAATAAAAATAAAAAATTAAAAAGAATGCTTTTTTGGTAGGATCAACTGTGAGGAAATGCATGCAGAATGGCATACAGTAGGTGCCAAATAAACAATGGGCTGATACCGTGCAGTGTTGGGGCAGTGGCCTCTGTGCCTATGCCCAGGGGAGCTGTCCTTTCAGCACCAGCAGGTCTTAATGTGTTTCCTCCTTGACTGAAAAGCTGAGTTGACAATTATGCAGGGAGAAGTAGGAAGTGAGATTTGCCTGGAAACCCCAGCAGTGCAGAAACACATCCTCAGATTCATCCAGGCACAGCCCACCCTTCCAGGCTTATCCCAAGTCCCAGGCCTTTCAGACTTCAGGAATGAGCAGGGGATGGCCCCACAGGTACTGCAACTTTGCACACCTCTCCCCAGCCAGACTGCAAGCCCCTCAGAGCAGGAATGGGCTGGGGCTATTCAAACCCTCTTGTGTCTCACGAGGGACCAGCATGGTCTGGCTTGTGGTGGGCATCCCTGCCTTGTCCACTACCCACACCTGGTTAGTTGCTTTATTGATGTATTCCAAAATCTTGTTGAGGCCGGGCACGATGGCTCATGCCTGTAGTCCCAGCACTTTTGGAGGCTGAGTTGGAAGATTGCTGGAGCCCAGGAGTTCAAGACCAACCTGGGTGACATGGTGAATCCTCATCTCTCCAAAAAAAAAAATGCAAAAAATTAGCTGGGCATGGTAGCACAGACCTATAGTCCCAGCTATGTGGAAGGCTGAGGTGGGAGGATTGCTTGAGCCCAGGAGTGTGAGATCAGTCTGGGCAACATAGCAAGACCCTGTCTCTACAAGAAAATAAAAAATTAGCCAGATGTGGTGGCTTATATCTGTAGTCCAAGCTACTTTGGAGGCTGAGATGGGAGGATCACCTGAGCCTAAGAGATCGAGGTTACAGTGAGCCATGATGGTGCCACTGCATTCCAGCCTGGGTGACAGAGGGAGACCTTGTCTCAGGAAAAAAAAAATGAATGGGGCTAGATGCTGGATGACCAGAAACCACAGGTGTCCATGACAGGACAGGACCAGTCTCAGAGGTTGCAGCATGTAGGTGGAGTTCTTCAGAATGAATAGGAGTTTTCCAGGGTGAGGGAAGGACATTTCTGAAGAATGTTGCACCACAAATGTATCTTGAAAGTGTCCTTTGGCATGCAGATTATTTTGTCATCCCAAGGACAATTTAAAGATATATTTGTGGTGCAACATTACTGGTGCTATTGGAAGACATTTATTTCTTCATTTGAGTCAAGGACACCAGACCCCCATGACATGCAATTCACCTACATAACAAACTTACGCATTTACCCCTGAACCTAAAATAGAAGTTTTTAAAAGTATTAAAAAATAATAAAATGCATTATTTGGCTGTTAATATAAAGTGTCTTTTTTTATTTTTTTGAGACAGGATTTCACTCTGTTGCCCAGGCTGGAGTGCAGTGGCACGATCTCGGTTCACTGTGACCTCCGCCTCCTGGGTTCAAGCAAGTCTCCTGCCTCAGCCTGCTGAGTAGCTGGGATTACAGGCACACAGCACCATGCCTGGCTCATTTTTGTATTTTTAGTAGAGATGGGGTTTCATCATGTTGACTAGGCTGGTCTCGAACTCCTGGCCTCAAGTGATCCACCTGCCTCAGCCTCCCAAAGTGCTGGTATTACAGGTGTGATACGCTGCGCCTGGTCAGAAGTGTCCTTTTTCTGTTATTACCTGAAAATTTACCAACTCTCAAAGTGAGACTGCCTCTGACCCGCCAACCTGAGACACTCTGATTGGCTGCTGGTGAGGTCACAGGAATCTCTGGAAGATGATTGGTGGGTGAGAGCCCCCAGGTCAGCTGGAAGGAGGGCTTAATGGTTAGGGCTGGTGTCTGTGGCCTGTTCATAGAGGCAGACCCAGGAGCTAGCTGAGGACAAACAGGGGCAAAGCGTTCCCCGTCTTTGTCGGGGTGACCCCTCCTTCTAAACCCACTCAGAGCAGCCAGCAATGACCATGTCCTTTTCACCTGATAGCATCTGGGAGCTTCCTGAGGCTGGGAAGATGGTCCTGGGAGATGGGAGATGCGGACCCTTCTCAACCCATAGGGGAAGGGATTTCCTGGGGAGCGACAGGGTGGGCGCCGGGGCTGGGAGCTGGTCTCAGATATGTTGGGTCAGTACCCCCAGGCCCAGGGGGCCATTCGCATGGGATGCCACACACAGTGCACCTGCCTGGGCCTGGCCCAGGGGTGCTGGCTCCTGCAGATCACGCCAGAGTCACCCAATTCTGGCATGAGATGCAAGCCTGGGCCTCTTCCACCCTTTGCTCAGTTTCCCCTTCTTGTTCCCATCACTGTCTGCTCCAGGATTTTATTTCATGACCATTCCTTGGTGGCACCGGCCCAAGGACTATTTCCCAAAGACTGAGCCAAGATACCACCAGCCTTTCAGGAGGAGCCTTGAATTCATGAATGGACACAAAGAAGCAACCAGGGCCAAGCGGAGATGGGGAGAGACGCTTAGCACGGCTGGGGCCGGCTTGGTCCTGCGTGGTCCTTTGCCTCTGTGGGACAGACGCACAGAACACCCTTTGTATAGGAGCCTGGGCAAGTCTCTCTAGTTTTGTCCAAGGGACTTAGGGTCGCCACCGACAGGCACCAGCCCAGCCTGGGAGGGGTGGCTGCAGCCTTGTTCCCGTGCCCAGGCTCATTCATGAAAGGGGGCGGGCTTCTCTCTGGGGGCCGCAGACCCCAGCTGGGTCAGGCCAGAAAGAGAGCGAGGAATTGCAGAAACCGAGCTCTGAGGCTGGGCCTGGCTCCTGCCAGACTTTGAAGAAGGGAGCAGAGGGAGCTGAGGTGTGCCAGACCCTGCACCCATGTCAAGATCCTCAACTTGCTGGGAGCTGGGGACCCCTTCACACCCTGTAAGTCCCTCCTCACCACCGTCAAGGGCGGCCACTCTCCTGGCTTTTGTCTTCAGACCTGCGCTGGATGTTCTTGAAGTTTATAGAAATAGATTAGGCCAGGCACAGTGGCTCACGCCCGTAATTCCAACACTTTGGGAGGCCGAGGCGAGCAGATTGCTTGAGGTCAGGAGTTCAAGGCCAGCCTGGCCAACATGGCGAAACCTCTTCTCTACTAAAAATACAAAAAAATTAGCTGGTATGGTTCTGTGTACCTGTAGACCCAGCTACTCAGGAGGCTGAGGCAGGAGAACAGCTTGAACCTGGGAGGCAGGGGTTCCAGTGAGCTGAGATTGTACCACTGCACTCCAGCCTGGTGACGGAGTAAGATTCCAGCTTAAAAAAAAGTGAAAGAAAGAAATAGATTGGAAGTGTGTGCACCGCCATTTGACATTTGTCTGCAATCTGCAGTGTGTCCTTATTTCTGTTGAAAGCTGTAATTCATTCATTCACATTACTATCTAGTGTTCCATTGTGTGAATATTTGCATTCTAATTCTACCATGGGTGGGCATTGGGTAGTTTCTGGGACATTTTTTTTAAAAGACAGGGTTTCTCTCTGTCCTCTAGGCTGGAGTGCAGTGACATGGTCATAGCTCACTGCAGCCTCAAACTCCAGGGCTCAAGCCATCCTCCTACCTCAGCCTCTTAACCACAGTTACCACCACACCTGCCTAATTTAAATTTTTTTTTGTAGAGAAAGGGTCTTGCTATGTTGCCCAGGCTGGTCTTGAACTCCTGGCTTCAAGCAGTCCTACTGCCTCAGCCTCCCTAAAGTGCAGGGATTACAGGCATGAGCCACCAGGCCCAGCCTCTGAGATTCCTTTTACCTAGCACCTGCCCTCCTCAACTTTTTTTTTATTTTTAAGACGGAGTCTTGCTCTGTCACCCAGGCTGGAGTGCAGGGGCATGATCTTGGCTCACTGCAACCTTCAACTCCTAAATTCAATTTATTCTCCTGCCTCAGTCTCCCTAGTAGCTGGGATTACAGGTGTCTGCCACCACACCAGGCTAATTTTTTGTATTTTGAGTAGAGACAGGGTTTCACCATGTTGGCCAGGATGGTCTTGAACTCCTGACCTCAGGTGATTCGCTGGCCTGGGCCTCCCAAAGTGATGGGAATACAAGTGTGAGCTGTCATGCCCAGCCCCCCCTCCCCAACTTTGATGCAGCTTGTTTGAGGTCATCTGGCCTTGAGTGTTGATTTCAAAACTTGACTTTATCTAAAACATTTTTTATGTGATTAGATTTTAAAAAGATCACTGACGTAGTACACGAACATTGTAGCTGGTCGAGTAACACAGAAATATAAAGAAAATAACATTTCTCATGCCTGTCTCTCCTCCGCTACAGCCAGCAACAAGGTTGGCTTCGCTTGCTTTTTTTGGGAGGTGAGGTGGGGGCGGAGTCCCTCCCTGTTGCCAGGCTGGAGTGCAGTGGTGCTCAATGCCACCTCCGCCTCCCAGGTTCAAATACTTCTCCTGCCTCAGCCTCCCAAATAGCTGGGACTACAGGGTGCATGCCACCATGCCTGGCTAATTTTTGTATTTTTTGTAGAGACAAGGTTTCACCATGTTGGTCAGGATGGTCTTAATTTCTTGACCTAGTAATCCTCTAACCTCAGCCTCCCAAAGTGGTGGGATTACAGGCATGAGCCACCGTGCCTGGCCGGCTTTGTTTTCTTTCATACTTTCTGTCTTTCCAAGTCAACAACCTGGCCTTGCCCTTGCTGTGTTTCGAATGCCTGTCTCTTCCAAAACTCATTCTGAAACGTAATCCCCATTATAACAGTATGAAAAGGGTGGGAAATCTGACTGTGGTATTTGGGAGGTGATTAGGATTAGCTGCGGCTGTGAGGTTGAGGCATTAATGGCTTTAGAAGAGGAGAGAGACGTCAGTGAGTAATTACAGGTGTCTCACCGAGAGATGCCCCACACTGCCTCAAGATTCTACAGCGTCCCCAGCAGCAAGAAGGGCCCCGAGAGATACAGCCCCGAGACCCTGGACTTTCCGGCCTGCAGAACTGTAAGAAATTAAATTGTTTTCTTAGGACCAGGTGATTCGGCTCATGCCTGTAATCTCAGTGCTTTGGAAGGGGGAGGATTGTTTGCGGCCAGGAGTTTGAGAACAGCCTGGGCAACAATAGCGAGACTCAATCTCTACAAAAAAATGTTAAAAAATTAGCTGGATGTAGTGGTGCTCCCCGGTAGTCCTAGCTACTCAGGAGGCTGAGGTGGGAGAATCACTTGAGCCCAGGAGTTCGAGACCAGACTAGGCAACATGGCGAGACCGTGTCTCTACAAAAAATTAAAAAGTTAGCTGGGCGTGGTGATGCATGCCTATAGTCCCAGTCACTTGGGAGGCTGAGGCAGGAACATGGCTTGAACCCAGGAGTTGGAGGCTGCAACGAGCTATGATTGTGCCGGTACATTTCAGTGTGAATGACAGCGAGAACCCATCTCTTAAAAAACCAAAACAGCAAAAAATAATGTATAATTTATAATAATTTATTTTTTTTTTCCTTCGAGACAGAGTCTTGCCGTGTTGCTCAGGCTGGAGCACAGTAGCGTGATCTCATCTCACTGCAACATCCACCTCCTGGATTCAAGTGATTCTCCTGCCTCAGCTTCCTGAGTAGCTGGGATTACAGGTGTCCGCTATCGTGTCTGGCTAATTTTTGTATTTTTAGTAGTGACAGGGTTTCACCATGTTGGCCAGGCTGGTCTTGAACCCCTGACCTCAGGTGATCCACCTGCCTCAGCCTTCCAGAGTGCTGGGATTACAGGCGTGAGCCACCACGTCCTGCCTATAATAATTTCTTTATAAATTACCCAGTCTCAGGTATTCCAGCAGAAGATGGACCAAGACACCCTTTAAAGACTGCTTGAGGCCAGGCGTGGTGACTCATACCTGTAGTCCCAGCACTTTGGGAGGCCAAGGTGGGCGGATCACCTGAGGTCAGGAGTTCGACACCAGTCTGACCCACATGGTGAAATCCTGTCTCTACTGAAAATACAAAAAATTAGCCGGGTGTGGTGGCAAGCACCTGTAATCCCAGCTGCTTGGGAGGCTGAGGCAGGAGAATTGCTTGAACCTGGGAGGCAGAGGTTGTAGTGAGCTGCGATTGCACTCCAGCCTGGGTGACAGAGGGAGACTCTGTCTCGATTTTTTTTTTTTTTTTTTTTTTGAGACAGAGTCTCGATTTGTTGCCAAGCTGGAGTGCAGAGGTGTGATCTTGGCTCACGGCAACCTCTGCCTCCTGGGTTCAAGCGATTCCCCTGCCTCAGCCTGCCGAGTAGCTGGGACTACAGGCACTTGGCACCACGACTGGCTAATGTTTTGGTTTTTGTGGGGTTTTTTTGTATTTTAGTAGAGATGGGGTTTCATCATGTTGGCCAGGATGGTCTCGACTCTTGAACTCATGATCCGCCTGCCTTGGCCTCCCAAAGTGCTGGGATTACAGGTGTGAGCCACTGTGCTCGACCTTGAGACTGCCTCAAAAACGTAAAAATAAAAATAAAAAAATAAAATAAAATATTCTATGGCAAACATTTCCTGTAGAATTTTAGCGTTTTTTTAGGCTGGGTGTGACGGCACATGCCTGCAATCCCAGCTCTTTGGGAGGCCGAGGTGGGAGGATTGCTTTAGCTCAGGAGTTCAAAACCAGACTCGGCAACACACTGAAACCCCATCTCTACAAAATGAATTAATAATGAAATAAAGTGCGAGCATTTTGGCTCACGCCTGTAATCCCAGCACTTTGGGAGGCTGAGGCAGGTGGATCACGAGGTCAGGTGATTGAGACCATCCTGGCCAACATGGCGAAACCCGGTCTCTATTAAAAATACAAAAATTAGCCAGGTGTGGTGGTGCATGCCTGCAGTCCCAGGGCTACTCGGGAGGCTGAGGCAGGAGAATCGTTTGATCCCAGGAGGTGGAGGTTGCAGGGAGCCGAGATCACACCACTGCACTACTCCAGCCTGGGTGACAGATTGAGACTCCATCTCAAAAAAAAAAAAAAAAAAAAGAAAATAAGAATAACACTTTTATTGTAGTTACATGAGTAAAACTTGAATACGATCTCATAAAGATTCAAATAACACAAGTCAAATGAAAGACCCTTTATCTCCTAAAAATTAAAATATAAGAGAGGGGGGCAAAGTCCTCTGAGACCAGCACCCCCAAACTCACCAGTCCCTCCATTTTCTTTCAAGTCTATTTCTGTACATTTATGTTCCTAAAATGTTGGGGTGTGTATGTTTTATACTAATTAAATCATGTTGTGGATATAATTTTATCACTTGATTTTTTTCATTTGATTTTGATGAACGTCTTTGCGTTGTATGTGGTTACACTTAACATTTTTTTCCCTTTGTTTTTGAGACAGAGTTTCATTCTTGTACCCCAGGATGGAGGGCAATGGTGCCATCTCAGCTCACTGCAACCACTGCCTTCTGGGTTCAAGTGATTTTCCTGCCTTAGCCTCCTAGGTAGCTTGGATTACAGGTGCCTGCCACCACGCCCGGCTAGTTTTTGTATTATTATTATTATTATTATTATTATTATTATTATTATTTTGGAGTCAGAGTTTTGCTCTGTTGCCCAGGCTGGAGTGCAGTGGCATGATCTTGGCTCACTGCAACCTATGCCTCCCAGGTTCAAGCAATTCTCCTGCCTTAACCTCCTGAGTAGCTGGGACTACAGATGCCTGCCACCATGCTGGCTAAGTTTTGTATTTTTTGTAGAGACCAAATTTCACCGTGTTATTCAGGATGGTCTCGATCTGACCTTGTAATCAGCCCACTTCAGCCTCCCCAAGTGTTGGGATTACAGGGTTGAGTCACCGTCCCCAGCCTTATTATTATTGTTTTTTTGAGGCAGGGTCTCACTCTGTTGCCCAGGCTGGAGTGCAGTGGCGCAGTCATAGCTCGCTGCAGCCTCGACCTCCTGGCTCACATGATCCTCCCACTTCACCCTCCTGAGTAGCTGGGACTACAGTCATGCACCACCGCTTATGGCTAACTTTTTTTTTCTTTCTTTGAGACAGAGTCTTGCTCTGTCACCCAGGCTATAGCGTGGTGGCCTGATCTCAGCTCACTGCAACCCCGCCTCCTGGATTCAAGTGATTCTCCTACCTCAGCCTCCTGAGGAGCTGGAATTACAGGCATGCGCCACCAAGCCCTGCTAATTTTTGCATTTTTAGTAGAGACAGGGTTTTACTATATGGGCCAGGCTGGTTTTGAACTCTTGACCACAGGTGATCCACTCACCTCAGCCTTTCAAAGTGCTGGGATCACAGGCGTGAGCCACCACTTCGCCTGGCCTTAAACCATATTCTTTATGACACCTGTAGGCTACGTAATGTTATTCCCTTTTACATCCCCAGAAGCTGCAGCCCAGAGATGTTAAGTAATTTCCCCCAGCTCACACAGCAGCTAACTGCCCTTGCAAGCATTTTCTGCCCAACAGTGCCTGGCCCCAAAGCCTGTGCAGCCTCAAGCTCAGGGTGAGAATTCAGCATTCTCTCCTCGTCTCCTGCCAGTGTCTGGCTCTGGATCCTGGCTCAGTTCAGGAGTCCGCCACAAAGCCACGGCCGTGTGGTCATCTAAGCAGTAAGGGTTGGCTACAAAATGAGGATTCTGTTCTCCTGGGAGGAGGAAGAAAAGCCCACTTCTCTCCTTTAGTTTAACCAGTGACGGCCTGCTAGCAACGTCGGCTCTTTCAAGAGAAGTTTCCCACAGTCAAGGCTGCCTCTCTGACTGCTGGCTCTGTTCTCACACAGTCTCAATTTGATCTATGCATTTCAGTTGTTAAAAATGCATCCTGACCAGGCACAGTGGTTCACACCTGTAATCTCAGCACTTTGGGAATTAAAGGCAGGAAGATTGCTTGAGGCTAGCAGTTTGAGACCAGACTGGGCAACATGGCGAAACCCTGTCTCTACTAAAAATACAACAAGAACAACAACAAAAAAAACCCCCCAAAAATTAGTTGGGTGTGATGATGGGAAAAAAAAGCGTTGTGGGCTGGGCGCGGTGGCTCATGCCTGTAATCCCAGCACTTTGGGAGGCCGAGGGGACAGGATCACCTGAGGTCAGAGTTCGAGACCAGCCTGGCCAGCATGGCAAAACTCCATCTCTACCTAAATACAAAAATTAGCTGGGCATGGTGGCGTGAGGCTGTAATCCCAGCTACTTGGGAGGCTGAGGCAGGAGAATCTCTTGAACGTGGGAGGCGGAGGTTGCAGTAAACCGAGATCGCACCACTGCACTCCACCCCAGGGGGTTAGTTCAAGACTTCATCTCAAAACAACAACAACAACAAAAAATAGGATGGGGGGCAGGGCCTTGGCTGCCAGGCTGGCATTGGGCAGAGGTTTCAGGTGCAAAGAGGGGGGCAGGAGAGAATTCTGGGGGATGGTAATCTGTTTTTTTTTTTTTGAGATGGAGTCTCGCTCTGTTGCCAGGCTGGAGTGCAGTGGCATGATCGCGGCTCATTGCAACCTCTGCCTTCCAGGTTCAAGCGATTCTCCTGCCTCAGCCTCCCAAGTAGCTGGGATTACAGGCACATACCATCACGCCCAGATAATTTTGTATTTTTTTTTTTTTTTTGAGACGGAGTTTCGCTCTTGTTACCCAGGCTGGAGTGCAATGGCGCGATCTCAGCTCACCGCAACCTCCGCCTCCTGGGTTCAGGCAATTCTCCTGCCTCAGCCTCCTGAATAGCTGGGATTACAGGCACGCGCCACCATGCCCAGCTAATTTTTTGTATTTTTAGTAGAGACGGGGTTTCACCCTGTTGACCAGGTTGGTCTCGATCTCTCGACCTCGTGATCCACCCGCCTCGGCCTCCCAAAGTGCTGGGATTACAGGCTTGAGCCACCGCGCCCGGCCAATTTTGTATTTTTAGTAGAGATGGGGTTTCAGTGTGTTGGCCAGGCTGGTCTCAAACTCCTGACCTCATAATCTGCCTGCCTCAGCCTCCCAAAGTGCTAGGATTACAAGTGTGAGTCACTGCGTCCGGCCCGGATCTGTTATTTATCTTGACGATGGTGGTGGCAGTTATAGGACTCTCCACATTTGTCAAATCTCATAAAACTATAGCAAAAAAAGGAAATTTTACTTTTTATAAATTAAAACACAAATGAAAATATGAATTCACGATTTTCTTAAAATCATCGACTAGAAGTTTATGGAGGAAAGAAACGAGGTCACAAGGAGTTAAAGGGAAAGTGCTCGGGTCTTCAGGGTGGTGGGAACGCTCTTTCTTGGTAGTTTGCCCACGGCCCTGTCTCCGGGCCTCCCTCTCCCCTCTCCACCAGCATTCAATGGCCACAGTGACTGAGAGACAAGGAGAGTCTTGTGGAACGCAGAAATAAATAAATAACTGCCCGCCCCAGGTCGCCACGGCAACCGTGACATCACTCTGGGACCTGTGTGGCTGGCACCCTTGGTGGCTTGCTGGTGTTTGTTACAGGAGTAAGGGGAGTCAGGGCTGCAGGCCCGTGCCTGGTGGCAGGTGGAGGGGGAGACCTCAGGGGGAGAATGGGTTTCCCACTGTGGAGACGGGGCGAGCCGCACCCTCACAATTGGTATCGGGACACCCTGCCCTGTTAGTGGAAGCGTAGATTGGCCTGGCTTCCTGGAGGGCTTTTGGGCGGAATCTCTCTAAATGAATCCTGTGAGGCTGAGTGCGGTGGCTCATTCCTGTAATCCCAGCACTTTGAGGGGCCAAGAAAGGAGGATCACTTGAGGTCAGGAGTTTGAGACCAGCCTGGGCAACATAGCAAGACCCAGTCTTCACAAAAAAATTTAAAAATTAGCTGGGAGTTGTGGCATGCATCTGTATTCCCAGCTACTCAGGAGGCTGAGGCAGGAGGATTGCTTGAGCCCAGGAGTTTGAGACCAGCCTGAGCAACATAGTGAGACCCTAACTCTACAAAAATTAGAAAATATTAGCTGGGCATGGTGGAGTGCACCTGAGGAGGGAGGATCCCTTGAGCCCAGGAGTTCAAGCTTGCAGTGAGCTGTGATCACACCACTGCACTCCAGCCTGGGTGACAAAGTGAGCCCCTATTTCAAAAGAAAAAGGAAAGGAGGCCAGGCATGGTGGCTCATTCCTGTAGAGGCTGAGGTGGGAGGATTAACTGAGGTCAGGAGTTTGAGACCGGCCTGGACAACATAGTGAGACCTTGCCTCTACAAAAATAAAAATAAAAATAAATTAGCCGGGGGTGCTGATCCGTGCCTGTAATCTGAGCTACTCAGGAGGCCGAGGTGGGAGGATCGCTTGAGCCCAGGAAGTCGGGGCTGCAGTGAGCTATGACGGTGCTATGGCACCCCAGCCTGGACCACAGAGCAAGAATGTTTCTCCAAAAAACCCCACCAAAAAACAAAACAAACAAAACAAAACAAACAAAAACACCACCAACAACAAAGGCCGGGTGTGGTGGCTTGCACCAGTAATCCCAACACTTTAGGAGGTCGAGGCAGGCGGATCACTTGAGGTCAGGAGTTTGAGACCAGCCTGGCCAACATGGTGAAACCCCATCTCTACTAAAAATACAGAAATTAGCCAGGCGTGGTGGTGTGTGCACCTGTAATCCCAGCTACTCAGGAGGCCAACACAGGAGAATCGCTTGAATCCGGGAGGTGGAGGTTGCAGTGAGATGATATTGTACCACTGCATTCCAGCCTGGGAGACAGAGCAAGACTCTCTCAAATTAAAAAGAAATAAAAATAAAGAACAAAATAAGCACCACATGTACCTGTGTTCGCGTCCAAGCGCTGCAATCACAGATGACCACACACCAGCTGGTTTACAACAGAAGCTATTTATTCTCTCACAGTTCTGGAGGCCAGAAGGCTAAACCCAAGGTGCGAGCCGGGCTGGCTCTCCTGCAGGCTCTGAGGCCCAGGCTCTCTCGTGGCTTTTGGTGGCCGCCAGCAGTCCTGGGTGCCACTGGCTGGTGGATGCATTGCCACAACCTCTGCCTGTACCATCACGTGGTCATCCTCCCCCTGTGTG
The DNA here is from genome assembly GCF_048565385.1 of Saimiri boliviensis. Classification (NCBI taxonomy): domain Eukaryota; kingdom Metazoa; phylum Chordata; class Mammalia; order Primates; family Cebidae; genus Saimiri; species Saimiri boliviensis. The sequence goes on along the minus strand of NC_133468.1, from coordinate 27,472,557 downwards.
TCTCTGTCTCCATTTGCCATTGTCCTCTGTGTCTCTCTCATCTTTTTTTTTTTTTTTAAATGGAGTCTTGTTGCCCAGGCTGGAGTGCAGCAGCTCGATCTCAGCTCACCACAATCTCTGCCTCCCAGGTTCAAGCGATTCTCATGCCTCAGCCTCTGGAGTAGCTGGGATTATGGGCACCCACCACCACACCTGGCTAATTTTTGTATTTTTTTTTTAGTAGAGATGGGGTTTTACCTTGTTGGTCAGGCTGGTCTTGAACTCCTGACCTCAGGTGATCCACCCGCCTTGGCCTCCCGAAGTGCTGGGATTGTAAGCATGAGCCACCATGCCCGGCCTGACTTGTCTTCTTAGGGAACCCTAGTCACCTTGGATGGGGCCCCATCTACTGCAATCTGGCCTCATCCTAACCAATGACATCTGCTCCAATCCTATTCCCAAATGAGGTCTCCTTCTGAGTGCCGGGAGTTAGGGCTTCGATGTGTGAGTGTTGGGAGGACATGGTTGAACCATATCACTATTTTTGTTGTTATTACTTACTATTTAATGAGCCAGTCTTGGCCAGGCATGGTGGCTCATGCCTGTAATCCCAGCACTTTGGGAGGCTGAGGCAGGCAGATCATGAGATCAGGAGTTCGAGACCAGCCTGGCCAACATGGTGAAACCCCGTCTCTACTAAAAATACAAAAATTAGCTGGGTTTGGTGGCACACACCTGTAGTCCCAGGTACTTGGGAGGCTGACGAAGGAGAATCGCTTGAACCTGGAAGACAGACGTTGCAGTGAGCCAAGACAGCAGCGTTGCATTGGAGCCTAGGTGACAGAGCAAGATTGTGTCTCCAAAAAAAAGGGGGGAAAAAGACTCTATCTCAAATAATAATAATAATTAGCTAGTCTTGGCTACAGGTAGCTTCCTGGCCCACCTCGAGGAAGGTGGGTGGATGGATGGCACGTTCTGGGTTCCTGGGGAGGCTTCAGTGGAGTCTCCAGGGTGAGTCCTCCATTTTCTCTTGCTGCTTAGGCCGTGGGAGATGGGGCGCTGGTGTCTCTTTGGCTTGGTTCAGAAGCCTGGCCCCGGCGGTCTTAGTTTTCTCACCTGTCGAATGGGCTTGGCGTGACCCTGGTGTTGAAGTCACTTGACTGACTGTGGAATCACGTGACCATGGAATCCCAGCTGGATGCAGGCAGAGCACAGTCACCTGAACCATTGGACCCCTGGAGTCACCCAGGCACCAAGTATCCCAGGGCAAGCCACAGTGTCCGTGCCTGGCAGACCACCCTGCCCAGCCTTCACTACTGCCCTGCCCACACCAGCATACATGAAGCCAGCATACACGATGTGCTCCATAAATGCTCCCTGAACTGTGCTACCATAGAGCCAGCATGCAGAAGGTGCTCAATGAATGCCCCAGAGTCCATACTAGCATGGAGGCAGCACACAGAAGGTGCTTAATAAATGCCCCATAAACTGTACTTAGCATGGAGCCAGCACACAAAAGGTGCTTAGTAAATGCTTCATGAGCTATGCTTAGCATGGAGCCAGCACACAAGGTGCTTAACAAGTACTCCATGAGCCGTACTTAGCATGAGGGCAGCATACAGAAGGTGCTCAATGAGTGCTCCATAACTGTACTTAACCTGGATCCAGCATGCAGGAGGTGCTTAACAAATGTTCCATGAGCTGTGTTTAGCATGGAGTCACACACAAAATGTGCCCAGTGAATGTTCCAGAGTCTTTACTAGCATGGAGCCAGCACACAGGAGGTGCTTAATAAATGCTCCATGAACTACTGGTATGACATCAGCATACAGGAAGTGCCCAATAAATACTTAGTGACTCATCCATACTTCATGGAGCAATTTGTTCTGAACCATACACTCATTTGTTTGGGGGGCAGTCTACAAAGTAATCATTGGACCTCGGGGGGACAGTTTTTGGTGTGTTCAGCGGAGTTGAACCCCCTTGGGTGGCTGCTGCTTGGCACTGTCCAGGTGAGCTGTCCACTCACCTGATTCTGAGCCTGTGTGGGCCGAAGACATGCACGCTGCTGTGGTCCCGGCTGCTGGTCTGACAGCCAGGTGTGTGCAGACCTTACCCCCAGCTCTTGGATGTCTCTTCCCTTCCCAGCCAACCCTTGTCTGTCTGCCCAGCCTGACCTAAGTCCCCCAGCACAGAGTCACGTCAAGGCAGGACCAGAGGTTAGAATCAGCCAGGGCTGAGTTGAGTCCCATCCCACCCAGTGATCTGTTTCCTTCACCTCCCTGCCCTGTAACTTCTCCATCTATAAAATGGGTAATAGCTTCACATGGTGCTCCCGTGAGGCTTAAACACAGGTGATGATGTTTTGAAGATTCTAAAAAGACACCAAAACATCAGGATTTTTTTTGTGTGTGTTTGAGAATGAGTCTCACTCTGTCACTCAGGCTAGAGTGCAGTGGCATGACCTCAGCTCATTGCAACTTCCACCTCCAGGCTCAAGCGATTCTCCTACCTCAGCCTCCCAAGTAGCTGGGATTACGGGCCGGTGCCACCACTGCTGGCTGTTTTTTAAATTTTTTTTTGGAGATGGAGTTTTGCTCTTGTTGCCAAACTGGAGTGCAATGGTGTGATCTTGGCTCACTGCAACCTCGGCTTCCTGGGGTCAAGCAGTTCTCCTGCCTCAGCTTCTCGAGTAGCTGGGATTATAGGCATGTGCCACCATGTCCAGCTAATTTTTTATATTTTTAGTAGAAATAGGGTTTTACCACGTTAGCCAGGCTGGTCTCAAACTTCTGACCTTAGGTGATCCGCCCGCTCGTGCCACCATGCCCGGCCTTTTTTTTTTTGAGGTGGAGTCTCACTCTGTTGCCCAGGCTAGAGTGCGATGGCATGATCTTGGCTCACTGCAACCTCCAACTCCCGAATTCAAGTGATTCTCCTGCCTCAGCATCCCAAGTATCTAGGATTACAGGTGTGGGCCACCACACCCAGCTAATTTTTATGTTTTTAGTAGAGATGAGGTTTTGCCATGTTGGCCAGCTGGTCTCGAACTCTTGGCCTGAAGTGATCCACACACCTTGGCCTCTTAAAGTGCTGGGGTTACAGGCGTGAGTCACTGCACCTAGCAAGGAATGTTTATTTTATTTTATTTTATTTTATTTTTGAGACAGAGTTTCACTCTTGTTACCCAGGCTGGAGTGCAATGGAGCGATCTCAGCTCACCACAACCTCTGCCTCCTGGGTTCAGGCAATTCTCCTGCCTCAGCCTCCTGAGTAGCTGGGGTTACAGGCACGTACCACCATGCCCAGCTGATTTTTTGTATTTTTAGTAGAGACGGGGTTTCACTATGTTGACCAGGATGGTCTCGATCTCTTGACCTTGTGATCCACCTGCCTTGGCCTCCCAAAGTGCTGGGATTACAGGCGTGAGCCACCGCGCCCGGCCTGTTTATTTTATTTTTTAAATTTTTTGTTTTTTCAGATGGAGTCTCTCTCTGTCACGCAGGCTGGAGTGCAGTGGCTCAATCTTGGCTCACTGCAACCTCCGCCTCCTGGGTTCAAGCTATTCTCCTTTCTCAGCCTCCCAAGTAGCTGGGATTTCAGGCACACACCACCATGCCTGGCTAATTTTTGTATTTTTAATAGAGACAGGGTTTCACTGTATTGGTCAGGTTGGTCTCAAACTCCTGACCTTAGGTGATCCACCTTCCTCAGCCTCCCAAAGTGCTGGGATTACAGGTGTGAGCCACCACACCTGGCCAGGAACATTTATTTTTAACATAAAGTCATTTAGCAATTTCACCTGAGCCCAGCAGAAAATAATCGCATGTGTTCAACAAAAAATGTGCAAAAAATGTTCATGGGCCGAGTTATCCATGATATCCCCAAACAGGAGTGTCCACCTGCAGTGGATTGGGGAAATCACTCATGGTGTGTTCACCCAGCAGAATACGATACGGCCATGAAAATTACCCATTGCTGTATGCCAGAAAGTCGATGAATCTCACAAAAATCATGTTAAGCAAAAGAAACCATGCTCAGGTGTACACCACCATGCCCAGCTAACTTTTGTATTTTTAGTAAGATGAAGTTTTGCTGTGTTGGCCAGGTTGGTCTTGAACTCCTGACCTAAAGTGATCCACCCGCCCTGGCTTCTTAAAGTGCCAAGGCGAAACCTCATCTCTACTAAAAACACAAAAATTAGCTGGGCATGGTGATGGGTTCCGTATGAGTTCACTGAGCAAGTGCAGGAACAGGGGAAACGAATCTGAGATGACAATGGCCGAAGTGGTTTCCCTGGGGAAAAGGGACCCATGGGAGGGGGCACTGGGCACTTTCTTGGGGGTGAGAAGTGAGCTGTAGCTCTTCCTGGATGGTGACTCTGTGGGTCTACGCATCTGTAAAAATCTTTCAAGCTGCCCCTTTGCAGAGCTATAGTGTATGTAAGTTATATTTAGAGAAAATAAAAAACAGGAAATGAAGCTGGGAGTGGTGGCTCACGCCTGTAATCCCAGCAATCTGGGAGGCTGAAGTGGGCAGATCACAGATCAAGAGATTGAGACCATCCTGGCCAACGTGGTGAAACCCCGTCTTTATCAAAAATACAAAAATTAGCTGGGCGTGGTTGTGTGTGCCTGTAGGCCCAGCTACTCAGGAGGCTGAAGCAGGAGAATTGTTTGAATCCAGGAGGCAGAGGTTGTGGTGAGCCGAGATCGTACCACTGCACTCCAGCCAGGTGACAAAGTGAGACTCAATCCCAAACAGATTTAGCAGGACATGGTAGGTCATGCCTGGTAGATTGTGCCTGTAGTCCCAGCATCTCAGGAAGCTGAGGCGGGAGGATGGCTTTAGCCTAGGAGGTGGAGGCAACAGTGAGCCATGATTGCGCCACTGCACTCCAGCCTGAACTCCAGCCTGAGTGACAGAGTGAGAACCTGTGTCAAAAAAAAAAAAAAAAAAAAAAAAAGGAAGAGAATGTAACAAACACCACATTTGGGGATTAGGCCCAAAATATTGGACAGTTCAAAACCATTTAATGATTGGAAAGAGGGAGGGAGGGAGGGATAGGGAAGAGGGGAGAGAGCGGGGAGATGGGAAAGGGAGAAGGGCGTACTGTTCTTTCCTACCAGCAGGGGGTGAAGTCTTCAGGCCTCCAGGGAATTCGGATGGCGTCTCTTCCCCAGCGGAGTTTCCTGGAATTCTCCCTCTCCTTCCAGGTTCATGAACCACCGAGTCCCTGCCCACAAGAGGTACCAGCCCACAGAGTATGAACACGCAGCCAACTGTGCCACCCATGCTGTGAGTTGGCTTTTGGGGAACTGAGGGCTGAGATGGGGACACTTCCGGGGAGGGGGCTGGGGGAAGGCACCTCCTTCGCATATGTCCTAAGTGGCCTGTTCCTTGGGTCTTCCGTGGCCCTTAGAAGAATAAGTGGACTGTGGTGCTGAGCATGTATCTCTCTTGCTCTAAGAACCTTGGATGGGGCAGGGTGCAGTGTCTCACACCTGTAATCCCAGCACTTTGAGAGGCTGAGGCGGGTAGATCATCTGAGGTCGGGAGTTCGAGACCAGGCTGGCCAACATGGTGAAACCCCGTCTCTATTAAAAATACGAAAATTAGCCGGGCATGGTGGCGGGTGCCTGTAACCCCAGATACTCAGGAGGCTGAGGCAGGAGAATCGCTTGAACCCGGGAGGCAGAGGTAGCAGTGAGCTGAGATTGTGCCATTGCACTCCAGCCTGGGTGATAGAGCAAGACCGTGTCTCAAAAACAAACAAACAAAAAGAATCTTTGATGGCTCCCTAGTGCCTACGACAGCATCCTGTCACCATAGCAAGCTCCTAGCCCATCTGTCCATGCACCGCCCACTGCTATGCTCTTGCGCTCAGGCTCAGGCCCTTGAATCCCTCCATTTTCTAGATAGAAGGCATGACTCCACGCCTTTGCACATGCTGTTCCCGCTGCCTGGAATACTTGCCGTCTCCACTCCAGCTCTGCCTATGAAACCCTTTTCATCATTCATAAGCCTTGCTGAAATGTTCAGCAAAGCCTTCCCCTCTGCCCAGATGCTGGGAAGCTGAGCTGGTGCCTACCTCCCCAGCCAGCCTCACTGCCCACGCCATGCTAGCTGGAATGTACCAGTCCATTGCACATTCATTCAGCAAACAGTTCCTGGGTACCCTCAAGGCACCAGGCAGTGCTCCAGGCACTGGCGATGCAGACGTGAGTTCACACAGAATCCCTGCAGGGTTCTTTGGTATCTCAGGACATCTCAACATGCCTGGCACAGGGAGGTGCCCAGATAGTGTGTGTCTAAACCCCAACCCCACCTGTTAGACTCTGCGGGCTAAAAAGTAGTGGCTGGTGCTGATTTGAACTTAGTATGTGCCTGGGATCACGCTAAGTTCTTCCCCATAGTACCCAAGATCGTCTTGTTCTGTTACCCAGGCAGGAGTGTAGTGGTGTCATCTCAGCTCACTGCAACCTCCGCCTCCTGGGTTCAAGCAATTGTCCTCTCCTGCCTCAGCCTCCCAAGTAGCTGGGATTACAGGTGCCCACCACTGCGCCTGGCTGATTTTTGTATTTTTAGTAGAAACGGATTTCACCATATTGACCAGGCTGTTCTCAAACTCCTCCCGCCTCAGTTTCCCAAAGTCCTGGGATTACAGGCGTGAGCCGCCATGCCCAGTCCACACTGGGTTCTAAGTTTGTATTTTCTCAGCCAGTCCCTTTAGAGCAAGTGCTCTGCTGAGCAGAAGCTGGTTTTTACTGGCTCCGCTCTGAAGTCCCCTGCTGCGTGCATAGTAGAGGCTCGGAAAACATTTGAGAATGGCCACATGACTCCTCCTTTTGCAAGGAAGGAAACTGAGGCTTGGGTTAGAGAATTTGCCCAAAGCTGCAAGCTAATTCATCGACACAAGTCTGCAGAGCATCCCAGAAAGTGAAGCTCTAGCAAGCGAAGACCTGCTTTTCAATCCCAGCTCCATTATTTAGTGGCCCTGAGCCTCAGTTTTTTTATTTGTAGCATGAGCATCGGAAGAGCCACTCCCAAGGGTAGCCGTGAGTGTTGCTCAAGGCACCTTGCTGGCACAGTGTAGGCACATTGACAAGTGTGTTTCCTTTCCAGCACACTCTTCGGGAAAGAGGTGCTGAATTGGCCGGCCAGTGGCTCATGCCTGTAATCCCAGCACTTTGGGAGGCCGAGGTGGGCAGATCATAGTTCAAGACCAGCCTGGCCAACATGGTGAAACCCTGTTTCTACCAAAAATACAAAGATTAGCTGGGCATACTGGTGCGTGCCTGTAATCTCAGCTACTCAGGAGGCTGAGGCAGGAGAATTGCTTGAACCCAGGAGGTGGAGGTTACAATTGGCCAAGATCATGGCACTGTACTCCAGCGTGGGCGACAGAACAAGTCAGACTCAGTTTCAAAAAAAAAAAACCACCTGTAATCCCTGAATTGATCCTGCTGTCATACCTGGGAGAAGCTGTGAGGCTGGGGACAAAACCATGTTTATGATCTCCTCTGGGCACTGATGCTGTAAACACAGGCATATTCATAGTCCAGCAGGCTCCAGGAAGGGAGTAACTGAGTCACAGGTACCAGGACCCCGCTGTTAACTCATTCATTTATTGGATGCACCCTCAGTTAGCACCTATGGGCATAGGGTGAGGGCAGGGTGATGGGCATGGATCATTTCATTCCTGAGGACATGTCCTGTGCTCACAGTTTTGTGGAATGAATGAATGAGTGAGCAACTGAATGAATACCAGGCATGGTAGGTGATCGCAAAATAGCACAAAATAGGAGCTAGGTGCAGTGGCATATGTCTGTAGTCCCAGCTACTCCGGAGGCCAAGACAGGAGAATCACATGAGCCCAGGAGGTTGAGGCTGCAGTGAGCTATGATTGTGCCACTGCACTCCAGTCTGGGCAACAGAGTGAGACTCCATCTCTAAAAAATAAAATGAAATATTTTAAAATAGCACAAAACATAATTGGAATCTACAGCCTAATGAGAAGGATGTCGCCAAATTATGAAGTAGCATGAGATAGTTGCTATTATTTATTTAGTTTTTGAGATTGAGTCTTGCTGGGACTACAGGCATGTGCCACCATGCCTTGGTAATTTTTGTATTTTTAGTAGAGATGGGGTTTCACCCTGTTGCCCAGGCTGGTCTCAAACTCCTGGCCTTAAGTGATCCACCCACTTCAGCTTCCCAAAGTGCTGGGATTACAGGCACCGTGCCTGGCCAGTTGCTGTATATTTTTTAAGATGATATAATAAGATTAACTAAAGTGATTTTTTTTTTTTTTTTTTTTTTTCTGAGACAGAGTCTCGCTCTGTCACCCAGTCTGGAGTGTGGTGGTGTGATCTTGGCTAACTGCAACCTCCGCCTCCCAGGTTGAAGTGATTCTCCTGCCTCAGCCTCCTGAGTAGCTGGGACTACAGGTGCCTGCCACCACATCTACCTAATTTATGTATTTTTATTAGAGAGGGGGTTTCACCATGTTGGCCAGGCTAGTCTTGAACTCCCGACCTCAAGTGATCCTCTCACCTTGGCCTCCCAAAGTGCTGGGATTACAGGCATGAGCCGTCATGCCCGACCCCACTTGCCCACTTCTTCCCTCTTTAGGCTCTTCCAGCATTTCTTCCTTCCTTCCTTTCTTCCTGCCTACCAGCCTGTCTTCAGTATATATTTGTCTAGGTGCCCACCCTGTGCAGCTCAGGTTGTGTATGGGAAGTAATGATCAAGTAAGTCTATCATAGAAGATGTGGGGCTGCCAGGGAGAGAGGACACCAGGTGCGACAAGAACAGACAATAGAAGAGACCTCTGTCAGACAAAGGACAGAGTGGGTGCTCTTGCCAGAGTGATATTAACCAGCTCCTGAAGGATGACCGGGAGCTGGCCTCCCAGAGAGTTAAGGGAACAGCATGTGGAGGACAAGGGAACAGCACGTGCAGAGGCCCTGAGGCAGGAAAATGTTGGGACACTGGACGAAGGCCAGGAAGGCCAAGGCGTGGTGACCTGGGGCAGGGAGAGTAGGGAGAAGCAGAGTAGGAGGACTGGGCAGGGCCAGGCCATGGCCCTATAAAGGCAGCGGATTTGGGGATTCCATTCTCTACAGTGAATCCTGGCGGACCATCCACTATTTAAATCCTTTTGCAAGCTGAATTGTACCTGGGTGCCTGAGCTGCTCAGGGCTGGCCTCTGCCTTCAGGGCAGTCCAAGCAGGCGAGATCAGGACATCAGTGATGATGATGTGTCACATGTGACACCTCAGACTTCTCTGTGTGGTGGCCCAGGGAAGGGCTGGAGCGTGGTGGGGGCAGCTACTCCCTGGGACGTCGTCTTTGACTGTTTCATACATGAACCCCCTTTGAGAATCGAATCAAAGATCTAGACCCGCACTGTCCAGGTTGGCAGCCACTGGCCCACATGGCTGTTGAAATTGACACCTGAAGCTGGGCATGGTGGATCACGCCTGTTATCCCAGTCTTTTGAAGGCCAAGGTGAGAGGATTGCCTGAAGCCAGGAGTTCAAGACCAGCCTGGGCAATATAGCCAGACCTCGTCTCTATAAAAAAATGTTAAAACTGGCCAGTTGTGGTGGTGTGAACCTGTAATCCCAGCTACCTGGGAGGCCAAGGTGGGAGGATCACTTGAGCCCAGAAAATTGAGGCTGCAGTGAGCCGTGACTGAACCTCTGCACTCCAGCCTGGGTGAGGAGACAAGGCAGGAAGGCAGGGAGGGAGGGAGGGAGGAAGGAAGGAGAGAGGGAGGAGGGAGGGAAAGAAAGAGGAAAAGAGAATGAAAAGAAAGGAAAGGAAAGAAGAGGGGAAAGGGGAAAAGGGAATGAACGGTAAGTAAGAAGGAAGGCAGGGAGGGAGGAAGGAAGGGAGGGAGGGAAGGAGGAAGGGAGGGAGGGAGGAAGGGAGGGAGGGAGGGAGGAAGGGAGGGAGGAAGGAAGGGAGGGAGGGAGGAAGGGAGGGAGGAAGGAAGGAAGGGAGGGAGGGAAGGAGGAAGGGAGGGAGGGAGGGAGGGAGGGAGGAAGGAAGGAAGGGAGGGAGGGAAGGAGGAAGGAAGGAAGGGAGGGAGGGAAGGAGGAAGGGAGGGAGGAAGGGAGGGAGGGAGGGAGGGAGAGAAGGAGGAAGGGAGGGAGGGAGGGAGGAAGGAAGGAAGGAGGGGGGAGGGAAGGAAGGAGGGGGGAGGGAAGGAAAGAAATTTACACTTTAATCCATTAAAGTAAGATACAATGATTCTGCTCTTAAGTGGCACTGACCATGTATCAGCCAAGTGCATGACGTGGGGCAGCTCAGCCGGGGCAGGGGCGGAAGCCGTGCTCTGAGCTGGCCAGCTGCTGCACCTGTCCCCACTGTCCCCGCCCCTCCAGTTCTGGATCATCCCCAGCATCCTGGGCAGCTCCAACCTCTACTTCTTGTCGGACGACGACTGGGAGACCATCTCCGCCTGGATCTACGGCTTCGGCCTCTGCGGGCTCTTCGTGGTGTCCACCGTGTTCCACACCATCTCCTGGAAGAAGAGCCACCTCAGGTGCCTCCCGCACAGAGGACCCAGGCTGGGTGGGGACCTGGGGCGGGGGGGGCCCGCGACGGCCCCGGGGGTGAACCAGGACACCCAGTCTGCCTGGGGACATTCCCCGCTGAGCTGGGAAGGGCTGGGGTGGGCGACCCACGGGATGGCTTTGCAGAAGGCACAAGCCTTGCCTTATTTAGGCTGCAGTTGGGTCTCTTTTGGGCAGACCACCTCGCCTACAGGAGCCTGGTTTGCTCACTTCTTTTTTTTTTCTTTGAGATGGAGTCTCACTCTGTGGCCCAGGCTGGAGTGCGGTGGCCTGATCTCAGTTCACTGCAACCTCTGCCTCCTGGGTTCAAGCAATTCTCCTGCCTCAGCCTCCCAAGTAGCTGGGATTACAGGCACCCGCCACCATGCCTGGCTAATTTTTATGTTTGTTTTTGGTAGAGACAGGGTTTCACCATGTTGGCTAGGCTGGTCTCGAACTCCTGACCTTAGGTGGCCTGTCCACCTTGGCCTCCCAAAGTGCTGGGATTACAGGCATGAGCCACCACACTCCGCCAACTTTTTTTTTTTTTTTTTTGTGACAGAATTTCAATCTGTTGCCCAGGCTGTAGTGCAGTGGTGGTACAGTCTTGACTTACTGTAGCCTCCACCTCCAGGGCTCAAACGATCCTTCTGCCTCAGCCTCCTGAGGAGCTGAGACCACAGGTGTGTGCCATCACGCCTGGCTAATTTCTGTATTTGTTGAGAGATGGATTATGGGGTTTCACCATGTTGCCCAGGCTGGTCTCCAGCTCATGGACTCAAGCAATCCACCCGCCTCAGCCTCCCAAAGTGCTGGGGTTACAGGGATGAGCCTTTCTGCCTGGCTTGGTTTGCCTGCTTCTGAGAGGACCAAGAGAAAAGGCTTGCTGGCTGAGGCCGGCTCTCCTCCAGGCCTCGTTCCAGGCATGCTACAGGCGCCATTTTCTAATCTTTTCAATAACTCTGCAATGTAGGGATTAGAATCCCTGAGTTTTACGGTTTTGATTTTTTTTTTTTTTTTTTTTTTTTGAGATGAGGTCTCACTCTGCCTCCCAGGCTGGAGTGTGGTAGCATCATTTTGGTTCACTGCAGCTTCCACCTCCAGGGCTCAAGTGATCCTTCTATGTCAGCCTCCGGAGTAGCTGGGACTACAGGCATGCACCACCGCATCTAGCTAATTTTATTTATTTCTTGTAGAGATGGGGTTTTATCATGTTGCCCAGGCTGGTCTCGAACTCCTGGGCTCAAGCAATCTACCTCCTTGGCCTCCCAAAGTGCTGGGACTACAAGTATGAGCCACTGCACCCATCTAGTTTTGATATATATATGAAAAAAAAAAAAATACAGTGAAGCTGGGAGAGGTGGCTCATGCCTGTAATCCCAACATTTTGGGCGGCCGAGGTGGGAGAATCACTAGAGGTCAGGAATTTGAAACCAGCCTGGTCAACATGGTGAAATCTTGTCTCTACTAAAAATAAAAAAATTAGCCAGGCACAGTGGTGCACACCTGTAATCCCAGCTACTTGGGAGGATGAGGCACGAGTATTGCTTGAACCTGGTAGGCAGAGGTTGCAGTGAGCCAAGATGGTGCCAGTGCACTCCAGCCTGGGCAACAGAGCGAGACTCTGTCAAGAAGGAAGGAAGGAAGGAAGAAGGGAGGGAGGGAGGGAGGGAAGGAAGGAAGGAGAGAAAGAAAAGAAACCTTATTGCTGAAGGTGCATAGCAGCCAAATCCAACGCACGCTGACTCCGGGAATCCAGGCCCCCCATAAAGCTATATGCTGCCCCCTTTCATTTCTATGAAGATATGCAGTTGAGCCATGCATACAATCATTGGTCAAATTTGTTCAGGGCTGCACTTTGCTAGACAGAACCACGGTTGTGTTGGTCAGTGATTGCTGTGTAACAAAGTATCCCAGAGCATCATGGCTTAAATAACGAGGAACACTTATTCTCTCTCAAAGCCTCGGAGCGTTAGGAATTTGAGAGCTTTAGCTGTGTAGCTCCAGTTCATGGTGTCTCCTGTAGTCAGAGGTTGTCTGGGGCTGCTGTCAGCTGTCATCTAATGGCTTGACCGGCACTGGCGGGTCTAAGCCCACTCACATGGCTGGTGAGCTAGTTAGTGCTGGGTTGTGGTGTGGCTGTCTTCACAGCCACGTGGGAGCTTGTTTGCATCAAACTTAGCGACTTAATTAAACAAGGTGGAAGCTCTAATGTCTTTTATACTCTGGCTTCAGAAACTACACACCATCATTTCTGCAATGTCCTACTGGTTCCCTGAGTTAATCCTACTTTTTTTTTTGGGAGAGGAGGGTCCCAGAGTGTGAATATCAGGAGTGTGGCTTATTGTGCACCATTGCGGAGGCTGGCACCACACCAGTCCCATGTATTGAGGGTTACTGCTCATTATACAAAGTGAGGTCATCATAAAAATGGCTGGTGTTTATTGAGCACTTACTGTGTACTGTGCTATTAGCTAATTTAATCCTCCCCACAGCCCTATGTTGGCTTGCTGGCATCCTCTGTATTTACAGAGGAGGAAGCTGACACCTAGAGCGAATAGGTAACTTGTTCAAGGTTGTACACTCCTGAAGCGTAGAGCTGGAATTCAAACCCAGGCCTTCTGGCTCCAGAGCCTGGATTCCAGCTACTAAGTCCTTCTAACACAGAATGTCAGCTCCTAGACACTTTTGAGGAAGATATAATTTAGTAGTTTTTGATCTTTTTTTTTTGAGACAGGGTCTAGCTCTGTTTCCTAGACTGCAGTGCAGTGGCACAAACAAGCCTTACTGCAGCCTCAACCTCGAAGGCTCAAGAGATCCTCCTGCCTCAGCCTCCTGAGTAGCTGGGCCTACAGGTGCACACCATTATCCTGGCTGATCTTTTTAACTTTTAGTAGAGATGAGGTCTCACTGTGTTGCCCAGGCTGGTCTCCAACCCCTGAGCTCAAGCAATCTCCTGCCTCAGCCTCCCAAAGCACTGGAATTACAGGTGGGAGCCATTGCATCTTGCTGTTTTTACACTTTCTCCACAGAATTATTTCTCCATTTGAAATCTCTGGAAAAACCCCATATATAAAGCAGAAATCACAATGGCTCAGATTAAAGTAGGGGAGGATGGCGGGGCGTGGTGGCTCACGCCTGTAATCCCTGCACTTTGGGAGGCCAAGATGGGTGGATCACGAGGTCAGGAGTTCAAGACCAGCCTGGCCAACATAGTAAATACCAAAAATACAAAAATTACCCAGGTGTGGTGGTGGGCACCTGTAGTACCAGCTACTTATAAGGCTGAGGCAGGAGAATTGCTTGAACCCAGGAGGTGGATGTTGCAGTGAGTCGAGATCGTGCCACTGCACTCCAGCCTGGGATACAGAGTGAGACCTAGTCTCAAAAAAAAAAAGTGGGCAGGAGGGTATACGATCCTTACCTTCAGGGGTGCAAGGCCTTCAGTGGGACTCTCGAGGCAAGGTGTCTTCATGCAGCCTCTAGGGTGATAAGGAGCCTGGCTTGGGAGACCGCTGCCCTGGTCACTTACAGATGGGGATTCTGAGGCCCAAGGGGTCCTGGCTGGATAGAGGAGCCCAGCCCTGCTAACCTGTAGGCAAGCGTGATCAGCCCAGGGCACGGCTCTAGGGGTGCTGGCCCTTCCCTGCTGCACAAGGGCCGTGACCGCCGGCTTCTCTGCTGCCCTAGGATGGTGGAGCACTGTCTGCACATGTTCGACCGGATGGTCATCTATTTCTTCATAGCGGCCTCCTACGCACCCTGGTGAGTACCGTCCCGCCGCCCAGCAAACACTGAGTCCGTCCTTTTCATTGTTTGAGTTTATTTTTCTATTTGGCTGGGTAATATGTTGACTTGACACAGAGGAGTTAGAGGAAAAGCTTCCTGACACCCTTTTCTCCTTCCTGGAAGCAGCTACTTATACTCACTTTCTTTACCCACTTTCTTGTGTGTCTTTCTTGAGTTATTTTATGCAGAGAAAAGAAAAATATACTTTTTTTTTTTTTAGAATTCTGAGACAGAATCTCACTCTGTCACCCAGGCTGGAGTGCAGTGGCACAATCTCAGCTGACTGCAACCTCCGCCTCCCGGGTTCAAGTGATTCTCCTGCCTCAGCCTCCTGAGTAGCTGGGATTACAGGCGTCCATCACTATGCCTGGCTAATTTTTGTATTTTTAGTAGAGATGGGGTTTTGCCATGTTGGCCAGGCTGGTCTCAAACTGCTGACCTCAAATGATCTACCTGCCTTGGCCTCCCAAAGTGTTTGGATTGCAGGTGTGAGCCACTGTGCCCATCCAGAAAAGCAAATATTTACATGTAATATTTGTCTCTATATATACACATATGCATATTTGCAATAGACATATGCATATGGATATGTATATACATGTGTCTATATATACATATAAATATGTACACATGAATATGCATACATATATACTTATATTTATTAATATATATTTTATTTAATATGGCTTTTAAGTTTTTCATTGTTTTTTAGAGACAGGGTCTCACTCGTTGCCTGTGCTGGAGTGCCGTGTTGTGATCATAGCTCACTGCAGCCTCCAACTCCTGGGCTCAAGTCATTCTCCCACTTCAGCCTCCCAAGTAGCTGGGACTGCAGGTGCAAGCCACCATGCTTGGCCACTATTTTTATTTTTGCAGGGTCTCACTATGTAGCCCAGGCTGGTCTTGAACTGCTGGCCTCAAGCCATCCTCCTGCCTCTGCTTCAGCCTCCCAAAGTGTTGGAGTACAGGCATGAGCCATTGTGATGGTCACATTTTTTTTTTTTTTTTTTTTTTTTGAGACGGAGTTTCGCTCTTGTTACCCAGGCTGGAGTGCAATGGCACGATCTCGGCTCACCGCAACCTCCGCCTCCTGGGTTCAGGCAATTCTCCTGCCTCAGCCTCCTGAGTAGCTGGGATTACAGGCACGCGCCACCATGCCCAGCTAATTTTTTGTGTTGTTAGTAGAGACGGGGTTTCACCATGTTGACCAGGATGGTCTCGATCTCTTGACCTCGTGATCCACCTGCCTCGGCCTCCCAAAGTGCTGGGATTACAGGCTTGAGCCACCGTGCCCGGCCTGTGATGGTCACATTTTATAAATATGTGTTTATTTTATTTTTATTTTTTGTTTTGTTTTCGTTTTTGAGATGGAGTCTTGTTCTCTCCCTGAGGCTGGAGTGCAGTGGCTCAATCTTGGCTCACTGCTACCTCTGCCTCCCAGGTTCAAGCTATTCTCCTGCCTCAGCCTCCTGAGTAGCTGGGATTATAGGCGTGCACCACCACACCTGGCTAATTTTTGTATTTTTAGTAGAGACAGGGTTTCGCCAAGTTGGCCAGGCTGGTCTCAAACTCCTGACCTCAGGTGATCCGCCTGCCTCAGCCTCCCACAGTTCTAGGATTACAGGCGTGAACCACCACGCCTGGCCTGAATTTCTCTTCTTCAGCCCTGGCTGTGATTGATTGGGCACTGCCCTGTGCCAGGCCCTGTGCTGGTATCTGAGGGCATTGCGACAAACAAAAGCCCCAGCTTCCTCTCCTTGTGGGGAGAAAAAAAAAAAAAAAAAGAAAAAAAAAAACACTATTGAAAACCAAATACTGAAGGTTTTATATAATCAGGGAGAATACAGCCATTTTCAGAAAGCCAATATTAAAGCAATCAGAGAGAAGCTGATAAAAATGAAAGAGACCAATTCTTCAGGCTTCAAGACTGAAAAAATAAATTATTTGCAAAGTGAAAAAAACCAAGCTGGCTTCTGAATGTGGCCATAGCACCATTTAATGCTGACACACAGTGGAGACGCTTCTAATAATTTCCCAAAGATAGACTTCAGAGGAAACATCCATGTCACACATGAAAGAAGTCCAAGAGGCTGGGCGTGGTGGCTCATGCCTGTAATTCCAGCACTTTGGGAAGCCGAGGCGGGCAGATCACCTGAGGTCAGGAGTTCAAGATGGGCCTGGCCAACATGGCGAAACCCCGTCTCTACTAAAAATACCAGAAGTTAGCCAGGCATGGTGGTAGGCACCTGTAATCCCAGCTACTCTGGTGGCTAAGACAGGAGAATTGCTTGAATCTGGGAGGCAGAGATTTCAGTGAGCCAAGATCAAGCCATTGCACTCCAGTGCAGGCAACAAGAGCAAGACACCATCTAAAAAAAAAAGAAAGCCAAGAATACAGTACCCATGAGGAGTTTTTTAAAGAAACTAGTTGTGATGGCACGTGCCGGTAGTTCCAGCTACTCAGGAGACTGAGGCAGGCGGACTGCTTGAGCCCAGGAAGTCGAGGCTGCAGTGAGCTATGATTGTGCCACTGCACTCCGGCCTGGGGGATAAAGTGAGAACCTGTCTCTAAAAAAACGAACTAATAAAAAACCAGAAATATGTAATTTTAAAAATTCAACTTACTTTTCTTTCACCTGAGTGTTTTGTTCTTGTCGCCCAGGCTGGAGTGCAATGGAGCAAATCTGGCTCACTGCAGCCTCTGGCTCCCAGGTTCAACCAATTCTCCTGCATCAGCCTCCCAAGTAGCTGGGATTACAGGTGCATGCCACCACACCCAGCTAATTTTTGTGTTTTTAGCGGAGATGGGGTCTTGCCGTGTTGGCCAGGCTGGTCTGGAACTCCTGACCTTAGGTGATCGACCTGCTTTGCCCTCCCAAAGTGCTGGAATTACTGACATGAGCCACTGTGCCCAGCCGAAAACCCAATTTTCTTGTGCTTTACATAATTTATCTTCAGAGTCAAAGTGAATTTTACAGTGAAGAAACATTTGTTTGACGTTCAGGAAAATTTTTAGGCGTCCATTTTCTTCTTTTTTTTTTTTTTTTTTTTTTTTTTTTTTGAGACAGAGTTTCGCTCTTGTTACCCAGGCTGGAGTGCAATGGCGCGATCTTGGCTCACCGCAACCTCCGCCTCCTGGGTTCAGGCAATTCTTCTGCCTCAGCCTCCTGAGTAGCTGGGATTATAGGCACGCGCCACCATGCCCAGCTAATTTTTTGTATTTTTAGTAGAGACGGGGTTTCACCATGTTGACCAGGTTGGTCTCAATCTCTCGACCTTGTGATCCACCCGCCTTGGCCTCCCAAAGTGCTGGGATTACAGGCTTGAGCCACCGCGCCCGGCCCATTTTCTTCTTTTAAAGTCAAGTTTAAATTAAATGTAATACTTTTCACTAAAAATGATAAGTTCATTCTCACCCCTCTCCTTTCCCTTCATCCCATCCTATCCTTCTACCCAGTGGTCTATTTTTAGGTCTGCTTGGAAGGGTGTGTAGAATGATGTTCGCTGATGGTTATTTTGGGTAATGAGATGGGTTATTATTTTTTACCTTTAAACTTTTCGGTGTTCTTTAACTTCTTTATAGTGACAGACTCTGAGCAGGTCACTTTTTTTTGGCAGAAGTTTACATAAGACATTCTCATTTCAGAAATTCATTTCAGGGCAGGCCCAGTGGCTCACACCTATAATCCCAGCACTTTGGGAGGCCAAGGCAGCTTCCTGAGGTGGTGGGAGGCGGATCGCCTGAAGTCAGGAGTTCGAGACCAGCCTGGCCAACATGGTGAAACGCTGTTTCGACTGAAAATACAAAAATTAGCCAGGCATGGTAGTGGGCGCCTGTAATCCCAGCTACTCGGGAGGCTGAGGCAGGAGAATTGCTTGAATCTGGGAGGCAGAGGTTGCAGTGAGCTGAGATTGCGCCACTGCACTCCAGCCTGGGTGACAGAGTGAGACTCTTCCTCAAAATAAATAAATAAATAGTAAAATGACATAATAAAAGAAAACAGCATTGCCGGAACTGCAGTCACCAAGAATGCACAGTTGCCCTCCAAACAGGCTTTCCTTGTTCATAACCCCACCAGTGTGGGGCGCCCCTTACCTTTTCTCCTAGATATCAGTTTTGCTAATTTTCCTCTAACCATTGCTTGCTGTTTCAGTTTGTCTAGCGCCCTTTCTGCCTGTTCACCCGTCTTCCTGTGAGTGCCCCCGTCCCAGCCGTGAAGCCACAGGTGGCAGGGCTTCCCTGGGATCTTGGTGGGCCCCGCCTCAGGCCATGGCGTTGGCTCTCTCTCCCAGGCTGAACCTCCGGGAGCTGGGCCCCTGGGCCTCCCACATGCGCTGGCTGGTCTGGATTATGGCTTCTGTGGGCACCATCTATGTCTTTTTCTTCCACGAGCGGTAAGCTAGGCCTGGGGGCTTCAGGGAGGTGGGCTTCAAGGAGGCGGGATTCTTTTTTTTTTGTAAGAGATGCTTGGGCCTCCCCAGTGCTCCTGGGCACCTGAGAGCCCAGGATGATACCATAATCATGAGAGCCTAGCTCTGGCTGGCATGCCATTCAGGCTCAGGGATGGCCACCAAGTCTTGCAGCCCCTAGGGTCAACCTGAAGTTGTCAAAAAGACATCATAGATGGCCAGGCATGGTGGCCCACACCTGTAATCCCAGCAGTTTGGGAGGCCAAGGAGGGCAGATCACTTGAATTCAGGAGTTTGAGACCAGCCTGGCCAACATGGTGAAAACCTGTCTCTATTAAAAATACAAAAATGAGCCAGGCATGGTGGTAGGTGGTGGGTCCCAGTTACTCAAGAGGCTGAGGCAGGAGAATGGTTTGAACCTGGGAGGTGGAGGTTGCAGTGAGCCAAGATCTCACCACTGCACTCCAGCCTGGACCATAGAGTGAGACTCTTGTCTTAAAAAAAAAAAAAAAAAAAAAAATCATAGGTTTCTGGCCCCATTGAATGGGTGGGGGCTGGGGAGGGAGGTGTCACGTGCCACCTGTCCTTCTTAAACTATTAGCAGATCGTGGAGAGAGTTCCCGAAAGAGTCACACTCTCTGTATCCCCATACTGCCGAGTGATGGCGATGGAAATAATTCAGTGAGAAAGAAACAGGATAATAGAAGCCAAAGAGAATAACAGGCTTCTGCAGTCTCAGAGCCCAGAGCCTCTGGAAGTCATTTAGTCCAGGGACAGCAGAGAGGCTTCAGTTGCTGCAGCAGCCCAGCTCAATTGGAAGTGGCTGCTCCGGCCCTGTGGGAAGAGATGCTGGGATCGAATAGTGATGTCTGCCACAGGCTGAGCATCGGGAGTCCCCACGTGTGTGCTGTGCTCAATGTTTGCCATCCATGCTCTGGCTCCTGCATGCATTTTACAGAAGTGGAAACTGAGTCTCAGGGAGGGAAAGTGCCCCAAGGTCACACAACTGCCAGCACCTGTTGGATGTAGCTGGGTGAAATCTGAGCCAAGGCGTGCTAGACAGAGAAAGCATCCTTTCTTCTCACTGTTCTGGCCAGAGTGTTCCCTCTTCCCCAAGAACAGGGAACTCTGTGTGGTTTCCTCATGGGGAGGCATGTCCTAAGGCCGGCACGGCTTGTCTTTCTGCCAGGTACAAGCTTGTGGAGCTTCTCTGCTACGTTGTGATGGGCTTCTTCCCAGCCCTGGTCATCCTCTCCATGGTAAGTGTTGGCTGCCCTGCGTGGATGGGTCCTTGCAAGGGACCAAGAGTGTCCGAGATGGATGTAACTGTTGAGATTGTCACAAACTCTCTCCTTTGGCAGATGGGGAAACAGGCCTGGCATGACTTGTCTAAAGAGGCTACTGCAGTGGCTCATGCCTGTAATCCAGTCCTTTGGGAGGCTGAGGCGGGAGGATAGTTTGAGTCTAGGAGTTTGAGAGCAGCCTGGGCAACATAGCAAGACCCTTCTCTGCCAAAAAAAAAAAAAAATAGCCAGATGTAGTGCACACCTGTAGTCTCAGCGACTCTGGAGGCTGAGGCAGGAGAATCGCTTGAACCCAGGAGGCAGAGGTTGCCATGAGCTGAGATTGTGTCACTGCATTCCAGCAGGGGCAACAAAAGCGAAACTCTGCCTCAAAAAAAAATTTTTTTTTTTTTTGTGGAGGCAGGGTCTCCCTGTGTTGCCAAGGATAGTCTCGAACTCTTGGCCCTGTGAGGGCGTGGCAGGTTCTTCTTGCTCAATTCCCTCCTATTCTACAACTGTTTCTCTCTCTCTCTCTCTCTCTCTCTTTTTTTTAGAGATGGGATCTCACCATGTTGCCCAGGCTGGTCTTGATCTCCTGGGCTCAAGCCCACCTTGGCCTCCCCAAGCGCTGGGATTACAGGAGTGAGCCACCGCCCCCGGCGGGGAGTTTCTTTTACTAAGAACGACTCATATTAATAGTACTCACATCTGGGGACTAGAACTACTACTTTTTCTTACCATGTTTTTTTCTCTAAATATTTTTTGCCTTGAAGAAAATAATTTTGGTTTTCTCTACTTTATTTTTTTGCCATGCTGTTACTTTAAACATTTGAGGTAAAATCTTCAGTTCAGTGGCACATTCACTGTCGTGAAACCATCACCACCATCCATCTCCAGAACTTTTTGCATCTCTGCAAACTATAACTCTGTCCTCATTTTTTTTTTTTTTAAAGATGGAGTCTTACTCTGTCACCCAGGCTGGAGTGCAGTGACGTGATCTCGGCTCACTGCAACCTCCACCTCCTGGGTCCCGGTTCAAGCAATTCTCCTGCCTCAGCCTCCCAAGTAGCTGGGATTACAGGAGCACGCCACCGTGCCCAGCTGATTTTTGTATTTTTAGTAGAGACGAGGTTTCACCGTGTCGGCTAGGCTGGTCTTGAACTGCTGACCTCAGGTGATCCGCCTGCCTCAGTCTCCCAAAGTGCTGGGATTATAGGTGTGAGCCACTGTAACAATAGCTTTTCTTCCCCCTTGTCTCAGCTCCTGGCAACCACCGTTCTGCTTTCTTCCTCTATGAATCTGACAACTCCAGGAACCTCATATAAGTGGAATCATACAGTATTTGTCCTTTTGTGACTGATTTCATTCAGCCCAGTGTTGCCAAGGTTCACCTATGTTGTAGCATGCATTAGCATTTCTTTCCTTTTTCGGGCTGAATACTATTCCATTGTATGGATTGAGCTCATTTTGTTCATTCATTCCTTGGTGGTCACCTGGCTTCCTTCCACCTTTTACTGTTGTGTTTACGCTGCTCTGAACACGGGTTTGCAAACATCTGTCAAGACCCCGCTTTCAATTCTTTGGGTATATACCCAGATGTGTTATAAGTTTACCAAAGATAAGCTATAGGGTAGGGGCAGTGGCTCACGCCTGTAATCTAGCACTTTGAAAGGCCAAGGTGGGTGGATCGCCTGAAATTAGGAGTTTGAAACCAACCTGGCCAACATGGCAAAACCAGCTCTACTAAAAATACAAAAATTAGCTGGGCGTGGTGAGTCCCAGCTACTTGGGAGGCTGAGGCAGGAGAATTGCTTGAACCTGGGAGGTGGAGGTTGCAGTGAGCTGAGATCTCACCACTGCACTCCAGCTTGGGTGACAGAGCAACTCTGTCTCAAAAAAAAAAAAAAAAAAAAAAGAAAGAAAGAAAAGAAAAGATAAGTTATAAAAAATGTTATTTGAGGCTGAGTGTGGTGGCTTGCACCTGTAATGCCAGCACTTTGAGAAGCCGAGGTGGGAGAATCACTTAAGGCTCGGAGTTTGAGACCAGCCTGGGCAACATAGTGAGCCCCCTGCCCGCCCCCCGCCATCTCCAAAAATAAAATAAAATTAGCCAGGCATGGTGGCGTCATGGGATGTCTGCAGTCCCAGCTACTGGGGAGGCTAAGGCAGGAGGATCACTTCAGGAGTTGGAGGCTGCAGTGAGCTATATCTGTGCCACTGTACTTCATCTGGGGCGACAGACCGAGACCCTGTCTCAAGAAAAAAACAACTGGTGAGATTTTAGTAGAAATGAAAATGTCTGTCCTCCGAGAACTAGTCTGAGGAGAATTGCTGGTGTATCAGTGTTAAGGCTTCCCACCTAGGTGTCTGGGCTGGTTTGCCATCTGTGCGTCTTTTGGTTTTGGGGAATGGGGACCAGCTGATGCTTCCAGCCACACTGGCTGCTCTTTTGACCTGTGCCCCACCCTTGTCCTTGCCGACAGCCCAACACCGAGGGAATCTGGGAACTGATGACCGGAGGGGTCTTCTACTGCCTGGGCATGGTCTTCTTCAAGAGTGACGGGAGGATCCCTTTTGCCCACGCCATCTGGCATCTCTTTGTGGCATTTGGTGCTGGTACCCACTACTATGCCATCTGGAGGTACCTCTATCTGCCCAGCACCCTGCAGACCAAGGTGTCCAAATGAGGTGACCCAGACTCCAGAGGTCGTTTGGGCTTTAGGAACGGAGTACCACAGGAAGCGTTTCTGCAAATGTTAACCCAGAGCACAGCACCAAGGCCTGTCTTCCCTTCATTGGGTAGAGTTCTTGATGGGTCTCAGGTGACTTTTGGTGACAGCCAGATCGTCCCTTGAGTCCCCAGCGAGAAAGAAAGCATTTAGCCATTCTTACAGAGAAGAAATTAACCCTGTAATGTGTTTCTATTTTAGATGAGTGTTTCCTAATACAAGCAACATTAACATCTTTAGGAAAGGAAGCAGGCATGGCCTGGAAAATTGGGGAATGGCGAGCCAATCTGTTTCTTAAGGTCCTGAGGAATCTGGCAAGGAGTCCTGTGGGTTGTGTATACCTAGTGGCCAGAGCCTCCCTCTCTGCTGCCAAAGTCCAGACTGGGGAATTGTCTCCGGTTCAGGGAAAGGGGACAGTCCAGCTTGTAGATGAGGGATGGGGAATGGCTGTGACCATGGCAGACATCACCAATCAAGTGCAGCACATGGGTGATGTCAGAATTCTTCCCAGCACAGTGTTCTGGGCAGCCAGTACCAATCAATTTGGCACTCACTATGGAACCTCTTTGCCCTTCCTGTCTGGTATGCTGTAAATGGGATCGCGGCCAGAGTAGCTGAAAATCTCCGTGTGGAGAGTTGCATGCCTATCTCCTCATCTCCTCCTCCCTTTTGGGAAGCTCCTGGAGTAGGCAGTTTGGGGGCAGTAGAGGGAAACTGAGGCACACACCCATGCAGCCCCTGACGTTCTGTTCCACTGTAGTGGGTTCTCAGTATAGTTGGGGATGAGGATGCTGTTACTTGGCCATTTCTTCCCATCTCCCCAAATCCAGAGACCTTCCAAGAGCCAGTCATTCATAATATGGGCAAATATGGGGCACTTGCTCCCTGCTCCATACTTAAGGTTGGTGATGCCAACATTTGGATTCTCTCTTGGTGCCAAGCAGTGGCTGTTAGAGGTGACTCAAGTGCACTCCAGAGGGAAGGCACACGGATCTGGGGAGACTGTTCCGGGTCCCCTCAACCTCCAAAGTGCCCAGTAGCCCAACAACAAGGCTTCCAAGGGTCTGTTATTTAGTCCCTGTCAGGGTGGGGCCAGCCTCTCTGTCCAATGCTGGCTGGATGTTTACTGGGGAGGTGAGTAGCAGGCCCAGCTCCGAGACCTGAATTGGAATCTCAGATTCTCTGGATAAAGAATTTGTCTCCGCCGGGCAAGGTGACTCACATCTGTAATTCCAGCACTTTGGGAGGCCGAGGCGGGTGGATCACGAGGTCAGGAGTTCGAGACCAGCCTGGCCAACATGGTGAAACCCCGTGTCTACTAAAAATACAAAAATTAGTTGGGCATGGTGGCATGCCCCTGTAATCCCAGCTAGTCAGGAGGCTGAGGCAGGAGAATCACTTGAACCCAGGAGGCGGAGGTTGCAGTGAGCCAAGATTGTGCCCCTGCGCTCCAGCCTGGGTGACAGAGCAGTGAGACTCCGTCTCAAAAGCAAACAACAACAAATCTGTGTCAAGTCAGGAGGTCCTCATTCTGTGACTCCCAACCAGAGTGGGGTGGGCACAGACAGGATGCCTTATGCCTATCTCTAGCACATTCCAGGGGGTCTAGGGCTCCTGCACCTGGAATCCTGTGTATCCAAGCCAGTGTTAAATCATCTCGACACATTCCACAGACCAGATGGCTTCTGAGCTGGGAGATGCTGTGTGAATAGCTTTTGTCTTCCTGCCCATTTGTGTATGTGTATATGGTGCATGTGTGTCCACACGTGTGCCTACGCAGTCACTCCTAATGCCTGGAAGCTGTCTTCGGTAAGCCTGCCCTGTGGAGCTCACCAAATATTTCCCACCAGCTGGGGTCAGGGCTGGAGGTCAACCGGGAAAGTTTTGCAGGGGAGGGCTGGCTGGGGAGAGACTCGCCCCCAAATGGGAACAGAGACACTGAAAACTTGACCTCTGCCTGGGCCTGGGGCTGGGAGAGGGGGTTCTGTGGGTTCTGGGGTGCTGTTTAGGAGACCTCCCAAAGCATGGCACATGCCAGGCCAAGATAAAAATCCTGTCATCAAGATGCTGATGGAGGCCAAAGCACCTTCCTGGGTCCGGTGACTTGGGACTCCTCCCTCCCTCTCTCCCTCCCTCCCTCCCTCCCTCCCTCTCTCCCTCCCTCCCTCTCTCCCTCCCTCCTTCCCTCCCTCTCTCCCTCCCTCCCTCCCTCCCTCCCTCCCTCTCTCCCTCCCTCTCTCCCTCTCTCTCTTCCTCCCTCCCTCCCTCTCTCCCTCCCTCCCTCCCTCTCTCCCTCCCTCCCTCTCTCCCTCCCTCCCTCCCTTCCTCTCTCCCTCCCTCCTTCCCTCCCTCCCTCCCTCTCTCCCTCCCTCCCTCCCTCCCTCTCTCCCTCTCTCCCTCCCTCTCTCCCTCCCTCCCTCCCTCTCTCCCTCTCTCCCTCCCTCCCTCCCTCCCTCCCTTCCTCTCTCCCTCCCTCCTTCCCTCCCTCCCTTCCTCTCTCCCTCCCTCCCTCCCTCCCTCTCTCCCTCTCTCCCTCCCTCTCTCCCTCCCTCCCTCCCTCCCTCTCTCCCTCCCTCCCTCCCTCCCTCCCTCTCTCCCTCCCTCTCTCCCTCCCTCCCTCTCTCCCTCTCTACCTCCCTCCCTCCCTCCCTCTCTCCCTCCCTCCCTCTCTCCCTCCCTCCCTCTCTCCCTCCCTCCCTCTCTCCCTCCCTCCCTCTCTCCCTCTCTACCTCCCTCCCTCCCTCCCTCCCTCTCTCCCTCCCTCCCTCTCTCCCTCCCTCCCTCCCTCTCTCCCTCCCTCCCTCTCTCCCTCCCTCCCTCCCTCTCTCCCTCCCTCCCTCTCTTCCTTCCTTCCCCCTCCCCTTCCTTCCTTCTTTCCTCTTCCTCCTTCTCCTCCTCTTCCTCCTCCACTTCTTCTTTTCTTCTTCTTCATCTTCTTCCCTCTTTCTTCCGCTTCTCCTCTTTCTTCTTCTAAGATACTTTGACTTATTTCCCTATCTGGATGACTTGGGACTTCTTTAGTGACTCCAGAGCCACTGCTGACCCCTTAGCCTGGCACCCGCGCTTCCTGCGCCCCCTCCTTCTGGGCATCTGGGCTTGCGTTTTTCCCCAGGACAGCCTGCCCCTTCACGCCCTTGGATCTTTGGAGGTGCTGGTCCTGCTGGTGGGAACTCTGTTGTTTCTCTTGTCCACCCAACTTACTCCTACTCATCCTTCAAAGCCCAGCTCAGGCATCAGCACTGGGGAACTTCTGGCCTTCCTCTGACGTAGGGGCATCTCCTCTGCTTCCTGCCAGGCTCCCTGCCCTCCTGCATCCCGGCTTGGAGCCCCATCCTTTATCACACAGGTACTTGTGTCGGTCCCAGACCTGGGAGCTCCTGGAGGGAGGGACTGTGTCTTGCTGGACTTGGAATCGAATCCAGCATAACTCCAGCATTGTGAGAGCTTTAGACAGTTTCCTAGCCTCTCTAAGCCTCAGTGTTCTCAACTGCTAAATGGGTACAGTAAGGCAGCACTTTGCCGGCTGATGAAGATGCAGCAGGATAACAAACAAGCAACACCAGCCTGCTCTCCTCATTAGTTCTGTTGGCTTTCCAATAGAAAGCAACCCCGATCCTGAAGATGACATGTTTTCAGGGGTGTTGGCCAAAGGAATGAATCACTAATGGTGGAATTTCCAACTGTAGCTAGTCTGGTGAGAATATGAAGGGCGTTCTGAAGGGCTTTGACCACATTTCGCCCCCTCACTCCAATTCAGGACATGCTTCCCATGAGCCTTTTCTCTTTCCCAGCATCATTCTCGAAGAGATTTTCCCAGGATTCCATTTCATCCAAGCCCAGACCCTGGATGTCCTCTGGATGCTTCGTAAGGTAGTGCAGGAGGGGAAAAGAAGTTTTCCTAGGCCATTCTCTCCCGTGGGCAAGTCTCCGTCCTGGCGGCATTCTAGGCTGTGCATGGGGTGTGGGACATAGAGAGGGGTGCCGAGCGTGGTGGCTCACGCCTGTAAGGCTGAGATGGGTGGATCACCTGAGGTCAGGAGTTCGAGACTAGCCTGTCAACATGAGGAAATCCCATCTCTACTAAACGTGCAAAAATTAGCTGAGACCAGGCATGGTGGCTCATGCCTGTAATCCCAGCACTTTGGGAGGCTGAGGCAGGTTGATCACCTGAGGTCAGGAGTTCGAGACCAGCCTGGCCAACATCGTGAAACCCTTTCTCTACTAAAAATAGAAAATTAACCTGGTGTGGTGGTGGGCACCTGTAATTCCAGCTACTCGGGAGGCTGAGGCAGGAGAGTTGCTTGAACCCGGGAGGCAGAGCCGAGGTTGCGCCACTGCACTCCAGCCTGGGCTACAAGAGCGAAGCTCTGTCTCAAAAAAAAAAAGTGGGGGTGCCCACTGGAAATTCACTGGGGCACTGGAAATTCAGACAGCAGCACTCTCTTCCTTTCCATCCCTGGGGCCGTGATGTTCCTGGTGACCCAGCAGAGCCGTTATCATGCCTCAGGGAGTCAGCAGAGCCGTAGGCAGCAGGCTGGCATGTGTGACATTCTGGGCTTGCTGGCATCTGCGCCTGCGCTCAGCGGGCACTCCCAGGGCAGGATGAGTGATGGCGGGCAGGAGTGGGGCAGGGTCCTGCTCAGCTGACTCACATTTGGGAGGGCAGCTGAATTAGTGGCTCCGGGAAACACACCTCCCACTCCCTGGCCGCGTGCCCAGCTGGGAGGACTTCCCTGTAAGGCCCAGATAGAGCTTGGCCTGGCCTCCCGGTCAGGGAAGGGTTTGAGTCAGTGTCACAGACCAGAGCTGCCTTTCCCACTGGATTGGAAGCTGGAGGTGTGGTGTGAGCTGCACTGAGCCTTCTCTGTTCCATCAGCACCAGGCTCCGCTGGGGAGAATCCTAGGATAGCCCTTGAGGGTGGGGAGTGGGAAGCAGAGATGGAAGTTGCAAGTGGGCCCAGACTGGAGATCTAAAGCCACCTTGGTAGTGGCCGGGACTGTGCACGGTGCACGGTGGGATGACAGCACTGAAGGCTTGCAGAACACTTTTCAGTCCCTGGTTTTCAGTTTCCCAAACTAACTCCCCTTCCCTCCTCTCCCCTCCCCCTCCCCTCTCCTTTCCTTTCCTTTTTTTGATGGAATCTTGCTCTGTCGCCCAGGCTGGAGTGCAGTGGTGCAATCTCGACTCACTGCAATCTCTGCCTCCTGCGTTCAAGTGATTCTCCTGCCTCAGCCTCATGAGCAGCTGAAATTACGGACGTGCGCCACGACGCCTAGCTAATTTTTGTATTTTTTGTAGAGATGAGATTTCACCATGTGGGCCAGGCTGGTCTCAAACTCCTGGCCTTGGGTGATCCACCCGTCTCAGCCAAACAAAGTGCTGAGATTACAGGCATGAGCCAGCACACCCTGAATTCTCTTTTCCGTGACAGTTTGCAAAAGCTACAGAGCCTTTTCCTCCACCGATGCCTGAGCCGCTGCTGCTGGGCTCAGGAAGTGGGAGGTGGGGGCAGCTTGGGCTGCTAAGTGTGCCCACGGCTTCATGCACCTCAGGGGACGGGAAAGGGCAGGTGGAGCTCAAAGGGTCACGAGATGGGCACTTGTCAAATTTGCCACCATGTACAGTGTAACCAGATGCTGAAATGCAGGCTCTGGGGACAGCATCTGTAGGATTCAGAAAGAGCCAGTGACAATCTCAGCAGCCACTCCCAGTGAGCAGCATACTGATGTCACAGGCATGGTGTTCAGCGGGTGTGAAGAGAAAGGGCTGGAAGCTGGGGCAGGCAGAGGCTCACCTGTCTGGGTCTCCTCCAGGGTGAAAGTCTTCCTTGGTGGTTTTATAGATGCTCTCTTCACTGATTCACACAGATTCCCCCATGGAGTAAGGATAATTTGCTGATATTAAAAAGCAAGAAGCCAAACCCCAGAGAGGTTTGGCGATTTTCCCAAGGGCACCCAGCTTCTAACCAGCAGAGCAAAGCAGTGAAGCCAGGACTGTCTTAACACCCAAGCTTCCTGCCCTTGGCCAGACCTGGCTGCTTGCAAGGAAACCCACTGCCTCAAAATATTTTGCCCAGGGAGGAAAGCTGACCTTCAAAAAAAAAAAAAAAAGAATCTTTTTTTTTTTTTTTTGGCAGGGTGCAGTGGCTCACGCCTGGAATCCCAGCACTTTGGGAGGCCAAGGTGGGAGGATTACTTGAAGGCAGGAGGATTACTTGAAGTCGGGAGTTCGAGACCAGCCTGGCCAACATGGTGAAACCCTGTCTCTACCAAAAATATAAAAAATTAGCTGGGGTTGTTGGTGCATGCCTGTGATCCCAGCTACTTAGGTGGTTGAGGCAGCAGAATTGTTTGAACCTGGGAGGCAGAGGTTGCAGTGAGCCAAGATCGTGCTACTGCACTCCAGCCTGGGTGACAGAGTGAGACTCCATGTCAAAAATTTAAAAAAATAATAATTGTTTTAAAACCTCTGGCGTGTAGCATTGCCAATTTCCATGGTGTAAACACTCATGCCAGAGCCAATTCCGTGTAGCCGCAATGGCATCGCTGAGGATGAAAAGGGATGTATATAATTGACGGTTGCAAATGCTACAAGCCAGGTGCAGGCTGCTGCCGCTCCGCCACCTCCCAGTCAGACCTCTCACGAAGCCCGGCCAGGGAAGCCAGGTGTAAAGTTGGTGACAACAAACTCAACCCCAAAGGGTCCCCGTGTGGGACCAGTTCTGTCACTGAGACGCCCAGAAACTGCATCATAGGTGTCCAGAGTTTGGTGCCAGGCGGACTGATCCAAATCCAGCTCTCCATAGACCAGTGTGCAAGACCCTTGGGCCTATCCCTTATCCTCTCTCTGCCTCAGTTTTCTGATTTATGAAATGGAGACTACCATCCACACATGCTTTACACACAGGGCTTGAGTTTTTCTGTTTGGTCTCTATTTTTATTTTTATTTTTGAGACAGAGTCTCGCTCTGTCACCAGGTTGGAGTGCAGTGGTGTGATCTCAGCTCACTGCAATCTCCGCCTCCTGGGTTCAAGTGATTCTTCTGCCTTAGCCTCCCAAGTAGCTGGGACTATAGGAATGCACCACCACACCCAGCTAATTTTTATATTTTTAGTAGAGACAGGGTTTCACCATGTTGTCCAGGCTGGTCTCGAACTCCTGACCTCGTGATCCACCCACCTCAGCCTCCCAAAGTGCTGGCATTACAGGCGTAAGCCACTGCACCCAGCCCTCGTTTGGTTGTCAAATTTTATTTATTTATTTCTTTATTGAGGCAGATTCTCCGTCGCCCAGGCTGGAGTGCAGTGGCGTGATCTCAGCTCACCGCAACCTCTGCCTCCCGGGTTCAAGAGGTTCTCCTGCCTCAGCCTCTCAAGTGCCTGGGACTACAGGTGCCCACCACCGAGCCTGATTAATTTTTGTGTTTTTAGTAGAGATGGGATTTCACCATATTGGCCAGGCTGGTCTCAAACTCCTGACCTCAAGTGATCTGCCTACCTCAGCCTACCACACACCTAGGATTACAGGTGTGAGCCACCGTGCCTGGCCTGTATCCCACTTTTAAAGTATCTTTTCACGCTATTTCAAGCTCTTTGTAAAGCTTATTTTAAAAGTTTACATTGAATGGATGTGCCACAATTTATTTTGCCATTTTTGTAATTCAGGATGTATTTGTATATGTGTGTAGATAGTCTGTAATGAGGATATTTTGATATAAAGCCAATCCCTACATTTTTTTTTTTTTTTTGAAATGGAGTCTTGCTATTCCCTAGCATGGAGTGCAGAGGCATGATCTCAGCCTCCGTCTCCCGGGTTCAAGCAATTCTCCTGCCTTAGCCTCCTGAGTAGCTGAAATTACAGGCAGGCACCACCATGCCCGGCTAATTTTTTGTATTTTTAGTATAGATGGGGTTTCCATGTTAGCCAGGATGGTCTCAATCTCCTGACCTTGTCGTCCACCCAACTTGGCCTCCCAAAGTGCTGGGATTACAGGTGTGAGCCACGGCACCCTGCCCAACCCTCCATATTTAAGGTATTTTTCCTAGGGCACATTAAGAAAATAGATATAACTTGCCTTCTGCTGACTGTACCCCCCCAGCCAGGGCTGCCATTCTGCCTGCTGTCACTTGACTGACCATTCTCCACTCTTAGCACTTGTCTGCATTCCAGTGGAGAGCTGCTGCCAGAGAGCTGGTTTATCTGGAAGATCTAGAACAGCACTAAGAGCAAGGTGTGGAGGGGAGGAGGCAACAGGAGCCCGCCCTTGTCCTGCTGCTGACCTGGTGGGCGGCAAAATAAGGAATATGGGTTGTGGAGGGGACGCTGCTGGAGGGAGAGCCACGCGGGGTTTATGTGAGGAGGATATCCCATCCTGTCTCATGTTGCTCCACTGCTAGGGTGGGAGATGAGGAGTCACTGAAGGTATAGGTGTTCTGACATCCTTAGGACACCCTGGAGACCGATTGTTACATACAGGCTTTTGAAAGACATTAAAGGACTGGTAGGGTGAAATTAACCAAGGTGCGAGTATTTACACCATGGCGATTGGCGAATGCTGCACATCAGAGCTTCGTGTTTTTGGAGAGCTAATTTGTAGGCACACCACGAACTGTACCACATGCGTATCTCTGCACACCATCCTCCTGACTAGTCTAACAGATAATATATACACTCATGAACACGCACATATTCACATCCCTGTTCTTGTATTTTGCTCTCCTAAAACCTGGCAAGATGAAATTACCCTTTTCTTTTTCTTTCTTTTTTTTTTCTGAGACACCATCTCGCTCTTTCACCCAGGCTAGAGTGTGATGGCACGATCTTGGCTCACTGCAACTTCCACCTCCTGGATTCAAGTGATTCTTCTGCCTCAGCCTCCTGAGTAGTTGGGATTACAGGCACCCGCCACCATGCCCAGCTAATATTTGTATTTTTAGTAGAGAAGGGGTTTCATTATGTTGGCCAGGCTGGTCTCGAACTCCTGACCTCAAGTGATCCACCCACCTTGGCCTCCCAAAGTGCTGGGATTACAGGCATGAGCTGCTCGTCCGAAATTACTGTTTTCCTGCTACATGAGGACACTGTGGTTGCTCAGCCAGGGAAGTGACTTGTCCAAGGCCTGGAATTCAGCTCGTGGTCCTTGGGGATCGCATGCTGCTTCTTTCCACAACACCAGGCTCTTGTGCTCCCCAAGAGGCCAGGCAGGTAAAGGCCATTTCCTTAAGTCCTCCTAGCAACCTGTGTCCTGGCTGCTGAATCCCTGATTTTGTCAGTTCTTCCTGAGCTGTGAGAAGTCTGAGGATACAAACACTGATGTTCTCTGCCTGTGCCTCCCATCAAGCCACCACAGGGAACTGGAAAAGGCTGGAAGTCTCTCTGGTGGGCAAAGACACTATGTGCCCAGAGCCTCCTGTGCAGCCTAGCAGCCTTTGCAACCTGAGCTCTGGGAAAGCCTTTTGTTTTGGGGGCTTGATTGGGCAGAAAGGAGGCCGTGGACCAGGGGTCTGTCTCCTGTAGCATCCATCTCTGTGCAGAGCTTTCTTCACCAGCACCCACACCATAAAGGGCATTTAAATATCTTAACAAGGAGATATATATCTATATATATCTATATATATAGATAGATATATATATAGATATATAGATATATATACTTTTTTTTTTTTTGAGATAGAGTCTCACTCTGTTTCTCAGGCTGGAGTGCCGTGGCCAAATCTCAGCTCACTGCAACCTCCACCTCCCAATTCTCTGCCTCAGCCTCTTGAGTAGCTGGGATTACAGGCACTTGGCACCACGCCCAGCTTATTTTTGTATTTTTAGTAGAGACGGGGTTTCACTATCTTGGCCAGCGGGTCTTGAACTTCTGACCTCATGATCTGCCTACCTTGGCCTCCCAAAGTGCTGGGATTACAGGTGTGAGCCACCATGCCTAGCCGGCAATATTTTATTTAAAGAATTAGGACTGTGTACATAGAGAAGTGACTGTTTTTATCCATTGGGCATTTTGGGATGAGGATTTGGGATCTACTGGACTTGGCGCAGCCGTGACTGGTTATCACAGGTCTGTGAGCCGAGGTCTCTCTGCTCACACACCTGCGGCTTGTCCTGACAACTTTCTCTTTGCAAATCTGGCTTCCTGATGGACATTCAAATGGGTTTTTGCCCTTGTTGCAGTGTTAAAAAGGGAGGGTGCAGCTGGGTGCGGTAGCTCATGCCTGCAATCCCAGCACTTTGGGAGGCCAAGGCGGGCAGATCACCTGAGGTCAGGAGTTTGAGACCAGCCTGACCAACATGGCGAAACCCCGTCTCTACTAAAAATACAAAAATAGCTTGGTATGGTGGCACATGCCTGCAATCCTAGCTACTCAGGAGGCTGAGGCAGAAGAATCGCTTGAACCTGGGAGGCAGAGGTTGCAATGAGCTGACATTGTACCATTGCACTCCAGGGAAACAAGAGCAAGACTCTGTCTCAAAAAAAAAAAAAAAAAAAAAAGAGAAGGTGGCACATCCTGGCTGGGCCAGCAGCCCTTACAGGGTGGCTGTTGGGTTTATCTGTGTATCATGTGACCCGCCCATTTCATCACCTGGGGTTCAGGTGGCAGAGGTCAGCGTCTTCTGTTTACTACCATAGGGCAGTGTTCTTCAAGCCTTTTTGATGAAGACCCATACTAAGAAATACATTTTCAAGACTGGGCACAGTGGCTCACGCCTCTAATCCCAACACTTTGGGAGGCCAAGGCAGGCAGATCACGAGGTCAGGAGTTCGAGACCAGACTGACCAACATGGCGAAACCCCATGTCTACTAAAAATACAAAAAAAAAAAAAATAGCTGGGCATGGTGGCGCACACCTGTAATCCCAGCTACTCGAGTCGCTGGCAGGAGAATCGCTTGAATCTGGGAGGCGGAGACTGTAGTGAGCCGAGATCGCGCCACTGCACTCCAGCCTGGCGACAGAGTGAGACTATCTCAAAAAAAAAAAAAAAAAAAAAAAGAAATAGGGCTGACTTCAGTTTCGGTGATGTGCGCTGATATTTGCTAACTTATCCTGTCCTAGCTTCATCTATTTTGGGTGCTACAACAAAATGCCATAGACTGGGTGGATTATAAACAACAGGAATTATTTCCTGTGGTTTTGGGGGTTGAGAAGTCCCAGAACAAGGAACCGGCAAGTTCAGTGTCTGATGAGGGCTGCTTCCTGGTTCAAAGGTGGTGTTTTCTCATTGTGTCCTCCCAGGGCCAACACAATGGGCGAAGCAGCTCTTCAGGCCTCTTACAGAAGGGTGCTAGTCCCATTCATGAAGGTGCAGCCTCCCTGACCTAATCACCTTCCAAGTGCCTCCCTCCCTCCCTCCCTTCTTCCTTCCTTCCTTCCTTCCTTCTTTCTCTCTCTCTCTCTTTCTCTCTTCCCGACCCTCTCCTCTCCTTTCCTTTCCTTTCTTCTTTCCTCTCCTCCCTTCCCCTCCCTTCCCCTCCCCTCCCCTCCCCTCCCTTCCCCTCCCCTCCCCTCTCCTCCCTTCCCCTCCCCTCCCCTCCCCTCTCTTCCCCTCCCCTCCCCTCTCCTCCCTTCCCCTCCCCTCCCCTCCCCTCCCCTCCGAGTCTTACTCCATTGCCCAGGCTGGAGGGCAACGGCGCAATCTTGGCTCAACCACCATCACCTGGGTTTAAGCGATTCTTGTTTCAGCCTCCTGAGTAGCTGAGATTACAGATGTGTGCCATGGCACCTGGCTAATTTTTGTATTTTTAGTAGAGATGGGGTTTCGCCATGTTGGCCACTTCAAGGCTGGTCTTGAACTCCTGACCTCAAATGATTCACCTGCTTTGGCCTCCTCCCAAAGTGCTACGATTACGATCTGGTTACCCAGAAGCCTGACCCCACTGGGAGGAATACAGGGTCCCTTTTATGGGCTCTTGTCTTGGTGATGGCTGCATTCATGGGGGACCTTGGGTCCAGGTGGTCCTAGAGACCCAGTGGGCAGCATGGCCCTGAGCCTACACCAGCATTAGGTCAGGAGGGTTGAGAAGGCAGGAGAAAGAGATTAAATAGGCCGGGTGCAGTGGCTCATGCCTATAATCCCAGCACTTTGGGAGGCTGAGGTAGGCAGATCACTTGAGGCCAGGAGTTCGAGACCAGCCTGGCCAACATGGTGAAACCCCATCTTTAGTAAAAATATGAAAATTAGCCAGGTATGGTGGCAGGCATCTGTAATCCCAGCTACTCAGGAGGCTGAGGCAGGAGAATTGCTTGAACCGGGGAGGCAGAGGTTGCAGTGAGTTGAGATCGAGCCACTGCACTCCAGCCTGGGTGACAGAGCGAGACTCCCTCTCAAAAAAAAAAAAAAAAAGAGAAAGAAAAAGAAAAAGAAAGAAAGAGATAAAATACACCGGAGAAAGGAGGGCACCCAATTTTGGAAGGGCTACTCTGCCTCCCAAAGCATTTTCAAATTTCAGGCTCTGGCCATTCACAGAATGCACTGCCCACCAGTCCTGTTTACACTGCCAGGTTCCGCTAGGAGCTCTTCCACTTCTGCAGGTGCAGGCCTCGCTGCTGCTTAAGGCCTTTCTCTGGGGTTGGGGGAAGCAGAAACTATATGATTGTCTTTCATATTCACTTTTATAGACCTGTGATGTCTACAACGTCTGAGCGTGGCGTTTGCAGCATGACTTTTAAAAAATCCTGCTGGTATTGGATGCTTTTTGTGTTTGTGAAATTGCTATTTTGTATTAACACAGTATTTGTTAAACATTTGTATCAAGAAGAATAATCCCTCTGCTGAATATTATTGTTTCCAATGGAGTAGAAAGAACTTAAATTTAAAAAAAATTCAAGATGTCTCA
Organism: Saimiri boliviensis; assembly: GCF_048565385.1. Classification (NCBI taxonomy): domain Eukaryota; kingdom Metazoa; phylum Chordata; class Mammalia; order Primates; family Cebidae; genus Saimiri; species Saimiri boliviensis. Next base: position 27,436,967 of record NC_133468.1, on the reverse strand, counting down.
TTCTCGCCTAATAGTCTTTTTTAAAAAAATATAAAAAGGAAATAAAAAGATATATAAAAAAAGAACTCTTTTTATAAAAATGTTCTCTGTTCATTGTAGAAAATGGGATTATTGGCCGGGCGCGGTGGCTCAAGCCTGTAATCCCAGCACTTTGGGAGGCCGAGGCGGGTGGATCACGAGGTCGACAGATCGAGACCATCCTGGTCAACATGGTGAAACCCCGTCTCTACTAAAAATACAAAAATTAGCTGGGCATGGTGGCGCGTGCCTGTAATCCCAGCTACTCAGGAGGCTGAGGCAGGAGAATTGCCTGAACCCAGGAGGCGGGGGTTGCGGTGAGCCGAGATCGCGCCATTGCACTCCAGCCTGGGTAACAAGAGCGAAACTCCGTCTCAAAAAAAAAAAAAAGAAAAGAAAAGAAAATGGGATTATTGAGGTTGGGCGCAGTGGCTCACGCCTGTCATCCCAGCAGTTCGGGGGGCTGAGGCGGGGGATCACCTGAGGTCAGGAGTTCAAGACCAGCCTGGCCAACATGGCAAAAGCCTGGCCCTACTAAAAATACAAAAATTAGCTGGGCTGTGGTGGCATGCACCTGTAATTGCAGCTACTTGAAAGGCTGAGGTAGGAAAATCACTTGAATTTGGGAGATGGAGGTTGCAGCGAGCCAAGGATCAAGCCACTGACTGGGTGACAGAGCAAGATTCCGTCTCAAAAACAGAAAGAAAGAAAAAGAAAGTAAGAGGAAAGGAAGGGAGGGAGGGAAAGAGAGAGAAAGTAAGGGGGAATGGAGAGAGAGAGTTATTGCTGAAATATACGGGGTAAAAAAGAGAGAGAAAGAAGGAAAGAAACCGGGATAATTATTGCTGAAATAAATGGGGGTGGAATAACACTAAAGAAAAAAAGAAAATGGGATATTTAGAAAAGACAAAATGAAAACAACTGTATTAGCTATTGATTACTGCATGTAATGAATAATCTTAAAATAGTGGCTTCAAACAATAGTCATCCATGCGTTTTGTGGTTTTCATGTGCCGGGAATTAGAGCCTGGGCCTCAGCTAGAGGAGGTGGAAGTGAGGCTGGAATCACTTGAAGGCATGTTCTTGCATGCATCTGTTGGTTAATGCTGGTGGCTGACTAGGGACCCAGCTGGAGAAGTTGGCCAAACACACTGTTTTAAAATGTAGGTTTCAGCTGGGTACAGTGGCTCATGTCTATAATCCCAGCACTTTGGGAGGCTGAAGCAGTCAGATCACTTGATCCGAGGAGTTCAAGACCAGCCTGGGCAACATAGTGAGACCCTATCTCTACAAAAAATAAAAATAAGTTAACTGGCATGGTGGTGCACACCTGGGGTCCCAGCTAACTTAGGGACTGAGGCGGGAGGATCGCTTGAGCCAGGGAGTCTGAGGCTGCAGTAAGCCGTGACTGTGCCACTGCACTCTAGCTTGGCGGTAAAACCTACATCATCATCATCATCATCTTTGTTGTTATTATTTGAGATGGAGTCTCACTCTGTCACCCAGGTTGGAGTGCAGTGGCACAATCTCGGCTCACTGCAACCGCCACCTCCTGGGTTCAAGAGATTCTCCTGTCTCAGCCTCCTGAGTAGCTGGGATTGCGGGTGCACGCTGCCACACCCAGCTAATTTTTTTGTATTTTCGTAGAGACAGGCTTTCACCATGTTGCCCAGGCTGGTCTCAAACTCCTGAGCACAGGCAATCCACCCACCTCGGCCTCCCAAAGTGCTAGGATTATAGGCGTAAGCCATGGCCTGGCCTATGACTTGTCTTTGAGACAGGAAAGCAAGACCCTGTCTTAAAAATAAATAATAAAAATGTAGGTTTTACCATGATTCCGGTATGGCAGGACCAACAGATCGTGCAACAAGTGCCCCTGAAAACGTTGTTTGTTACTGTTGGAAATAGAAGTTGGAAACAGATGCTTGGTGCTGCAAAGAAAATTTAGCACTGAGACAAAGGATCTTTCAGCAACACAATTTTTACTTCCTGGGCTGCAGGAAGGGTACTCTCACTAGCCCGTCTTGCCAGGAGAGTACCAAGAACAAAGGAAAACACGCAAATTTATCCATTACGCATTTGGGGTTGTTTTTACTGCTGTGTCTGATCTCCATTGGCTGCAGCCAGACCTCACAATGTAAACTAAAACCCGATTGGCTAACAACTTAAAACTTTTCTAAACAGATAAAAGCAGTGGAGAGCTGGGACATGCCTGTGAGCACATCCAGCACAGATATCTTGGTTAAAGTACAAGGACATAGAATGTACTACATGCCTGTAAGCATGTCTAACAGCTACATAGGATAGGGTTTAACAAAGATATTAGCACATTTATGATTTAACAAGAAAAGAAACTTTAAAAAGGAACTTTTCAACTTCCCAGTTATTCACAGATCCCGAAAGGAGGGGAGCACATCACACAGGCAGGCCACGTGGGGAAGCAGCAGGCCTGGTCAGGAAGGAGTGATGGAGGAACAGGGGCAGGAGCCTTTGTCATGATTTCCCGGGAAGGAGTGGGCAGGGCATCGTAAACAGGTTTAGGATTTGCTTGTTGAGTAACTTAATCAGGTTCTGAGAGTGTAGAGGTTGTCCTGATAATACAGAATGCCTTGGCTCCTAAACTCCACCCTCAAGCCGGAACCTCAGCCCTAAGTCAAAACAGCTGACACTGTGTTTCCACTCTCCCCCCCACCACCACGCCCCTGCAAATAATTGCCATTTTGGCCCACCTCACGCCTATCCTGTGCCCATAAAAAGCCTTCAGCTGGTCAGGCTCGGTGGCTCACACCTGTAATCCCAACACTTTGGGAGGCCAAGGCAGGCGGATCACCTGAAGTTGGGAATTTGAGACCAGCCTTGCCATCATGGTGAAACCTGTCTTTACTAAAAACACAAAAATTAGCTGGGTGTGGTGGCTGGCTCCTGTAATCCCAGCTACTTAGTAGGCTGAGGCAGGAGAATCGCTTGAACCTGGGAGGCGGAGGTTGCAGTGAGCAGAGATTGTGCCACTGCACTCCAGCCTGGGAGACAGAGCGAGACTCTGTCTCAAGAAAAAACAAAAAAGGACTTCAGCTGGCTGATGCAAGTGAATAGAGATGCAAACGGCTGAGCGTCGGAGACGACAGACAGATGAGGCTAGCTGCAGACGGAGCAGCTTCAGGGAAAGATCACTTTCTTCCGCTGAAAGCCACATCCATCACCCAGTAAAATCCTCTGCAGACGCTATCCTTCAACCTGCTTGGGTGACCCGATTCTTCCTGGACGTGGAACAAGAACTTGGTGCCGAGAGGGCAGAGGCATGGACGCTGTTGCAGGGTTTGCACAGAGCCTGCTCCCACCGGAGGGAAAGGACTGGCGGGTTGCAGCGTTCGCCCCCTCCGGTTTCAGGGCTAGCTAGCTTGCATGCTCCTTCTCTTGAGGAGTGGCCAGGGGTGGGCTGAGTGAAACAACCCATTCCAGTTCCCACCCACAAAGGGGGTCAAGGCCAAGGGAACTATCCCATCTCACGGAGACGTCTGGTACCTGGCCCTGGGGTGATTAGGCTGGGGGAATATTGGCCTGTAATCTGGTAGCCCCATAGAGGAGGTGGAGGGGGTGAGCTGGGATTGCTTGGTTTGCATATGAAAGGCACACTTAAAAGCCACTGTGTTGCTCTCTCTAGGAATTGACTAGCTCTGGGAGGGACAGTCCCTCCAGGATCAGAAAGGCCCCGGATGTCCAAGCAAACTTTTAATTTTATCAGAAATAACTGCCGGGCGTGGTGGCTCATGCCTGTAATCCCAGCACTTTCGGAGGCCAAGGCGGGTGGATCATCTGAGGTCGGGAGTTCAAGACCAGCTTGACCAACATGAAGAAACCCTGTCTATACCAAAAATATAAAAATTAGCCAGGTGTGGTGGCGCATGTCTGTAATCCTAGCTGCTTCGGATGCTGAGGAACGAGAATCGCTTGAACCTGAGAGGCAGAGGTTGCAGTGAGCCAAGATTGTGCCAGACATGGTGGTGTACGTCTGTAATCCCAGCTACTCAGGAGGCTGAGGCAGGAGAATCACTTGAACTCGGGAGGCAGCGGTTGCAGTGAGTCGAGACTGCACCACTGCACTTCAGCCTGGGCAACAGAACGAGACTCTCTCAAAAAAAAAAAAAAAAGAAAAAGAAAAAGAAAAAGAAATTACCATCAGTTATAAACTCCATCATGCAGAAATCAACACTGTTAGTATGTTCTCCATATCCTGCTTGCATATATTTTAATTAATTGTTCTTATTTACTAATTTATTTATTTAGAGCAGATTCTCACTTTGTCACCCAGGCTGGAATGCAGCGGCACAATCTCGGTTTGTTGCAACCTCTGTCTCCCAAGTTCAAGTGATTCTCCTGCCTCAGCTTCCCGAATAGCTGGGACTATAGGCGTCTACCACCACGCCCAGCTAATTTTGGTATTTTTAGTAGAGATGGGGTTTCACCATGTTGGCCAGGCTGGTCTCGAACTCCTGACCTCGGGTGATTCACCTGCTTTAGCCTCCCAAAGTGCTGGAATTGCAAGCATGAGCCACTGCTCCTGGCCTTGATTTATTTTTTATTTTGTTCTTTTAGTTCACAAATAAAAATTGTGTATATGTATCATGCATGGTGTGATGTTTTGAAATATATATACATGGTGGAATGACCCAATTGAGGTAATTAACATTTGCATTATCTCACTTATGTACCATATTTTGTCGTGTGAACCAAAAGTATCTGAGACAGGTCTCAATCAATTTAGAAAGCTTATTTTGCCAAGGTTAAGGATGTGCCTGTAACACAGCCTCAGGAGGTCCTGACAACATGTACCCAAGACGGCTGGGGTACAGCTTGGATTTCTACATTTTAGGGAGATATGAGACATCAGTCAATATGTGTAAGACGGACAGTGGTTCAATCTAGAATGGTGGGACAAGGAGGGGTGCTTCCAGGACACAGGTAGACCAGAGACAAACAGTTGCTTTTTTTTTTTTTTTTTTTTAAAGATGGAGTTCCGCTTTTGTTGCCCAGGCTGGAATGCAGTGAAGCGATCTCCACTCACTGCAACCTCTGCCTCCTGGGTTCAAGTGATTCTCCTGCCTCAGCCTCCCAAGTAGCTGGGACTACAGGTGCCTGCCACCACGCCTGGCAATTTTTTTTAGTATTTTTGGTAGAGACGGGGTTTCACAAGTTGGCCAGGCTGGTCTCAAACTCCTGTCTTCAAGTGATCCACCTGCCTCTGCCTCCCAAAGTGCTGGGATTATAGATGTCAGCCAGCACGCCCAGCCTCAGTTGCATTCTTTTGAGTCTTTGATCATTGCAGCCTCCACCTCCCAGGCTCAACTGATCCTCCTACTTCAGCCTCCCGAGTAGCTGGGGCTACAGGTGTGCACCACCACTTCTGGCTAATTTCTGTATTTGTTTTAGAGATGGGGTTTCATCATGTTGCCTAGGTTGGTCTTGAACTTCTGAACTCAAGTAATCCAACTTCCTTGGCCTCCCAAAGTGCTGGGATTATAGGCATGAGCCACTGCACCTGGCCATGTGATTTGTTTTGGTTGATGAAATGTCGGTGGATATAACATTAGCAGATGCTTTAGGTAAACTTGTGGCTTGGCCTATTGCATCTGCCCCCTATCATGAGAAGACTGTGCCCCTGTTAAGTGCTGCTACCAGAATATGAAGGCATGTAGAGCAGATCTGAGCTCAAACCTTGCCAATTCAAACCCTGCTCTCTAGAGCCACAGGCAACCTGCAGAGCTTACCCACTCTCCATTTTTCAAAATAAACTTTGACATTTTAGAATGTTTTCAGATTTGGAGGAAAGATGATGAACCTTGTTGGAAGTGGAAAAGTTCTTTTTAAAGTTTCCTTTTGTTAAAAAAAAAATAAGTGCGCCAACAACTTTGTTAAGTCCTATCCTAGGTAGCTGTTAGACATGCCATGCTTACAGGCATGTAGTACACTCTATGTCCTTGTACTTTAACCAAGATATCTGTGCTGGATATGCTCATGGGCATGTCCCAGCTCTCCATTGCTTTTACCTGTTTAGAAAAGTTTTAAGTCGTTAGCCAGTCGGGTTTTAGTTTACATTGTGATGTCTGGCTTCAGCCAGTGGAGATCAGACACAGCAGTAAGGACGACCCCAAATGTGTAAGGGATAAATTTGTGTGTTTTCCTTTGCTCATTGAACTCTTATGGCATTTCCTGCATTTCAGGAAGTAAAAATTGCATTGCTGAAGGATCCTTTGTCTCTGTGCTAATTTTTCTTTGCATCACCGAGCATCTATTTCCAACAAACCTCAAAAACTATGCCAAGGGAAAGAATGCAGACACAAAAGGTCACATATTCTATGACTCTACTTAGAATAAATATCCACAAGAGTTGTAACCACAGAGGCAGAAAGTGGATTGGGGGTTGCAGGGGCAGGAGGGAATGGGGTGTGCCTGCCTAGCTGGCATGGTTTCTCCTTTGAAGGTGACAACAATGTTTTTGTTTTGTTTTGTGTTGTTTTTTGAGATTGAGTCTCACTCTTTTGCCCAGCCTGGGGTGCAATGGTATGATCTTGGCTCACTGCAACCTCCACCATTAGAATTCAAGCGATTCTCGTGCCTCAGCCTCCCAGGTAGCTGGGACTACAGGTGCGCACCACCACACCCAGCTAATTTTTGTATTTTTAGTAGAGACAAGTTTTCACCATGTCGGCCATGCTGGTCTCGAACTCCTGACCTCAAGTTATCTGCCCACCTCTGCCTCCCAAAGTTCTGGGATACAGGCGTGATCCACCAAGCCTGGCCAACAATATTTTAAAACTAGACAGTGGTGATGATTGTATAACACTGTGAATGTCCTACTTCCACAGAATTATGCACTTTAAAATAGTTATTTAAAACACTCTGTTCATCAGAGCGTAAGTTCCTTGAGGGTTCCTGCTCAGCTCTGTAACTCCCTGTACCCTGTACTTTATCAGTGATGGGAGGACCTACATTGTTGAGTGAAAATTGCTCCTCATAAGACACAGGAAGAAAAATAATTGCTGAGTTTGGGCTGGATTTGGTGGCTCACACCTATAATCTCAGCACTTTGGGAGGCCAAGGCGGGAGAATCAACTTGAGCCCAGGAGTTTGAGACCAGCCTGGGCAACATAGCGAGACCCGTCTGTAAAAAAAAAAAAATTTTTATTAGCCATGCGTGGTGATGCATACCTGTAGTCCAAGCTACTCGGGGGGCTGAGGCAGGAGGATTGCTTGAGCCTGGGAGGTTGAGGCTGCAGAGAGCTATGATGGTGCCACTGCACTCCAGCCTGGCCAATAGAGTGAGACTATCTCAATAAAAGAACAAACAAACAAAAACGCAAACAATTGCTGAGTTTGGGGCTTATGAGTCTATGAGGAATGGGCAAACCCAAAGCACTGCTATTTTTTTTTTTTTTTTTTTTTTTTTGAGACAGACTCTTGCTCTGTCACCCAGGCTGGAGTGCAGTGGTACGATCTTGACTCACTGCAGCTTCTACCTCCCGGGTTCATGCAATTTTCCCACCTGAGCCTCCCACATAGCTGGGACTACAGGTGTGTGCCACCATGCCCAGCTAATTTTTAAATTTTTAGTAGAGTCGGGGTTTCACCGTGTTAGCCAGGCTGGTCTCAAACTCCTGATCTCAAGTGGTCCTCCTGCCTTGGCCTCCCAAAGTGCTGGGATTACAGGCATGAGCCATAAGCACTGCTATTTATAGGTGTGGAGGGCCTGAAGAATGGGATCCAAGTATTAAATCACTTGTTCTGCCAGCCCCATCCAGGGATACTGGATGTAGCTGTCTGGAAAGGAAAGGTTGGGGTCTAATGCTCCCCAAGTACCTCCTAAAGCCTGCCTCCTCTCTCCCTCGGGCTCTGAAAGATCCCAGTCACTTTGCCCCTGGATGGCCATCTCTTGGGCACCAAATGTTGGACCTTAACCAGATCCTTTCCCTCTGGGCTCAGGTCTTTTCCTGGAGTTGGTTCCAGGATTCTGTCCCTCTCTGGTGGCCAAGCAGGACAGCTCAACCCTCCATTTTTGCCCAGTGGATTTCCAAAGATACTTAACCCGACAGTTAAGTAAAAACTGCCCAGGACCCAGGTGCCGCGATATGGAGATGAATACAGTTTTGGACTTTCCCTGGAGGGAGGGGGTGAGAGTGGAAGGAAATCTATTCCATTCCTTCATCTACTCATTTAACAAATATTTAGCACCTACTAGGTGCCAAGTATAACAGTAAACAAGACACATGAAGCCCTTGCCTTCCAAGAACACAAATTCTAGTGTATGTTAAATACATAAGCAAGTACGTTGACATGGTGATAAAGTCTACGAATTAAATAAAACAGGTGGCCAGGTGTGGTGGCTTACACCTGTGATCCCAGGACTTTAGGAACCGAGATGGGAGGATCACTTAAGGCCAGGAGTTTGAAACCAGTCTGGGAAACACAGGGAGACCCCAATCTCTACAAAAAATAAAAATAAAAATTTAAAAAATTAGCCAGACATGTAGTCCCAGCTACTCAGGAGACTGAGGTGGGGGGATCACTTGAGCCTGGAAAGCAAAGGTTGCAGTGAGCTAAGATCATACCACTGCATTACAGCCTGGGCAGCAGAGCAGGACTCTCTCTCTCTCTCTCTCCTCTCTCTCTCTCTCTCTCTCTCTCTCTCTCTAATTTACATATATATATATAAATTAAACAGATAATAAAGTCGAGAACGACTCGGGGGTGATAGTCAAGAGGTGATCAGAAGACAGGAAGGGAGATGAGGTTTTGCACTGGGAAGGGGCCCAGCATGAAAACACAGAGCGGAGGCTGTGGGGTCAGGGAGATCAAAAGAGAAAAGGTCTCAGAGAAGGAAGATGACCTCAGTGTGCAGGAAAAAAGAAGTTCCGAGCGGCTGGAGTGCCAAGGCCAAGGAAGAGAGTAGGGGGAGCACTGGTTTGGCAAGCCCTCCTTTATTCTAAGTGCGAAAGGAAAAGTCATTAGAGGGTTAGAGGCGGAGGAGTAATAACATCTGGCTTCTGTTTAAGGAACATAGTGTGATTAATACGGGCTTGCTTAATAAAAAGGTAACAAAATAACAGACTCTGGGAGCATAGAAGAGGGCATGTAGCCAAGTCTAGGGGACAGGAAGATCTTCCCGGATAAGGGGTATTAGTTATCCATTGCTGCATAATGAACTGCTCTCAAAACTTAGTAGCTGAGGTCAATAGTAAACATTTATCAGCTGGGTGGAGTGGCTCACGCCTGTCATCCCAGCACTTTGGGAGGCAGAAGTGGGCGGATCACCTGAAGTCAGGAGTTCGTGACCAGCTTGGCCAATATGGAAAAACCCCATCTCTACTAAAAATACATTAGCTGGGTGTGGTGGCATGCACCTATAATCCCAGTTACTCAGAAGGCTGAGGCAGGAGGATTACCTGAACCTGGGAGGTAGAGGTTGCAGTGAGCCGAGATTGCGCCATTGCACTGCAGCCTGGGTGACAGAATGAGCCTCCATCTCAGAAAGCAAAAACAAAAACAAAAAAACATTTATCATCTCATAGTCTTTGAGGGTTGGGAATTGGGGAGTAGCTTTGCTGCAGGGAGCAGGAGATATTTTGGCTCAGAGTTCTTCATTGGAGTCAGTTAGGATGTCAGTCACGTAAAGTCTCCTGGGGCTGGAGGACTCACACGCAACATGGCTCACTGACGTGGGTGGTGAGTTGGCCTGGCTGTTTGTTGGTGGACGACTTAGCTTCTCGACATATGGACCCCTGCAGAGCTGCTTGAGTGTCCTCCCAACATGGCAGCTGGCTGACCTCAGAGCTAGTGATCTAAGAGAGAGAAAGGGCAGAAGCTGTTGCTTCTTTCATGATCACGTTTCATTATCACGTTCCGGAAGTCACAATAGCATTTTGGCAACATCTTACTGGTTACACAAGTTGGCCCTATTCAACCTGGGCCTACACAGGAGTGTGAAAACCAAGAGGTGGAAATCACTGGGGCCCATCTTGGGGGCTGGCTTGTCTAAGTCTCAAAGGATGAGTACAAATTAGCTAGGTAATGAAGGTTGCTGTTATGGTGTGAATTTTGTCCCCCTAAAATTCACATGTTGAAGCCCTGACCCCTCACACCTCAGAATGTGACTATACTTGGAGATAAGGCCTTTAAAGAGAGGATTAAGTTAAAATGAAGCTGTTAGGACGGTCCCTAGTCTAATCTGACTGGTGTCCTTATAAGAAGAGGAGATTCACACCTGTAATCCCAGCACTTTGGGAGGCCAAGGTGGGAGGATCACCTGAAGTCAGGAGTTCAATATTCAGCCTGGCCAACATGGCGAAACCCAATCTCTACTAAAAATATAAAAAATTAGCTGGACGTGGTGGCAGGCGCCTGCAATCCCAGCTACTCGGGAGGCTGACGCAGGAGAATCGCTTGAACCCAGGAGGTGGAGGTTGCAGTGAGCCCAGATTGCACCACTGTACAATGGGTTTTGCACCCAGTTTTGCCTGGGTGACAGAGCAAAACTGTCTCAAAAAACAAAAGAGGAGATTGAACACACAGAGAGACAGCCAGGAGGTGCACACCCAGAAGAAAGGCCATGTGGGTACACAGCCGGAATGTGGCCATCTGCAAATCAAGGAGAGAGGACTGTCAAGAAGCCGAACCTGCTGACAGCCCGACCTTGGACTTCCAGCCTCCAAACTGCAAGACAATCCATTTCTGGTTTTCAAGCCACCCAATCTGGCATTTTGTTATGGCAGCCGGGGCAATCTCCTATAGTTGGAAAAGCTGTTTCAAGGTCGAAAGACTGGCCTGAACAAAGATATAGAAGTGTGAAACAGCATATTAAAAAAAAAAAAAAATCAGCATTACTACATCCAGAAGCAATCTGCAAAATTTTTCTATAGAGGGCCAGATGATATTTTAGACACTTGGGGCTGTAAAATCTTGGTTGCTGGAAAGCAGTTGTAGATAATATCTAAACAAATGAGGGTAGCTGTGTTTGAATAAAACTTTATTTACAAAGACAGAAGGCAGCCCAGATCTGGCCTATGGGTTGTAGTTATCTTTCCCCTGTGGAAGAAGGGTGTGGGGAATGTGGGAGATGGGCCAGGGGCAGGGTGAGAAACATTTCAGGAGGAAAACCCTGGCCTGAACCCAGGCTCCTCTTCAGCTCTGATCATTTTGTCTCTTCATGTGTTCCTGAACTGAAATATTCAAGCACGTCATTCCTTTCAAGCCTCCCGTCCCAGGGCAGGTGATGAGGTTGGTGTGTTTACAGAGGGTCCTGTATTGCTTGCTCAGTTCTTCGCTCCACCTCCAGCAGCCTGACCTCTCTGTGCCTCTATTTTCTCATCTGAAAAACAGGAATATTACCAAACAAAAGGGTTCTGTGCTTGCTGTGCTAGAAGCCAATCTTGGCCAGGTGCAACAGCTCACGGCTGTAATCCCAGCACTTTGGGAGGCAGAGGTGCGTGGATTACCTGATGTCAGGAGTTCAAAACCAGGCTGGCCAACACGCTGAAACCCCATCTCTATTAAAAATACAAAAATTAGCCGGGCATGGTGGCAGGTGCCTGTAATCCCAGCTACTCAGGAGGCTGAGGCAGGAGAATTACTTGAACCCGGGAGGCAGAGGTTGCGGTGATTGTGCCATCACATTCCAGCCTGGGTGACAAGAGGGGAACTTCATCTCAAAAAAAAAAAAAAAAAAAAAAAAAAAGAAATAAAAAAAAGCCAATCTCACTGCACTAAGTTTTTGAGACAAAAGCTTTTATTGTGAGTTGATCAGTAAAGAGACAGGAGCCTGGCTCAAATCTGTCTCTCTGTGCTGGCTTTAAGGCAGTATTTTATTAGAAAAGGTTTAGGAGGTGGATTTTAGGATTAGCAGGTGATAGAGGAAAGGGGAGAGCTGAAATGTCTCAGACATCTCTGTCTCACAAGAATTAACGTGAGCATTAAGTGAGGTGGCCAAGGTTGCCCAGGGCCTGGCACACGGAAAGTCGTCAGTGTTTATTCCCACACCCATCAATGTCTATTTCTACCTCCATTGTGAATATGGGGTCATTACTACTGGAAATCACACCATGATAGCTGTCCACAAAAAGTTTCACTCCCGGGCTAGGGGCAGTGGCTCACACCTGTAATCCCAGCACTTTGGGAGGCGGAGGCAGGCAGATCACCAGGTCAAGAGATTGAGATCATCCTGGCCAACATGGTAAAAACCTGTCTCTACTAAAACTACGAGATTAGCTGGGCGTGGTGGCGAGCACCTGTACTCGCAGCTACTCGGGAGGCTGTGGCAGGAGAATTGCTTGAACCCAGGAGGCAGAGGTTGCAGTGAGCTGAGATTGTACCACTGCACTCCAGCCTGAGAAACAGAGTGAAACTCCATTCCCCCCCCCCCCCAAAAAAAAAATAGAGGTTCACTCCCAGGGCCTGGGTTCTGCATATTGATTCCAAGCCACCTGAATCTCCCAGCTGCAGCCCACATTCCTCAAAGGGAAAATCCGAAGTGCTGAGGACACAGCTGGTTTTTAAACAAGTCCCCAGGGAGGGTAGTTGGGGCCACAGCCCAGAGCTGACCTGGCCTTTTTTTTGCATCACTGTAAGCAGGAGTGCCATGACCTGATTTGTCTTTTAAAACTCTGGGTGAGAGACAGATTGTAGGGGAGGGAAAATTCCTTTCTTCTTCCTTTTCAGTGTCTTAGATGTTCATTAATTGGGGGTCACGGGTCTACCCTCTCCTACACCGGTTCACTGGGCTACTAGAAGGTTAGATCTCGAAATAGCCCACCCAACCGCGGAAGCCCAGAGCCTACAAGCAACTCAGGGACACAGAACCGGCCCCGCCCTTCCTGCAGGGACCCCCCCGCTCCTCGTTAAACTGCTGTCAGGTGGGTTGTAAACCCCGCCTCTCCGCAATCAACCTCACCCCTTCCTTCAAAACCCCGCCCCTCCTCTGAGGCCTCGCTCCCTCGAGGCCGCATCCCTGTCCATTGGGTGGCCGGCAGGAGGCGCCAGAGTACAGCTCGCCTTTACTAGTATGTTAGCCCCGCCCCTCTCCTCGGGGCCCCGCCTCCTCGAGGCTTTGATCTGCCTATTGGAAGCCGAGGCCCCGCTTCAGGCCGCCTTTTCTCGGCCGCCCCTTCCCCTCAGGACCTTGTTTCTGCCTATTGGGCGCCGAGGTGCCCGCTACAGCCGCCTCTCCTCGCCCCGCCCCTCCCTCGTTGGCCCCGCCCCCGCGAGGGCCCACTCCGTCCGTTGCGTGGCCGGCAGGAGGCGCAGCGGCACGCGCGAGGCTGGGCGCCAGCCCCGGCCGACGGCGGGTGGGAGCAGCGCGGGAACGTGGTGGCGCGGCGGGCTGTTCCTGAGGTGAGTGCGGGGTGCGCGAGGAGTGGCCTCGGAGGTAGGGGTGGCTCGCAGGGGGCGCTACTCGGCCGCTGCCGGGGGCCCGGGGCTCGGAGGCCTCAGGGCGCGCTCCGCGACCCTCCCGGGCGCGGGTCAGGGCGCGGAGGGCAGGCTTGTTCGGTTGCCATGGAAACCGACCGGCTCTCGGGCCCCGGCCTGGTCGGGGGTGCTGCACTCGGAGGCCGGCGAGCGCGGGCAAGAGCTGCCCAGACTTCGGGGGTCCGCGCTGCCGTCCTCCTCGAACCCCTTCTGGCCGTCCGCGCTGGCCCCGAAACCTGAACTCCAGGAGACTCTCGGCCCTCAGTTTCCCCGGCTGTGCCCTGGAGGGGGACGTTCGTTTCGAGGTTGGGGGACGCCGCGAGGGAGCGGGCCTTAGGGTTCCGCGCGCTCTCGCACCCGGGCCGGCGAGACGCCCCCAGCACGCAGCCCTTCGCGGTTGCAGCTAGATTCCCACCCGTGCGCCAGCTCAAAGCCTTGTTTCCCGGTTATTTCTGTACCATTTCCAGCCCCTAGATAAATACTGCATTCAAGAAAACAGATGCTGAGCCGAGCCCCTGTGGCCCCGCGGGAGCCCGTTGGTGGGGTTGGCAGGACCCGGGCCGGGCTGCGGACCTGCCTGCGCTGCCCTGTCGCCTGTCAAGTGTTTGGCTAATCTGAATTGCACAAAAGAATGTGATTGTTCATGTTCCCGGGTTAACATGGGCCACCTCTTGTGAATTCCAGACAGGAACCAGTCTTGAAAGTCCCTTTTGCTGGGGGGCAAGTCAGTCCCCTCTGCAGCACCTAGCAAGTCAGCATTAAATCTGATGGAATTTGCGTTTGAAAGCGTGGCTCCGGCTGGGGCAGTAAAGATAGGATTCATGGAAGGAGGGCAGAGGGCAGGGTGGGTGAAGCCTGCTCTTGGTTTTTCCTCCTGCTAAAAATCATAATGGGTTCCACATTGTCCTCTTGGAGCAGAGAGGTCACTCCACCCATGTCGTCAGCGCAGCCCTGACCTCACTCCCTGGACTTGTGGCTAGGACTTGAGCTTGTTTTTCATCAGAAACTGGACCCTTCCTTCAGAACAAGAGAAAACATTCTCTAAGAGCAGCACCAGCCAGCGCCCCACACCCTCGCTGTCCGAGCCCTGAGCTTTCCCCAAGTATTTGTGTCACAAGAGGAGCAAATGGGGCAGAAGAGGCTGGTCGCACTTCCAGAAAAACAGATCTGGTTACCCAGGGTGTGCTCCGCTCTCTGGGTCGGATTTTCCTGCACTCCTCTTGGCCTTTTAAAAAACGAGTCCATCCCATTCTCACAAACAGGCCGGGTCCCGCCTTCGGGGACTTGGAAGCTGGCTGCGTGTGAGCAAGGGGACACCCTCTGGCCTGGTGAAGGGAGGATGGCCACACGGGGAGAAAGGCTTTCTGAAAACCCCAAAACAGATGAGGTTTATGTGCACAGGGACTTCTGGGAGCTTAAGAAGGAGTTACTGGGAAGGAGTGAATCACATTCTCTCTGCTTACATTTTCTCCTGTCTCATGATGCTGCTAACTCTGCCTCTGCCTTTGAATCCCGCTGGAGTTTTCAGAGAAACTGCTGGAAAAGTGGGGGTGGGGGCATTCGGGGAACGACACTGTGGAAGTTGAAGCTTCCAAAGCTCTGGGAGGGGACCTAGCAGTTGTGTGTTTGTAATTTTCCATTTGTTTTTTTATTAAGGAAGAATTATGTAAATGTCAGAGCTTAAAAAACGTATATCCACCCCTGGGCCCCCAAATATCAACTCACTTCTCCATTGTATTTGGGGGCCTTTTTATAATTTTGGTCTTTTTTTTTTTTTTTTTTTTTTTTTGAGATGGAGTCTCACTCTGATGCCCAGGCTGGAGTGCAGTGATCTCGGCTCACCGCAACCTCTGCCTCCTGGATTCAAGCGATTCTCCTGCCTCAGCCTTCTGAGTAGCTGGGACTATAGGTGCACGCCATGCCTGGCTAATCTTTTGTTTTTAGTTTCTGTAGAGATCAGGATCTTGTTATGTTGCCCAGGTTAGTCTCAAACTCCTGGCCTTAAGCCATTCTCCCGTCTTGGTCTCCCATCTGGAGGCCTTTTAAATACTTGCCTCTGCTTTTCATTACTTTTCTGTGACGTGGGCTTTCTCCTGCATGGAGGGGCTTCCCCATTTTGGTGTCATGTTTACATCAGCATTTAGACTTCATTGCCAGAGGCAGAGGTTTCCTGAGCCACAGTTGCCTGGTGGCAGAGGCTGTACTGTCCACCACCTGGAGTTTGGCTTGGCACCCTGGGGAACCTCCCTTGGAAATGTCCACTATGAGAAGGCGGTGGCTGATCCTCTGGCAGTGTGTGCTGGCTGGAGGCTTCTAAGCCTGGGCGTCTGGAGAAGCGCTTGCGGGCACGTTTGTGCAGCTCTCATGGATGGTTAATAAGTGCTGGCTGGAGAGGCTCTTTGAGGGGTTTTGTTCTCTTAATTCCAAGGACTCACTTTGAAAACTGACCACAGGAGGCTGAGGTCAGACTCGAGGGCATTCTGAAGCCGCCAGTGTGGTGTGCCCAGGCAAAGCCACACATTTGTGATGTGAGCACTGTCTGAAAATGCTTTTGTTGTAAATTAAATCGAGGCCTTTGATGAGTCCTTTGGGGAAGCTGCAGCCCACTCTGAGTTTCTTAGGATTTGACAAGGAGATTCGTTGCACCGCCCTCAGAGGAAGAGAAACAAAGGCTTTCCTCCTTGATGGCCTGGCTTGCTGGGGCCAAAGAGACCCTGGAGGCTGTGTCTATCTGCTCATGACCTGTACTGCGATCTCCATGACACCCGTTATAGCAAGTTCACGTCTTCAGAAAGCCAGGCTCAGGGAAAGGCTTTGCCGTGGTGAACCGCCAGCAGTGGGCTGTGGGAACAGAAGTGGCAGCCACCCACCCCGCAGGGCAGGTGTCCGCGTTCACAACCCATTCTTTGGTGTGCGAAGCTGTTGGAAGTATTTTTGAAGAGTTCAAGGTCCTTGGAGAAAGTGCAGCTGCTGGCTGACCTGGGCTGGTTCTGGAGGAAGCGCATGGTGGTCTGATTTCAGGAGTCATCCATGACAGCTCTGGTTAGCAGTCAGAGGCTCCAGAAAAGATGACCGATGCCTCAGCGACATTAGAGAGTCCAGTCTGCAGTGTCAGCTTTGGAGGCTGGGACGGTTCCACTGTTTAGTTCCCTAAGGGAGAGTGTGACTCCTTGTCTTTGGAGAGGTTCCCTGGTTGCTTTCTCCAGCCCTCAGCAGCCACCGTCCTTTCTAGAAGCCTTCTGCAGTGCCCACTGCACGAGGAGTGGCAGGCCTGGACAGTGTCAGTTGACTGCTGCCGAGTTCGTGCTGACCCGGGTTGCAGTGGCAGGCGACCAGTGACTCGGTCCACTCTGCCAGAGCTTTTCAGAAAACAGGCTTTCCTCCGGGCTCATTCATCTGCCACCTTTGTCTTTGGTGAGAACCTGAACACGGAAGTGGGCTGCAGGAATCAGGAGATGGGTGCGCTGTCTCCCAGCGTTTCCCTGCGTTGTGTTCAAGCCTCACCTTTTGTACCTCTTCCTTTTTCTCTGCCCTCCTGCCCCCACAGAGGTTCTGGAGGGAGACTGAGAAACCCTCTGGAACTCCTGGCCCTGAGCACACTAAGGACTTTGGAAGTGTGATTGTATGACAGGCCAGCGTGTCCCAAGACTGTTTTCTAGTTTCCCCAGGAGACTGCATCTCTGTGGCCTGGAGCGCCGGGCACCCCGGCCTGTGGTGGGCGGGACGCATGCATTCCGGCCATGCCTGCACGAGCTCTAGGGGGGCCCTTTGTGCCCGCTGTGCTTGTGAGGCCACTCGGTGCTGTGGTCCCAGGGAGTGTCTCCTTCAAGCCAGGACAGGTCTCTTGCCCAGAGAGGTAGATTCTGGGGGTTTGTGTCTGGAATGTCTGATAGTTGGTTCTGTTAACATGGCTGCAATTTGCCAGTTTTCCTGGCTCCACCGTGTTTGTGATCCATTTCCCGCACTGCAGCCTGTGGTGGCGGAGTCATAGGGTTTGTGGAGAAGTGAAGCTTTGCCCTCGGGCTGCCTGCTGCTCTTCTGCGACTGTGGTGGTGCTGGGGGTGGCTCCGGGTGGGATGTTCCTTGATGTTCACCGCACGCAGGCATTGCACCCAGCACTTCCCGGAAATCCAGGCCCCACAGTGGAGTGTATCTTACTGTGGCGACCTCATCGCATTTCCCAGTAATGGCTTTCATTGAAGGACATCCAGCCTGTTGAGACCTCTCTGTCTCTGGTGGCCCTGAGAGCTCCAACCACATCCTTTACTCAGGTGCTCTGTGAGGACTGGGCCCCTGGTGGCAGGTCTGTGGGGCCAGGATGCCCATGGCCTGTTATGACCATTAGGTTTTCAGATGTGGTCTTGCTCTGTTGCCCGGGCTGGAGGGCCGTGGTGTGATCATAGCTCGCTGCAAACTTGAACTCCTGGGCTCAAGCCATCCTCCAGCCTCAGCCTTCAGAGCAGTAGGTACTACAGGTGCACGTCACCGCACCTGGCTAATTGTTAAATTTTTTGTAGAGATGGTGTCTTACTATGTTGCCCAGGCTAAAATGATCGTCCTGCCTTGGCCTTCCAAAACGTGGGGATGACAGGCAGGAGCCACCTCTTGTGGCTTCATTTGCTTTTGGTGCTCATGATGGGTGGTGCTAACCTCTCTTACTTTTTCTCCCAGGCCACGGCTCCCTAGCATTCTTTGGCTGAAGCCCCGGTCCTTGCCCATGAAGCGTCACCCATCATGTTTTATGGGACGCACTTCATCATGTCCCCGCCCACCAAGAGCAAGCTGAAGCGACAGAGCCAGCTGTTGTCCAGCATGCTGTCCCGGACGCTGAGCTACAAGTACCGGGACCTGGACTCCACCTTCTCCAGCCTGGGCACCAGTGACGACCCTGCTGAGCTCTCCACCCAGCTCTCGGCCCCTGGCGTCCTGAAGGTGTTTGGGGACAGTGTCTGCACAGGAACTCACTACAAAAGCGTCCTGGCCACCGGCACCTCCAGCGCCCGTGAGCTGGTGAAGGAGGCACTGGAGCGGTACGCCCTGGACCCTGGGCAGGCCAGCCAGTACGTGCTGTGTGACGTGGTGGGCCAAGCTGGTGACGCTGGGCAGCGATGGCAGGCTCAGTGCTTTCGGGTTTTTGGGGACAGTGAGAAGCCCCTCTTGATCCAGGAATTATGGAAACCCCGAGAAGGTTTATCCCGGAGGTTTGAGCTGAGGAAGAGGTCAGATGTGGAGGAGCTGGCAGCCAAGGAGGTGGACACCGTCACGGCAGGTGAGGAGGGCGGCAGGTTCAGGAAGAGCCTTGGGTCTGAGTGCTGAGGCCAGCAGGGGAGGGGCAGAAGGAGCGGCGCAGGGACGCTCTTGGGGCAAGCTCGCTCTGTGGGAGGCAGTCGGAGCCCCGTGTCCTGGATGTTTGAAGGCTTCCTCTTTTGTTTTCTGAGACAGGGTCTTGCTCTGTTACCCAAGCTGGAGTGTAGCAGTGCAATCACAGCTCACTGCAGCCTCAACCTCCTGGGCTCAAGTGATCCTCCTGCCTCAGCCTCCTGAGTAGCTAGGACTTTAGGTATATCACTACACTCAGCCAATCTTTTTTTTTTTTTTTTTTTTTTGAGATGGAGTCTCGCTCTGCCTCCTGGGTTTAAGCGACCATGCCCAGCTAATTTTTGTATTTTTAGTAGAGACAGAATTGCACTATGTTGGCCAGGCTGGTCTTCAACTCCTGACCTCAAGTGATCTGCCCACCTTGACCTCCCAAAGTGCTAGGATTACAGGCGTGAGCCACCATACCTGGTGCTAATTTTTTACTTTTTGTAGAGATAGGAGTCTCACTGTGATGCCCAGGCTAATTTTGAACTCCTAGCCTCAAGTAATCCTCCTATCTTGGCCTCCCAAAGGCTTCCTCTTGAACTCACCGTTTTCACCTCAGCTGTCTGTGAAGTCATAGTTTGTCTATGTGGCAGGAGGCTGGCTGGTGTTCCTTAGTGGCTCCTGATAAATTCTTGCAATGTTTGAGGCCGTATCTGTTCTATCTGATCAGATCATTGTCCAACTCTCCAGCAGTCATCTCATTGACCACAGCAAACACATGAGCCTTGTTAAATACAGGGTCACGGCAAGTCCCTTAGCACCTGTGACCTTGTTGAGGAGTTTTGGGGGCAATCAAATGAAAAGACAATCAAGGAAGCTGTCCCAGACGAAAACCTACGTGGCATTGCAGGGTTGCAAGGTCTCCAGAGGTGACCAGGTTGCACTTGGCATGCCACGGGTCTGTGGGTACCTGGGCGATCAGAGGCCTTCCTGAGGAGGTCCCAGCCACGGCAGCTGGTCATTGTCCGGTCCGAGGGTGCCGAGAGTGGGAGCAGCTTTGGGTGCCTGCTCCAGGCTTGAGAGCCCATGACCTGGGCCCATTGTTTGTGCCTGGTTATTTATTCAATGGTGGAAAGGAGTTATGTTAATAGGTATGTGTCATAAAAAATAATTTTAGCCCCATGTGGTAGCTCACACCTGTAATCCCAGCAAATTAGCCAGGCATGATGGTGTACACCTGTAGTCCCAGCTACTTGGAAAGCTGAGGTGGGAGGATTGCTTGAGCTGCGGAGGCAGATGCTGCAGCTAGGATCACACCACTGCACTCCAGCCCAGGCAACAGAGTAAAACCATGTCTCAAAAAAAGAAAAAGAAAAAGAGTAACTTCAGAGTGCTTTAATTATGGGTCTTAAAGTCTGCTCAGACAAGCACTCCCGACTGTCTGTACCTGGGGGCCCTTCCTCCACCCCAAAGGCCACTGCTTCTGGGATTTGGTTTTCATCCTGTCCCTGCTGTATCATGATCCAGTGGCCCCTTGGAGGGACCAGTTATCCAATGGCATAGAAGGGGTCCCTACCCTCCTGATTCAAAAAGACCTCCTATGAAGCTGGGAAACCTGAATGGGAAGAGGTGCATGCTGGGATGTATTCTGCACAGAAACAAAGGGTCTTCAGTATCAGACACAGAATTTTAGTCATTCTTCTGCCCTGTGTTGCTGCTGCCAAGTGGATGGCAAAGAGTGAGTGGGACAGGGCCATCTCAGGGCTGCAGAGTGTGGGCTGGGGGTCAGCCTGGTGCATCCTGAGGCCATTGCATTCTGCATCAGTGGCTGAGGAGGAGCTCTGGGGAAGCCCGCCTGCTGGCACTGGTGATGGGTGATTGCTGTTGTAGGATGGACAGGGCCATACTGCACATCACAGGATAAAGGAGCTTGTCTGAGGCTCATGTGCTGCCTTTTTTTTTTTTTTTTTTTTTGAGATGGAGTCTCTGTCACCCAGGCTGGAGTGCAATGGTGTGATCTTGGCTGACTGCAACCTCCGCCTCCCGGGTTCAAACGATTTTCCTGCCTTAGCCTCCTGAGTAGCTGGTATTACAGGTGTACACCACCATGCCTGGCTAATTTCTCTATTTTTAGTAGAGATGGGGTTTCACCATGTTGGCCAGGCTGGTCTCGAACTCCTGACCTCAGGTGATCTCCCTGCCCCAGCCTCCTAAAGTGCTGGGATTACAAGTGTGAGCCACCGCACCTGGCGAAGCGTATGCACTTCTTTTGGAGTCATTCCTGGCATTTTATTTAGGGCAAGCGAAAGTGCCCCTGCTCACAGCCTGTCTAACTTGGTGCTGGTTTTCAAAACGTGCCAAAGAGTCCATCAGGTTGCCCAACCGTACTAATACACTCGTCTGGGCTGTGGTGGGTTGTGTTACCTGCCCAGAGCCAGCCCCCTGGGCCCTGGGGACTCATCCTTCCTTGCCGACCTTCTTCTCTGGCTGTGGCCCGGGGACTCCTATGCCCCCCTGGCCATGCCAAGAAGGTTCACAGAGGTGGCTGGGTGGTTTGAGATGGAGCAGCTGATACAGGCATGCACACATGCTTCCGCTCATACAGACCAGTTATTGAGCCTCTGCATGGAGCCGGGGGAAGGCTAGACTCGGGGGTCCCCATGTGGATAAGCCAGGCTTCGCTAGGGAGGACCCTGCACAGACCCCGCTACCGCCGGACACCCCTGCCCCGCGCCCAGAACCTTTGCGCTAGAGCATGTTCAGTTGTTGTGGTGACACGTGGGTACCCAGACATGGAGATGTCCACACAGCTACGCACACACTCCACGTCCCCCACTTGGAACTGTTCCCGCGTGAGGCACCTGTGTGGCCTTTCCGTGGATTGGAGGTGGCCTCTGTGTGCATCCTGGGAACCTGCCGGTTAAGTCTTTCTCGCTGGCTCAGAGGCACGGAATGGGGAGTGCTGAGCTTTTGTGTCGTGTCCCATGTCC
Organism: Saimiri boliviensis; assembly: GCF_048565385.1. Lineage (NCBI taxonomy): Eukaryota > Metazoa > Chordata > Mammalia > Primates > Cebidae > Saimiri > Saimiri boliviensis. The sequence continues at coordinate 27,415,203 of NC_133468.1, read as the reverse complement.
CCCTCAGTGAGTCTGCAGCCTGCGCTAGGTGCTTCCTCTCTCGCCCCTCTCAGGGGAACGACTGAGAGCCAGAGAAGGGGAGGCTGTGAGAAGCCGAGGGGTTGTTCACTGTGGCAGCTTCTCCAGCAGCCATGGGCGCCACCTGCCTCAGGTTGGAGTGATGTGGAAGAATCCTGGTGGGGGAGGCTTTCCTAATACCTGCCGTGTCCTTTCCCTTACATACCCCCAGTGATGGGGAGCTCTGCACCTCCCAGCAGCCATCTGTCCTGCGCCTCCTTGGGCCCTGATGGAGCTGTTGCGGTGCATGTTTGTCCTGAGAGCGGCCCTCAATGTGGGGCACGTGTCACATGTCACTGCGGAGGGCGGGGGCCTGCTGTAGTTTCAGAAGGACGGCAAGATGGCATCTGCCTCTGCAGGCAGGCCAGTGAGGTCCTGCGCACGCCAGGGCCCCTTCATCTCCTGCATTCTTTCCCCAGAGGACCCAGCATGGGGCTGTCCCTGCTCTCTGGTGACAGAACAGTCCGATCTCATCTGGAAAAAGTGGCAAAAAAAGGAAGGAACATTTAGCCTATGCCTGTGGTGTGCATGTGTGTGCATGCAGGTATGTCCATGTGTGCATGTGTGTGCGTCCAGGTTGTGTGCACGTGTGCATGTGTATGTCCGTGTCTGTGTGTGAACGAGTTTGCCCCAGTTGCTGAACACGGTAACACTGTTTTTCTATAATTTCCAGTTACTGCTCTTACGGTGAGAGTCACACTTGGCCAGGCACAGTAGCTTATGCCTCTAATCCCAGCATTTTGGGAGGGTGAGGCCGGCAGATCATTTGAGGTCAGTGGTTCGAGACCTGTCTGACCAACATGGTGAAACCCCATCTCTACTGAAAATACAAAAGAATTAGCCAGGCATGATGGTGCACGCCTGTAATCCCAGTTACTTGGGAGGCTGAGGCAGGAGAGTTGCTTGAACCTGGGAGACAGAGGTTGCAGTGAGCCGAGATAGTACCACTGCACTCCAGCCTGGGTGACTGAGCGAGACCCTGACTCAAAAAGAAAAGCTGGCTGGGCATGGTGGCTCACGCCTATAATCCCAGCACTTTGGGAGGCCTAGGTGGGCGGATCACAAGGTCAGAAGGTTGAGACCATCCTGGACAACATGGTGAAACCCGTCTCTACCAAAATACAAAAAAAATAGCCAGGCGTGGTGGTACATGCCTGTAGTCCCAGCTACTCAGGAGGCTGAGGCAGGGGAATTGCTTGAACCCAGGAGGTGGAGGTTGTAGTGAGCTGAGATCACGCCACTGTACTTCAGCCTGGTGACAGAGCAACACCCCGTCTCAAAAAACAAAAAACAAACAAACAAACAAACAAAAAACAGAGTCATGCTGGTCTGAGTTGGGCTAACAGGTTGCACCATTTCAGAGGAAATATTTCGCCAGAGCCTCTCAGGCCTCACCCCTGCCCCTTCACTGGGACTCCCCTGCAGATTCAGGTGGGGAGGGTGAGTCAGCCAGGCACTTCCTGCCGGAGGTCAGTCATCATTTACTTCACTGCTGCCCACCTGTAGAAATGCACACAGGCACTTTGGGTGTTTATCCTCCATAAACATTGCCCTTCATAGCTGCCAGGCTCCCCCTGGTTTCCAGAGTCACAAAACCTAGAGGGTCTCTTCCAGGAGGGGGCTGGTGCTGGAGGAGTGAGTGGGCTCGAAGTGGTTCTCACCCTCTTTTCCCAGAAGGCTGGTGTTTAGGGCTGGTGCCTCTCGAGGAGAGGGCCTGGGTCCCGTCATGGAGATAAGACAGCAGTCACCTAGGCATACTGGGGAGGGGCGATGGCAGGGCCATGTGGCTATTGTCAGGGCTCGGGAAGGATGAGGGGAGGGTTGCTTTGTCTTTGTAGCAAGAGTGAGAGTCCTGGGAAGGCTGTCCTTCCTCGCTTTCTCCCTTTCTCCTGTTACATTTTAGGTTGGGGCATCTTTGCTGAGGGAGGTGTTCGTGGTTGCAGGGCGTTGAGCAGTGTCCCTGGCTCCTGTGCCCCTACCCCTAAGTAGTAACAACCAAAGATATCTGCAGACATGGCCAGCTGTTCCCTGGGGAGAAACCTTCCCTCTGTTGAGAGCTGCAGTCTCGGACCTGGCTGCCTGGACTCGGCCACACCAGCCCCTGCTCACTGGGGCCATGTGGCTGAGTGCCCGCCCCAGGCCCTCAGGCCTGATCCACAGTGGTGACACTTGTCTCTCCTGGGCCACCTTTGGATGGGCTGGGGTGCCTGAGAAGCTCAGGGTCTCGGGGATGGTCACGTGCAGAGTCTCAGCATTCGTGCGTTCCTGGAGACAGGGACATCACTGTGGCTTTGGATGTCCCCTTTGGAAAGAGGCATCCTAGAGAGTTTGTAAATCAGCGGGGAGAGGTTTAGCCGGGAATGTTCAGGCTAAACAAAGCCTGGGGACACCACCACAGCACTCACTGGGCTTTTCACTAGAAAACAGTCCATCTGATGTCTGGCAGAGAGTAGGCGCTCATCAAATACCTGTGGAAGCGTTGGTGCCCTGAGGCGAGGAGGTGCCTCTGTGGGTTTCAGCTCCCACGCATCTGCCAGACTGCAGAGTGGGGTCTGTTTTCTTTGTGTGTGCGTATGTGGGAGGGTGGCGTAGGGACTGTGTGGCCATCCAGGAGTGTCGATGTGGCTTGAACGACAGAGGAAGCTACAGCCCTGGCCACCTGGCAGCGTGGTGGGCTGCCCTCCTGCCCCCAGCATTGTGATGGAGCTGGCAGGCAGGCAGCAGGTCTCTGTTGTTGCTGAGTGCCAGCTCTGAGTTTGTGTTTGTCATCCCACCTTGTCATTTGGGACAGGCAGGAGGATTCGGCCTCCCTGATGACAGCCAGGGGTGTTCAGGCTGCAGGGACTGATGCAGGTGTTCAGGCACACAGGAAGTCGCTGCTGCCTTCCTCTGCTGGCTGGGTGCCGTGAATTCTGTCCTCCTGTGTCCCCAAACTTTTCTGTGGTGGTTTTCATTTGAAATGTTTTTCTTCCGCTATGACTCTGACTTTAAAATAACTCTTATCTTAGGACGATGGAGGTGAATGGATTGCTTTTCCTCTTTTTACTTGGGAATAACTCACTGCCGCTTGACTGGGACTTCCTTTCCAGTGGATTCCCAATGACAGAGTCACCGTGGGAAACGTTCATTTTATGTGGTTTGGCTAAAAACAAAACAACCCCAAATCTTTTTTCACCAGCCTAAAACTAGAAAAGTTATTGAACTTTAAAGACATGTGTGAGCATTTCCAATTCAAAGAGAAAATAAAGTCGAATGGTTAGTTGTCAAAGCCAGCTGCATCCTTAAGTTTACCACTTCAACTTTAAAAAAAATCAGTAACCTTCCATTTTATCACAGAAGCACCGTTAGCAGCCCTGTTGTCCGCTCAGCTGAGTCTGGGAGTGGCAGCGTCTCCTCTTACTTTAGAGACTGGGGTGACATCCAGCCTCATTCCATAAGGGGCTGCTGACAGAGTTTCGCATTAACACTGAAAACACAGGGATGTTGTCACTGGTGTGAAACGTTTGAAAGCCGTAAAGCAGAAGACAGATGCTAAAGGTGTGGCCGAGGCGGACCTTACAGGGCAGAATTTTAGCCAGTGTAGGAAGCATGTAAGTGGGGAGGGGGAGGGGCTCCAAACCCCCTGCCCCCGGCGTTGTTTAGGCACAGGCCTCCCAGAGAGGCCATTTAGGCCTCAGCCTGAAGGCAAGGGTGTGAGGAGTGGGGAAGAATCCCAGAGGTGTCTCAATCCTTGCATTCTGTGATCCCAAGTTCAAAATTCTTGATTTTCCTTAATGTTTCACCCCAAATTGGGATACCCAAAATGTCAGTATATGTCATGAGTAACCAGTGATTTTGTTAACTAAACAGCACTGAACTCATATTTTTCAAAACCTCCTTATTTTACTAAAACTGATTTTTAAATTCTAGAAATAGATTTGAAAAAATTTATTATCTAGCATTAATTGTTTAGTTAGTGCAACAGCGTGACCTGTTTCTGGGTACGCTTTTGTGTTGTACCAATTATCTTTCTTTTTTTTTCTTTTTTTGAAATGGGGCCTGGCTCTGTCCCCCAGGCTAGAGTGCAGTTGTGCAATCCCAGCTCACTGCAGCCTCCACCTCCTGGGCTCAAGTGGTCTTCCTACCGCAGCCTTTTGAGTAGCTGGGACTACAGGCACGCACCACCATGCTCGGCTAATTTTTTGTATTTGCTGTAGAGATGGGGTTTTGTTTTATTGCCCAGGGTGGTCTGGAACTCCCGTCCTTATCTATCCACCTTGCCCTCCCAAAGTGCTGGGATTACATGTGTGAGCCACCATACCTGGCTGCTAAATTTCAATAAAATGAATAATCTCTTCAAAGCTGTCTTCAAACAGGCAAATACAAAAGCAGAATTTTGAATTTGGTTAAATGGAAATAGAGACCCTACTTTGTCCCATCAACAATGTGAAGCATTTCCAAGAAGTACTAACATATTAGCTGTATTACTCCTAACATGTAAACCATGTTGGCCAGATGCAGTGGCTCACTCCTGTAATCCTAGCACTTTGGGAGGCTGAGATGGGTGGATCGCTTGAGGTCAGGAGTTCAAAACCAGCGTGGCCAACATGGTGAAACCTCATCTCTACTAAAAATACAAAAAAAATTAGCCAGGCCTGGTTGTGGGTGCCTGTAATCCTAGCTACTTGGGAGGCTGAGGCAGGAGAATTGCTTGAACATGGGAGGTAGAGGTTTCAGTGAGCTGAGATTGTGCCACTGCACTCCAGCCTGGGCAACAGAGGGAGACTCCTTCTCAGAACAAACAAAAAAACATGTTAATATCTGTTGGTTCTCAACAGTGACCTATAATGTTGGTTGAAAGATGTTTGGGGATCTGTTTAAATCATATTGAGTAACGTCTTCGTTGGTTTTAGGGAATATGCTAACATAGAGAATGTTAACTATCCAAGTATCTTTCGTTTTGATGTTTTAAGTGGCAGAAGAGTTTCCAGAGATTTCAGATATATACAGACTGAAAGAAGTAAGCTCGACCTTCGTGCTCCTTCTCTGCTGTGCTGTCCTTGAAAGACTTGGTGTCCATTTTTGTTGTCGTTGTTGTTTGAGACGGGGACTAGCTCTGTCACCCAGGCTGGAGAGCAGTGGTGCGACCATGGCTTGCTGCAGCCTCAAACGCCTAGGCTCAAGCGATCCTCCCACCTCAGCCCCTCTGAGTAGCTGGGAACACAGGCATAAGCCACCACACTCAACTTACTTCTTTATTTCATTTTTTTGGTAGAGATGAGATCTCATTATGTTGCCCAGGATGGTCTTGAACTCCTGAGCTCAGGTGATTCTCCTGCCTTGGCCTCCCAAAGTGCTGGGATTTCAGATGTGAGCCCACTGCAACTGGCCTGAGTGTCCATCTTTGTGAAAGAGTCAGATTCTCGAATGCCTATGATTAGGTTTGAACAAGACAAGCAAAGGTGGGAAGGATTGATACCTTATTAGTCTTAAGACATATCTTAAAGCCATGGTGATTGAAACTATGTGGTTTTAGGGGCAGGAAGAGTCAAATAAACCACTGAAACAGAATAGAGAGTGCAGACACAGACCAAATACCCTGTGGGAACTGGGTGAGCTACAGCATGCATCATAAATCCTAGGGAAAGGATTTTATAAATGATGTTAGGATAACTGCCTTCAGCTGTATGGAGAAAAAGGAAATGGATCCTTCCTCCAAATGCTTCAAAGACCTGGATGTCAAAAGTAAAATTATATGGCCAAATGAAAGATTTCATAAAGAGGGCTTAAAAAGTACAAACTGGTTGGGCATGGTGGCTCACACCTGTAATCTGAGCACTTTGGGAGCCTGAGGTGAGAGGATCACTTGGGCCAGGAGTTGGAGCCCAGCCTGAGCAACATAAGAGACTCTGTCTCTACAAAAAAATATAAAAATTAGCTGTGTATGGTGGCATAGGCCTGTAATCCTAGCTACTCAGGAGGCTAAGGTGGAAGGATCACTTGATCCCAGGAGGTTAAGGCGTCAGTCAGCTGTGATCTGTGAGCTGTGATCATGCCACTGTACTCCAGCCTGGGCAGCAGGGCAAGACTTCATCTGTTTTGTTCTGTTTTGTTTTGTTTTTGAATTGGAGTCTCACTCTGTTGCCCAGACTGGAGTGCCATGGCGTGATCTCAGCTCACCGCAATCTCCACTTCCCGGCTTCAGGCCATTTTCCTGCGTCAGCCTCCTGAGTAGCTGGGATTATAGGCACCCACCATTTTTGTGTTTTTAGTAGAGATGAGGTTTCACTGTGTTGGCCAGGCTAGTCTCAAACTCCTGATCCACCTCCCTTGGCCTTCCAAAGTGCTGGGATTACAGGCATGAGCCACTATGCCCAGCCTGTTGTTGTTGTTTTTTTTTTTTTTAAAGTACAATCTGTAAGAAGAAAAAGTAGTAGTATTTGACTGTATCAAAATTGAAAATTTCTATTTGACCAAGGACACCATATAGATAAAAGATAGGTGATATACTAGAAGAAAATGTTTGCAATATCTAAAACTGCCGTGATGAATAACTAGAATAAAGTAATGAATGTCTAAAAATCAGCAAGAAAACAGCAGAACACTCACTAGAAAACATGAAGCTGGTACAAGTTTGCAGCAGCTGGAAGAAGGTGAAGCCTGCATGGCTAACACACACGAGAGGGGAGGCCAGCCTCACTAATGCCATTGCCACCCATGGTTGGCTCTGGCTGCACAAAGCTGGACAAAGATTTTGGCTCTGCATCCTCTAGTACAAGGCAAAAAAGTTGTGAGGGTTGGGGATAGCTAATCCACTGGCTGCCACATGTATACATATATATTATTTAAAAAACAACAGGTCAGGCGCAGTGGCTCACGTATGTAATCCCAGTACTTTGGGAGGCTGAGGTGGGTGAATCATGAGGTCAGGAGTTCAAGACCAACATGGACAAGATGGTGAAATTTTGTCTCTACTAAAAATACAAAAATTAGCTGAGTGTGGTGGCGGGTGCCTGTAATCCCTGTAATCCCAACTACTCAGGAGGGATTGCTTGAACTCGGGACATGGAGGTTGCAGTGATCTGAGTGCGCCACTGCATTCCAGCCTGGGCGACAGAGCAAGACTGTCTCAAAAACAAACAAACACGACAGTTCATTTCCCCGGAATAAGAAACCAATGGTGTCAAAGTCAAGGTTATGAAAGTTAGTTTGCTCTGTCCTGCAGCCATGACCGAATGCCTAATACAAGGCAACCAGCTTACTAATGTGAGGAACAAGTAAGAGCCAAGAAAGGGCTGCACGAGCTTCTATCTGCTGTGTGTGGCCATCACGTGCCAGTCTTCTGGCACATGCTCTGGTGGATGGATAGGATCATTTTCTCTGTTCATTGCCATTCTGTCCTTGGGAACCCACTCTAGTGTATTAATGAATACCGTTCCAATTTACCTTTCATATGTTTGGATTCATATATATCCTTAGGACATAAATAGTATTTTGTATATGTTTAATTTACCTAAGTGGGCTTGTGCTATAAAGCCCATTGCTTCTTTTGTAACTCACATTGTGTTATTTATTTAAAAAATAGAGACAGGGTCTCACTATGTTGCCAAGCCGGGATTTGAACTCCTGGGTTCAAGTGATCCTCCCACCTCAGCCTCCCAAAATGCTGGGATTACAGCAATGAGCCACCACACCTGGCCTCACATTAGGTTTTTAACATCTACCAATGGTGTTCTATTCAGTTAATTGCTTTTGACTGATGCATAGTTTTGCATTATATGCCTATACTACATATTCATTCCCCTAAGTACAGATACGCAAATTGTGTATAGCTTCTTCCTACTGAATAATGGTATTCATTAATAACTATGCCATTGTTAGGTATGTCTAACAATGACATATCTAACATGACATTGTCAGAACATCCTAGAATGACTTACACAAACCTAGATGGTACAGCTTACTACATACACAGGCTGTATGGCATAGCCTGTTGCTCCTGGGTTACACACCTGTACAGTATATTTCTGTATATTGAATGCTAGGAGGAATTAGAACACAACAGTAAGTATTTGTGTGTCTAAACATATCTAAACAGAAAAGAAACAGTAAAAACACAATATTATATTCCTGTAGGGCCATCATTGTATATATGGTCTGTTGTTGTTCAAAACATGATTATGTGGTACATGACTGCAACTACACATTGTTTTATGTGCTAGGAAAAAGAAGCACAGCTGCTAATTTAGAATGAGGGTTAGGAAATTTTGCTCTGAAAAGGTGAAATGTAAGCCAATCTCAAAGATGACAACACACCAACCAGGTGGAGAGCAGTGGGCAGTCGGTGGGGCAGGAAGAGCATTCTGGGCAGAGAGAACAGCATTGTGCAAAGACCCAGAGATGAGACAGAATGAAGCAAAGGTAGGCACTACAAGAAGGTCGTTGAGCTCTGGTGCAAAGGGGAAAGTTGTGGAAGGTGTGGCCAGACAGATAGTTGGGGGAAAGAGCAACCTGGCTTGTTTAGTATTTTGGATTTTACACTGTATATAATACAGGGTCACTGGAGGGATTAAAAGACTTTAGCTCCTAGGTAGAGAATACTTTGAGAAGGTCAGTAATAGGAGATTAATTCAGTTGTTGTAGAAGTCAAAGTGAGAGTTGATGGTGGCTTGGACTAGAGTTATAAGGGAATGGGTAGAAAGCAGTACAGGGATTTTAAGTATATTCTGGAGATGAAATCAACAGAACTTATAAATAATTGGATGCTGAGGATGCAGAAGAGGGAGGTGTCCAGAATGACTCCCAGGTTTCTCCTATGAAGAGTTGGGTAGAAAGAGATGCCATTTCCTAAAATGGAGACTATTGAGAGAAAAGCAGATTGTGGGAGGAAGAGTTAGAGTTCTCTTTAAACTATGTTAAGTTAGAGACATCCAAATATAGGGGGCAAACATGGGCAGTCAGATAATATGGATCTGGAGTTCAGAAGAGAATCTGATTAAAAGTATTTGTTTGTAATTAATTTGTAAGTAGGTGATATTTAAAGCTGTAGAAACCAGTAGGTTAGGCGGTGAATGTACACGCGCTGAGGAGAAACGAGGGCTTAGAATGGAAACTGGAGGACCTCCAACATTTAGAGGTCAAATAAAGGAGGAGGAATCAGCAAGTCTGACTGAGGAGTGGCCAGACATGTAGAAGACAATATGAAGAGTGTGGTGTCACAGAGGCCGAGATGAAGCTATGATAGGTCAAAAAGGATGGAAATCATTGGGATCATGGATCAGGCAACATGGATGTCACCAAAGACTTTTCTGATAGCTTTTGGAGCATGCAAGCCAATGTTGAAATGGGTTGAAAAGAAGGTATTTATATTTCTGGCAATTTGTGGGATTAGTTATCCTGGAAAATCTTTCTATGTAAAGTACCTGGAAATGTTGGATAAATATAAGAAATCATTTATTTATTTATTTATTTATTTTTGAGACGGAGTTTCGCTCTCGTTACCCAGGCTGGAGTGCAATGGCATGATCTCGGCTCACCACAACCTCCGCCTCCTGGGTTCAGGCAATTCTCCTGCCTCAGCCTCCTGAGTAGCTGGGATTACAGGCAGGCGCCATCATGCCCAGCTAATTTTTGTATTTTTAGTAGAGACGGGGTTTCACCATGTTGACCAGGATGGTCTTGATCTCTTGACCTCGTGATCCACCCGCCTCGGCCTCCCAAAGTGCTGGGATTACAGGCTTGAGCCACCGCGCCCGGCAAGAAATCATTTATTAATGCATAGCTGAGTACCCACGAAAATAAAGGAAATCTCTAGGAGTGGAAAAAAAAAAAAAAAAAAGAGATACCTTGAAACCTCAGAAATGTAGCAGATTCTGAAAGTAGAATTGTCCTAGAGGCATTTGCCAGTCTTAGAAACTGAGAAACTTAAGTTTAACAGCTGTCCAAGAAAAGACAGAAAGCCCTTGGGACCTTAAAAGGCAGGGAGTTAGAACTGAGACCCCTCCAAATACGGTTGGAATCCTTGAAGGGTGACACAGTGAGTGAAAAATTGGAATAGGAAGAATCTGCTACCTCATGAAAGGAGATGACAAAGAAAGTTCTCTCTCTTGACCTAGGTGGGAAAAACTAAAGCCTGTTCCTTAGAATTGAAAACCACATGTCCTCTCACATGTATTTGGGGTTCAAAACTGCACCACCTACATGTTGTATATAATCCCTGGATAAGAAATTACACTGTATGCAGTTTGATAGTGTACAAGAATATCTGTTGGAAACAAAGCAAATCCTCTTTGGAAGGACACATCCTCTATAAAGGCATTCCAAGTCACACCAGAAATGAGCTCACAATCTAAAATTACAAGACACAACAGGTAATACCACTCTGAGTTCTTAACAACAAACTATAGATTTCTCAAGAGCATTCGGAATTGGAATCATTAGTTATAGAATGCTAAATAAGTTTAACACGTTTAAGGAAATAAAAGGTAGGGAGAAAAAGCAGAAAAACTTGGAAAAGAACAAAATAGTGTTTCTAGTAATAACATAGAAGTATTTAAGTGGATATTTCCATGATGCTTAAACAGCAGACTAAATACAACTGAAGAGAGGACTTGGTGGTAATCTGGCATCACCCAGAAAGACACATGGCTTAAGAGACATGGAGTACAGAGTGAGAAGGTTGACCACGTGTCTAAATGAAGAGAATCAGGAGACAGGTGGGAGAACATATTGGGAGGAAGTGCCTGAGAAGCTTCTGGAGCTCATGAAAAGCATGACTTCTGATTTGGGAATTATAGTGTATCCTGGGTAAGATTATTAAAGGGAAATCTACCCCTGGACACACAGTGGTGGGATCACAGGGCACTAGGGACAGAGACTTTTACAGCCGCCATAAGAAAAGACAGACGAGTAGTGCCTAACCCAGCTGGGGATTTCTCAATGGGAACCAGAGGACAGCAGAATCATGCCTTTAAAGAGTGGCCAGAATAGAGCTGTCGACCTCGAATGCTGCCCCAGCTAAAACAACGTCCACAAACGGCTCAAGAAACAAGACAGGAGCTGCTTTCCACCAGTGAGTTCCCACTGAAGCGGTGTCTGGACACCCAAGAACGTATGCGAGGGTGAAGAGGGCTGAGGGTGCCCTCAAAAAGGAAGCACATGAGATGTCAGGAGACTTGGGGAGCAAAGAATTAGATGGGTAAAGCTGGGCAAATACGTAAAATAGTGGTAATAAAGGGTCGAATTTGGCCGGCTATAGACCACTTGAGCCATGCCCACCCGCGTCTGGAGCCCACGGTGCAGCGGGGGGGGGGCCTAGCCCAGAAGGCCATGGCTCCCGTGAACCCTTGCGCCAGCTGCCGGCGCGCAGACGCCCGCGCGTGTGCGGTCGGTTCTGGAACGCGGCCACCGAGGCGCCTGGCGCCATGTTGGGGCCGAGGGGAAGGAGGGGAAGCGCTTGAAGCCGCGGGGCGCACAGCGGGAGCGGGAGTGGGGTCAAGACCGGGGCTGCTAGGAGCCCTGCCCTTCCCGCCTCAGTGGATCATGACCCGGTCGGGTTGGTGGGGGTCGTGCCCTGGCGGGGCGGGCGCTGAAAGATGATGCCGTTTCCGGTGACAACCCAGGGAACACTGCAGCCGGCGAAGCGCTACGGCATCTCCTCGCCGATCAGCTTAGCGGTCCCCAAGGAGACGGACTGCCTCCTCACCCAGAGGCTAATAGAAACCCTCAGGCCCTTCGGGGTCTTCGAAGAGGAAGAGGAACTGCAGCGCAGGATTTTAGTTTTGGAAAAATTAAATAATCTGGTAAAGGAATGGATACGCGAAATCAGTGAAAGCAAGAGTCTTCCGCAATCTATACTTGAAAACGTTGGAGGGAAGATTTTTACATTTGGCTCTTACAGATTAGGAGTCCATACGAAAGGCGCAGATATTGACGCCTTGTGCATTGCACCAAGGCATGTGGATCGAAGTGACTTTTTCACCTCCTTCTATGCTAAGCTGAAACTACAGGAGGAAGTAAAAGATTTAAGGGCTGTCGAGGAGGCTTTTGTGCCAGTTATCAAACTGTGTTTTGATGGGATAGAGATTGATATTTTGTTTGCAAGATTAGCACTACAGACTATTCCAGAAGACTTGGACCTAAGAGATGACAGTCTACTTAAAAATTTAGATATTAGATGCATAAGAAGCCTCAACGGTTGCCGGGTAACCGATGAAATTTTACATCTAGTGCCAAACATTGACAACTTCAGGTTGACTCTAAGAGCCATCAAATTGTGGGCCAAATGCCACAATATCTATTCCAATATACTAGGTTTCCTCGGAGGTGTTTCCTGGGCCATGCTAGTAGCAAGAACTTGTCAGCTTTATCCAAATGCAGTAGCATCAACTCTTGTACGGAAATTCTTCTTGGTATTTTCTGAATGGGAATGGCCAAATCCAGTGTTACTGAAAGAGCCTGAAGAACGGAATCTTAATTTGCCTGTATGGGACCCAAGAGTAAATCCCAGTGATAGGTACCATCTTATGCCTATCATCACACCAGCATACCCACAGCAGAACTCCACATACAACGTGTCTGTTTCAACCAGGATGGTCATGATTGAGGAGTTTAAACAGGGACTTGCTATCACACACGAAATTTTGCTGAGTAAGGCAGAGTGGTCCAAACTCTTTGAAGCTCCAAGCTTCTTTCAAAAGTACAAGCATTATATTGTACTTCTGGCAAGTGCACCAACAGAAAAACAACATTTAGAATGGGTGGGCTTGGTGGAATCAAAGATCCGGATCCTGGTTGGGAGCTTGGAGAAGAATGAGTTTATCACACTGGCACATGTGAATCCACAGTCATTTCCAGCACCCAAAGAAAATCCTGATAAGGAAGAATTTCGTACAATGTGGGTGATTGGGTTAGTGCTAAAGAAGCCAGAAAACTCTGAAATTCTCAGTATTGATCTCACCTATGATATCCAGTCTTTCACAGATACTGTTTATAGACAAGCAATGAATAGTAAGATGTTTGAGACGGGTATGAAAATTGCTGCAATGCATTTAAGAAGAAAGGAACTTCATCAGCTGCTGCCTCATCATGTGCTTCAGGAAAAGAAAGCACACTCAACAGAAGGTAGAAGATTGACAGATTTGAATGACAGCAGCTTTGACTTGTCTGCAGGTGGTGAAAACAGCATTTCTGTGCCTTCATCTACTAGCACTATGAAGACAGGCCCATTGACTAGCAGTTCTCAGGGTAGAAACAGTCCTTCCTTGGCTGTAATGACAGCATCTGTGGCGAACATACAGGCTACTGAAATTTCCTTGCAACAGGTGAATACCAGCGAAAGTTCAGGGACTGCATTAAACGAAAGTATTCCTCACGCTGTCTCTCAGCCTGCCATTGCTCCATCACCAAAGCCCATGGTCACCAGAGTTGTTTCTTCAACATGTCTCATAAGCCATCCAGACCTTCAGGAAACGCAACAACAAACATATCTAATCCTATAGTTGGAGTCTAGAGGATATTCTTGCTTCATAAAGAAGAAAGGACCAAGAAAACCTAAACAGGAAAAACTCAACACAAAGACAAGTACAACTCCATTAGAAACAACTCAGACAACATCTTCTCTTTTGGCCTCTCAGGGAACTTCAGTACAGGTCTTTCCAGTATCTCCGTTCTCCCTTCAAATCCAATTCCTGTTATCAAGAATTCAGTAAAACAGGTTGAATGGATAAGAACAACCACAAGGGTCCATCAACAGTATCTGCTAACTCAGCCTGTTGTCTTCAAATACTAAAGAAGGAGAATGAAGGATACAGGACTAGATATGGCTTGAAATGGATTTAGGCTCATTTAGTAACTTCCTTTACTGGGCTAGTGTTGATCAGAAGTCCAAATTAGTATGTGACAGTTAGAGGTACTGTTATTAATGTGTCAGCAACAGTTACATTAACTATTTCAAAACTGCCCTTAAAAAGAAAAAACTTTCCAGCTATATTTATACCCGTGACTGACATCTGGACTGGATTTATGTTTGATGCATTGTTGGGAAAATTTGAATACAAACTGGTATCAGAATTCCTTACACTGATGATGCACTTTATATTTTTTGTTAGAAAGTAGAACTAATTTTAGATTTTTCAAATTGGTGAATTTTATTTTTCCCCGAAGAGGTTTCTTCACTATTAATCTTAAAATTGGATACCATTGTGCAGTGGTGTACTGTACTTCAGAGAAAGCAAAAAAGTACATCTGGCTCAGTCCCTGTGAGGTAGCTGTAACCCTTTAAAATGAAATGTCAACTTTTAGGTATGTATTTGACATCAAAACAGTCATTAGTAGGTGTTTGGTTTTGATGGCACACCATGGAGAAATGACACACTGGTTTTATCTGTAGAATTGTTTTAGAGAGTAATCAGCAATCAAATATTTTCTCTGAGCTGAGAAAGCTCCATATTGTCTTGTCCTCAATCATTAGTCCTAAAACAAAAAGGCTTTTTGAGATGTGTTTCTGATCTTGGATGACCATTTGATCTCTACATGTGAGAAGTTTTGTACATTCCACAGAATACCTCCTGATAGGAAAGTTAATTTCCAGTTTCACACATAAGCAAAAAGGCATTTTCTCTAAGAGTTTTAAACACATTTTTACTTTTAAATGACTTATCAAAACTCATCTGTAAATTTTACATGTAGAAACATATAAAAGTAATTTTTAGCAAGCCCTTGACATCTTACTGGCTTTCTGCTCTTCTGTTTTAGTCTACAAAAGATCAGCAATACTTTAAGTGGAAAAAAGAAGATCCCTCGTAATTAAGCAGTAGAGCATCGATGTTTAGGAAATATGAGGGACAACAGATGTGGATGAATGAAAGTTTAGTCTTTCTTAATCTAGACAGCAAACTTAACAGTCTCTCCAGTTAACCTTGCTTTAACCCCTTCCCTCCTTCCTCTAATTGCAGTTTCATGTTAAACCACAATTACTGAAACTCTTTTCCTGTCCTTCTGGATTAATTTTCCAAAGTTGAAATATAGTCATTTCCTATTAGGCTGTACATTACTTGAGACTTTTCTTTCACCATTACCTTCTGATGTCTAGTATATGATATTTCTTTTTTTCACATCTTTGCCCTTTCACCAGAATAATAAATCGGGTGAATTGTGCACAATATCTGTAGTTTGAATGGTTATGGTGTTAGGTTGAAATGGCCAGGCACAAATTTAATCTGATCATTTTGTTTACACATTGGGAAAAAAATTAGTTTATTAGACATTACCTGTAACTGTACCTGTTTTACCAAGCTGGAACCTTGGGACTTTTTATTTCTAATTTTTATTACCTGAATGTGAGACTGTTTTTTCATGTGATGTACATAGTGAGTGGAGTTTGCTTTGTTTTATAGTATCTATACTCCTGGTATTTTCAAGCACTGCTTTGAAAACAGATGACTTATTTCTCCATTAAAAACGCAATAAAAGTAAATGGCAAACAAGCAAAGTGAAACTAAACTACTGGACAATAGTAACATTTAAATCTGAGATCTGAATTCAGATGTACTTACATTGTTCTGAAGGAGGGTAGAGACACTGATGAACTTTTCGACCTTACTAAGTCTAGAATGTAATAATGTTTAGGGAAACATGAAAAGGTTAAAATTTCATATCAGTAAAGGTGAAAAATGAAGCTAAGCTGAATCCAAAAGAAGGCAGGAAAGAAAGGGGGGAAGCATATCAAAAAATAGGGTAAAAAGAAAACATGATCTATAGTCATGGAAATGAAACCAAGTATATCTGTCACTACAATAAATGGACCAAACTTCCTGACTAAAAGGCAGAGATTGTCAGATTCCATGGGAAAACCAAGTCCAACTATATGCTGTTTTACTTCTGAGAGACACATCCAAAATAAAAGAATGGAAAAAAAAGGCATGTTAAGAGAAAAGAAGCTGGTATAATAACGATATCATTTAAGTAGGTGTTAGAGCAAAAATAATTATTAAGGACGAAAGGACCATGGATTGATGATAGAAGACCTCCTGCATCGGGAAAACGGAATGATTTAACACTTATCTGCACCTGATAAATCACTCTCAATATAAAATAACAAAGAGGAACAGAACTTGCTGAATGTGTCATTATCATAGAAGATTTCAGAACAGCTCTTTCATTAATTGATATCAAACGGATAAAAATAGAAGGGAAACAGTTTTTGAACATAGTCCAGTGTAGCGGTTGGTAAACTTTTCCTATTAAGGACCAGATAGTAGCTATCTTCAGCTTTGTGAAGCCATACGGTCTCTGTCACAGCTACTTAACTCTGCTTTTGTAGGGTAAAGTCAGTCATAGATAATACGTAAACAGATGGCCAGGGCTGGATTTGTCACCCAACCCCCTCAGCCATTGTTTGCCATCAATGATCTAGTGAACATTTATTATAGAACCTTCTGCCCAACAATTGGAAAATGCATATTCTTCTCAAGTAAATATTGGGCATGTACAAAAATTAACCTCGTGCTATATCAAAAGTAATATTTAACATACTTCAGAGTATCTGATTTATAGGACATGTTCTCTGACCACAGAACAGTAAGGTAGAAATCAAATAACAAATAGCACAAAGAAGACAAAAAAGCTTAAGCCATAAAAAGAGAGATTGGTACAATTATGAGATTTTGTTCATCAAATAATAAACAGTGAGAAACTGAAAAACAGGCCTTAAGCTGGGAGAAGATTTTGTGATGACATGAAACTGACAAATGTTTACTATCCAGAATTTATTAAAGATGGCAAAGGAAAAAGTCTATTTAAAAAGATCAATAGGCTGGGTGCAGTGGCTCATGCCTGTAATCCCAGCACTTTGGGAGGTCAAGGTAGGCGGATCACTTTAGGCCAGGAGTTTGAAACCAGCCTGGGCAACATGGCCAAACCCTCTATTTACTAAAAATACAAAACTTAGCTGGGTGTGGTGGCATGTAGCTGTAGTCCCAGCTATTCCAGAGGTGGAGGCAGGAGAATCGCTTGAACCCAGGAGGTGGAGGTTGCAGTGAGCCGAGATCATGCCACCACACTCCAGACTGTGTAATGGTGAGAATCTGTCTTAAAAACAAAACAAAACCGGGTGTAGTGGTTCATCCTTGTAATCCCAGCATTTTGGGAGGCTGAGGCAGGTGGATCACTTGTGGTAAAACCTAACCTTTTGTATTTTTCTCTACTAAAATACAAAAATTCGCCAGGTGTGGTGATTCACACCTGTAATCCTAGCTACTTGGGAAGCTGAAGCATGAGAATCGCTTGAACCGAGGACACAGAGGTTGCAGTGAGCCAAGATCATGCCACTGCACTCCAGCCTGAGCAACAGAGCAAGACTCTGTCTCAAAAAAGGAAAATAATAAAATCCCCAACAACCCAGTTTAAAAAGTGGGCCAAAGAAATGCATAAGCATTTCACAGAAGAGGAACTAGGAATGGCCAATAAACATGAAAAGATGCCCAATCTCATTAGTCATAAGGAAAATACAATTTAAGACCAGAGAGATATGTATATATATATATATATATTTTTTTTTTTTTTTTGAGATGGAGTTTTGCTCTTGTTACCCAGGCTGGAGTGCAATGGCGCAATCTTGGCTCACCGCGACCTCCGCCTCCTGGGTTCAGGCAATTCTCCTGCCTCAGCCTCCCGAGTAGCTGGGATTACAGGCACGTGCCACCATGCCCAGCTAATTTTTTTGTATTTTTAGTAGAGACGGGGTTTCACCATGTTGACCAGGATGGTCTTGATCTCTCGACCTCGTGATCCACCCGCCTCGGCCTCCCAAAGTGCTGGGATTACAGGCTTGAGCCACCGCGCCCGGCCAGAGAGGTATTTTTTAATACAAAAATAAAAAAGTCTAACAGTGTCTAGGTTTGTCGAGGATGAGGAGCAGTGGACATTCTAACATGGTGCCTCTGAGAGTGAAAACTGTTTTGGCTCCTTTGGGAAACAGTTGGGTCTTATCTAGCAAAGTTGACAGACCCACACTCTTAGTTCCAGTTATTCCACTCGTAGGTCTTCATTACCATCCAGTGGGACACTGATGGTCTTCATCTTACTGATTCCCTTAGTCTTTGGGGTCACCAGAGTCTGTGGGACCACAACCATGTCCAGAACTCTACACACCTCGTTTACTTCCAGTATGCTATTTAAATACCGTAATGTTCTATATATGTTGTGGTGTTAGAAAAGTCAGGAAGCACTTGGAGATGAGTATGAGAGTGTTTATGTCCATGTTTTGTAGTGGTCTAAAGTTCAAGACAATCCACAGCCACCAATGAGAGAATGGCTGGATGGTGGCATATTCACGCAATAAATAGTATAAAGTTGTGAAATTAAACCATAGCTATCTGCGTCAATGTAACTGTGTCTTACAATGTTGAGAGGAAAAGCACATTGCAGAAAAATGCAGGATGTGATACCATTTATATAAGGTTTCAAAATAAGCAAAGTAGAGCAGTATAATTTAGGGTTCCAAACGTGTGGTATAACTATAAATGAAAAATAAGGCCATGTTAAACACAGAATCCAGAAGAATGATTCCCTTTGGTAGGGCAAGAGGTGGGGACAGGCAGGAAGATGTGTTTGGGAGAGGTGATGTGAGCCTGGAAATAATCTATTCTTTTTAGGTTGGATGGTGGATGAAATGGTGTTCATTTTGTTATTAGTCTAAGTTATAAATGCTTTCATATGTGTGAAATATAGTTGAATAACCAATACCAAAGGGATATCTTAACCTCTTTATCAGCAATGAGAGAAAACAAATGCCACCCTCCCCCAAAGTAAAAGCAAACAAACAGAAACCCCAAACAGTAATGCCTCATCAGTTAGGAATTGCATTTGACCAGGTTAGAGTAGCCTGGGCACAGTACAGGTTTCTTTTGCCTAACAGTAAGTTCAGGGCTGGTAACATGGCTTTCCTGGTCACCAGAAACCAGGCTTTTCCTGCTTTCGGCCCCATCATTCTAGTTCATGCCTTCCATCTTCAAGGTTACCTCAAGGTGCAGGATGGTTATGGGGGCCACTGCCATCATATCTTCATTTAAGGCAGGAAGAAAGAAGGAAGATGGGGAAGGGCAAAGGTGTCCCTGCAAGCTGTCCACCTATGGAGCTTTCCAAGAAGTCCCAACAGCGGCATCCCCTCATCTTTCACTGACTGCAACTTAGTCACATGGCTGAGCCTACCTGCAAGGGAGACAGGAAAATGTTGCTTTTCTTAGCTGGGTATGTCACCTCACCAATAGGACAGGGCTTATGCTATTAAGAGGAAGGAGATAATGTCTAGTAAAAGGCAATGATAGCCTTCTCTTTCACAGCACACATATATTTAGAAGTTCAAAATCACTTCCAAATTACCCCCAGCATCTTTTTTTTTTTTTTTTTTTTTTTTTAACGTAGTTTTGCTCTTGTTGCCCAGGCTAGAGTGCAATGGCACGATCTCGGATCACTGCAGCCTCCGCCTCCTGGGTTCAAATGATACTCCTGCCTCAGCCTCCTGAGTAGCTGGGATTACAGGCATGTGCCACCATGCCCGACTAATTTTGTATTTTTAATAGAGGTGGGGTTTCTCCATGTTGATCAGGCTGGTCTTGAACTCCTGACCTCAGGTGATCTGCCTGCTCAGCCTCCTGAGTAGCTGGGATTACAGGTGTGAGCCACCGAACCCAGCCCCTTTCTGCTTTTTAAAAGGCCCATGTGTTTAGGTTAGGCCCACCTGGATAATCTCCCTTTTGATGAACCCAGAGTGAACTGATTAGTAAACTTATTTACATATCTGTGAAAATCTCTTTTGCCATACAACATAGCATAATTATGGAATGACATGATATAAACAGTTCCCAGTCACAATCAAGGTTGGAGGGCAGATTATGCAAGGCAAGGGTCATTGGGGGTCATCTTAGAATTCTGGCTGCCACAGTCTTCCCTCTGGCCTCCAGTGATCTATAGTTACACCCGCATGCAAAATACACTCACCCCATCTCAAGGTCCCCCAGTCTTATCCTATTACAGTATCAGTTCAAGTCTAAAAATCTCATCATCTTAATCTAAATCAGGTGTGAATGGGATTTCTGGATATAATCCGTTAAGTAGAACTCTTGGGCACAATTTCTCTCCATCTGTGGACCTGTGACACTAAAGACACAAGTATCTGCTCCAACCCTCCCAACTTACAAGGGTGGGACAGGCATAGGATAACAGTTAGTCACTCTGGTTCAAAAGTGGGGAAAATGGGCCGGGTGTGACGGCTGATGCCTAAAATCCCAGCACTTTGGGAGGCCAAGGCAGGAGGATCACTTGAGGTCAGGAGTTTGAGACCATCCTGGCCAACATGACGAAACTGCATCTCTACTAAAAATACAAAAATTAGCAGGGTGAGGTGGCACATGCCTGGAATCCCAGCTGCTTGGGAGGCTGAGATACGAGAATCACTTCAGAGGCAGAGGTTGCAGTGAGCCAAGATCGTGCCACTGCACTCCAGCCTGGGCTACAAAGTGAGACTGTCTTAAAAAAAAAGGCAGGGGAGAGGGGAAATGATTATGCCTGTAGTTCCAGCATTTTGGGATGCTGTGGTGGGAGGATGGCTTGAGGCCAAGAGTTCAAGACCAGTCTTGGCAACATAGCGAGATCCCATCTCTACAAAAAATAAATTATTCAGGCATGGTGGTACACATCTGTGGTCCCAGCTACTCAGGAGGCTGAGATGGAAGGATTGCTTGAACCTAGGAGTCTGAGGTTGTAGGGAGCTGCGATCATGCCACTGCACTCCAGCCTGTACAACAGAGCTAGACCCTGTCTCAATAAATAAATACGTAAATCAATAATAGAAAATGGAAAACAAAAGGGTGCCACCGGCCTGGCCCAAAGCATTTTTGAACTCGAATGAGACAAATGCCAGCAGAAGTTGTTTGGTTCAGTTCCAAGGCCTGGGAATAGTCTTTCAGCTCTGCCCTCTGCACTCTTGGTGCCACCCTCTGGGATCTTGGCTTCATCTTCTGAGTCATCTTTCCCTCTACATGGACGGTAGCATGTTTATCAGCCACTTCCTGTCTGTATTCCCCCTTCATTTTTCAGTCTCTCTGTTTCTTTCAGTCTAGGCCAGCAGTATTTCTGCTGGTATAATTTTCTGAAGAGCCTGTGTGCTGGATGAGGATTTCATGAGATTTCACTCCATTAGAAGCCACATCCACAAATATCTCTGAGATAATCCCTTCTCTACTTTTAGCTTCTGGTATGATGGTGGAGGGACAGTGCTCTTGAACTTCCTTGAGCTCCTCTGTTTTGACTAATAAATACCCTTACTCTACTGGAAGTAGAGAAATACCCTTACTCTACTGGAAGAGTCTTTTATGTGGCCAAGTACTCTGACCTTTTGGTCTTCCTGGGTTTCAGCAAAGGGTTGACTAGGCACACACGTGGTTTTTCCTCTGTGCCTCAAATCAGAAGCCATTTCTGACTTCTGGCATCTCTTGACATCTGGAGAGGCTGTGCATTTTCAAACTTGTCCAGTCCTAGTTCTTTTTTTGCTGAACAGTTCTTCAATTTCTCTCTCTCCTGTTGCCTCTCACCATAAGCAGCAAGAAGAAGCCGGGTGGCACCTTCTACACTCTGCTTGGAAACCTCCTTGGCCATGTCTTCAGGTTCTGCATTTGCAAACTCTGCTTTCCAGCAACCACAGGATGACAATTTCAGAGAGCTCCCTGCCCTCACATCACAAGGACCCTCTTTCCTCCAGTTTCCAATAACATGCCCTTCACTTCCTTCTGACCCTTTGCTGGCAGCATTGTGAGCATCTATGTTTCTACTGTTTTCAGTAATTTTGCCTTTCTCTGAGGTGATTTAGGAAAGTTCTCACTTTATTCTGAGGAATAAGTAATGTCTTTACTGTGCGCATTTACTAGCAGCCTGTTCAAGGCAATGCAGACTTTCCATCCTGCTTCTGAGAGTCCTTCCAGCCTCCACCCATTGCCTGATTATCAAAGCACCTTCACGTTTTAGGTATTTGTTATAGTAGCACCCCATTTCCTGGCACTAAAATTTGAACTTTTCCTTTTTTTTTTTTTTTTTTTTTTTTTGAGACAGAGTTTTGCCCTTGTCACCCAGGCAATGGTGTGATCTTGGCTCACTGCAACTTCTGCCTCGCAGGTGCAAGCAATTTTCCTGCCTCAGCCTCCTGAGTAGCTGGGATTACAGCCATGCGCCAGGCTGGTCTTGAACTCCTGACCTCAGGTGATCCACCCGCCTCAGCTTCCCAAAGTGCTGGGAATACAGGCGTGAGCCACAGCACCTGGCCCTGAACTTGTTTTCTATTGCTTGCAACTACAAGTGTAGCTGCAAGTGCGGCGTAAAACTACACTTTAAAAAACTATCCTCACAGTTTCCACGAGTCAGGAGTCTGGGCATGGGGGAGCTGGACCCTCTGGCCAGGTCTCACACAGCTGCACTCAGGGTATTGGCTGGGCTGCATTCCTCTCTGGAGCTAAGGGGCCCAGACTTACAAGGTTGTTGACAGAGTTCAATTCCTTGTGGTTGTAGGACTGAAGCCTCTGTATCTCTTCCTTCCTCTCTCACTGGCTTACAGCTAGGGACCACTCTTAGTTTGCAGTGACTGCTCTCAGGTTGCCCCATGGCGCCCTGGAGAACTGCCCTGGCATCACACCCTTCTCACACTTCAAACCTCTCTGACTTCTCTTCCATGACCAGCTAGAGAGAATGCCTGGCTTTGAAGGAGCACACTTGATTAGGTTCGGCCCAATGAATAACTTCTGTATCTTTAAGGTCAACTGTTGAGCATCCTTCATTTTATCTGCAGAATCTCTTCTGCCATGCACCATCATCACAGAGTGAGCCCAGAGGGCAGAGACCATGGAGCCAGTTTAGAATTCTGCCTACCACCATAGTGACCTTCCATGCATTTTCTGTGCTTATATTATTCTTCAAAGGACTTCTTACACACATATATACATACATACAGGGCTCTTTTTGTCAAGGTTTTTTTTTTGTTTGTTTGTTTGTTTGTTTGTTTTGAGACAGTCTTGCTCTGTCGCCAGGCTGGAGTGCAGTGACATGATCTTGGCTCACTGCAACCTCCGACGACTCCCAGTTCAAGCAATTCCCCTGCCTCAGCCTTCCGAGTAGCTGAGACTACAGGCGTGCACCACCACACCTAGCTAATTTTTTTGTATTTTGGTAGAGACGGGGTTTCACCATGTTGGCCAGGATGGTCTCCATCTCCTGACCTCATGATCCGCCCGCCTCGGCCTCCCAAAGTGCTGCTGGGATTACAGGCGTGAGCCACCGTGCCCAGCCAAGTTTTTTTTTTTTTGGCGGGGAGGGGAGGGGGATCATCTGTGTAGTGTGGGTAAAAGGAATGAAGAAAAAAAATGAAAAGAAAAAAATGAGGGATCATATACTTACTTTTCTGTATTTTTTATACAGATCTTCTCTGGAAATTACATCTAGTTTCATAGCTCCAATTCATTCATCTTAATGGTTATGGAATATTCCTTGGTGTAGATGAAACAGAGTATTTGGGGATTGTTAGGAACAATATTGCAATATACATTTCTTTACTAAAGAAAAGATGTTATCAGTGGTCACATCACCAGTGTTTACCAACGTAAAAAATAACTACATTTAAACTAGGACATAGTACTTTCTTATTACCTAGAATTTTAATTTTTGTACTTAAGCTATGTCATATCTAAAGATTTATCTATATACAGATTTTGATCTGTATTCATTTTGTGCATACACAGAAAGGTATACAGGAGTGAAATGAATTCAGAGTTTAATCTTTTCGAATCAGAGCCGTCCCCGTTAACATTCTCCACACAGTATCATTTTCTTTTTCCTGGAGAGGATTGGTGATGTGGCATCCCCTGCTGTCTCTAGCACTTTCTTCCAAGCTACTTGCATATTCAGTCTGCAAGTTTGTCGCAGATAACAGCTGGAAGGTATGTTCATTCTTTGGATGGTCCTGAATTAACTGAAATGTTGCAGAATCTTGCCCCAGGCAACAACAACCAAGTTCTCCTCACAGCTGCAGCCTGGCTGACATTCCGCAGGATACAGGATGCCTTGTAGTTCCAGAGATGTTCGAATATAAACATGTGTGTTTAGGAATTGATGCAGTTGATCCCATGAACATTCATTCATTCATTCATTCTTGCAGTAGACTGAAAATATGTACACTTAAAAATTTTTCCTTATTATAATCAAAGTTATACATATATGCACAGTGAAAGCAGTACTTTCTTATTACTAATTAAAAGCAAAACAGCAGTGCTCTGTCATAGCCGTTCCTTTGTCCCGGTTTGGAAGTCCCTACAACCACTTTCAATTGTGAACTGTTTCTTTTTGGCATTTAATTCCCTATCTTTAAATAACAAATGTATCCTACTATGTCTTGATTTATTTAAAATTTCAGACATTTTCTTTTCTTTTCTTTTTTTCTTTTTCTTTTTTTTTTTGAGATGGCGTTTCTCTCTTGTTGCCCAGGTTAGAGTGCAATGGTGCCATCTCAGCTCACCGCAACCTCTACTTCCCAGGTTCAAGTGATTCTCCTGCCTCAGCCTCCGAAGTAGCTGGGATTACAGGCCCCCATCACCATGGCCGGCTAATTTTGTATTTTTAGTAGAGATGGGGTTTCTCCTTGTTGGTCAGGCTGGTCTTGAATTCCCGAGTGCCGGTGATCCACCCACCTCGGCCTCCCAAAGTGCTGGGATTACAGGCATGAGCCACCACAACTGGTCAAATTTCAGACATTTTCTAGGGACTTCCTTCAGTGGAAAATGAGAACATAGGTCTTTTCACCACCGCTCTCTCCAAATTTCCAATTCCTATTGCCCGATCTTCTCAATATAACCATTTTTTTAAGATTAGTAGTCAGGATTTACATTTTTATGATCATGTATAGCTTTTTATAACTGAAGATTGTCTATATAAAGATTGTTTCTCCTTCCTGTCCAACCTTTAGTTTGCTTTGTAGTTACTTATTGTCATTCTTTCTTGTCCATTCTTTTTTTTGGTACTTTTCATTGTTTCAGCATTCCCTGAACACTCTGCTAATTGTCTTACCTCTTTTCAAGATGTTCAGGTATATTTGATATCTTATCAATTTCAGCTTCTTGGAGCCATCTTCTTTGCTTCTGTTTGGACTGGGGGCTTATGACATAAAGAAATGTATTTGCTGGGTTCAAAAAAATCTTTTATTATGAGATATTTTTATACCATAATATTTACCTGTTTTTAGTATACAGTTGAATGAATTTTTAGTAAATTTACAAAGTTGTGTGATCATCACAGTCCAGTCTTAGCATCTTTTTTTTTTTTTTTTTTGAGAAGGGGTCTCACTCTGTCACCCAGGCTGGAGCGCAGTAGTGCAATCTCAGCTCACTGCAACCTCTGCCACCTCCTAGGATCAAGCAGTCCTCCCAATTCAGCCTCCTAAGTAGCTGGGACTACAGATGTGTGCCACCATACCCGACTAATTTTTGTATTTTTAGTAGAGACAGGATATTGCCATGTTACCCAGGCTAGTCTTGAACTCCTGAGCTCAAGCAGGCCGCCTGCCTCGGCCTCCCTAAATGCTGGGATTACAGGCGAGAGCCACTGTGCCCGGCTGGCACATTTTCATCACCAAAAGATCTTTTATGTCTGGTAGCAGCCAGCCAGTCCCACCCCCAGACCCAGGCAGCCCCTAACCAGTTTTCCGGCTCTATACATTGACTTTTTCCAGCTATTTCATATAAATAAAATCATACCTATGTTTTTTTTGCATCTAGCTTTTTTCACTTAGCATAGTATTTTTGAGGTTCATCCATGCTGTAAAAGGTATCAGTATGTTGTTCTTTATCATTGTTAAATAGTAGCCTATCATATGGATAGATTTAGTTCATCCATTCAGCGTGTGAGGGACATTTGGATTTTGGATTATTTCCACTTGTTGACTATTCTGGATAGCACTGCTATGAACATCTGTGTATAAGCATTTGCATGGACATGCGTTCTTTTACTTCTCTTGGGCATATACCTAGGAGTGGAACTGATGAGTCACAGTCAAATTCATGTTTAATATTTTTTTCTTTTTCTTTTTCTTTCTTTTTTTTTTTTTTTTGAGACAGAGTCCTGCTTTGTTACTAGGCTGGAGAGTAATGGCGTGATCTTGGCTCACTGCAACCTCCGCTTCCTGGGTTCAAGCAATTCTCCTGCCTCCTGAGTAGCTGGGATTACAGGTGTGTGCTACCACGCCCAGCTAATTTTTGTATTTTTATTAGAAAGGGGGTTTTACCATGTTGGCCAGGATGGTCTCGATCTCTTGACCTCGTGATCCACCCATCTCAGCCTCCCAAAGTTCTGGGATTACAGGCATGACACAGCGCGCCTGGCCTCCTGTGTAACATTTTAACACATCGACAAGCTGTTCTACACAGTGGCTATAGCACTTGACTTTCCACCAATCCTGTATGAGGGGTCCAGCCTTTCTACACTCTTGATATTGTTTACCCTTTTTGTTGTTTGGTGAGATGGAGTCTCGCCCTGTTACCCAGTTGTAGTGCAATTGGTGCGATCTCAGCTCACTGCAACCTCTGCTTCCCGGGTTCAAGCGATTCTCTTGTCTCAGCCTCCCAAGCAGCTGGGATTACAGGCATGCACCACCACACCCAGCTAGTTTTTGTATCTTTAGTAGAGTTTTATCATCTCGAACAGGCTAGTCTCAAACTCCTGATCTCAAATGATCCGCCCACCTCGGCCTCCCAAAGTGTTGGGATTACAGACGTGAGCCACCGCGCCCGGCTCTGTTTTCCTTTTTTATTATAACCATGGCAGTGGATGCCAAGTGGTGTCTTATTGTGGTTTTCATCTGCATTTCCCCAGTGACTGATGTTGAGCATTTTGTATTGTATTTTAGTATACTTATTGGCCATGTGTATTTCTTTGAAGAGATGTTCATTCAAATCCTTGCCCATTAAAATATGGGGTTGAGGCCGGGCATGGTAACTCATGCCTGTAATCCCAGCACTTTGGGAGGCAGGTGGATCACCTGAAGTCAGGAGTTTGAGACCAGCCTGACTGACATGGTGAAACTCCATCTCTACTAAAAATACAAAAATTAGCCAGGCATGGTGGTACACACCTGTAAGCCCAGCTACTTCGGAGGCTGAGGCCGGAGAATTGCATGAACCCATGAGGCAGAGGTTGCAGTGAGCCAAGATTGCACCACTGCACTCTGGCCTGGGCAACAGGAGTGAGACTCCATCTCAAAAACAAACAAACAAACAAACAAACAAACAAAAAAAAACAGATGCAGTGGAGGGAAGGGAGTTTGAATCATTTTCTAGGTGGGAAGGGAAGACTCTCCCATCAAAGTTAAGATACTTAACAATTGAAGATTATAGCTCTGGAACAAAAGAGCCAGTTCTCCCACCCATCTCCTGGGAGACAAATACCTAGTGGTGCCTGAGATGAAGCAGCACCCTCCATAGGGCTGTTGGTGTCGGTGGCATGCCTAGTGCCATGCTAGATGCGGTGAGCCAGGGAGTGCTTTGCTGGTCACCATGACCCTCTCTAAGAAAGGACTTGGCCAGGCGTGGTGGCTCATGCCTATAATCCCAGCACTTTGGGAGGCGTAGGTGGGTGGATCACGAGGTCAAGAGATCTAGGCCATCCTGACCAACATGATGAAACCCCATCTCTACTAAAAATACAAAAAGTAGCCGGGCATGGTGGTGCGTGCTTATAGTTCCAGCTACCCAGGAGGCTGAGGCAGGAGAATCGCTTGAACTGGGAGGCGGAGGTTGTAGTGAGCCAAGATCACACCACTGCACTCCAGCCTAGGTGACAGAGTGAGACTCCTTCAAAAGAAAGAAAGAGAGAGAGAGGAGAGAGCGAGCGAGCGAGAAAGAAAGACAGAAAAGAAAGAAAAGAAAGGGCTCACAGGCTTCCCAGGGTAACTGGCTACCGCCCTTGGTTTTGGCTGGAGAAAGTTCTCGGTTATGCAACACTGCTCTTTCCTCGGCGTGGTCCCCGGAGAGTTCTGTTTCCATCTGTGTCTGCCTAACAAATGGCTTAAGCATTTTATCTCCTCAGTTACCCATTATCTAATTAGGTTTTCAGTTGCTTCTTAGAGAGGGCGATTGTTGTTCCCTAAGACTCTAATTAGTATGAGGTGGTCCAAGTTTCATCATGGAAATAATACTCTGTAGTATGTAAAAAAATAATTTCTCCCCCCTCTAAAAAAAATGGAACCTCTTGATTGCTGAAAATTTGGAAACTAAGTGAGAGTATAAAGAAGGGAGTAAAAATCACCTGTCAGGTCACCTCCTGGAGAGAATCATCTTCTATGTTTTGGTACTTTTTATTCTGGTGTTTTCTTAATGTATGCATTCCTTTACTTCATTTATTGAATTATTAGAGATGGGGTTCTCGCATTTTCTCAGAATATGCCTTCGTTTTCCTTTTTTTTTTTTTTTTTTTTGAGACGGAGTTTCGCTCTTGTTACCCAGGCAGGCTGGAGTGCAATGGCGCCATCTCGGCTCACCGCAACCTCCGCCTCCTGGGTTCAAGCAATTGTCCTGCCTCAGCCTCCTGAGTAGCTGGGATTACAGGCACGTACCACCATGCCCAGCTAATTTTTTTGTATTTTTAGTAGAGACGGGGTTTCACCATGTTGACCAGGATGGTCTCGATCTCTTGACCTCGTGATCCACCCGCCTCGGCCTCCCAAAGTGCTGGGATTACAGGCTTGAGCCACTGCGCCCAGCCGTTTTCCTTCTTTATTAGAGAGGAGGTCTTGCTCTGTCATCCAGGCTGGAGTGCAGTGGCACAATCATTTCTCACTGCAGCCTCGATCTCCTGGGTTCAAGTGATCCTCCTGCCTCCACCTCCTGAGTAGCTGGGACTAAGGTGTGTCCCACCACATCTGGCTAATCTTTGTATTTTTGTGGATTCAGGGTCTGTGTTGCCTAGTCTACTCTCAAACTCCTGGCCTCCAGTGATCCTCCCGCCTCACCCTCCCAAAGTGCTGAAATTACAGGCGTGAACCACCATGACTAGCCTACATTAGCTTTCTTTAGGGTTTTTTTCCCCCCGCAAGATGGAGTCTTGCTCTCTTGCCCAGGCTGGAGTGCAGTGGCACGATCTTGGCTCACTGAAACCTTTGCCTCCTGGGTTCAAGCAATTCTCCTACCTCAGCCTGAGTAGCTGGGATTACAGGCACCTGCCACCATACCTGGCTATTTTTTGTATTTTTGTATTCACCATGTTGGCCAGGCTGGTCTTGAACTCCTGACCTTGTGATCTGGCTGCCTCAGCCTCCCAAAGTGCTGGGATTACAGGCATGAGCCACTGCACCTGGCCAGGTTAGGGTTTTGAAGTATTCTGCAAATATGTAATTGTCATATACAGGACACTCCTCGCTTCTTTCTCTTTGCTCCCTCTCTCCCTCCTTCCCTCCTTCCCTCCTTCCTTTCTTCCTTCCTTCCTTTTTTTCCTATGCAGATCAAATTCTAACATCCCTCACTTCTTAATTTGGTCCCTTTCCTCGATCCTGGCATTCAGGGGCCACATGTGGTTGACTCCTCGGTCATGAATCCGACATGGTTTGCTTCTAATATTTAAAAATATTACTGGCCAGGTGCAGTGGTTTATACCCATAATCCCAGCACTTTGGAAGACTGAGGTGGGAGGATTGCCTTAGGCACAGGTGTTTGCGACCAGCCTGGGCAAAATAGTCAGAGCCTGTCTCTACAAAAAATACAAAATGAGCTGGGCGTCGTGGTCTGCACATGTAGTCCCAGCTACTTGGGAGGCTGAGGCAGACTGTTGCTTGAGCCCAGTAGGTGGGGGCTGCAGTAAGCTGTGATCACAGCACTGCACTCCAGTCTGGGTGACAGAGCAAGACTCTGTCTCAAAACCAAAACACAACAGCCTGAATTTTGCTTATTCACCACATCTAGTCACTTTGCTGAATTCACTTGTTAATTGTAATATTTTTTCCGTAGATTCTTTTGTGTTTCCTACATGCACAATCATATCATCTGCAAAATAATGATAATTGAACTTCTTTCTTTTCAATGGTGTATCTTTCCTCTATTTTTTCTTGCCCGTTGTACTGGCAAGGACCTAGTCCAATGCTGAATAGAAGTGGTTACAGCAGGAATCCTCACCTTGTTCCTGATGGCAGAGAGGAGGTTACATGTACACTCTCCATAGAATTGTTTCCCTAATGGTTGAATTGCTTCCAAAAAGTGAGGCTAATATGTTCCTGTCTAGCCACAGTTCCTTTGTAGGGCCTTTTTTTTTTTTTTTTTTTTTTTTTTTTTGAGGCAGTGTCTCACTGTGTCACTCAGGCTAGAGTGCAGTGGCGTGATCTTGGCTCACTGTAACCTCTGCCTCTCTCAGCCTCCCAAGTGGCTGGGATTACAGGTACATGCCACCATACCTGATTAATTTTTGTATTTTTAGTAGAGATGGGGTTTCACCATGTTGGCCAGGCTGATCTTGAACTCCTGGCCTCAGCACCCCCCTGCCTCGGCACCCCCAACAGCTGGGATTAGAGGCGTGAGCCATGCCCAGCCTTTGTAGGGTTTCTGTAATGAGAATAAAATGGAATTGGATGGAAAATGGCCAGAATCCAGCTGGCCGCGGCATAGAGATGTGCTTACCAAATTATGCCTAAGCAGTTCTTTTTTGTACATTTGAAATGATTTTCCTTCAAGGACTGCTTGATGGTCTTATGGCTCCGTGTCCTTTACTAGCTTAGAAGAGGGTGTTTCAGCTAAAAGAAGACTGGTTTCAGGCCCATCAGACCTCTGTGTTTTGCAGAAGTAACTGCAGTTTTTTTTAGCAACATATCCCCAGCTGTGACTAGGGGCCACTTTAAAGTCATCTCTTGGCCAGGTGCAGTGGCTCACACCTGTAATCCCAGCACTTTGGGAGGCCAAGGCAGACTGATCACTTGAGGTCAGGAGTTGGAGACCAGCCTGGCCAACATGGCAAAACCCAGTCTCTACTAAAAATACAAAAAATTAGCCAGGCGTGGTGGTGGGCACCTGTAATCCCAGCTACTTGGGAGGCTGAGGCACAAGAATTGCTTGAACCTGTGAGGCAGAGGCTGCAGTGAACTGAGATGGCACCATTGCACTCCAGCCTGGGTGATAGAACAAGACTCCATCTCAAAAAAAAAAAAAAAAAAAAAAAAAAAAGCGTCTCTTGCCAGGCATGGGGGTGCATGCCTGTAGTCTCAGCTATTCTGCGGCCAGAAGTTCGAGGCTGCAAGGTGTTACGGTGACAACGCCTGTGAATCCACACTGCCCTCCAGCCTAGGCAACATAGCAAGTAAGTACAATGGTCTCCTGTTCCCCCATAGCCCTAAAGTTCCCCAGCACAGGCACGTTTCATTGCCTCCTCTGTCTCCAGTCATAGGCACCTCATCTCTGAGGCCCAGGAGTGGGGATGAGCGGCAGAAACGGTTCCAAGTTGTATATATCATTATTCCTAACCGTCGGAGCCAGGTAGGGAAGAGAAAACAGGATCAGGAGGTGAAAGGTGCCGGCTGAGTTTATAGAGGAACTGAGTGACGTTCAGGAAAAGCCTGTGTTTTTCTTTCCAGGGCTGTTCAGAGCCCGTGAGAGCTGGTGATGGTCTCCAGCTGCTGTCCAGGTTCCCTGTGCACCCCCAGCATGCAGAGCCCTGCCCTCTCTTTCAGCATCGGGTCACTAGGCACTGCCTTCTCGAGGAGGGGAGGGGGGTGGCCTAGACAAGAGCCGAGTGGCCGTGGCTGGGTGCTGCCCCCTCGCCACTTCCTCCAGCTGTGAGTACCCCACCTGGGAGATGAGGCTGTGCTCACCAGCTCAGTTCTGCCCAGGCTGGGGAGGAAGGCTTCTGCCAGGGCGTCCGGGACACCAAGCTCAGCACTCCTTTCCTTAAGGCCTCTGCTGTGAGAGCCAGAGGAAGGAAGTCAAGGACGACTGTCCCATTCCATCTTCCCATCGCAGCGGCGTCCTGCACTTTCTACTCCTTCCATTCCAGTGTCAAAGGCAAACTTTCATGGCAAGGCTGGGCCTGTCTGTGAATCATGATCCCTTAGAAAGTGTGCAGTGCTATTCCAGGCTCTGGCCTTGGGTTTTTTTTTTTTTTTTTTTTTTTTTTTTTGAGATAGGATCTTGCTCTGTTGCCTAAGCTGGAGTGCAGTGGCACAGTCATAGCTCACTGCAGCCTTAACCTCCTGGACTCAGGTGATTCTGCCATTTCAGTCTCCCAAGTAGCTGGGACTGCAGGAATGTGCCACCATGCCTAGCTAATTTTTACATGTTTTGTAGAGATGGAGTCTTTGCTATGTTGCTCAGGCTGGGCTTGGACTCAAGCCCTCCTCCTGCCTTGGCCTCCCAAAGTGCTGGGATGAGAGGCCTGAGCCATTGTGCATGGCTTTGTGTTAGAATGTCAAGAAGTATACACTTTGCTTCTGAGGCTGGGACTCCGTGTATTAGCAGATGTTTAGAGCCAGGCAGTTCCCTGCGGGTTGCTGGGGGTGAAGCAGGGCTGCCCACCAAGGTCCTAGTTACCCAGACCCTCCCTCATTCCTGAGCAGATCAACAAGGGGCAGCAGGGGTCACCCACACCCATCAGCCTCCTCTGCAGGAACCGACAGACACTTATCCCGAGAAGGATCGAAATCAACACCAACTGAAGGTCCCCAGCAAGCTCTCTCCACGCTTTTGGGTGTCCCCTTCCCCTGGAAGGAATTGCTGTGGACAGGGCTTTGGGGGAGGGGGAGTGCTCTGACAGTGGCTCCTCTACCTGGCTGCTGTGTTCTAGAACCTTCCAGATGGCATTTACCAATACAGATTCCTGGGCATCCCTCAAACCTCTGTTAACACCTCTGATCCCAGTGAACTCAGTCATGCCAAGGCATGAAGAAGACGAGGGAGCTCGGGCCACAGCTGACCTCGGCTAAAACCAGGTGGCCCATCTCGTCCCTTACATGGGGCAAGCAACAAAGGACACGGGTGTATTTTGGCTTCCAACCCCTTCACCCACACCAGGATCTAGAGCTTTATTTAAGAAGCATAACTTTCTTTCTTTTTTTTTTTTTTTGAGACGGAGTTTCGCTCTTGTTACCCAGGCTGGAGTGCAATGGCACGATCTCGGCTCACCGCGACCTCCGCCTCCTGGGTTCAGGCAATTCTCCTGCCTCAGCCTCCCGAGTAGCTGGGATTACAGGCACGTGCCACCATGCCCAGCTAATTTTTTGTATTTTTAGTAGAGACGGGGTTTCACCATGTTGACCAGGATGGTCTCGATCTCTCGACCTCGTGATCCACCCGCCTCGGCCTCCCAAAGTGCTGGGATTACAGGCCTGAGCCACCGCGCCCGGCCTACTAGA
Organism: Saimiri boliviensis; assembly: GCF_048565385.1. Taxonomy (NCBI): domain Eukaryota; kingdom Metazoa; phylum Chordata; class Mammalia; order Primates; family Cebidae; genus Saimiri; species Saimiri boliviensis. Next base: position 27,381,758 of record NC_133468.1, on the reverse strand, counting down.
AGCATAACTTTCATTCTAAAATGACAGAAAAGGCTGCGACTGTCCTGCCATTTTGCTTGATTAGAATTCATTTGTTTTGAAATAGTGGTTTCTTGATGATATATTTCTCACTGAACTGATTGCATGTTGGTGGAATCTCCCATTGCTTGCATGGGGGCCTCTGGAGTGACCTTGTTCTTGGGAAAGGTCATGCCTATATAAGACCCCCAAACCACTGGGCGCGGTGGCTCACGTCTGTAATCCCAGTACTTTGGGAGGCCTAGGCAGGCAGATCACCTGAGGTCAAGAGTTCGAGACAAGCCTGGCCAACAATGGAGAAACCCTGTCTCTACTAAAAATACAAAATTACCTGGGCATGGTGGCACATGCCTATAATCCCAGCTACTTGGGAGGCTGAGGCAGGAGAATTGCTTGAACCTGGGAGGCGGGGGTTGCGGTGAGCTGAGATCACACCATTGCACTCCAGCCTAAGCAACAGGAATGAAACTCCCTCTCAAAAAAAAAAAAAAAAAAAAAAAAAAAAAACAAGACCCCCAAACCAGGGAGTCCCTGCAATTGCCAATGTCTTGGCCTCCCCTTCCTCAGCAGTGTGCTGTCAGTCCGAGAGCCTTGAAAACACCACGATCTGTGTCTAGTGATGGCACCATGATGCTTCTGAAGGTGTGTGGGGTCAGTGTTGCCAGTGATGCTCTCTGTCACCTTCCACTCAAAGGCCAAGTGGGGTGGTTTCTGTCCCAGATTAGGCAGATCCGCCCTGGGTCTGGGCAGCACTGAGACCTTGGGAGACAACAAAGCTGTATCAAGTCAGGCGCAAACAGGGCATGATTGCAGCTCTCTAGGAGAACTTGGGAGGCCACGTAGACCCCCAACAAGCCTGACCGCTTACTCCCTGGGAACGAAAGTGCTAGGGTCGCATCTCCTGCAGCTTCATCTTGGGACAGGGCCAACTCACAAAGCCACACATGAGTGAGAGGCCTTTCAAACTTCTGTAATTTTTACTCTAACAAAAGTTTTTAGGCTGGGTCCGGTGGCTCACACCTGTAATGCTAGCACTTTGGGAGGCCAAGGTGGGTGGATCACTTGAGGTCAGGAGTTTGAGACCAGCCTGTCCAAGATGGTAAAACCCCATCTCTATACTAAAGATTCAAAAATTAGCCTGGCGTGATGACGCACACCAGTTACTTGGGATGCTGAGGCAGGAAAATTGCCTGAACCTAGGAGGCAGAGGTTCCAGTGAGCTGAGATCTTGGTACTGCTACTCTAGCTTGGGTGACAGAGTGACACTCCGTCTCAAAACAAACAAACAAAAGTTTTAAAAAGTAAAGTATAATCAGTTACGGTTTACCTGACACCTGGGTTTTTACCTCCCAGATTTTACAGGTAAAGGTTTTTATCACATTTGTTTGGAGTTTAAAAGAAATAAAATAAGTAAAATATGATATAACGTTATGATAATATATGTATTATAAATTATATATAACATATATTCTGTTAACATGCTGGACACTATATTAAATCCTATGAAATTGAATTCATTTCTTCCACTACCCCTAGACTTCCCCCTGCACCTGTTGAGGACAGCCTCCATGTGGTGAATTCACTGTGTGTGTGCATTGCTGTTTTAAAAAATAGCTCTAGATCAGGCCAGGCTTGGTGGTTCACACCTGTAATCCCAGCACTTTGTGAGGCCGAGGCAGTTGGAGGGTGGATCACAAGGTCAGGAGTTTGAGACCAGATTGACCAACATGATGAAACCCCATCTCAAAAAATGCAAAAATTAGCCAGGCTTGGTGGTGGGTGCCTATAATCCCAGCTACTCAGGAGATTGAGGCAGGAAAATCGCTTGAATCTGGGAGGTGGAGGTTGTAGTAAGCTGAGACTGTGCCACTGCACTCCAGCCTGGGCGACAGAGTGAGACTCTGTCTCAAAAAAAAAAAAAAAAAAAAAAAAAAAAGCTCTACATTGACCACACATTTGATTGTAAAACATATTTGTTTGAATTCTCAACAAATTCAAAAAACTAACCAGAGTGTGGTTATGCCAACCACACTGTCCAACCCCAGCCCAGTAAAAATAGAAATCAGTACTGAGAAGATTGCTCAAAACTGTACAATTACATGGAAGTTAAGCAACCTGCTGCTGAATGACTTTGGGGTAAAAAATAGCTTTGCGTGCACACGTAGAATCCAGAAGTGAGGTACGATGGCGTCTTAGGTGCTTTTAAGAAAACTGAGCCAATGAGTCATGTCACGTGTTAACCTGCAGTTTGCTCTTTCACCCTGTGGTCATGTGCATGGCTGGCTGCAAGCTTCTCTCTGTGGAGTTGTCCTCCTGTGTATGGTGGCTCCCTGCAGGGGCCGACTGGGTGGGTTCTGGACTTTGCCAATTCAGGTGATGCTGAATGTGCACGGGTCCTGCCGGCTGTCCCATGGCAGGGGACTGAGGAACAGAGTGCTGTGGTCAGTTGCTGTCCACACTGGCTATGCCCACAGCTGTGCCAGTGTCGGCAGTGGATGCTGTTGCTGCCTCACCCCCTCACCTGCACTCAGAGGGAGGCTCTGTCGTGCTTGTGGCCTTGGGTGCAGGGACAGTGCTGCTGCCCAGAGGAGAGGCCTCACCTCTGGCTCCTCGTTGAAGGCTGGCAGCCTGGTGCTTCTGCATTCGTGCGGGCCTGCCCAGCACAAGGAAGGAGATCCTGGGAGTGGCCCCTGAGTGTCAGCATTGATTCTGCAGAGAGCGCAGCCCTGGGCCTGAATGGGGCCTTGTGTGGAGGAGCAGGGTGCACTTAGCTGTGAGCCACTTGCCTGGGGCTGCAGTCCCAGGGGACGCAGGCCTGGGTCATCCCATGCCGCAGTTGTGGTCAGGCCCTCTGGGAGCCCCTGGGAATCTAGGAGGAGAAGCCCTCCCTGCCCCATAGCCCTGGGACTTCTAGAAAGTCACCCTGAGGTCATCTCCTGGAACCCACCCCCAGATTTGGGAGAAACTTGGGGGCTGGAGCATAATTTGGGGCTCTTTGTGTTCTTTCAGATCTGGCCCCACAGTTGTGCAGTGAGACTGAGCTGTGGGGCTGGCAAAGCTTGTGGGAGTGGCGGGTGGGATGGGGTCGGGGAACCGGGCCCCACCTGCTGGGCACCTGCTTCCCGCCAGGCTGGGCCGGGCTCTATGGCCGGCAGGAGCACGGCGGCGAGCAGCCAAGCCCAGCAGCCTCGCACTGCGGCTGGGCAGCCTCCCTCGCGCCCCGGCCCCCCGCGGGCTGCAGATGCACAGGCTGCTGGCTGCCTTGGGAAGGACCGCGGGGCCGCCAGCGCTGGTAAGGGGCGTCCTCGGCCAGCTGCCGCCTCCCTCTGTCCAGCTTTTGTTTGGTTTTATTGGGAATGGCTGGAGGAAAGGCTGCCACAGATGGGGACGGATCTTAACCTGAAAGACTGCATACAGGAAACTCAGCAGAGAGCTCAGAAAAGACAGCGCCAGGTCAACTGGGGACTGGTGAGCAGTTTTCATCTATCTCAGCCGGCTGGCTTTCCCAGAGCACGCATTTAGAGAATGTGTCTGTATTTATGCAATTTTAAAAGTCTTCTAAGGGTGTGTGTTATCTCTGAGCTGTGTGTGCGTGTGTGTGCACATGTATGTGTTAATGTGTGTGTATGCGTGTGTCGGCATGTGTGTGCACATGTGTGTGTGTGCATGTGTGTCTTTGTGTGTGAGTGCGTGTGTATTTGTGGACATGTGTATGCACATGTGTGCGTGCGTGTGTGTGTGTGTGTGTGTGTGTGTGTGCCTGCTTTGACTTGAGGATGTCAGAGACAGGCTTGGGAAGGAGGCAGCCATACTGTCACAGAAGCAGGCTATCAGCAGCCCTGTGGGCTGGGATGACGTGGCACAGTGGCACCCCCTCCTTGTAAAGTGGGGGCAGGATGATGACCATTCCATCTCATCTCATCAGAGCACCCCCCAGGGGAGTTTCACCTGGTGCACAGATGGATGGGGGCAGGGCTCTGGAGGTGGCGTGGTGACCCTGCAGAGGTGGATGCTGCCGTGGGAAAGCATTTGTGGTTTGAGGCCCTGTGGGCCATGGTGCCGGCTGGTCGGGCAGGCCGTGGTGCAACCCTGGGCTGCTACAGGGCAGGCCTGGTCCCCTCAGCCTGAGGGTCTGACAGGAAGGCTGCTGGCTCTGAGACTATCCTGCCACAGTGGTGGCAAAGCACTGCCCAGTTTTTTGAGGGGCGTGGCTAGAGGGCAGAATCCTTGAGCCTCTGCCAGACCTGCTTTGACAGAACAGTGACAGGCATTAGGAGACGTGGCTTAGTGGGTTTGAACTCAGAAGGACCTGGAACATGGGTGCTATTAGACTTTTTTAGGGGGATGGAGTTTCGCTCTTGTCACTCAGGCTGGAGTACAATGGCACGATCTTGGCTCGCTGCAACCTCCACCTTCTGGGTTCAAGCAATTCTCGTGCCTCAGCCTCCCGTGTAGCTGGGATTACAGGAGCCCACCATGTATTTTCGTATTTTTAGTAGAGATGGGGTTGTTGGCTAGGCTAGTCTTGAACTCCTGACCTCAGGTGACCCACCCGCCTCGTCTTCCCAAAGTGCTGGGATTACAAGTGTGAGCCACTGGGCCTGGCCCTGGAGCTATTAGACATCTAACTGTTCACCTGCACTGCTTCTGTTCCAGGGATAAACGCCCAGGCCCGGAGGCTGCAGCGGAGCCGGGCGAAGGGAACCCCGGCCCTGGCCCTAGGGGATGCCCGGAGCTCCCCTCCACCCCTGCTGCGCCGCACGGTCAGCGAGACCAGCCTGAGCCCAGCAACTGCCCTTCCTGCCACTGCCCACGGTCCGGAGGAGCCTGGCCCAGACGCCATGCGGTACTCGCTGTACCAGTCCCCACACCTGCTCCTTCTGCAGGGCTACAGCCAGCAGCATGTGAGCCTCCCTCCTGGTACCCACTGCCTGGCGCCGCTGCGGGGACAGCACACAGGACTCAGAAGTCAAGGCCTCCTCCTGCCTTTAACCCAGTCGGCCACGAGCTCTGTGGCTGCAGCCCCTCTGGCTGTGCCAAGGCTGTGGAATGGGGTGGTGGGGGCACGTGTGGGGTCCTCCACATTTTCCCTGTCCAGGCCCCGGCAGGCGGCAGCAGGGGCCCCTTACTTCCCCTGTCCCGAAGTGGGTGCCTTTAGCACCAGGCGCTTTCAGGGAGAGCTCCTCACACCTTTCCGGACTGTATCTCCTGCCCAGCCAGGCCTGCTTCCTGCTGCAGGCGAGAGGGTGCTAAGTCACCACTTGGTGACCATGTTCTCTGAGAGGGCACTGGGAAAAGGCCCCACCCACCCCCACCTGCCCAGAGCTGTTTCACACCACTTCCATCAGAGTAGACGGACAGTCGCCTGAGCAAATGCCAGGAGCACGGCTGCCTTGCCTCACCTTGCCTGACACTCGCTCTGCCCGGCAGCTGTTCTCCCTGCCTCTGCTTGCCCCACCCCCTCCCCGCCTGTGCAGCCAGCTCCTTTGCTGCTCGTTTCCATGAGCACTTTACAGCCTTTGGGCTCCTGTGCCCAGGTCTCGGGTGGCTTCTTCCGTCGGGGCAGTGCTCCCACACAGTTTTGGTGATGACCCGGAGGAAGCTGGGTAGTGCTTGGCCCAGTCTGGAGCAGCAGCGCCTGTTGCCCAGCAAGCCGTGACCTGGCCTCTCGCTGTCTCTAAGCTGGGTCTCTCGTGTGCCCCCGGGGTTCCTCTGGGAAACCACCTTCCCTGGGATGGGCCCGGACATCGAGGGATGGGTTCCTGAGAGCTCCCAGGGCTCTGGTGTGGGGGTGGCCAGGGACATGGAGAGCCCAGGGGACAGCGTCCCAACCACGTGGCTTCAGCAACCAGTGATGAGACAGGCGGCCTTTCGTGTCTGCCGCTGGCGTTTCACCTGCCCTGAGTGGAGTCTCTGTTTCAGGACAGCCTGGTGTATGTGCTCAACCGGGACCGGCACACAGTGGGCCAGCGGACCCCCTCCAGCAAGCCCAGCATCATTCTCTCGGCCCCCGACATCCTGCCCCTGCACTGCACCATCCGCCGCCACCCACTCGCGGACAGTGGCCAGGCTGGGGGGAGGCTGGTCCTGGAGCCCATCCCCGGGGCGCCCATCTCCGTCAACTTCTCTGAGGTGGGGCACCGGACTGTGGTGCTGCACCACGGGGATCTGCTCTCCCTGGGACTCTACTACCTGCTGCTGTTCAAGGACCCTGCACAGGCCCAGCCCCTGCCTGCCCACGCCTTGGCGCACCTCCGGGCCGTGCCGCAGAGCTGCCGGCTGTGTGGAGCTGCGCTAGGGGCCCGGGGAGCCGCCTCCCCGACACAGGCCGCCCTGCCCAGGCGCCAGCAGCTGCTCCTGGAGTTCGAGCCCCACCTGGAGGACACGCTGCTGCAGAGGATCATGACGCTCATCGAGCCAGGGGGCGACGACCACAAGCTGACCCCTGCCTTCCTCCTGTGCCTATGCATCCAGCACTCAGCCACCCACTTTGAGCCGGGCACATTCGGGCAGCTCCTGCTCAAGATAGCCAGGCTCATCCGCAAGACCGTCTGGGTCAGTGTGCTGGGGTGGGCGGTCTGTGTCCTTTGCCAGGCTGGGGGAAAGGAGGGCCTGGAGCTGGCCATGGCAGGGAGGCAGGAACGCCTCTGTCTGAGCCCCATGGTGCTGTGCTGCTGAGCACAGGGAGGCCCTTCCCTGTCTGTTGCTGCCTCCCAGCCCCTTAGGCCACCAGGAGCCTCCCTAGAGCCCAAAGCGTCAGCTGCAGCACTTTGTCCCTGAGGATGGGGCTGGTGTGGGGTCCAAGGTCACCTCCTGAGCTCTGGGCTTGTACCCTCCCTGGGGTCCCACTGGGCCCAGCACTGTCATGTGCCAAGAGCAAGGTGCCCCTGAGCCTGGGCACTGCGAGGCTGAGGTGACGCTGGTAGCTCTCACAGGCCCCTGCCCAAGCACCCCAGAAGCCCCCGTCTGTGCTGGTGCCCCATGCTTGCTGCCAGGGGCTGGTCGAGCAGATGCCCACTGGAGCCAACCTCCATCCTTGGAGGTACAGAGCTGGTCGGCTTTTGTGCGCTGACAAACTTTCCTGCAGGCCAGCGTCTCTTATCCTCAGCCCTGTGGACACTGGCAGGAGAGTTCCTTGCTGTGGGGCTGGCCTGGCCTCTGGCCTGGCCTCCACCCTAGAGGCTGGTCAGCCCCCGCTGCTCCGCCACACATATGCTCATGCGCGCGTGCGCACGCACGCACGCACGCACACACACACACACACCCCAATGGCTCCAGGCATTGCCAGTGACCCCGCCAGTGGGCAGGACTGCCCCCTGGGCCCATGAGCACTGGAGCAGGCATCACGCAGTCTGGCCTCCCTGCGGGGCCTCGCCCCACAGTGACTCAGCTCCCACGGACCCAAAGGATAGCTTGCAGCTGTTCAAGTTCATTTAGAGACCCTCAGACCCTCGCTGGTCTGGGCCATGCTTATCCATGACAGGCGTGGGAAGGGGGAACCACTTGACTGTGTAGAAAACTCATCAGTTTCTCATGTCGAAATTCACATTTTAAATGTCTGAGGCTTTTAAAAGGTAAAAGCCAGCTAAGGCTGCCCTGTCCAAAGGTCAGTGGGAGCCACCTCTGCTTCATGGGTGTTGTGATCCAGGTGTCTGTGCCTCACTCCCTGGGTTCCCGGTGTGGGATGTGGTAGGAGTGCCATTGCGGCATGCCCATGTCCCCTCCAGTTGTGGGCACAGAGCCAGGTGATGTCCATGCAGTATGCGTCCACATCACTGCCGCTGTGACCCAGAGTTATCTGCTGGCCAGAAGTCACGGGTTTTCGTGCGATCATCGTCGTTCTTGAGTCTCGTCTGCGCTAGGCACTTACTTGCAAACCAAATGCTGTTTGATTTCCTTCTCACAACCACCCTGACGATGTAGATGCCACATCCTACGTCACAGCCAGGGAAATTGAAGCTGGGTGTTCTTAAGTCACTTGCTGGGGGAGTCAGGTTCCCGCCTGCGTCTCAGCCACTTGGGGCTTGCTGTGCACTGGCCCACTCCTGGCAGTGCACCAGGGCTCACCCTGCCTCTATTCTATAGGCTCCAAAACAGAGGCTCCCAGATGTGACTTGCCTGGTCCAGGGATTGAGCTATAGACATCAGACAGAGCCCCAGTCCACCTTTTCCCCCTGCACCCATTGTAAGAATCCAAAGCCTCCTTGGGGTGCCATCCAGATCCCGTGTGAATGTCATTTGCTTGTTTGTTTCCTGAGAATGAGCAACTACCCCGTCCTCCCGCCACTGCCCTGTCCTCATTTTTTACCAAATATATAGGCAGATGCTTAGAGTCTGCGCACAGTCAGCCACCAGGGTTACATTTAGCTGGTAATAACTTACTACTAAGGCAAGAGTAATTCTTTTTTGTTTGTTTTTTTGAGACAGAGTCTCAGTCTCTTGCCCAGGCTGAAGTGCCGTGGTATGATCTGCTCTCACCGCAACCTCTGCCTCCCAGGTTCAAGCTATTGTTCTGACTCAGCCTCTTTTTTTTCTTTTTTTTTTTTCTTTTTTTTTTTTTTTTGAGACAGAGTTTCGCTCTTGTTACCCAGGCTGGAGTGCAATGGCACGATCTCGGCTCACCGCAACCTCCGCCTCCTGGGTTCAAGCAATTCTCCTGCCTCAGCCTCCTGAGTAGCTGAGACTACAGGCACGCGCCACCATGCCCAGCTAATTTTTTGTATTTTTAGTAGAGACGGGGTTTCACCACATTGACCAGGATGGTCTCGATCTCTCGACCTCGTGATCCACCCGCCTCAGCCTCCCAAAGTGCTGGGATTACAGGCTTGAGCCACCGCGCCCGGCTGACTCAGCCTCTTTAAACCTGTAAACCTGGGGTTACAGGTGCGTGCCATCACACCTGGCTAATTTTTGTATTTTTAGTAGACATGGGGTTTCACCATGTTTTCCAGGCTGGTCTTGAACTCCTGACTTTAAGTGATCTGCCAACCTCAGCCTCCCAAAGTGCTGAGATTACAGGTGTGAAGCACAGCACCCGGCCAAGAATAATTTCTTGGTTAAAAGTGACAACAGGGCCAGGTGTGGTGGCTCATGCCTATAATTCCAGCACTTTGGAAGACAAGACGACCATTTGAGGTCAGGAGTTAGCAACAAGCCTGGGCCACAAAGTGAGACCCTGTCCCTACAAAAAAAAAAAAAAATGTTTTGAATTATCCAGGCATAGTGGCATGTATCCATAGTCCCAGCTACTTGGGAGGCTGAGGTATGGGGATCACTTGAGCCCAAGAGTTAGAGGCTGCAGTGAGCTATAATTGGCCACTGTACTCCAGCCTGGGCAACACAGCAAAACCCTTTCTCTAACAATAAAAAATAAAATAAAATAAAATAATACAGTGACAGCAACAAAGAATATGTTAGCTAAGCCTGAGTCCCTGTTGAGAAGTTTAAATCTTTCTATAAATATTCAGGCACGTATGCATCTCCTTACGATTACTGTGCTGGCATTTCCAAATGTCTATATTCAGCTTATCAATGAAAGTATTAGTAGAATCTTCATTCTGGGATTTGTAAAATGTTTGGCCTGTCTCTACTATTTTATTTTATTTTATTTTTTGAGATGGAATGTTGTTCTTTTGCCCAGGCTGGAGTGCAGTGGTGTGATCTTGGCTCACCACAACCTCCACTTCCTGGGTTCAAGTGATTCTCCTGCCTCAGCCTCCTGAGTAGCTGGGATTACAGGCACCTACCACTGTGCCAGCTAATTTTTGTATTTTTAGTAAAGATGGGGTTTTACCAATTTGGTCAGGCTGGTCTCGAACTCCTGACCTCAAGTGATCTGCCCACCTTGGCTTCCCAAAGTGCTGGGATTACAGGGGTGAGCCACTGTGCCCGGCCTCACTATTTTTTAAGCAGCCAGTTGTTATGTAAGCTAGAGAGCTGTGAGATATTCTATTGTAGGAAACTTGTAGGTCATATTCGGTAATGAAATGGGAAGATGTCTAAGTTACATGGAAAATGTCCTTTCCAGCACAGCTCGAATAAATAGCGTCACACAGGATGCCTGAGACAGCATGGCTTCTTTTCGCATCAATGGTATAATGTGTATTTGAACGTGTCCCTTAGCCTGTTTTTCTCACGTGCTTTTTCTCCCGCTTTGTAATTGTAGGAGAAAACCAAAGAACTAGCAGAGAAGCAGGCGCCACTGTGAGTATGACCCGGTTACTGTACCCGCTTCTTACCCAGGTCCTGGGGGCCCTCACTTCCCAGTGGAGCCAAGTCCCGAGGGGGCCTCCCCATGCCTTGGGGTCAGCTCTGGGCTGTGTCCTTCCATCTGAGCTGCCTTTTTTGCTTCTTTAGTCATCCACCCTGGGAAGCTCTGAGTTGGGAAATTGCTTCAGGGCACCCTTAAGACTGGTTGGGTGAAGTCCTCTTTTTTTGTTTTTTTTTTGTTTTTTTTGAGAGAGACTCTCACAGTGTCGTCCAGCTGGAGTGCAGTGGTGTGATCCGGGCTTGCTGCAATCTCTGCCTTCCAGGTTCAAGGGGTTCTCCTGCCTGAGCCTTCTGAGTAGCTGGGGTTATGGCACCTGCCACCACACGCCTGGCTAATTATTGTATTTTTAGTAGAGATGGGGTTTCACCATGTTGACCAGGATGGTCTTGATCTCTTGACCTTGTGATCCACCCGCCTCGGCCTCCCAAAGTACTGGGATTACAGGCTTGACCCACCGCGCCCGGCCTGAGGCCCTCTTTTGAGCCTTCTCCTCCCTCGCTCTTCTCTGATTCTGTGTTAGAACTGACCTGCGCCTTCAGGGAAAGGCGCAGCCCCTGGGTCAGAGGCAAGGCTGTGCACTCCACTCTCCAACGGCTGTTTGCACAGAAAACACTGTCTCTAACCTAGACTCTGCCAGGGCATTTCGGAAACCATTTGTGTGGATCGGATATAGATGTGCAGCCCCCGGGGCCCACACTCCATTCTTTCGTGGACCTAGAGAGCCACCTGCTCGTGGAGGGCAACGTGTCCACACGGGAGCTGAAGCTGCCACGTGTCTCCTCCAGGCAGAGGGCTCGGTGGTGGCAGGGAATGACCTTCAGCCACTGCTCTCTCAGTGCAGCTGAATCCAAGACAATGCTGGGAAAAAGTGCCCAGCACAGTGTCTGTGATATTAAATGTGTGTGTGCGCGTGTGCACACCTGCACACACGCGCACACACACGTATGATATCCACAGCCAATCCATTCTATTTAAGATACACATGTGAGATGACACTGACACTGACAAAGGCAGAGTGGAAGGTGGTGGTGGCCACACTGGGCAGTGAGGGAGGGGGATGCATCTCGGGGGCTCAGGCTGCATGGCGGGCAGCACCCCCTTACGGGCTGTGGTACACAGAGCTTTGTGTGATTCCCGTCCATGCCTGTATTAATCTGTTCTCATGCTGCTAGTAGAGACACCATGTCTTGGGGGTGGCTCCCAGCCTCTGAGGTCTATGACTGTGTGGGGGACCCAGGCTCTACCTCTCAGCTGGCAGGAGGGGGCTCCAGACAGCATGGAAGGGTGATGGACAGCCTGACCCATGGTGAGGAGGTGGCCCAGGCCGGGACCCCCACGGTGGCACCTGACGTCTTGTGGGCTTTCAGTATTGAGAAGTGTATGTGGGAGTTGGGACTGGGCCCAGCGATGGTGTGATGGCATTCCTCTGGGACTTTGCTCCAGGACAGCTGGAGTTCTAGGGTTGAGGCAGGATGTGGAGGGGATGGGAGTGTACCCAGCCCTCATCAGGGTCCCTTTCACCCCAGCACCTGTTTGTTGGGCGGCCTTCTGTCTGAAGCACACATCTGGGTGGACCCAGCTTCCTCGTTGATGGGAAGGCCCGGCCCTCCCTGTTGCAGCTGTGTGCTCTCTCCAGGATCATCATCATTAGGGCCTAAAAACAGCCCTGTTTCTATCCCTCATGCGTGCCTGGGGGCTTTTTCCTTTGTAAAATAATGACTCATTTCCAAAACACAGAACAGTACAGAATCTGCCACTCATCCATGAAGCCACACCTGAAACTGACGTGATGGTGATGATGATGATTTGGGATTTAATATTCATTTTGCCCTGTTTGCCTCAAACCTTTGTGCTCTGTGTTTCAAATTGTGAATGACCATTGAATTTGACTGAATCTGCATCTGTGATCATTATATTTTCCCCCTTAATCTGTTAATGTGGGGTGATGCGTTCCTAGGTTTTCTTTTTTGAGACACGATCTCATTCTGTCACCTAGGCTGGGGTGTAGTGGCACAAACTCTGCTCATTGTAACCTCCACCTCCTGGACTGAAGCGATTCCTGCACCTCAGCCTTTAAGCAGCTGGGACTACAAGTGTGCACCACTACCTCTGGCTAATATTTGCATTTTTCATGCCCAGCTAATTTTTGTGTTTTTTGTAGAGATGGAGTTTCACTATGCCCAGGCTGGTCTTGAACTCCTGAGCTCAAAGCAGTCCTCTTGCCTCAGCCTCCCAAAGTGTTGGGATTACAGGCATGAGCCACTGCGCTCTGCCTATATTTTTAGTATTTTGAGGGGCCTCCACACTGTTTTCTGTAATGGCTGTGCTAATTTACATTCTCACCAACAGCATGCAGTCCTTGCCCACACCTGCGATCTGTCATCGTTTTGATAATGGCCGTTACATCAGGAGTGAGGTGGTGTCTCGTGGTTTTGATTGGAATCTCCCTGATGATTAGTGGTGTTGACTGTTGATCTTTTAATTAGGATTTTCCCATCTGAATTTATTGGTAAAATTGGTCTATGAATTTTTTTTTTTTGCATTGTCCTTATCTGATTTTAGTAATAAGGTTCACAGCACATGAGCTGGGGAGCTTTCTCTGTTTCTTAGTTCTCTGATTCTGTTCATATGAGGTGAGGACTGACCCTGAAAGTTTTTGAGAAAAACATCTGGGGCAGTGCCCTCCAGGAGGAAGACCCCTGCTTGCCGAATCCCTGTCTTTAATGATTATCGGTTTATTTCTTTTGTCTTTCTTCTCTTTTCTTTTCTTTTTTTGAGTCAGGGTCTCACTCTGTTGCCAGGCTGGAGTGCAGTGGCACAATCCCATTTCACTGCAACCTCTGCCTCCCAGATTCAGGCAATTCTCCTGCCTTAGCCTCCTGAATATCTGGGATTACAGGCACCTGCCACTGCACCCAGCTAATTTTTGTATGGTTAGTAGATATGGGGTTTCACCAGGCTTGTCTTGAACTCCTAACATCAAGCAATCCGCCCAGTTTGGCCTCCCAAAGTGCTGGGATGACAGGCACGCTTCCGGTCTGTCCTGATGATTCTTACTGCCCTAGAATCTTCCTTTGCCTGGGGGGAGCACCACATCTGCTTTCATTGGTTTACTAATCGCCTGATGAGTTTCTTCCATGCCCGTACATGAGACCATGGGAAGTTTACATTCACCCTTTCTATGTCCTGTTGTTTTATTTTTTGAAAGCAATTGTTTATTCACCTGACTTATCTTTGTTAATAGGCAAGTTGAATCTTTATTGCCATTCCTGATGTCTTTGGCCACATTTTTACCATCTGTTTTGCACTATTTTCTGTGCCTTTTGCCTTGAATTTTTATACTTTTCTGTCTGATTGGATTTTTTTTTTTTTTTTTTTTTTGAAACAGAGTCTGGTTCTGTTACCCAGGCTGGAGTATAGTAGTGTGATCTCAGCTCACTGTAATCTCTACTCCGAGGGTGCAAGGGAGTTTTGTGCCTCAGCCTCCTAAGTAGCTGGCATTACAGGCACACGCCACCAGGCCTGGCTAATTCTTGTATTTTTAGTGGAGACAAGGTTTCACCATGTTAGCCAGGCTGGTCTCGAACTCCTGACCTCACGTGATTCACCTGTCTCGGCCTCCCAGAGTGCTGGGATTACTGGTGGGAACCATTTTACGCAGCTTCTGATTGGATTTTTTAAAATCCCTCCCTTTCCTCCTTTATTAGTTTCAAAGTAATTCTTTGAATATGAATATCTTCATCTTTTTGTGGAACACTAGGTCTTAGGATGTTTCAACCTCCATCTTCACTTCTGGGATTTCATTTTATTACTTATCCCATTCTAGCTTCAGCTTGCTTTTAACACTGTGGTATCCCAAATAATTCTTTGTTTTTACTTCATTTAATTTAATTAATTGTTACTATTTTTTGAGATAGGGTCTCACTCTGTTGCCCAGGCTGGAGTGCAGTGGTACAGTCATAGCTCACTGCAGCCTCAACCTCCTGGGCTCAATTGATCCTCCCACCTCAGCCTCCTGCGTAGCTGGGATTACAGGCATGCACCACCATACCCTGGCTAATTTTTTTATTTTTTATTTTTGTAGAGACAAGACTCAAGTGATCCTCTTGCTTTGGTCTCCCAAGGTGCTGGGATTACAGATGTGAGCTGCTGCACGTGGCCCCAAAAGAGCACTTCTAACAGCTTGTTACAAAATAGTCACCATTTCATTTCCCTTCTTTTTTTTTTTTTTTTTTTTTTTTTTTTTTGAGATGGAGTCTCACTCTGTAGCCCAGACTGGAATACAGTGGTGCAATCTCGGCTCATTGCTACCTCCACCTCCTGGGTCCCGGTTCAAGCAGTTCTCCTGCCTCAGCCTCACGAGTAGCTGGGATTACAGGAACGTGTCACCCTGCCCAGTTAATTTTCATGTTTTTAGTAGAGAGGAAATTTCACCATGTTGGCCAGGCTAGTCTTGAACTCCTGGCCTCAGGTGATCCACCAGCCTCAGCTTCCCAAAGTGCTGGGATTACAGGTGTGAGCCACTGCACCCAGCTTCTTTCTTTCTCTCTCTTTCCTCTTTCTCTTTCTTCCTTTCTTTCTGGGTGCGATGGCACTGGCTGAGCTGTCTGTGGTTTGCTTTCTCACTCACGACCTCACCAGCTGGGTAGATGTGGCTAACCTGCTTTTTGGGGCACGCCGTTCCCTGGTCCTCTCCTGATGGAAGCGATAGGCATGTGCTGGCCATGGCTGGCCACCCACAATCTCGTCTCTGTGCTCCTTGTGGGCTGTGTGAGTGTTTCCATGGCCTCGGCTCCCAGGACTGGGACTCCAGTGCCACGTTCCCTCCCTCCGCTCGCAGGAGATGCCTGCACCCTGACTGGCCTGCCCCAGCCAGCTGTGCCCGTTCCTCCTACCAGGCTGTGCTGTCCCCATCCAAGTGCCCTTCCCTCTGCCCTCTTCTAGGGCAACTTATGTATTCCTTTTCCACCAGCCCTGCTCCTCCGTCCAAACAGGCCTGGATAGGATGGGCTGGATCTTCATCATTCCCTGGGCCCCCACTCACGTGGCCCCAGGGTGGCAGGTGGGGGGCATGCAGCGCTGACCTGGCCTGGGTTTCATCCTGAAACTCCAGCTGCGATGTCTGGTTGTTTGTTTTCCTGGAGAGGCCTGTCTGTCCTCTGGGTTCCGGGGAAAATTGAGAAGGGCAGTAAATGTTGAAAACAAGATGGAATTAGTCTCCGAAGAGCCCAGCGAATTCTTCTTTAACTGCATAAAGCTCCTTCTGCCCATCTGCAGACACGCATGTCCTTCAAGCCAGTGTCCAGAATGGGCAAAAAGGAGCAGGACTTTGAGCTGTGCCAGATACACGAGCAGGCGCAGACCTGCTTAGCTGCCAAAACAAGGAGAGACAGTCTCAGGCCGGTTTCTTCCCTCCCGCAGTGCGAGTGCATGAGAGAGAGGTCAGCATTGTTTGTGGACAAAAGTGAAGTGACATCAGAGAGAGCAGACAACACTTTGGGCACCAGGGAGAATCTGGGACGCAGCCTGGGCTTCCTCCCTCTGCCCTTCTTGGCTGCCCAGCTGGGGAAAGAACAGGAGGGAAAACAGGACCTCAGCCCTTCCCAGATCCCCTCGCTAATGGCTGCCTGAAGGTCCTGGTGACTTTTCCTGTGGGCTTGGCACCTTTTGAAGGATCCCAGGCTAGGTTCACATACCTGGGACCATGTGCGTGGTGGTCACTCTGACAGCCATCCACCCTTGAGCCTGGCTGTGCCCCGGGCCTGGGGGCAGGCACTGGGCTTGCACCATGCTCTGAGACCAGCAGAGTGGCAGTCACCTGGCTTGTCCTTTAGAGTCCTTCCAGTAAGGGACACAGGTGACGAGGGGTCCCTGGGCCAGCTGTGGGCCAGGCAGCAGGGCCGCCCTCCACAGCTCAGGCAGACCCGAATCAGATCTGCGTGGTTTGATCTGTTTGCAAAAGGATCCCTTCTGCTCACTCCACAGGGGCACTCAGCTGTTTGTCTCTGCCAGGTGCGATTGTGGAGGCTTATGGATGAATGTGTCCTTTGAGCTGCTGGGACCCTGGGCGTCCCAGGCAGCCTGTCCAGTGGCTTAATGCTGAGCTGGTGCATGGACTAGACAAGGAACCTGTGAGAAAGATGTGTAGCTGGCATTTTAAATGAGGAATTACCCGGGGACCTCAGTGCAGCCTTGCTGTATCCACCCCTCAGACGTTCCAAGAGGCCAACTGAAGACACTAGAAGGCAGTTTCAAGTCACACCAGACAGATATATCCTGGGGCTGATTCCCAAGAGATGCAGGAGAAATGGTTTGGGAGCTCTGAGCTTGGAAGCTAGCCTGATGCTGGAGGCTGCCCTCGAGGGTGGAGGCGGCCCTGATGTTGCCGTCATCCCCTGGAAAGGGAGCACTGAGCTGGGGAGGCAGCAGGCCTGGGAGGGAAGAGCCTTCTACTCCTACCTGCATCAGGCTGGCGAAAGAGGGGCCTGAGCTACTGCTTTTATTACTCAGAGTAACAACCAACTCCATGGGTACAGAAGCAGGGCCAGGCGTGGTGGCTCATGCCTATAATCCCAGCTCTTGGGAGGCCAAAGCAAGAGGATTGCTTGAGGCTAGGAATTCAAGAGCAGCCTGGGCAACATAGCAAGACCCCGTCTTTAAAAAAAATGTTTTTTAGTAATTAGCCAGGAATGGCAGTGCATGCCTGTAGTCCCAGCTACTTGGGAGGCTGAGATGGGAGGATCGCTTAAGCCCAGAAGTTGGAGGCTGCAGTGAGCTGTGATTGCACCACTGCACTCCAGCCTGGGTGACAGAACGAGACCCTTGCCTCTAAATAAATAAATAAATAAAAAGAAAAGACAATAAATAAATAAATAAATAAATAAACAAAAAAAAAATAAATAAAAAGAAAAGAAAAAAGAGACAAAGAGACTGTGCCAAGAAGTTTGTGATAGGAACCTGGCCCAGCCCTTTCCCCTACACAGATCTCAGAGGCAACCTTGATGAATGATGTCCAGTGTCCAGTTTTTTGTTTTTTTTTTTTTGAAGACGGAATCATGCTTTATCTTCCAGGCTAGAGTGCAGTGGTGAGATCTCAGCTCACTGCAACTTCTACCTCCCAGGATCAAGTGATTCCCTTGCCTCAGCCTCCTGAGTAGGTGGGATCACAGGCGCCTGCCACCACACCAGGCTAATTTTTGTATTTTTAGTAGAAATGAGGTTTTGCCATCTTGGTCAGGCTGGTCTTGAACTCCTGACCTCAGGTGATCCATCTGCCTCGGCCTCCCAAAGTGCTGGGATTACAGGTGTGAGCCACTGCGCTCGGCCTCAGTTTGGGTTTCTAATGATTGCCTCTGGGTCTTCAGATCTCAGGCTTTGCCTGCTACCCCATGATTCATGGACTTTTTGTGACTTCCTGCTTTAATAAAGTAGCAGTTCATCTTGCCTTGTGCACCTCCGAAAATGGCTCTATTATTGTTTATTTCCTTTGGTAATTACCTTGTTAAATAATATAATGGAGCTGACATTTCTTGTTCTAAAAACTATGGACCCATCCCCTACCCCATGCACGCATACAGGTGAACGCACACATATTTGCATGCATTCTCTCAGCATTCACAGCTACTTTATGACCTCATTTCAAAAGAAAAGGCATGCAAGCTGTTTATTTACAAGGTTTTTTACCAGTGGCTGTGGCGTCCGGCTGTCTCCCTTGCCAGGTTTGTAGGGGCCTCTGGCTGTCAGGTATTGTGGGCGGGTGCTAGGTGGGTACATATATTGTTAAATGTCCCCGCCCAGCAGTGTCAGGTTGATGGTTGCAGTTGTTGTCAGTGTGCCATGAAAATGTGTGTCCTTGTGTAGACAGAGTGCTAGGTTCAGCCTCCTGGGTGTTGGGTCCCCGCGTAACTCTTAGTCTTTCTGTCTTGGTAGCCAGGAGCCCGTCTCGCTGGCCAGCTGCTCCATGACTGACCTGGTTCCGGACCTGCAGCCCATTCTTTTCTGGATGTCTAACTCCATTGAGCTCCTGTACTTTATCCAGCAGAAATGCCCACTCTATATGCAGAGCATGGAGGAGCAGCTGGACATCACAGGTATGGCTGGCACCGCAGGCAGGGGAGTGTGGCAGCCCCTCTCCGTCCTCCGAACCAAGTTGCCCATGATAGCAGGGATGGACTCATGCTGGGGGCTTTCTTAGCCCCTGGGCTGGTGCACGTCAGCTCCTCAGGGACGGCCTGTGAGGCTGGTTCAGGTGGTGTGGACCAGTCAGGCACCTCCTGCCCATAGTACCTTGGTGCTCAGGCTGTCTCCATCATCCCGTGCGCTCCATGCGGTGGTGTCCCCATGATGGCAGCCTCACTCTGTTCTGCTTGCAAGAGGTCCTGGGGAGGCACACAGGTCAGTAGGGGAGACACAGATGCCACCATGAAGCAAATGCAAGGGGTGGTGGAGAGAGCATGGGCCTCAGCCGCCACCCGAACCGTTTTTCCAGAAGGATGGACATTGCCAGTCCTTGTTGTGAAACTGTAGATGATGTTGGTTTCACAGATTATGATGTGGGAAATACACTTTTCAGGATTTCTTTTTTTTTTTTTTTTTTGAGACGGAATCTCAGTCTGTCTCACAGGCTGGAGTGCAATGGTGTGATCTTGGCTTACTTCAACCTCCAGCTCCCAGGTTCAAGCAATTCTTGTGCCTCAGCCTCCTAAGTAGCTGGGATTACAGGTGCCTGCCACCTCGCCTGACTAATTTTTGTATTTTTGGTAGACATGGGGTTTTACCATGTTGGCCAGGCTGGTCTTGAACTCCTGACCTCAGGTGATCCTCCCCGCTGGGTCTCCCAAAGTGCTGGGATTACACCTGTGAGCCACCGCACCCGGCCAACATTTCAGGATTTCTGAAATGCAGTGGGAAGTGTTCTGAAAATACTAAGGGAGAGGAGTTCCGAAGGGGCAGTTGGCAGCGACAGGGGCGGTTTGTGGGGAAGGCAGTGTGGGGCTGGCCCAGAGGCCAGGGTAGGATTTTGGCTGGCGAGTCTGCCGAGGGCTGTGTGGGGCCTGGAATGGAGCCAGGTGGGGCAGCAGGACTGTGCTGCTGTGCTTCGGAAGTGACAAGCGGGCACCCAGGGGACTGGGGTTCTAACCCCCACAGCCTTGCTATGCGCCCTCTGCCCACACACCAGTGGGGTGCGCTGTCAGGTGGGCCCAGGGCCATAGAGTCCTGAGTGGCCGTGGCCTGGTGGCCCTGACTCTGGAGGGCCCAGGTCAGTGAGTGGCACATTTGGAACTGCCCCAGGCTACATCTGTGAGCTCCGAGGGAGGCCTGGGCCAGGTGTGCAGGGATGGGTGCTCCCATGGGCGCGGTCTACCAGATGCTGCGGGGTCTCTGTGTACTCAGCTGTGTCCCTGTCCCGGGAGGGGGCTGTGGCTGTGGCTGCATCTGAGACAGCCCTGAGTACACAAGGCCAGGCTAGGTCTTGCCCGGGCTGAGTCAGGGGTGCTGGGGCCCTGCTGTGCCCCCCATACCTTAGGGGCAGGTTTTCTGAGAGGAGAGGCTCTCGATAGTGAGAGGGAGGTGCCAGGGCGTCTGTGCAGTGACCCCGTGGTGGGACAGCCTCCCACATTGTGCAGGGGCCCAGCCCTCAGCCTCCAGGTGGGGGCCGTGCTGCAGAGACCAGGCTGGACTGAAGATGGGTGGAGGAGATCAGGCCAGCCCTGGCCATGAGGTTGTGGGGTGGGGTCCCGACTCCTGTCGGAGGCAGAGCCAGCTGGGATCTGTCCACATTCCTTCCTGCTGGCCACGGTTCCTTCTCCCCTCCTTCACAGGGAAGGGAATGTGGGGCCCTGCCAGGGCCTCCCTGGCCTGGGAATTGGGACTGCCTTGGAGAGGTAGGGGTAGCGTCGACCCCTCCTGGCCCTGGTGGGCTTCCAGGCCTCTGGCCTGCGGCCTTAACCCCCATGTGGTGGGGCAGCCCCTGCCTGTCCACAGGGCCTGGATCTAGGGCAGGACTTTTCTCAGGCTTTTTCCTGGAAAGTGACATAAACGACTGTGGGTCCTTAAGCCTCCGCGCGAGGTCCCCACGTCCAGCTGCCTGGCGCAGGCCTCCCCTGGGGGGCCCGGCCTCCCGGGACCCAGCGCCCGTCACCTCTCCCAGCACACTTGACTTCGGCATCCTCCAGTGCTGGAGTCACAGCTGGCAGGTGGGCCATGGGATGGAGGAGCCTCTGGGATTGCAGCCCGCCAAGGGCGACCCTCGATGACCTTGCAGTGTGCACTTGGTCCTTCTGTGTGACACGGGGATGGGGGCAGGTTAGGGGCCCCTTTTGTTCTGCCCCAACAGAAAGACTCAGCTCTGGGACCTGTGACTTTTGGGCTTCACATTCCTGGCTAGTCCCTGGCCAACTTTCCACGTGGCTTTGTGGCCGCCTGGGTTTGGTGGCCTCAGACAGCTGGGTCCCATGTGGTCCCTGTGTTGGCTGCTCTTCATGGGAAAAATTGCTCTGGGCTGACGGAGCTGCTGCCTTTGGTCTTGGGAGGAAGTTATTTTTGGTCAGGGGCCTGGGTGGCGTTTGGCCCGGCGTTGAAAGTGGGGCCCAGGGACGCCCACAGGCTCCGGGTGTTGAGGGCCAGGCAGACGCCAGGGAACAGAGTGGGAAATAGCCCCAAGCAGGGGCTGGTGTGGGTGAGGAGGTCAGAGCCAGGTCCAGCCTCCTGACCCTCTGCAGGAAATGTCTGTGGGAAGAATTGGGAGAGCAGGACTGTCGCTTCCTGAGAGCGAGTCACGTGGCTGTTGTCCTTCCCCAAACACTGTTTGTCCAAAGCTGTGACTCAGGCCCCTCCTTTGCCACCTCACAACTTCTTCATGTGCATCTAGGATTCTCCCATCTTCTCTCTTCATGGCTGAGGCTCAGTGCCTTCTTCTTTACGGACAGGGCTGGCTTCCTCAGGGGTCCTGGGGCTTTGGGGGCAAGCCAGGGGCACTGGCCGGTGTGTCCCCTTAACGGCCTGTGGGCTTGGAGCTCTTCAGAAATTCCCACCGGCTGTGGCACCACAAGCAGAGGCGTCTTGGGGCGGTTGTTAGAAATGGTCTCAGGGCCAGGCTCACGCCTGTAATCCTAGCACTTTGGGAGGCCAAGGTGGGCAGATCAGTTGAGGTTAGTAGTTCAAGACCATCCTGGCCAACGTGGTGAAACCTGTCTCTACTAAAAATATAAAAATTAGCCAGGCATGGTAGTGGGTGCCTGTAATCCCAGTTACTCAGGAGGCTGAGGCAGGAGAACCGCTTGAACCTGGGAAGTAGAGGCTGCAGTGAGCTGGGTTTGTGCCATTGCACTCCAGCCTGAGAGACAGAGTTAAAAAAGAAAGAAAGAAAGAAAGAAATGGAGGCTTGGGGCCAGGTGTGGTGAGGGGTGCATGTCTGTAATCCCAGCACTTTGGAAGGCCAAGGCAGGCAGATCGCCTGAGCCCAGTAGTTCCAGACCAGCCTGGGCAACATAGTGAGACTCCCATTTCTACCAAAAATAAAAGAAGAAATGGAATCTCAGGCCCTTGGGGGGTGGTTGGAGCCTGCCCTGTGGTTTTGTTCCACACAGTCCCTGCCACCTTCTCCTCCTCCCCATCATTCCACGGCCCCGTTTCCCTCTTCCCACCAGTGCCCTGCCCTTGCCCAGGGAGTGGCATGGGGCTGGGCTCTCAGACCTGGCAGCCTGAGGCAGCTGGGGGCCAGGGCACCAGGACAGGTGGATGGGTCAGAGCTCAGCCTGCTGCCCTGCCTCCCTGCTGCTGTGGTATGAATATCCTTGGCTGGCACTCGCTGTGGGCCCATCGGGCCACCTTGCACGCTCCCAGGCATGGAGGCCTCTGGGCACAGTGTCGAGGTTGGCAGAGCCTAAGGGCCCCTCACTGCCCCAGACCCTGGGGTCCCTCCGGCTGCCCTGCCTGGGTCCCAGATGTGACCTCATGGGCCAGGCACTAGGGGTGCCTCACAGGTTCTTGGGGAGTGGGCTTGATGGGTGGGGGCCAGGCAGCCCCGAGCCCCTGAAGAAGGAGGAGCACCACCCACAGTGGAGTGAAAGTGATGGGGGCTTGTCCAGGGGCTTGATGTAGCATTGTCCTGGTGGTGAGGGGGCTGGCCCCTGGTGCAGTGGGGCCGGTAGAGGGTCGGCGGGGCCTGTGCTCCAGGCAGGCCAACATCAGGGTGATTGTTGGCCTGGCTCACCAGGCGCCACCCATGTAGCCCCAAAAGGCAGCCCTGATGGTGCCGCCCCTCTGCCCTTCCTGTAAGGAGGCCCCACAGGAGGGAGAGGACGGGAGCTGTGACCATGTACCCGGCTGCACTAGGAACACCACCACGGCCACCCCTCCGCAGTCCTGGGAGAGAATGAAGGCACCCAAAGGTGGATGTCTAGGGTCCTGGCCCCTTCCCCGGGTGCTGATGGGACCCCCAGTCACTGAGACCGCTAGATGCCCCCTGACTTTCTGGAAGCCCCCAGGGAAGGCTCCACCCTATCGGGGGCCTTTTGACTTCACAAGAGCCCCCACCCAGAGGGCAGGAACCACCCAGTGACCACTGTCACTGCTCCCCCAGTCTCAGCTCCAGCCGCCCCGGCTGACACCCAGGGGTGGATGTGAAATAGGTGATTTGGGCTTTTTCTTCCTGAAAGACTTAACGATTCCACGGCGTGGTGGCCACTCACGGGCTGCTGCCAGAGTCCTTTGACCCATGTCGCGAGCAAGAAGTGACCTGTGGGGAGGGGTTTGGACCTGCTATTTTGGGTGCAGTTGGTTGTAACAGAAAACTCATCCAGAACGTGGGCATGAATGAGCACTTGGGCTGGGCTGGGTGTTGTGACATTGGGTGTCCGGACCCTTCCTGCCCCCTCCCCAGCACTCCTGGCCCCAGGTAAGGGTGGTGGCAGGTTTGCTGCACCCTTCCAAGCCAGGACCCAGAGTCCCTCTCTGGTTCATCACATCTGCACCCCAGATGGGCACACTGGGCGGAGCTGGTAGCCAGGAGGGAGCTGGAAGCTGGCTGAGTCGCCACTGTCCGCTGTGCCCCTTGTGACTGTTGGTGTGGCTGTCTCCCCACAGGCTCAAAGGAGTCGCTCTTCTCCTGCACGCTGACGGCCAGCGAGGAGGCCATGGCAGTGCTGGAGGAGGTGGTACTCTATGCCTTCCAGCAGTGTGTCTACTACGTCTCCAAGGTGCACGGGATGGGAACTGCTTCTGCACTCAGGCAGCTCCTGGGATGAAGCAGAACACAGGCTTGTGCCTGTGGCTCTCCTAGGGGCCTTTTGGGGGCTGAGGGAGGGGACTGTGACAAGCTCCACTTCAGCAGGGAGCAGTGGCTGCAGGTCCTGCACAGGCCCGGCTGCACCCTCACACCCCACACCCACTCTTCCCCAGGTCAAGCAGAAACCCTAAAACAATCCTGGCTCCCTCTTTCCCTCGCCTTGAAAGCCTTGTCCTTCCTGCCAGTGTTTTGAGGGTCAGCGATGAGGTGGGGGAAGCCCCAGCATGGGAAGTGAGGGATGAGGTGGGGGAGGCCCCAGCCTGGGGTTCAGGGGACGTGGCACTGTTATCACCCTGGACCCATGGGTGCCAGAGGTGCTGCCGCTGGTCCCTCTGTGGCCCTGGCCAGCTTGGGGTGCATTGGGGGTGCAGTGAGCCACTTTCCTGGGGAGTGGTGGCTGTCCTGTTATTACCCAGCCCCTTCGTTGGAGCCCATCCCCCCAGGTGTCTCCAGCCCCTTCGTTGGAGCCCATCCCCCCAGGTGCCACCTCTGTGCGCCTTCTGAGGTCATCTGTGCCTTGGACAGGAGCAGATCCCCCTGAGCCTCCTACACCCCACCTCTGCTCCCAGCAGCCCCAGGAGGCATCTCCTGCACCCCACACCCCGCAGTGGACATTTGCAAAGCCATGGCCTGTCCAGCAGGAAGCCACCGAGGCCGGGTCCCTGTGAGAAGTGTGTGGGTGGGAAGCTGGCTGGGTCAGGCCCGCGTTCGGCCACCAGCACTCCTGGAAATGCTGGCTGCTGTTCTCTCACCCCCCAGTCCCTGTACATCTGCCTCCCGGCACTCTTGGAGTGCCCCCCGTTTCAGATGGAGCGCCGTGAGAGCTGGTCCTCAGCCCCCGAGCTGCCTGAGGAGCTGCGCCGTGTGGTGTCCGTGTACCAGGCGGCCCTGGACCTCCTGCGGCAGCTGCAGGTGCACCCCGAGGTGGCCTCACAGATGCTCGCCTACCTCTTCTTCTTCTCTGGGACCCTGCTCCTCAACCAGCTCCTCGACAGGGGTGAGGGCCTTGTGCGGGGCTGGGGGCTGGGGGCTCACATTCCTAGACAGGACAGCTGCCGGCCCCTCCCTCGCTGCTCCTGGGGACGGCTCTGCCCTTGTTGGGGCTCCTGCTTCCTGAGCATCTGGTGTCCCTGGGGAGTGGGAGGCCGGGGGGCGGGGGGACAGATTGCCACAGTGCATTCCATAGGAGCCAGTGTCCCATCGGGGTTTCAGAGAAGCCATGGCCAAGAGGTCTGCCCAGGCCCCTTGCCTGTGACAGGGAGGGAACGGGCTCAGGGCATCACCGGACTGTCCCAGAACTGCCCGGTGGACACGTCAGAGCCAGGATGGAACCCAGGTCTGGGCAGCTGTAGACTGGCCTTGGACCCTGCCTCGAGGAAGGACTTCCTCCATCACCTGCAGGGTTCAGGGACATTGGTCACTCCCAGCCGGGGCCACTGTGGGGGCACGGGGAGACCCTGGTGAG
Organism: Saimiri boliviensis; assembly: GCF_048565385.1. Taxonomy (NCBI): domain Eukaryota; kingdom Metazoa; phylum Chordata; class Mammalia; order Primates; family Cebidae; genus Saimiri; species Saimiri boliviensis. Next base: position 27,356,717 of record NC_133468.1, on the reverse strand, counting down.
GGCAAGCCCATGGCACATGTGTGTGGGGGTGGGGAGGGTCCCAGCCAGGGGCTGCGCGGTGGAGTCAGTGGCTCTCACAGCCCACCCTGCCCTGCTACATTCATCTCCCACTGCACCCCCGCTCCAGAGAGGGGTTTGAGGCTGGTCAGTTGCCTTGGAAACCTAGGGAAGGTCTCCTGCCTGTCATGGAGCTGTGATGTCCTCAGTGACCTGGAGCCAGGGAAGGCAGGCTCTGGGAACAGGCCTGTGTCTGTGTCCCTGGGGAGGATAGCCCGGGCATCACCCTCCCTCCATCCCTACACAGGCCCGTCGCTGAGCTGCTTCCACTGGCCCAGAGGCGTCCAGGCCTGCGCCCGCCTGCAGCAGCTCCTGGAGTGGATGCGGAGCGCCGGCTTCGGGGCAGCTGGAGAGCACTTCTTCCGCAAACTCTCCTGTACCCTCAACCTGCTGGCCACACCCAGGGCCCAGCTCATCCAGGTAGGGGGGCACATGGGAGGTGGGGAGGGACGGGGCCACATGCTGTGGGTCCCTGGCTCACAAACCAGGCCTGCGGTAATTAGCAAGGTTGCTTCCACTCCATGGCTGTCTCCAACTGGGGTAGGTAGAATAGTGGCCCAAAAGATGTCTGAGACCTGTGACCCCAATGTGACTCCAATTAAGACCTTGAGATTCAGAGATGACCTGGGTGTCTGGGTGGCCCAGTCCACTCCAGAAGGGTGGCTCAGAGAGAAGCGGAAGAAGAGGGGACATGGCTCTGGAGTTGGAGGAGGGACCAGGGGTCGAGCAGTGTGGCAGCCTCTAAAAGCTGGAGTGGCCCTGGCTGACAGCCAGTCTAGAAATGGGACTTCAGTCCTACAACTGCAGGAACCGAATTCTGGCAGCAGCTGGAAGAGCAGGGAGACAGGTCCTGCCCTCGGGCCCTCCTCTTGCTGTCCGCTCTGTGAGACCCGGCTGAGCTGCGGAGCCACAGAGCTGTGAGAGCGTGCGCTGGTGTGCCTGAGACTGCCCCACGTGCGAGCATGTGTCACAGTGGCAGTGGGAAACCAACATGCCCCTCCTTACCTCCCTCGCCACTCACCATGCCCTTCCCAACACAGTCATTAATGGAAATGAGCCGACAGTTTCACATGCTGTGGGGTGATGGGAAGAGTGGCCACAGGGCGAATCGCTTGAACCTGAGAGGTGGGGTCGCAGCGAGCCAGATCACGCCACTGCACTCCAGCTTGGGCGACATAGTGAGACTCTGACTCAAAAAAAAAAAAAAGAGTGAAGCATTTTTATTTACTAAAGAAAATTCAGAAAATGAGGATGTCTGAATCCCACGTGTTACATTGAACACGTGAATTTAGTTAGCTTCTCCTACGGTATCACTGAACAAAAGTAAAGCAATGCTTTTTATATATACTTTTTTTTTTTTTTTTAAGATGGGGTTTCACCATGATGGCCAGGATGGTCTTGAACTCCTGACCTCAGGTGATCCACCCATCTCGGCCTCCCAAAGTGCTAGGATTATAGGCGTGAGCCACCGCACCCGGCCAGTAATGCTTTTTAATGGCACGCACCCATGAGGACAAAGTCGTAGAGAGGAGACATTGCTATTTTGGAAGACAGAAAGCAGGTGGGTGAGGAGCACCTGCCTTAGCAGACTGAAGAAAGCTGACTTGGCCAGGCACCTTGGCTCATCCTGCCTGTCCTCCCAGGGCTCTGGGAGGCTGAGGTGAGAGGATCACTTGAGGTCAGGTGTTTGAGACCAGCCTGGGCAACACGAGACCCCATCTCTACAAAAAAGAAAATAAACTGACTCCCGAGAAGCCACTCAGTTTACATGAAGCCACCAAAAGGCTCAGGAATTGGTAGCGCCAGGTACCTCTGGGTAGTGATGTCGAGATGGGGCTGAAACAGGAGAATATCTGTCGACATTGTGGAAAGCACTGGGGCTGGGATGGAGGAGCCGAGCCTGCAGTTCCACTGAGGACAGTTCGCACAGCCGGAAAGAAACACAGTCATTGGCTGAAAGGCGTGAGAGCTCCTGAAGGATGAGGAGAGGGCAGACTGCAGGTGGTGAGCCTCACAAAGAGCTGACCTGTGGGTCCTGTTGCTTTTCCTTGGGGACATTGGCTGTCCTGGGAGCAGGTTATGGTGTGAGGCCGAGAATCCAGGCTTTGTCCAGGCAGGGGCTACTGCTGGGGAAACAGAAACCCGAACAGCACAGCACTGGCCATCTCACAGGCGAGAGATAAGCTCGGAGACTTCAGGGCCTGAAATGCATGCCCGGATTTTCCCCGAGACACTTGCAACTTTCTGAATCTCCAGGGAGTGCGATGGAGCGAGGCTTTAAAACTAAACCAGAAACTTTGAAAAGAAGAGTATAGGCCGGGTGTGTGGCTCATGCCTGTAATCCCAGCACTTTGGGAGGCTGAGACGGACAGATTACAAGGCCAGGAGATCGAGACCATCTTGGCTAACACAGTGAAACCCTATCTCTACTAAAAATACAAAAAATTAGCCAGGCATGGTGGCACACACCTGTAGTCCCAGCTACTGACTCAGGAGGCTGAGGCAGGAGAATTGCTTGAACCTGGGAGGCAGAGGTTGCAGTGAGCCGAGATTGTGCTAAACCGTACTCCAGCCTGGGCAACAGAGCGAAACTCTGTCTCAGAAAAAGAAAAGAGCAGAATCTGTGGTGGTTTCACAATGCAGAGGAGACAGAGGTGAAGAGTCCAGGACCCCTTGGGAAGTAAACACCAGGCCCTCAGTGGAAACCCTGGGGCGAGAGGCAGGCATGGGGCAAATGCCTGTAGTCCCAGCTACTTGGGAGGTTGAGGCAGCCATTTGAGTCCAGGAATTCAAGGCTTCAGTGAGCTCTGATCACACCACTGCACTCCAACCTGGGCAATAGAGGAATATAAGAAAGAAAGAAGAAGGAAGGAAGGGAAGAGAGGGAGGGAAGAAAGAAGGCAGGAAGGAACAAAGAAACAAACAAACCTTGGGGTGAGGACCCAGCAGAGGCCATCTGAGCCTTACCGAAAGCTTGTCAACCCCAGCTCAGCATTAAGCTCATCAGCAGTAATGAAGATACAAACTATCCAAGCCTGTGGGCTGCAGTTAGGGCAGTTTTATGGGGAAAAGTTAAGGAAAGCTAATCATGAATAATCCTGAGGCAAGAAAGAGAGCGACTAATCAAACGCAAGGAGAGCAGAAGGAGATGACAGATGAGAGCTAAAAATCAGTGAACTAGGAAACAAATGTGGTTGAGATGAGCCATAAAGTCAGGGGTTGGTTGTGTGAAAAGCTGAATAAGAGTCTGAGCACAGCGGCTCATGCCTGTAATCCCAATACGTTGGGAGGCTGAGGCAGGTGGATCACCTGAGGTCAGGAGTTTGAGACCATCCTGGCCAACATGGTAAAACCTCTTCGCTACTAAAAATACAGAAATTAGCTGGGTGTGGGGGTATGTGCCTGTAATCTCAGCTACTTGGGAGGCTGAGGCAGGAGAATTGCTTGAACCCTGGAGGTGGAGGCTGCAGTGAGCTGAGATCACACCACTGCACTCCAGCCTGGGCGACAGAGTGAGACTGTCTCAAAAAATAAATAAAAATAAAAATAGAAAAGTTGAATAAGAGAAAACACAATTGCTAGTATGAGAAATAAAAAGGAGAACATCACCCAGATTCTACATTAAAAATTAAAAATTAGTAGAAAGAGGAGACCATAACCAACTTTTTGCTGATAAATTTGACTATTTAGATGAAATGAATAAATAAGAAAAAGAATACTTACTGAAACTGATTCAACAGGAAGTTAAAAATCTGAATGGTCCTGCATGCGTTAAAGAACCTGAAAGGCCAGGTGCGGTAGCTCCCACCCATAATCCCAGCACTTTGTGAGGCTGAGGCAAGAGGATCCCTTGAGCTGATGAGTTCAAGACCAGCCTGCAGAACTTGGCCTCTCTCTACAAAACGTGCATGCAAATCTACATCTCTACAAAAAATACACACACACAAAGTAGGCAGGCATGGTGGTGAATGCCTGTGGTCCCATCTACTTAGAGGGCTGAGGCAAGAGGATTCCTCGAGCCCAGGAGATTGAGGTTGCAATGAGCCATGATTGTGCCAATGCACTCCAGCCTGGACATCAGAAATGAGACCTTGTCTCAAAAAAAGAAAAAAAAAGGAAATTATTATTTTAACACTTCCTCATGAAGAAGATTCAAGACCCAGATGGTTTCATTGGTGAATTATTTTAAACCTTAAGAAATAATACCATTAGTACCCAAATTCTTACCAGAAACTAGAAAAGAAACCCTATCTCACTTTAAAACACCAGTAATTCCTTGATGCCAAAACCTGAAAAGGGGGTTGTAGCAAAGGAGAATGACACGAGAGAGGGACAGCTGCATTCGTCACGGAAACGCAGCTCAGAGTCTCCGTGTTTGAGTCTGGCCTGAGCGCACTGGTGTTTATAACTAATTTATCACAACCAGATACAAATTTTATTGTTTCTTCACTCCCATTGCTTCACTTGACTAGTCTTCAAAAACAAAAACAAAAACAAAACTTTGGCATTTTTTTTTTTTTGAGACAGAATCTCATTCTGTTGTCCAGGCTTGATGGAGTGCAGTGGTGCCTTCTCGGTTCACCGTAACCTCCACTTCCCAGGTTCTAGTGATTCTCCTGCCTTGGCCTCCCAAGCAGCTGGGATTACAGGGACACGCCACTATGCCCGGCTAATTTTTTTATTTTTAGTAGAGACGAAGTCTCACCATGTTGGCCAGGATGGTCTGGAACGCCTGACCTCAGGTGATCTGATCCCCTCGGCCTCCCAAAGTGCTGGGATTACAGGTGTGAGCCACCGCACCCGGCCTAATCTCAGTTTTAAACACTGAACACATCAAAATGGTTGAGATAAAGAAAAGCGGTCCTGGTGGGGAGGTGGTGGTTTGAACCCTCAGGTGTTCCTGGTGAGATTGTAAATGAGCCTCACCACTTTGGAAGCTGAGCCAATGCATGTGCTGTGATTGAGCAGTTCCCCGGAAGGATATGCTTCTGTGGGTCCCTCACCACTGCCTGCTTAGGGATGCTTCCAGTGGCACCACTTTTAACTGCCCCAGCCTGGGAAAAACCCATATGATATTTATCAACAACATGAGGGATGAACAAAGTGGTATCTTCAGTACAGTGAAATACGGCAGAGCAACGTGACTGAGCAAACTCCTTCTGAGGAGCCACAGGCAAATCTCAACTGTCAGCCGGGCAAGGCAGGAGGGCTTGGGAGGCCAAGGCAGGAGGATCACAAGCCCAGGAGTTCGAGACCAGCCTGGGTAACACAGTGAGACCCCCATCCATCTTTACAAAAACAGAGATTTCTTAATTAGCCAGGCATGGTGGCATGCGCCTATAGTTCCCAACTACTCGGGAGGCTGAGGCAGGAGAATCACTTAAGCACGGGAGGTCTACAGTTAGCTGTGATCGCGCTGCTGCACTCCAGCCTGGGTGACAGAGCAAGACCCTGTCATAAAATGATAAAATAAGTAAGGCTGGGCACAGTGGGTGACACCTGCGATCCCAGCACTTTGGGAGGCCAAGGCAATCAATCACCTGAGGTGAGGAGTTTGAGACCAGCCTGACTAAAAATATAAAAATTGGCCAGGTCGGCTGGCCGTGGTGGCTCAAGCCTGTAATCCCAGCACTTTGGGAGGCCGAGGTGGGCGGATCACGAGGTCAAGAGATCGAGACCAGCCTGGCCAACGTGGTGAAACCCCGTCTCTACTAAAAACAAAAAAATTAGCTGGGCGTGGTGGCGTGTGCCTGTAGTCCCAGCTACTTGGGAGGCTGAGGCGGAAGAATTGCTTGAACCCAGGAGGCGGAGGCTGCAGTGAGCCGAGATTGTGCCACTGCACTCCAGCCTGGCGCCTGGCGACAGAGTGAGACTCTGTCTCAAAAAAAAAAAAAAAAAAATCAGCCAGGTGTGGTGGTGCATGCCTGTAGTCCTAGCTACTCAGGAGGCTGAGATGCATGAATCACTTGAACCCGAGAGATGGAGGTTGCAATGAGCTGAGGAGGCACCACTGCACTCCAGCCTGGGCAACAGAGCGAGACTCCATCTCTATATAAATAAGTAATATAAATAAAATAAGATATAAAATACTCCTGAAAGGGGAGGTTGAGCTGATGGAGTCAGGTGCAGTGAGCGCGCCTGCAGGGCTGGAAGTGGCCGGGGACTGCCGTGGCGCTGGAGGGGCCTGCGGCCGCTGAGCTGCTGCTGCCCATGTTCTGGTTCTGGTTCTCGGGGCTGGGTACACAGGTGTGTTCTTCTGGGAGAACTCGATGAGTTGTGTGTGTCAGGTGTGTAGTTTTCTGTGTACACGGAAAGGAAGCAGCAGCAACATTCAGGATCTCTGCTTCCCCCTGCACAACTGTGTGGGGACATTTCTAGAACCTTGAAAACAGATCTCCTGGCTGGGGAACCTAGGCCAAGCTGAGGGCAGGAACCCCATGCTGAAAAGGGGGCCCCAGCCTCTCGCCCCACTTGGCAGCAGACCTGAGCACCCCTGTGGGAGATGGGCAGGCTTGAATCAGCAGTGACAGCCCCGGGGGGCGAAGGAAGGCACCAGGGATTTTTCAGAAGCAGCCAGGCCAGCCCACACCGAGGCCGGGAAGTGCCCTCCCTGTACCCCACACCCTAACAGAGTGTCTAAAGGAGATGAGGAGGGTCCGGTGGCTCGGGAAGGAGCAGCCCAGGGCCCGCAGGCATCTTCTCTGAAGGGCCAGGCTGTGAGGACTTCGGGCTTTGTGGGGGCCTTGTCTCTGTCCCATCTCCTTCTTTGTTTTTTTTTTCCAAACCCCTTTAAAATGTGAAAACCTAGCTTGGGGGCCCTTTAAAAATAGGTCTCGCTGGGCCTAGTTTGATGACCCCTGAAATGAACAATTCAGGCAGAGTCTTGGTGAAAAAGCCATTTATAGCCTCATAAAAATAAGAGAAGATATAGTATCCATAAAATAATAATAGGATTCTATCCATGAGAGAACAAGAGGAGTCTTGGAAAATAAAACTGTAGAAACAGAAATAAAACGCTGTGTAGAGGGTGGGAAGCAAAGCTCCCAAGATCAGAGACCACCAGAGAGGAGGGCGAGGAGCAGGGAGAGAGAGGGCTGGAGGGATGGGGGAGTGGGGGTAAGAAGGGAGAAAGAGACACTGAGAGAGAAGGAGGGGGGAGAAGGGAAGAAAAAAGGAAGAGGGAGGAGGAGGGGAGAGATGAAGAGAGGGAGAGAGATGGAGGGAGGGGGAGAGGGAGGGAGAGGAGGAGGGGAGAGAGATGGAGGGAAGGGAGAGAAACAGGGAGGGAGAGAGAGATGGAGGGAGGGAGGGAGAGAAAGACAGGTGGGAGGGAGGGGAGAGGGTTCTGTTTCCTTAAAGCTGATCTCTCGGCACTGACAGCTGGCCCCCTCTGACACTAACCCTGGACCAATCACAGAAGTGAGAGTAGACACAGTTCTAGGAACTCACAATTAAACAGAACCACCCCCGGGCAAACCAGAGGCTTTCTTGAACTGGGATGTGTGTGGGTGAGGGTGTTGGCAGGTGGAGGTGTTGAAGGAGGACCTTCTGAGGCTGGGGGGTGGTGCTGTGCCCTCACCCCTCCCACACAAGGCTCTTGACACCGACTGTCCATCAGCATGGACAGCTGGTAGCCGCAGCCCAGGCCCCTGGATTTTGGCAGTAAAACTTGGGAGAGAAACAGAGGAAGCAAAGGTGAGAACAGGGAGGCCCCATCAGCGAGGCTGGTATCCAAACAGTGGGAGCCACAGAGAGGGTGAGGCCCTGGAGGCTGGGCCAGGCCAGGGTTTGTGCCCAAACTCTGAATCCCAGGACTACAGGATGCTGGGCACCGAGAACCACAGGCTTCCAGAGAGGAATCACTGCAAGGCCCGTCCTGAAGATTTGCACTCAGGATGCTTTCGGCAGAGCAGCATGGGAGTCGCAGGACAAAGCGGTGCCTGCAGAATCCAAACGGTGACACCCTCTGGCCTGGAGTTCTGGGCCAGCCAGAGGACCGGTCCAGGGTGGGGATGAAGACTCCCAGCCCTCGGAGCAGTGATTTTCCTGTGAGTGCCCCTTTCGAGAAGCTATTAGAAGATCTGTTCTATGGAAACAGGACGAACCAGAGAGCTGAAGTGAATTCCAGAAAACAAGAACCAGCTGGGGGCCAGGAAGGGAACCCCAGAAGGACAATGACAGAAGTCCCAGGGGGCACACAGGCTGTTTAATTTCATGGGAAGAATTCACCCTTTCCTTATGGCAGATGTTTTTTGACTTGCCTGGAAAGTTTTCCCAGGCCGGGTACAGTTGCTCACACCTGTAATCCCAACACTTTGAGAGGCTGAGGCAGGAGGATCGCTTGAGGCCAGAAGTTTGAGACCCACATAGTGAGACCCCCCATCTCTACCAAAAAAAAAAAAAAAAAAAAAAGGCCGGGCACGGTGGTGGCTCAAGCCTGTAATTCCAGCACTTTGGGAGGCCGAGGCGGGTGGATCACGAGGTCAAGAGATCAAGACCATCCTGGTCAACATGGTGAAACCCCGTCTCTACTAAAAATACAAAAAATTAGCTGGGCATGGTGGCGTGTGCCTGTAATCCCAGCTACTCAGGAGGCTGAGGCAGGAGAATTGCCTGAACCCAAGAGGCGGAGGTTGCGGTGAGCCGAGATCGCGCCATTGCACTCCAGCCTGGGTAACAAGAGCGAAACTCCATCTCAAAAAAAAAAAAAAAAAAAAAAAAGAAAGAAAGAAACAGCAAAACTAATTAGCTGGACATAATGGTGTATGCCTGTGGTCCCAGCTACTCAGGAGGCTGAGGTGGGAGGATCACTTGATCCTGGGAGGTCAAGGCTGCAGTGAGCTATGACGGAGCAACTGCACCCCAACCTAAAACAACAAAACAACAACAAAATGCTTTCCCTGCCTCCTGTCACCTGGGTGATGAATGTTCCTGCCTTCCAGTCAGGACTTTAGCCGACTTGACTGACTTGACTTCTTTTCCGCCGTTGGCGGTAGGAATTGGATTTCACTGCTCGTTTCCCAGCAGTGGTTTCTCTGGTTGGTGGCTGCAGTGTAAGGTGGGCACTTGCTTGAGATGGGGGTGGGTTCCCTGGGCACGGGCTTCGCAATGGCACCTGCCGGCCTCTCCCTGGAGCAGCTGTCAGGAAGTGCCGGGGTGAACTGCTGCTGTGACACCGTCCCCCTCACAGATGGCCCCTGGTGAGACTGAGGACCACAGCGCCCCTCAGCCGACCACTCCCAGCCACCTGTGGAGGCTGCCCCTCCCTGGGCTGGGGTCCGACCCCAGAGGCCTGTGACCATGAGCTCCTTCTTGTCACCCAGATGAGCTGGGCAGCTCTGCGGGCCGCATTCCCTGCCCTGAGCCCAGCACAGCTGCACCGGCTGCTGACTCACTACCAGCTGGCCTCGGCCATGGGCCCCATGAGCGTCTGGGAGCCAGGGACCCAGGACAGCCCCGACGCCTTCAGGTCAGGTAAGCCCCACCCCAGGGCAGGAAGGGGCTGGGGACTCGGTGGGAGACTTGCTCCGAGCTGGACGGAGCCTGGAGGCAGCCTGAGCTCTGATCTCATCTGAAGTGAGTGTGGAAGCCCTTCCTTCTGGGGACCTCCCTGGAGAAGCCTCCACCTGGAAGACCCCCTGCCCCATCCCCGACCTGGGGACCTCCACAGTGGATGGTCAAGAAGCCGAGTCCTCGCCCAAGTTCCAATCTCCAGGCTCAGGCCCCGGGTCCCCTCATTCTTCATGAAGCTGGAGGATGGGCCCTCCCCGGCTACATGGCTGCGCAGGAAGGGAGCAGAGGCGGCACATGGCCGTGGGGAGGCATCCCTGAGCACCTGTGCTGTGTACGTGCACACACAGGCTTCCGCACGGAGGGGTCTGCGTGCGTATGTATGTGTACACGCATTCATACGGGTGCGTTGTATTTATTTTATTTTTTGAGGCAGAGTCTCACTCTGTCATCCAGGCTGGAGTGCAGTGGTACAATCTTGGCTTACTGCAACCTCCACCTCTCAGGTTCAAGCGATTCTCCTGCCTCAGCCTTTCAAGTAGGTGAGTTACAGGTGCATGCCACCATGCCCAGCTAATTTTTGTATTTTTAGTAGATACAGGGTTTCACAGTGTTGGCCAGGCTGGTCTTGAACTTCTGACCTCAGGTGATCCGCCTGCCTTGGCCTTCCAAAGTGCTGGGATTACAGGTATGAGCCACCTAGCCCAGCCAAGGGTAAATTTTATTTATTTATTTATTTACTTAGTTACTTACTGAGATAGTCTTGCTCTGTCACCCAGGCTGGAGTGCAGTGGTGCAATCTTGGCTCACTGCAACCTCTGCCTCCCAGATTTAAGCCATTCTCCTGCCTCAGTCTCCCAAGTAGCAGGGACTACAGATGCGTACCACCACGCTCAGCTAATTTTCGTATTTTTAGTAGAGAGAGTTTCACCATGTTGGCCAGGCTAGTCTCGAACTCCTGATCTCAATTGATCTGCCTGCCTTGGCTTCCCAAAGTGCTGGGATTACAGGCGTGAGCCACCGCACTCGGCCAGGGGTGCATTTTAACGTGTAGATTATTCACACATTTTCCTTCATTAGCGTTATATGTAAACACATCAACAAAACAGTACAGGATGGCAGAGGCGATGGGGCCTTGGATGCTGTCCCACAGCCCTGGGTCACCTGGCACTGGGTGTGGGCGTCCACCTTCCCCATTGAGTCATTTTTGTGGCCTGCTATGTGGCAGGCTGTGCTGGGAGCTAGGAGCTCAGTGTGCACCTAGCTCTTCCACCTCCTGAAAGGCGCCCGTGTTCCCAGGGACAAAGACCAGCCTGGACATAGACCATTCAGGTCCCACGAAGCCTGCAGGGAGGCAGTTGGCTCCAGCCCTGGGAGGAGCTTGGGTCAGCTCAGCGGGGCCAGAGGAGCTCCAGTTAACCTGGGGACTCCAGCAGGGCAGAGATAGGCCTGGGTACAGAGCAGCTCAGTGGGGCTGGACGGTTCCTGGCCACAAGGCCCTATTCTCGGTCCTCAGATGCTCGGACTTCATACCAGGTGGTCAGCGGGGATTCAGAAGGGATGAGAGCCAGGGTGGGACTGGTCACTGTGGCCAGGATCTCAGCCTCCTGTGTCCACAGGTCAAGGGACTTGGCTTTATCTCCTGGTCCCTGGGTTCCTACAGCACTGGGCGGGGCAGCCTGGTGAGGGAGGCAGGTTCACCCATCACGAGCATCCTCTCTTCCCTACAGAGGACGTCCTGGAGTCCTATGAAAACCCGCCACCCATCGTCCTGCCCAGCGAGGGCTTCCAGGTGGACTTGGAAGCTGACTGCCTGGATGACAGCATCTACCAGCATCTGCTCTACATCCGCCACTTTCTGTGGGGCCTGCGGAGCAGAGCCAGTCCTGGCAGTGGGGCCCCCCAGCCAGCCTGCCCGGAGGTACCTGGGGAGGGACCCAGCCAGCATGCCCCGAGGTACCCAGGGAGGGGCCCAGCCAGCGTGCCCCAGTGCAGGAGGACAGGAGAGGGCCTGGAAGCTGGGCTGGGGACAGCAGGCAGGAGCTCCAGGGGCCCTGGGAGTCCTGGCCCAGCCCAGGCCATGCTTCCGATGGCAGAGGAGCCCCCTGGCCTCTTGCACCATGTCAGGCTGCATGGGCTGCCAGGAGTGCTTTTCTGACTCTGTTCCTGCCTGATGGCCCTTCTGCCTGCAAGCTGCCCCTCAGTCACCCGAGTGCTGTGCCTACCTGGCCACCCCTCCTCTGCCTGAGCTCTTGCCCTTCCTCTCCCCAGGATGTACACCACGCCATCCCTGAGGGGCACCTGGAGGCCCCGAGCTGCCCCCTGGCCTCCAGGGACCCTGGTCCAGCAGCCCGGGAAGCCGCCTCGGAGCGTACTCTTCCCTTGAGGGGGGCTCCCTGGGCACAGGCCCCCTCTGGAAGGCAGCCTGGCCGTGGGGGCTCCCAGGCTGGCCCCCCACACAAGGACTCATCCTGCTTGCTCACGCCTCCCAGCACTCCACTGGGCCCTGAGCCCAGGGACCCCGGCTGGCCAGTGCCCGGCGGCCCGTGTGGCAAAGTGCTCCCAGAAAGGCAGAGGAACGGACCCAGAGGCCTCCCGGGCGCAGCTTCGGAAGGTGAGGCCTGCCCAGTGCCCAGGTTGGCCACCCACCCCACACCCTGCACAGCACCCTGATGGCCGGTCCCCTCAAGGTGATTCCATCCTCAGCGTCCTGGGTTTCAGCACCTGCCCCACGGACACCTGCATCCTGGGATGGGGGCCAGATGGAGAGGACTCGGGACAGCTCAGCCACACCGCTGCTGGGTCGAGTGGTCGCTGACATGTCTGTGATCTGGGAGGGACGGGGTTTAGAAAGTGCTGAGTCACTCCAGCACCGGGAGGAGGAAGGGATGGCTGAGCCGGTGGAGAGGATGTGCTGAGGGGGAACCCAGCGGTCTTCAGGGAGGAGGTGGAGCTGGAACCCTCTGGGGCAGGGCCTGTTCGTGTGGATAGGTGTGCTCAACGTGTGCATGGATGTGCTTGTGCATGTGCATCTGTGCATATGCGTGTGTGTGCTTGTGTGTGTGCGCATATGCGTGTGTGCATGAGTGTGCCCATGGGTGTAAATGCATGTGTGTGCATGAGTGTGTGTGTGCAGCTGGGTTAGGCTGGGGAGGGCATTGAGGGTGAAGCATACCCAGCTGGCCCTGGCCCCTGGTGAGGGCTTGGGTGTGCCCTGCAGGAGCACAGTGTCCTGGGTGTGTGTGCAGAGTCCAGAGTGTGCCCTGTGGCTTGAGGCCACCTGGCTGAGCTGGGTCCCAGGCAGGCCACCTGCCCAGGTGCACAGCTTATCTCTGACCTAAGTGCCCCCATGGCAGGTGATTGGGCTGGGTTGGGCTAGGGCCTGGGGTCCAGGCCTGGTCAGTGGTGGGAACCCTCGGATGCACGTAGTCACATCTGGGTGTGGAGGGAGGAGGCGGCGGCATAGAATGCATGGGGGCCCTGGAGCCTAAAAACAGCTGTTCCCGAGAGGGGCAGTGTTGTGGGGCTACCGGAGGCGGGGACTGAGGTGCTCCTTCAGGGCACATGGGGGTGTCACCCACAGGCGGACCCCAGCCCTGATGTCTGGGTTTCCTTTTGCACTCCACCTGAACGGTGTCTCCTGGTAGCCACGGGAGGCCTTCCCTGTCCCTGGCCCCCCGAAGAGGCAGCCCGACCAGGACATCTCGTTCCTCGTCCTGACTCCTGGTTCCTCATTCCCACCCAACTTTCCTGGCCCCCACCCAGGAGACTCTGCAGCCCCCGAGGACGAGTCCCCTCCAGCCCCCTCCAGCCGCAGCTCCAGCACCGAGGATTTCTGCTATGTCTTCATGGTAGAGCTGGAACGAGGCCCCTCGGGGCTGGGAATGGGCCTGATCGATGGGATGGTGAGTGGCCCAGGCCCCTGCCCCACCCCCATGCAGGCTGCCTGGCTCCATTCACTGAAGCCTGGCTGCAACTTGAGTGGCCACATGGCCTCACGAAGGCCTTTGGGGAGGAGAGTGGGGTGGCCCCCTGTAGCTGGGATGGAGGACCCAGCCTGTCCAATGGCCACACCCCCTGGGCCTGCTGTCTCTTGCTTCTGTCCTCAAGCCTTCAGGGTCTGTCTTGGGCCTGTGGGGATGGTGGTGTCCACTGCTTTTCTGGAGGGCCGTGTGACAACCATGAGTGGGCCTGGCTGGATGCCATGGGGACCTGTTGGTGCCAAGGGAGGGACTGCGAGTGTCCTCGCTGGGGATAGTGAGTGTCAGATGCTTGCAGAGAACCCTGAGGCCTCTGCTTGTCCCCAGCACACACGCCTGGGCACCCCCGGGCTCTACATCCAGACCCTGCTCCCGGGCAGCCCTGCAGCAGCCGATGGGCGCCTGTCGCTGGGAGACCGCATTCTGGAGGTGAACGGCAGCAGCCTCCTGGGCCTCGGCTACCTGAGGTACCCCCGCTGCTTGCACGCCCCACTGCTCCTCCCGGACACCCTGCTCAGGGGAGGGGACCTGGGGCGGCAGGAGAGACTGGGCTACACCCCGTGGGGCCTCCCTGGTGCCCCCCTGCCCAGCCTCACCTCTGGCGTGGATTTCAGAGCCGTGGACCTGATCCGCCATGGGGGGAAGAAGATGCGGTTCCTGGTCGCCAAGTCTGACGTAGAAACAGCCAAGAAGATCCATATCCGCACGCCCCCTCTCTAGGGGGCCGCAAGGCACCCCCGCACGCCCAGCGCCCTGTCCCACCCACTGACACCGGGCTTCCTCCTGCCTTGTCCCTGTTTTGTAACTGACCGAGTTGGGTGCCCGGGTGGGCAGCCTCACCTGTTGATAACCTGCATCTCAGTGGAGGTTTTATTTATATGGTAGATGACGCAAAGTTGTGATGTTTGTTACAGAGCTTTTATGTTTAAAGACTTTAATGGAGAAAGTACAGATTCAGTAAACTATTTTTCTTGTTCTTAGAGGGTGACCTGCTGGGATCTCATCTCGGGCAGCAGGTGTGGGCCGCTCAGAGGGGATGCAGGGGGCTCCCTGTGGCCTCTACCTGCCAGTGCGGGAAGATGCGGTGACAGCTGTCGTCAGGATCATCTAAACTGCCTCTCCCTGCCCCTGCCCCACCCCGACACAGGGCACAGCAGGAAGCAGCCCCAGCAGCTCCTCCCAGCCAGCACAGGGACCAGACCCGCCATAGAGGCTGCTGGGCTTCTAATTCTGCTGCTCAGCACAGGCCCCAGAGAAAGGTCTAGAAACCCAGGGGTTGGAACGTGAACGGGCCTGATGGTCTCCGATGCCCAGAGCCCACCTTGGTCCTTGCCTCCTCCCCCAGGACTCCTGCTCGCTCCTGAGTGCCTCTTCCCAACTAAAGCCACCAGTTTGGCCCTAATACCAGGCTGCCGGCCCCAGGCTCTTATCCTCACCGGCGTTCCCCTGGCCACCGGCCCTGACGAGGTGAGGCCGGCCTCCCTCTCTACCAGCCGGCTGACCGTGCGCAGGGCCAGGGCAGGGCCCTGCCGGCCTCGCGGTGACAGCGGGGCTGGCTGGGCATCTTCAACAGGGTTAGCAGCTCTGTGGCCCGGCTCCCACGCCCTCCTCACTGTGGTGGAGCTGGTGGCCCAGGGTCATCTTTGATACCAAAAGAGAGGCCCTGGGGAAGAGGGTCCCTGCCAGTCAGTTGCAGATGCCCCCCTCACATGGCCAGGGGTCTGCGCGGGGTCCCCAAACCAGTGTCCTGGGCCCGTCCCAGACACGGGGCCTCGCGCAGCTCCATGCTGCCCTCTGGTGTGCACTGCGGCGAGGTGCAGTGTGTCCGCCTGGCACCCTGTGTGGACCTGCAGTCTGCAGCTACGCATTGCGCCTGGCTCCAAGTGGCTGCCCACTGCCAGGTTCCTAAAACACTGGATAAAATATAGATATTTGTGTATGTGTATATATATTTGATATATATTTATATAAATATATATTTTATTATATAAAAATATATTTAATATTTTTGAGACAAGAGTCTCATTCTGTTGCCCAGGCTGGTAGTGCAATGGTGTGATCTCAGCTCATGGCAACCTGTGCCTCCCAGATTCAAGCAATTCTCCTGTCTCAGCCTCCTGAGTAGCTGGGATTACAGGTGCCTGCTACCACGCCCAGCTAAAATTTGTATTTTTAGTAGAGACGGGGTTTCACCATGTTGGCCAGGCTGGTCTCGAACTCCCGGACTTAGGTGATCTTCACACCTTGGCTTCCTAAGGTGCTGGGATTACAGGTGTGAGCCACTGCACCTGGCCTGTTTTTGTGTTTTAAAAGCATTTTATTTTGACGTAATTATAGATCCAAAGGAAGTCATAAAAATAGCAGAGTCTCGTGTACCTCCACCAGCTTTTCCCACTGCCACATGGCAGCAAAGCCTGAAAACTGACATTGACTTGTTACTATTAATATACCAGCTACACTTTGTACAGTATTCAGTTGTTACCACTTTTTAAAGTGAAATTTACATAAAGTTAACTATTTAAAGTACGTAATTCAGTGGCATGTAGCACATTCACAGTGTTATGCAACCATTGCCACTGTCTAGTTTTAAAACATTGTCGTCACCTGCAAAGGAGAAAACATGGCCACTCAGCAGGCACTCTTCATTCCCTCCTGTGCCCAGGCCCTGGCAACCACAGACCCACCTTCTGCCTCTGTGGCTACACGTCTTGTGGATATCTTACCTCAGGGTTACCAGAAAGGGGTCCTGATCCAGACCCCAAGAGAAAGAAGAATTCAGGGCAAGTTCATCAAGTGGAAGCAAGTTTATTAAGAATATAAAGAAACAAAACAATTGGCCAGGCGAGGTGGCTCATGCCTCTAATCCCAGCACTTTGGGAGGCTGAGGCAGGCAGATCACCTGAGGTCAGGAATTCGAGACCAGCCTGGCCAACATGGTGACTCTCGCCTCTACTAAAAGTAAAAAAGTTAGCTGGGCTGGCCGGGCATGATGGCTTATGCTTGTAATCCCAGCACTTTGGGAGGCCAAGGTTAGGGGGCGGGGGATCACCTGAGGTCAGGAGTTGGAGACCAGCCTGGCCAACATGGTGAATCCCGCCTCTACCAAAAATATAAAAATTAGTGGGGCCGGCCGGGCGTGATGGCTCATGCCTGTAATCCCAGCTACTTGAGAGGTTGAGGCAGAAGAATTGCTTGAACCTGGGAGGCAGAGGTTGCCGTGACCTGAGATCGCACCATTGCACTTCAGCCTGGGTGACAGAGCAAGACTCTGTCAAAAAAAAAAAAAAAAAAAAAATTAGCTGGGCATGGTGGCAGGTGTCTGTAATACCAGCTACTCGGGAGGCTGAGGCAGGAGAATGGCTTGAACCCAGGAGGTGGAGGTTGCAGTGAGCTGAGATTGTGTCATCACACTCCAGCCTGGGTAACAGAACAACTCTGTCTCAAAAAAAATGAAAAAAGAAAAAAAGGCTACTCCATCGACAGAGCAGCAGGGTGGGCTGCCAGACTGAGTATACTTAAGAGTTATTTCTTGATTATATGCTAAACAAGGGGTGGACTATTCCGAGTCTTCTAGGAAAGGGATGAAGATTTCCGGGAACTGAAGGTCCTTCCCCTTTTTAGACTATATAGGGTAGCTTCCTGATGTTGCCGTGGCATTAGGAAACTATCACTGTGCCGGTGGGAGTGCCTTTTAGCATGCTAATACATTATAATGAGTGCATAATGAGCAGCGAGGATGAGTAGAGATCACCGTGGTTGCTGTCTTGGTTTTGGTGGGTTTTGGCCAGTTTCTCTACAGCATCTTATTTTGTCAGGAGTGTCTTCGTGACCTGTATCTTGAACCTGCATCTTGTGCAGCCCTCCTATCTCATCCCGAGACGAAGAATGTCTATCCTGGGAATGCAGCCCAGTAGGTCTCAGCTTGGTTTTACCCAGCTGCCATTCAAGATGGAGTTGCTCTAGTTCCAGCGCCTCTGACATAATATGAAGTCATGCAACATGTGACCTAGGGTTTGCATTCTTTCACTTGTATAACGTTTCTAAGGTTCATTATCTTTTCTGTAAATCTGAAACTATTCTAAAATTTTAAAGTTTATTTTAAAAACAGTTGAGAGCTGGTGAGCTCTGCCCTTTTCCCAGCTGTCTCCTGGAATCCCCCCAGGAGGCCGCTCCTCCTTGGGCTGGGGTCGTGCCCTCGGAGTCACCAAGATGAACTGGACAGCCCTGCAAGCCACACTCCCCCGTCCTAAGCCCGGCGCAGCTGCACAGGCTGCGGGAGTAGCACCAGGTGGCCTGGGCGGTGGCCCCATCAGTGCCTGGGAGCTGGGAGCCAGGATAGCACCGACGTCTTCAGGTCAGTGAAGCCCCGCCTCAGGGCAGGAGGGGAGCTGGGGACTCCGTGGGAGACTCATTTTAAGGCTAGGGGCGTCACCGCGCTCTCTGAACTTCAGGATGGGCCCAGCAGCGCCTTCACACCCTCTGCTGCTGGCGGGGTCGTGCAGCGCACGGGGAAGCTATCCCGAGACCTGCGCACATACATGCACGTGCGCACGCACACCTCGGTGTGCACAGTTCTACACGTGCGCTGCTGTTTCCACGTGGAAACACAAACAGCCGACGGAAGCGCCTGCCAGCGCATGCCTTTCCTGCGGCCCCGGGCTATTCTGGGCCCAGCCCGCCCGGCCGCGGGGGACACCATCCGCCCTGGAGCTCAGAACGCGACCCCAGGCTGCGGCGCAGGGGAGCACTTCCTGGGCTGGAACCTGGCGGTGAGGACCCAGCGGGTTCGGCCTGAGCGTCTGGGGAGCTCCAGAGCCCGCACGGTGTCCCCTGCTCCGCCCCCTGCGTCACCCGCCCTCTCCATAGTCCAAAAGCCGGGCTAGGGGCAGGATCCCCTGGCCATCTTCAGCTGGTGGTTTTTGGCCGCGAAGCCGTGGGGAATCTGGGGAGGTGGCGGGGCCAGAGCAAAACGTGGGCCGGAGGCGGAGCCAGAGCCGGGGGTGGGACGCGAGGCTCGCGGGGCAATGGCGCCCCCTGGTGGCTGAGCCCGTCCTAGGCGCCAGGCAGAACGCCGGACAAAGCTGTGCCTCAATGGCCCGGCGGATAGGAGTGCAGGGCCCGGGAAGTTGGCGGGGCCGGTGCCGCCTCCTCAGGCGCTCCCCTTCGCGCGAAGCCAGCGCTCTGAGCACAGCCCTCGTGCAGGTGGCTCCCTGGCCTTCCCCTCCGAATGGCCGGAGGCTGAGGCTGCACAGGCCACGGCACCTGCAGCCCTCCCGGGCCCTTTTCTCAAGAGCATCAAAACGGGTACTGACTAAGCACACCGCGCAGCAGAGTGACCACCCCCTGGGAACTCGCGCCACTGCCTTCTGCACAGTGCATGAATGCCGTTTTCAGCAGCAGCTGGCAGCAGCCTGGCCTGGCAGAGCCCCCAGGACTGGCAGCAGCTGCAGGGGCTCCCATCCCTGGCCCTCTCCCCAGGGTGCAGGGCACTGTTCACAGAGACACTTGTTAAAGGATATTTATTTTTATTGCACCTTTTCCTGCCCCTAAACTGCCCAAGAACAAAGACTAGGAAACAGACCCGGCAGCCTCCACCCAGCCCAGCCACAAGGCCTCAGCCTCCCATCAGAGCCGCTCCACAGCTCCCCTCAGCTCAGCTCAGCTCAGCTCAGCATGGCCGAGGAGCAAAAAGCTCGGAGACAAAGCCCAGAGGGTGAACAGGGGGCCAGCTCTGAGTGTCGCTAAGGGCACCAAGCCCAGCCTGGGCCCTGCCTCTCTCCCAGGACTCCCGTGCCCTCCTGAGTTCCTCTCCATCACAAAAGCTGACAGCTTGGCCCTAACAGCAAGCTGGTGGCCCCAGGTTCTTAATCTGCGCCAGCATCCCTGGCCACTGTCCCTTCACCCTGGCAGGAGTCCGGCCTCCCTCTCCACCAGCCGGCTGACTGTGCGCAGAGCCAGGGGCAGGGCTGTGTTGGCATCGCGGTGATAGCGGGGGCTGCACACCTCCGCGCTGGGCGTGAACACGAACTGGGCCACACTGGGCATCTTCAGCAGGGTCAGCAGCTCCGTGGCCCGGGTGCGGATGGCTTCCACGCCCTCCTCACTGTGCGTGGAGCTCGTGGCCGGGCTCTGAGCCAGGTTCCTCATCTTTGACAGCAACAGAGAGGTCCTGGGGAAGAGGGTCCCAGCCGTGAGCTGCAGATACTCCCCTCGCAGGGATAGCGTCTGTGTGGAGGGGCCAAGCCCCACAGCACCCAGCCACAGTGGCTTTAGCTCAGCAGGACCCACCCCAGCCCGGCCAGCTTCGCCCACCCAGGACCTGAGCTGCTGAGGTCATTTCAAGACACCTGGACAGGAAGACCTCAGACGCCTCAGCTCTTCCTTCCCCAGAAAGCCAGAAGGCCTCTCTGCCTCCCCGCCCAGGCACCTGGGGATCAGGTCTTGGCTCCGGGAGGCCAGCTTCGTCAGCGTCGTCATCAGCACAGTGACTACCTGTGGGGGACAGCCAGGCAGGGTGGCAGAGGGGCGGCACTGGGTGATCTCGAACAGCAGGGCCTCCAGGGCTTCGAAGAACTTGTTGATCTGCTCCACGGTGCACCTCCGATCGTAGGTCACCGACAGGTACTCGCCGATGGCCCACACCTAGGCCCAGGGACACAGGCTCAGCCCCCACCCAGGCCTCCTGGGTCAGGAGTGGTGGAGGGAAGCCAGCGCCTGCCTTACCACGCTGGTGACGAGGCTCGCCCTGCCTCGGAGGCCATTCACGCTGCCCAGGAACTCCAGGAGGTCTCTCGCCAGCTCCACCACCAGCGAGGGCTTCAGCTTACACAGGGCCAGGAACTGGGAGCTCAGCACCCTGCCCAAGAGCCGGGTCCATGCTTGCTCTGTGCAGACGCCTGACCCTGTCCCCATCCCCTACCCCATCCAGGCCAAGGGTCCTGAGGGAGCCAGGAAGTGTCAGTGGCAGGTGCAGGCTGCACCCTCAGACAGGGACGTTAACAGATGATCGCCATCCCTAGAGGAACTGTTCACCTCACTGGGGAGAAGGCTGGCACCTGCACTGGCCTTGGGGCCCCAGCTCAAAGTGGAACCAGGACGGGCCTTTGGAGAGAAGGACCCAAGGGACGGGGTGTAGAAGAGGGACTTGAGCCAGCCCCGAAGATGACAGGTTCGGCAGAGGGAAGGACAGGGACAGAGAAGAAGAGCCCAGGACTGGGCATGGGGCCGAGGGTGGGGGTGGCAGGGTCTGGGGCTGTTGAGGGCCCAGCTGGGGGCGGAACTGCAACCACTGAAGGGAAGGGAGAGGGAAGGGGTCCAGGAAGTGCCTGCCCAGGGCTGTGGTGGGGGCGCAGGAGGGACCCACCTGTGTACACGGGCCGCGTACCCTGGTGCTGGGTAGAGAGAGTCGCTCCTGCCCAGGAGCAGCAGTGCCAGCTGGTTGGTCAGGGCCCCATCAGCCACCTGGGGGTCGGGATCAGAGACGGGCTCAGCTTCACCCACACTGCAGGCCCTAAGGTGGGGGTGAGGCCATGGTGAAGGCTGGGGGCAGCCAAGAGGCTGGAAACTTCTTGTCCACTGCCTTCTCCAACACCCAGGGATACAGAGACTAAGCTGGCAGCATCTGGGCACTGGGAGGGAAGCCCTGGGGCAGGCCCAGGAGCCCCTGGAGAAGTGTGGCTTCTGCTCCATGGCTCCTCTGCCAACACCCGCTCTGTAAGGCTGGGGGCAAGTCCTGCTTGGCCAAGGGTGCGCCCAGGGGATGCCCAGCCCTGCGCCCAGCCCCCTGCCAGCCTGCTCCCTTCTCGGCTCTCCTGTGCTGGCGTCCCACTTGTAGCGCTCCCAGAGGTGGGAACCAGCGACCAGGTGTGGGTTGGGGGAGCCACCAGCCTTTGGGAGCCTTTATTTTGGCCTCGGATGCAGATGTTAAAGGTATCAGGGCTTGGGGGGACAAACTGCTCTGCCCCAGCTGTGCTGCCAGCGCCAGGGCTGCTCACTTTCCCCCGATGGGAGACGGGGCCTGCTGGAAGGAGGTGGAAGGGACCTGCCGGAACGGGGGGGACAGGGCCTACTGGGATGGGAGTGGGAATGGGCCTGCCAGGATAGGGGATGTGACCTGCCAGCATGTGGGACGGGGCCTGCCAGGGCTGTAGCATGTGGCTGTGGACAGTGGGTGTGGTGGGATGAGCCTTCTGCAAACCTCAGGGGGACCCTGCTGGCTGGCTCTGGCTTGCCTTTTGGTTGTGGGAATGGGGGGCTCCAGGCAGTGGGCTCACCTGGGTCACCGCTGAGAAGAACACCTGCAGCAGTGTGGGCACGGCCTCAGCACACTGGGCCACACGGGCGCAGCCGGCCATGGGCTGCAGCAGCTGGTGGAGCGGTGCCAACCTGGGGACACAGTGTGGCCGTGAGAGCCGCCTGCTCCCTTACCCGGTGACTGCTGGCCAGGGCCAGGCATCGGGGCCACGTCATCACTACCCCCTCTCATGTGGCTGTGCCCACTCCCATCCTCGATTCTCGCCTCTCAGGACCACCTGCTCTCCTGGGCTCAGGGAGACCCCCGGTGTTGGCATACTGAGGACAGTGGAGCCGTCGGGGCAAAGGCTGGTGTGGGCCAGGGGCAGGAGGTCTGTGGGCCAGTCCTGGGCCTCCTGCTTCCTGGGCTCAGCCTCGGTTTCTCCATCTGCAAAATGGCAGCCACAGGGCCGACCCCCAGGCTTCTAAGAGTTGATCTGGGCAGCAGAGAGAGCTGAGCCCTAGGCCCCCATCCAGCAGACCATGCTGCAGGAGGGCCTCTGCGACAGTCGTGACAGCTGCTCCCTGGGGTGGGAACACAGCCTTGTCTGGGGCATAAAGCACCCTAGCCTCAGCCCAGGGCCCAGCAGCCTGCCCCATCCTGGCAGCTCCCCATCCTGAGGGCCCCTACCTCTCAGTGGTGCCACTGGCCTTGGGGCGCAGCAGGTATTGGAAAAGACCCTGGAACTGTGGGTCCCGGAAGGCCTCCAGGCAGCTGGGGACCCTGAGAGAGGTGTCCCAGAGTGGCCTCTCAGATGGAGCTGGTGATGACCTGCGTGGACAGACATCCAAGGCCGGGCTGGGATTCGGCACAGGCCACTCAGGGTCCCATGCAGCCCCTGCCCCCACGGGCACACCCCTTGTTGGGAGACACACAGCAGGTGTCTGTAACATCACAGCGCCTGGATGCTGGGAAGGGCTTGGGGGCACGGGAAGGCTCCAGGCCTGGGCGTGAAGATGGGTGAGGAACTCCAGGGTGCAGGGGCTGCCCCTGGCGGGTGGCCAAGGGTGAGAGACTCGCCCTGTCCTGAAGGTGGCTTTGCAGGGCAGAACTGGCCGCGTGTTGGGGGTGTACAGGGGTCAGAAGCGGTGAGGAGAGGCCCAGTGTGCAGGACCAGCTGGCAGAGGGTGAGGGGCCCACCTGAGCTGCAGGTCCAGTGCCGCAGTCAGGCACGGCAGGTCCAGCAGTGCGTGCAGCATCTCCAGCGCCGTGCTGGCGTCCACCAGGGCCGGGAGGAGCTCCACGAACTCGGAGGTGAGGGGTGGGCTGTTCCAGCCCAGGAACTGTAGGCACAGCGCAGTGGTTTGGTCAGAGCTCAGAGCTGTGGGGCAGGCGTGATGCCACATGGGCACCCTGGGCCCTCACCTTGTGCTGCACCCCACATTCCAGGCCCAGGGTCCACAGGGCTCTATGCTCAGCCAGGACTTGCCCTGAACCCTGCTGGAAAGAGGGGAGGAGGCCAACCCCCGCCCTGGCAGCCAAGGATGCCCAAATTTGCCTTAAAGAGGTTGGGGAAGCTCAATTTGAGGGTGCTGAGGTGCCCAGCAAACAGGTGGAGGTTGTCCCTGCAGAACTGGATGAACTCGAAGGCCAGCATGGGGCTGTGGAACTGCTCAGATGGGATCCTGGTGAACAGGTGCCGGTAGACAGCTTCCGAGTCCACCGCAGCCACCTCCCCTGCAAGACCAGGGCCCGTCAGGGCGCACGCCTGCTGGACGCACGTGTCCTGACCTAGACCTAGTCCTGGCAGTGCCGCTCTGTGGCTGGTTAGGGCACCTGAGTCTCGGGCCTGCTCTCCAGGACACCAAGGGCTCTCTCCTACGTCCTACGCCGGGACGCCGGGGAAGCTACACTCGGTCTCCCCTCTCCCAGCAACACGGCCAGCTCGTGAGTCACACAAACCATGGCACATTTTTTGGAAGGTGCTAGTTCCTAGACTTTTGAATTTCATGGGCTAGGGACACAGCAAAGAGTTTCTGTTTATTTTTCTATTTAAAAGTTTGAAAATTACCAACATTTAGCACAGGGATCCATAAAAAAGAAACATGACGGCTGGGCGCGGTGGCTCACACCCGTAATCCCAGCACTCAGGGAGGCTGAGGCGGGTGGATCACGAGGTCATGAGATAGAGACCATCCTGGCCAACATGGTGAAACCCTGTCTCTACTAAAAATACAAAAATTAGCTGGGCGTGGTGCCGTGCACCTGTAATCCCAGCTACTCAGGAGGCTGAGGCAGGAGAATTGCTCGAACCTGGGAGGCGGAGGTTGCAGCGAGCCGAGATCGTGCCACTGCACTCCAGCCTGGCGCCTGGCAACAGAGTGAAACTCTGTCTCAAAATAAAAAAAAAAAAAAAGAAATATGAGCTGAGTGTGGTGGTTCATGCCCCTAATCCCAGCACTTTGGGAGGCCAAGGCAGGAGGACTGCTTATGGCCAGGAGTTTAAGACCAGCCTGGCCAACATAGGAAGACCCATCTCTATTCAATTTTTTTTTTTTAAAAAAAAGGGAAGAAGAAATCCTGTCCTAAAATGAAGGGCAGGGGCAGAGTCCCGAGAGCTGTCACCACCCCCTCTGGGCTCACCATGGCTCAGGAAGAAGCGGGCGAGCGGCAGCAGCACCCGCACAGAGGCGGGGTCCCCCTGCAGCCGCCCGTGCAGGGCCTTCAGGCAGGAGAGGCTGCGGTACAGGAAGGACGGGTCCTGCCGGCACAGCACGTCCAGCACCAGCACGGCCTCCACCAGGCACTGCGGGACACGAGCCGCGTCAGACGGGCTGAGTTACCACCTCCCGCAGCTGCCCCCCTGGTCCCCCCAGCCCCAGCCACTTACAGCTTTCTGCAGGTCAGAGTCCCCCTTCCTCAGGGCTCCTGGAAGGAAGGGAATAGGTCAGCCGGCTCTGCCTCAGCCTCAGAGCAGCCCAATGAGGGTGCGGCGTGTGTCCTGGAAGCTCCAGGCAGGACTGGGAGCAGAGGGGCAGACAGGCCCCCAGGGGGACTCAGTGGGACTAAGGCTGAGGGGCCGAGGCGGGACAGGGCCAGGCTAGGGGCTGGGTTGGAGCCTGAAGAGCACTTGGGGCTGACCCCAGAAACAAAACGCCCCTGCTCCAAACTGGCTCCCCAGGGCCCACCCTCTGGAGCAGCAGCTTGAGGAAAATCTGCGGGCCTCGGGTCACCTTGTGTGGCAGGTGGGTGGAGCTGGGGGGCCAGTGCCTGGGTGGGGGACTCACGCCGGTTACTCTGCTCGATGAGGCGCTGGCAGTACTCGAAGGCCACCTCCCGAAGCCGCTCTCGGGGCGGCAGCAGGCGGCCAGTGGAGGAGGTGGCGGAGATCACCGACAGCGTGGAGCCTTCCTGCTCTGACCCGTCATCTGTGAGAGGAGGGGACGCTCAGCAGGCTGCTGCATGGCTCCTGGCCTGGGACATGCCCGCTGCCCCTGCTTGGAAGGGCAGGAAGGGAGCACAGCCCCCAGCCCCTCCCAGGGGTGTGCGGTGTCGCCATCTTGGGACGTCCACCCGCCTGGCAGCTTCCCCATCATGGCCGCCCTTCAGGGGAGCTGAGGCTTCTTCCCCAGCAAGTCCACGGAGCAGCTGCGAGGAGCACTGGTGTCACTCCCACTCCAACAGTCTTAAGGGCGCCTGCCTTAAACGGTGACTCTGCTTCTCTTGCACATCACGTGATGGTCACATGTCATCCACAGAGGACCCCCGGTGCTGACCCTGGACCCCACCCACGCTGGCCAGGAGTGTTCTCTGCCCAGCCCTGACCTCTGCTGCATTCTGGGCACACCTGTGTCCCCCGAGACCGACCCACAGTGCACCCACCTCCCACCTGTCTGACACCGCCCCATCCCCAGCACACCTGTGTCCAGGGCACCTGGGCCCTCAGGGCCGCTGTGCAGCAGCCACGCCCGCAGCATGGAGAAGCCCTGCACGTTCAGCCACTGGTCCTCCGTGAAGCGGTGGCCGGTAGATAGCACCGTGAAGAAGTCTGTGGCCACCGCCCCATCCACCTCGGTGATGGGGCCCGGCTGTGGGAGGGACAGGCAGGGGTGGGTGGAGGGGCTGAGGCCGGGAAAATGCTGACAAGAACACAAGCTCCTCAGGAGGGTGGAGGGGAAGCTGCCTGAACGTGAGCTGGGGCAGCGGCCCACCCTGTGTGACGCAAAAACACCGTCCCCACCTGACCCCCAGGCAGATGCGCGTTCCACATCCTCCTGCGCAGGCCCCGGGAGTGAACCCACACACAGATCCCCAGAGCCACACAGGTCGGGGGACTGCGGCCCTGTATGGCCCAAGCCCCACAGCAGAGGCAGGCTTGTCCTGGACCCCGAGCGAGGACAGCAGGCATGGATGGGGACCCGCTGGGCAGGGCTGGCCACAGTGGGCACAGGAGCTCCTGGGGAGGGGCTGTCTGTGACTCTGTTCCCCATGGTCCCGGAACAGCCCCGCCCTCACCTGCCGGGTCCTGGGCGTGGAGAAGAAGCTGCTGGAGTGCGGGAACCCTTGCTGGAGGCTGGCATAGCGCAGCCAGTCGACCAGCCGCTTGCTGAGCAGGGTGGTCTGGTCTGCAGTGGGTGTGGTGGCATGGGGAGAGGAGGTTAAATCCTACGGATGTCAGGATGCTGGCCGATTTTTCTCAGAAAACAGAATCGGGCAGCGTCCCAGGCCCTTGGGCCACCCTGTTCCCCCACCCCCCCCATGCCCCCAACCCACCACAGGCCTTGCAGGGAAGGACCTGGAAGGGCAGACCCTGAACAGCCTCTCAGGAGGGGCCCCACGTACCCTCCTGGAGGGTGCCCGGGCTGAGGACCACGGCCTTGGCCATGACGGGGAGGAGGTGTCTGAGGCTGGGCCCCTCTGGCTGCCGGCTCTCCAGGGCCCGCAGCACGCCCTGGCCCACGGCTCGGACCTCCTCATTTCTGTCACCCTTCAAATCAAACACGGGGCAAACGGTGGGGTACTGGCCCATGTCACCTGCCAGAGACCAGCTCCGCCCATTTCAGAAGTCTGTGCGACACTCCTGAGAAGCGTGGGTTCCTGAGACCCCCGGCCCAAGGGGTGGCAGGGTGGACATTGTGCCCAGGCCCACCCAGGGCAGCAAGGTGGTGCCTGCACCGCCTCCAGCCTCTTTCCCTGCGAGCTGCATCCCTGAGGCTGGAGGAGGCCTGGGGGGGGCATGGCTAATTCAATGCTAAAAACACAGCGGAGGCCACCATGGGCGTGGCTGTAGCCACAGGACACCACATCCTATGGGGCCTCCAGTGTGGAGTCCCGTCTTTAAACCGCCCACCTCACTCTGCACAGCCAGATGCTGAAACTGAGCAGCACCAGGCGCACCCGGCACACGGGCCAGGTGGTCAGGGACAGGAGGAGGGCACTGGGTGGCCGGGAGGCCACGTGCCTGGTGGGAGGTGCACCGTTGGTGCCTGGCGGCAGTTCTGCGAGATCATCTTCCACCAAAAAAAATGAGAGTTGCTTGAGGAAAAGGGGCTGCTTCCAGGCTAGGGCAGGAAATGAATAAGAGCCAGAGTCATCTTGTCACAAAGGCGAGGAACCACCGCAGCATTACCGGGGTCATCTTGGGGGCCTGGAGGTGGCCTGCAGGGGCTCCATGAGGTGAGGGAGCTGACCCCAATGACGGGGCACAAGGCCCGGTACACTGGCGCCTGTGACCTCTCACAGCAACCACAGGCTCTACGGCACCCTTTGGGCTGACTCTGCACCCCCGGGCAACCCACGAGCAGAGGCAGCAGCTTCCCTCACACAAAGGCAGCCTGTGAAGCCCCGGATGCCCACGCTGAGCGTCCAGGCCTGCTCCCGACACAGAGGGAGGGAGGACATGGACTTGGGAAAAACTTCTGGCTGAGAAGGGTGGTCTGCCTGAGCCCAGGAGTTCGAGACCAGCCTGGGCAACATAGTGAGACCCCAGGTCCCTACAAAAAATACAAAACTTAGCTGGGTGTGGAGATGCATGCCAGTAATCCCATCTACTCAGGAGGCTGAGGTGGGAGGACTGCTTAAGCCATGGAGGTGGAGGCTGCAGTGAGCTATGATCACGCCACGGCACTCCAGCCTGGGCAGCAGAGACACTGTTTCTAAAAAAAACACCACCACCACCACCAACAAAAACAAAAAAAGGTCTGGAGACCTGGCCTTCCCCGACACACTGCCTCAGGGCCGTGCCTGAGAAACCAACCTCCGTCACCTCTACTGTGCCCCTCTTACAGCACAAATCCAGGTCTGAAAACTCCTGGAACGGGGCCCAGGGAGCTGAACCTGCTGCTCTATCCACGTCACCCACGCTGCCCTATGTGGGTCTCAGAATGCCACCAGAGCAGCCCTGGCTCTGCAACCTCACTGAGTCGTCAGCAGGGCCTCGGGATGACGGTCTCCCCAGGAACAGGGGACACAGGAGGTGGGGCACCGGCAGGTGTCTGCTTGTTCTAGGCGCATCTCGGTGCTGAGTGTCTGGCACACCTGAGGCTGTGACTGGCACGGGGACCTGAGTCCACCAGCCCTACATGGCACATTGGTGCACGTGAGGGGACACAGGCCAGCCTGCTGGGTGCACCCGAGGCCCCAGGAACCCTGGGGCTGGATGGCCCACTGGGGTGGTGACTGCCACGTTACCTGGGCCAAGAGCACAGAGGCCACCAGGCTCAGCTGCCGGCTGTTCTGGGTGTGATCCCAGGCCAGGCTGAGGCTGTCGCAGGGGGACATCTCTCGCAGGATGGCGGTGCAGAGCACCTGGAGCTGCTCGGGGCACGCAGGCAGGCTGAGGGTAGCCTGCAGCAGGTCTATGCACGTCTTCTCCAGCCTGCAAGGCCAGATGCCCACAGCGGGCGGTCACATGTCATGCCCGTGGCAGGAGCATCCGGCGCCCCAGAGGACCTGGCCGGGCATCCTCGGGCAGGGGGACAGAGCGTTTTATGTGAGGACGGACCTTCAGCACCAGTTTCAGTAGACAAATGACTCAACCCCCTACCCCCAACCAAGGAGCATCTGCGCTGACCTGCTGGGCATGGGGCGGGTTCTCCTAGAGCCGCTGCGTTGGGAGCCGGCCTGAGCCGTGGCCACACTCACCTCCGGTGGTACTTTGTGGCTGAGATGATGAGGAAGAGCCTCTGCAGGGAGTCGACGGTGTCCGGCCCCAAGTCCTCCGTCTGCAGTAATTTACTGATCCGGGAACAGAACTTCTTCAGCTCCTCGTCCTGGATCTCCCTAAAAAGAGAAGAGGACTTCAGGACCCAGAAGCACTCACCGCTCTGAACCAAAAAAAAGAATAACTCTTGGAGTGGGGAAAAATCCCTCTTTAGAAAAGAGAAGCCGAGGCCAGGTGCGGTGGCTCACACGTCTAATCCCAGCACTTTGAGAGGTTGAGGCGGGTGGATCACGAGGTCAAGAGATCAAGACCTGGCTAACACTGTGAAACCCCATCTCTTTCTAAAAATACAAAAAATTAGCCAGGTGTGGTGGTATGTGCCTGTAGTCCCAGCTCCTAAAGAGGATAAGGCAGAGGAATCGCCTGAACCTGGGAGTTACAGTGAGCCGAGACTGAGCCACTGCACTCCAGCCTGGATACAAAGCAAGATTCCATCTCAAAAAAAAGAAGCCGTGTCTGGGAGGAACACGGTTCTACCACTCAATGCTTCTTGAGAAAAATTCACTGATTCGCCAAACTGGCCTCTCTCACCCTATGATTTCTCGATCCATCGCTGTGACTTACTATGACAAATCTCACGCACGGAGACTCAGGTACTTAGATTTTGTTACTCCAGGAGCAGAAGGACTAAAACCGGTTCTTTTTAGGAGTAAAAAGATCGAAGACATCTTTTGAAAAGCAACTTATTCTACACTAAATTTCCTACTCTTGAGAGCTTTTCGCTTATGGGAACGAGAATAAAATCTCCTATCTTAAAGAACAAGTGTTACGACATATTGTAAGGTAAGCCTGTTATAATTTTTACCAGAATAAGTAACTGGCTTAATTTAAAACTCTTTCTAGTAAGCCACAGGTAAGATACTGAATAAATTCCCAAATGGAAACCTGTTTTTTTTTTTCTTTTTTTGGAGTCCGATGTATGAGGGCAGGAAGCACCCAGCATAGCCAAATGGAATCGTGTTTTTAGGTTTCTATTCTAGCCTAAAAGAAAGAGGCAATAATGCAAAGGGTCTGCTGTGTCAGGGGCCTCGGGGGGCTCCCTGAGAAGTCCCCTAAGTGGCTGTGCCCTCTACAGGCCACCTGTAATTCCAGCACTTTGGGAGGCTGAGGTGGGAGGATCACTTGAGCCCAGGAGTCTGAGATCAGCCTGGGCAACACAGTGAGACTCCTTCTCTACAAAAGAATTAAAAAAAAAAAAATTTGCTAGGCATGGTGTAGTCCTGGCTACCTGAGAGGCTGAGGTGGGGGAACTGCTTGAGCTAGAAGATCAGGCTGCAGTGAGCTGAGATTGCGCCACTGCACTCCAGCCTGGCTGACAGCGTGAGACCCTGTCTCAAAAAAAAAAAAAAAAAAAAAAAAAATTACAATGGAGAATCTTTCCCAGAAAGGTGGAACTCCTCATCCCGATTTCATTTCCTTCAGCATATTCTCCAAATCCCAAGCTTCCTTCTAAAAAGCCAACTCACCCAAACCCTTCCATAGCTCCTCACTGCTTTCAAATCCAAACCCCTACAGACCCTAATGCTTCCTAGAAGACCCTTGCCCCGGGTTCCTTCTCCAGCCTCCATGTCCTGTTTCTCTTGCTTCTGCTCCTTCACACGGACCCTCTGCCTGAAACATACCCCAGCTTCCGGTCAGCGGCTCTACCTCCATGCCTCAATCCTTGACTCGCTTCCTGCTTTCTCCATTTATCCTTCAGCTTACAGAGCTATCTTTGGTAACTTTTTCCACCCTTGCTTCCCGTATCTCTGACACATTTAGAGAGAAATTAAAGTTCACTCCAAATCTTTTTGGCTTTCTTTGGAAACAGGGCTTCCCTATGTCACCTGAGCTGGAGTGCAGTGGCACAATCATAGCTCACTGCAGCCTCAACCTTCTTGGCTCAAGTGGGATGATACTGCCTCCTGCCTCAGGCTCCCAAGTAGCTGAGACTACGGGTGCATGCCACCACACTTGGCTAAGTTTTTAAAAAATTCTGTTTTGTAGAGATGGGTCTTGCTATGTTGCCCAGGCTGGTCTTGAAGTCTTGGCCTCAAGCAATCCTCCTAACTCGGCCTCCCAAAGTGCTGGGATTACAGGTGTGAGCCACTCACTGTGCCTAGCCCACTCCAAACCTTAACCCTCAAACTATAGCTGTATATTTTAAAACACCACCAGAAATCATAGGGTTAAATTTATAGTGAAAACAAGTAAGCCCTGATACATTATTAACCTTCTTTAAACCTTAACAGAGGGCAACTGTAGAACTCATGTATGTTATGTAGGGAAATTCAACCACACTCTCCTCAAAAATGCCTGCCCACCCTAGCCAAGGAGGAAGAGAAACAGGTATTTAAATAGTGAGGGCTCGGCCGGGCTTGGTGGCTTGCACCTGTAATCCCAGCACTTTGAGAGCCCAAGGTGGGCAGATCACCTGAGGTCAGGAGTTCCAGACCAGCCTGGCCAATGTGGCAAAACCCCATCCCTACTAAAAATACAAAAACTTAGCTGTGGGTGGTGGCAGGCACCTGTAATCCCAGCTACTTGGGAGGCTGAGGCAGGAGAATTGCTTGAACCTGGGAAGCGTAGGTTGCAGTGAGCTGAGATTGTGCCACTGCACTCCAGCCTGGGTGACAGAGGGAGACACTTTCTCAAATATAAATAAATGAATAATTAACTAGTGAGGGCTGTTCCTTTTGTCTTTCATGTCACAAGTTTATGACCTTGAGTAGCATGTGACTTGGGAATGGAGTTCTCAGTCAGTGTTTTTCCTTGTCTCTTGGTAAGGACTTTGGGATGAATATATTGCATGCTGAGTGAGATGCCAGTATTTTTCATTTTCATACAGTCCCTAAATTCAAATGACATATCTGTCCAGGATCCAAGATGGCTGATTACTAACAGCTCGGGATTGTAGCTCCCACTGAAAGCGCAAAGAACGAGAGGACGCCACAACTTCACATGAATTCTTGTTGCTCACGCACCAGGAGATTCCCAGCGGAGGAGCCCCACGGGTCGCCAGCGCGACTCTTGTGACCGGCGAGGCGGTTTTGCTGGTGCCTTGGAGCGACGGTTCTTGGTGCAGTCAGAAAAGCACCATCAATCTTAACGCCGCTGATTTAGTCGGCGCAGTGGGTTGCTCAGATTTCGGCGCTGAGAATCAGTAAGTCGGACGTCCACTCAGAAACCTAATTACAAAGACGGTGAATTCAAAGACCACAGATGGATAAATTTATAACGAAGGGAGGAAAACGGCCAAAAAAGGCTGAGAATGCCCAAGATCAGAACGCCTCTCCCTCAGCAGGGGATCCCAGTTCCTCATCAGCAATGGAACAAGGCTTGATGGAGAACGAGTGTGTTCCAATTACAGAAGCAGGCTTCAAAATGTGGATAATGAGAAACTTCTGTGAATTAAAAGAACTTGTTTTAACCCAATCTAAAGCAACTAAGAACTTTGAAAAAAGATTTGACGAAATGTTAACAAGAATATACAATTTAGAGAGGAATATAAGTGAATTGATGGAGCTGAAAAACACAATAGGAGAACTAGGTGAAGTATGCACGAGTTTTAACAGCCGAATTGATCAAGCAGAAGAAAGGATATCAGAGGTCGAAGACCAACTCAATGAAATAAAACAAGAAGACAAGATTAGAGAAAAAAGGATAAAAAGGAACGAGCAAAGTCTCCAAGAAATATGGGACTATGTGAAAAGACCTAATCTACGCTTGATAGGTGTACCTGAATGTGACGAAGAGAATGAATCCAAGCTGGAAAATACGCTTCAGGATATTATTCAGGAAAATTTTCCCAGCCTAGTAAGGCAGGATAATATTCAACTCCAGGTAATACAGAGAACACCACAGAGATATTCCTCAAGAAGAGCAACTCCAAGGCACATAATCGTCAGATTCACCAGGGTTGAAATGAAGGAGAAAATACTAAGGGCAGCCAGAGAGAAAGGTCAGGTTACCCACAAAGGGAAGCCTATCAGACTTACAGCAGATCTCTCAGCAGAAACCCTACAAGCCAGAAGAGAGTGGGGGCCAATATTCAACATCCTTAAAGAAAAGAACTTTCAACCCAGAATTTCACATCCAGCCAAACTAAGCTTCACAAGTGAAGGAAAAATAAAGTTTTCTGTGAATAAGCAAGCACTCAGAGATTTCATCACCACCAGGCCTGCTTTACAAGAGCTTCTGAAAGAACCACTACACATATGAAAGGAACGAACAATATCAGCCTTTCTAAAAAAATTATCAAAAAGAGCATCAATATAATGAAGAATTTACATCAACTAATGGACAAAATAGCCAGCTAATGGCAGTATTAAACTCACATATATTATTATTAATTCTAAATTTAAATTGACTAAATCCCCCAATCCAAAGACAGGCAATTTGAATAAAAAACTAAAACCCATCAGTATGCTGCATCCAGATCCATCTCACATTCAAGGATACACAAAGACTCCAAACAAGGGATGGAGAAAGATTTACCAACCAAACAGAGAGCTAAAATAAATAAATAAAAAGCAGAAGTTACAATTAAGCAACAAAGATCAAAAGAAGCAAAGAAGGACATTATATAATGATAAAAGGATCAATGCAACAACAAGAAGAGCTAAAGATCCTAAATATATACGCACCCAATACAGGAATACGCAGACATACAAGACTTATAAAGAGACTTAGACTCCCACATAATAATAATGGGAGACTTCAACATTAATATTCGACAGATCAATGAGACAGAAAATTAACAACGATATTCAGGATTTGAACTCAGATCTGGAACAAGTAAATGTAATTAACATTTATAGAACTCTCCACTTTAAATATACAAAATATACACTCTTATCAGTACCACATCATATCAACTTAGAAGTTTAAACGAAATGTTGGTTGGCTCCTTGTTTGTTATTCTCTTCCCTCATTTTCTTTCATGTCTCCATTATTAAGGACAATTATAGGCATACCCATATTTAGACTGCATTCTAGTCCGGGCAATAAAGCAATACCCCCATCCTCTCTCCCTCTTCCTCTTTCTCTTTCTTCCTCTTCTTTATTCTAAAAAAAAAAAAAAAAAAAAAAAAAAATGCATATCTGTCCAGGACTAAAGGGAAGATTGCCGGCGTTGAGCTACTGGGAGATGATACTGCATATTCACCAAGCACTTTCCTAATGAGTGCAATCTCCTTTTTTTTTTTTAAATAAGATGGGGTTTCACCTGATGGCCAGGTTGGTCTTAAACTCCTGACCTCAGGTGATCCACCCACCTCAGCCTCCCAAAGTGCTACGATTATAGGCGTGAGCCACCGTGTCCGGCTATGAGTGGAATCTTAAGGGTTACTTTGATCAGGGATTTTTGTCCTGTTCAGACTTTAGAACTTAATTTGCCTTCAAGCCCTCACTCACTATAATCATAGCAACTTCATCCATCCGAATCTTTCCCACCAATTGATCTAGCTCTGAATCCAGGTTTGCTTGTCTGTTTTGAGACGGAGTCTCGCTCTGTTGCCCAGGCTGGAGGGCAGTGGCGCCATCTTGGCCCACTGCAGCCTCCACTTCCTGGGTTCAAGGAACTCTCCTGTCTCAGCCTCCCGCCTCACCGAGTTTGTTTGTTTGTTTGCATTTACCAAGGGGCTGTAGTTCTGGCTGCATTTTCTTCTTTTAAGCATGTAGTATCAAACTTTGCCTGTTTGGTGGGCTGTGAGTCTTTTCAGTCCTGGCCTATGTTTTCCCCCATGACTGGTTAGAGGTGAGGAAGGGGCAACCCACTCGTTAGTGGGAGTACAAAGACAGCCTGGTACCAGCCTGGTGGGGGATTTCTTAGCCTAGCCAATACAACCGCGCAAGAGCGACCTTTCTAAGTGATAAAACCCTCCCACGGTTCCCCCAAGCCCTCAGACGGCCTCCAGCTCCGCAGCCCACAGCCTTACTCCTAAGCAGCCCTCCGACCTCTCTGTGACTTTGCGTCCTTAACTGCGAGGCAACGAAAGCTCCTGGATGCCCGATTACCTGCCAGACCCGGGGTTCTCACCACCAAGCCTTTGACCAAACTGTTGCCTGGGCCCCGCCCCACTTGCTTTCACTCACCAAGACTCTGCTCAGGTGTCACCTTTTCCGGGGACCCACCGTGGCCCTCCCCGACCTCCTCACCCCAAGTCTGGCCGTCATGTTGCGTTTCCCCGATCCCCGAGTCTCCAGGACCGGTCCAGTCGGGCTCCTGCAAGGCGGGCGCCCGGACCCCTGCCCTGTGAGACCCACCCCCGGGAACCCCTAGGGAGAAGTGTGGGAAGGAGGGCCGGGGCTGCAGCTACCCCGCACCTGGCCTGGTGGAGCAAACTTTCCGCTCCTGCGGAGAACATCGCGCCGCTGCCGCCTCCAAGCGGGCATGAATCACGGAAACTCCAAGGGAAGCAGCCCAGCAGCCCCGCAGCCCCGCAGCCCCGCAACCCGGCCGACTTCCGGGACCGTATCACGCGAGCGCACCCGGCTTCCGCGGTTGCGTCATGTGACGCATCACGTGGACGAACGGACAGGTTGCTGGCCAATGGGCTTTGGCGTGAAGCGCTTGGGGCGGGGCATAGGTGCTCTGGCCTGGGGTGAAGGTCGGCGCCTGCGGAGACGGTCGGCACCTGGGGACTGCGGAGTGCAGCTACACTGGGACCTCGGTACTCGGGGTCCCGGCGCCCTTCGACCCCGGAAGCCCTTCCGGCGGAAACTGGGCGCCTGGGGCCTTGGGAGAGGGTGTCGCTGACTCCAAAGTGCTACTGCCCCAGTTCTGGTTTCTGTTTCGTAAGCAGCTTTATCGTGCTCGAGTCCCTACGTTAAGTAAGACCTAAGAATCTGACACAAACTCCGCCATTGGTGGGCTGAGCCCAGCAGCATCCAGCAGTTTGCAAGGAATTGCCGCGGCTCTGGACAGTTTTGGGAAATTTTTTTAGCTCCCATTTATTGAGCACCCATCCCGCGCTGTTTCTGCTGCTTGAAACAAACAAAAATCCCTTATTCATGGGATCTCGCGATCTCTTTTTTTTTTTTTGAGACCGAGTCTCCCTCTGTGGCTTAGGCTGGAGTGCAGAGGCGCAATCTTGGCTCACTGCAACCTCCGCCTCCTGGGTTCAAACGATCTCTTGCCTCAGCCTCCCGAGTAGCTGGGAATAGGTGCGCGCCACCACGCCCGGCTACTTTTTGTGTTTTTAGTAGAGATGAGGTTTCACCGTGTTGGCCAGGATGGTCTCGATCTCTTCACCTCTTGATCTGTCCGCCTAGGCCTCCCAAAGTGCTGGGATTAGCGATCTCTGTTTTACAGATGAGTCCACAGTCTCAGAGAGGGGAAGTTTCTGTTCATTCTAATAGATGTGTTGGTTGCCCCGGATGTGCTGGGGTCTAGGGATGTTTGCCACCCTGCAGACGGCAGGGTGACACAGGGCGACATATCAGCGTCATGATGAGCCCAAGGGTGTCCAGACCAAGGGGTAGAGATGGGGTGGGCTTAGGACAGGGATCTGCTTCCTGAGGCTTAAATGCACCCCAGGGAGAAAATGACCTCTGGCACAGGGGAGAGAATGGATGGGGAAGCTCCTGAGGGAGAGAGAAGGCTGGTACAGTTTTGTTCCGGGGAGGGAGGTTTGACTGGTGGATTTGCAGGCAGGAGGAAGAAAGTGGAGAAATCAAGGGTAAATTCATGTTTCTGGCTTGGGCACCGGGTGGTGCCATTCATTTGGTGCTGGGGCAGAAAAGGACAGGGAAATTTGTGCCAAGAGTCATTCATTCAGGAGACAAGTGATGATTGAGTCCTACCTGCACTAGGCACTGCTGAAGGTTCTGGGGATTAGGGTGGGGAGTGGGAATCAATGTTCCGTAGATAGGGTGTGTCAAGGTTAGGCCTTGAAGGGGTAAGTCCGATGGAAGGAAAGAGAAGGAGGAGGGAGGGAGAGCTTTCTGCAGGAGTTCCAAACGTGGCTTTGAGATGCCCTTGGGTGCCCAGTGATGTCTGAGGGCACCTGGTGTGGAGGATGAAGAGATGGGAGTCTCTTGCTTCCCAAGCCAGAAACATGAAGTTACCCTTGATTTCTCCACTTTCTTCCTTCCGCCTGCCTGCAAATCCATCAGTCAAACCTCCCTCCCCTGGACCACAACTGTACCAGAATGAGAGAGGCTTCCAAATGTGGAGTGCAGTGGGTGCCCCGGAGCCGCCGGTTGAAGACTGGTAAAGGAAAGCTGGTGACAGATATCTTTGAAAAGCCTCTTACCAGTGTTTAACGTTTACTAGGGTAAAACATACGTATCAAAGTGCACAAATCTGAAATGAATTTTTTTACATTTCTAGAAATCAGTGGTAAATTGGAAAATGTCTTAAGTCTTGGCTCCATTGGTAGTGTGTGTGTGTGGGGGCTTTGTGTTTGATAATTTTTCTTTTTTTTTTTCTTTAAAGATGGGGTTTCACTATGTTGGTCGGGCTGGTCTTGAACTCCTGACCTCAGGTGATCCACCCGCGTTGGCCTCCAAAGTGCTTGGATTACAGGTGTGAGCCACCATGCCTGGCCTTGTGTTTGAAAATTTCTGTGTTGCAAATACTCCTGCCATGACTGAGTTCAAGATCTAGACCATTTCCAGCCCCCAAGAAGTCCCCCTGTGGCCCCCTCCCAGTCAACACCTACTCCCCTCCCTCAGAAGTAACTGCTAGTCTTTTTTTTGGGGGGGGGGCGGGGAGGCAGGGGACAGAGTCTTGCTTTGTCACCAGGCTGCAGTGCAATGGTGCAGTCTCGGCTCGCTATAACCTCCTCCTCCTGCGTTCAAGCGATTCTCCTGCCTCAGCCTCCCAAGTAGCTGGGACTACAGGTGCATGCCACCACAACTGGCTAATTTTTGTATTTTTGGTAGAGACAGGGTTTCACCATATTTGTCAGAATCTCTTGACCTTGTGATCTGCCCGCCTTGGTCTCCCAAAGTGCTGGGATTACAGGCATGAGCCACCGTGCCCAGCCTAGTCTTGCTTCTAACCAGAGATTAGTTTCACCTCTTTTTACACTTCATGCAAATGGAATCATACAGTACTTAGTTTTTCTTGTTCTTCCATGAATAGTTGATTGGTTTCCACCTTCTGACAATAATGAATAGCGCTGCAGTGCACAATCATGACGTCTTCTGGGGTTCTCAGAGATGCACCCCTCTTTGTTGTGTGTTTACCAGGTTCACAGAGCAGCTAACTTAAACTGGGCATCTAACTATGTGCCAGGAATCTCAATCTCTCTCTCTCTCCACAAAGGCACAACCCAAGCAATTTTACCAGGAGTAATATTTCACTTGTTTCTTACAAAATGTTTACATTAGTGTAATATGTTATTTTAAGGTCTCACTAGTGAAAAATGGTTGTCCTAACCAAAAGCAAAAAAGGCCAGGTGCGGTGGCTCACACCTGTCATCCAAACACTGCGAGGTTGAGGAAGCGGAATTTCTTGACCTGGGCAACATAGGGAGACCCTGTCTCTGAACAAACAAACAAATACAACAACATCTTAAAAAGGAGAGATTCGATTAATAATTACCCAACACAGCTCCCTGGAGGAAGCTTATGCTTCTCTCTCATGCTTGCTATTGAGCTGATTTTTTTTTTTTTTTTTTTTTTTTTTTTCGAGACTAAGTCTTGCTCTGTCACCCAGGCTGGAGTGCAGTGGTGAGATCTCAGCTCACTGCAACTTCTGCCTCTTGGGTTCAAGTGATTCTCCTGCTTCAGCCTGCTGAGTAACTGGGATTACAGGCACACACCACCATGCCCGGTTAATTTTTTGTATATATATATTTTTTTAGTAGAGATGGGGTTTTACCATGTTGTCCAGGCTGGTCTCAAACTCCTGACCTAAAGTGATCCATCCTCCCTCGGCCTCCCAAAGTGCTGGGATTACAGGCATGAGCCACCCTGCCCGGCCTAGGCTGAAATATTTTTGTTTTTTGTTTTTTTCCTTTTTGTGGAGAATGGGGTCTCGCTATATTGCCCAGGCAGGTCTTGAACTCCTGGGCTCAAGCTATCCTCCCGCCTCTGCCTCCCTAAGAGCTGGGATTACAGGCGTGAGCCACAGCGCCCGGCCGAAATCTTAAACTAGGACCACTCTGTTACAAGTTATGTGGACATGGAGTAACTTGAAGGCAGGCAGAGAAGCATTCAGACTTCAGCTGTGGCTGTGGGCAACTGTGCATTCTGAAAAATGCCAAGTTACTTAGCTGAGTGAGTCACATGCAAACACTACAGAACCTTTACAGAAGATAGACTTGCGACAAGCACACACTGCTATCAAGACCCCCTTTGGAGGTCGTTGCACAGACACCCAAGGGCCTTGTAAATCTGGGGGACTCTCAGAAGAGATAGAGGCTGACTGCATCACAGCTGAGTTTCAGGGCGCGCCCCCAGGCGTGTGGGGTGGGGACACCTGGGCTGCACATGAAGAAGTGGAGTGCATCACAGGCGAAGTCCCACAGCCAGTAAGGACGAAGCAGGAACCTGAACCCAGGTCTGTGTAGTTCCAAAGTCAATGCCATTCCCACCCCATGGGCCCGGCACCTACAATAAGCAAGGCTTGAGAGAATTTCTACCCATGCGCAAAATGGGTAGAAAGTCTCATCAAGCCAAACACCAGCAGGAAGGACCCACAGTTGCCCAGCTGCCCCAGTGGGGCAGCAGTGAGTACCTGCCAAGTGCCCCCCAGCCAGGCTGTGGGTGTGTGCCAGGAGCAGGGGGTTGGCTTAACTGGTTTCTCCCTTGCCATGTCTAAGGGGCAGACGCATATTGTCTTCCCATTTCTGGAGCTGCAAATATCCTTGCTCCGAGCACTCCCAGCGGGTGGGGGTCACCGAGTCCAGGAGCCACAGGCATCTGCAGAAGTGTCTCCTGCATGAGCCAGGAACGGGATACCCAGGGCCTATGGGGCGACTTCCCTTAGCAGCAGCTGCCCTTCAGCCTCTGGAGCAGGGGGTCAGGGGCCCATGCGTCCAGGGGGCCGGGTGCCTGTGTGTTAGGGGGCCAGGACCAGGTGATCAGAAGCCTGTGTGTCTAGGGGGTCAGGAACCTGTGTGTCTAGGGAGCTAGGTGCCTGTGTGTCCAGAGGGCCGGGTTCCTGTGTGTCCAGGGGGCCAGATACCTGTGTATCTAGGGGACTGGGTGCCTGTGTGTCCAGGGGGTCAGAGGCCTGTGTGTCCAGGGGGTCAGGAATCTGTGTGTCCAGGGGGTCAGAAGCCTGTGTGTCCAGGGGCCGGGTGCCTGTGTGTCCAGGGGGTCAGAGGCCTGTGTGTCCAGGGGGTCAGAAGCCTGTGTGTCCAGGGGGTCAGAGGCCTGTGTGTCCAGGGGGTCAGGAATCTGTGTGTCCAGGGGCCGGGTGCCTGTGTGTCCAGGGGGTCAGAAGCCTGTGTGTCCAGGGGCCGGGTGCCTGTGTGTCCAGGGGGTCAGAGGCCTGTGTGTCCAGGCCGTTCACCACCCTCAGCAGCCATCCTGTCCACAAGGACCACACCGGAGCCTCAGGGTCGTTTCTTTAATATAGAATTTTATTTCTGGTTATAGAAACAAATGCTAAGAGGAGAAACAAAACTTCCCCATCCACATACAACAATTTAATAGATAAAAGAACAGTTAAAATAAATGAAAAACAAAAGGTAGAAATTTTAAACTTTGTTATAGCTTTAAAACATTAACGTCTGATACAATTAGAAATCACATTCAGATCTCAAACTTTAAAAAAAAAGTATGGCTCCTTATTAAAAAAATACTGTATCCCATTTGAAATGAAAACACAGGCCGCCTGCTGTTGACATGGGTGGGGCTGTCCCTTCCTCTGGTCTCGTGCGTGCCCCCTCCCGGTGCTGGGGTTCAGCCACCCTCCCTGGGTACCCACCTCCACTCCTCCAGGGCGGGACGTACAAGGTGACATGAGCGGAACCTCACATCCAATGCTCCAGAACTGACATTTCCTCTTTCTAGGATACTGCTGCTTTTTAAAGCACTGATTATTAAACAAGTTGTGAAAAATACTTTAGACAGGCAGCCACTGTAAAAAAAAAAAAAAAAACCACACACACACACACACACACACACACACACACACACAGACAAACACACACACACACACCCGAACACCCCCCCCTCCCAAATTATTTTTACAGGAGAATTATCATTCAGATTAAAAACAAAAACAGAAACAAAAGCTCCGGATTGGCTTTAACCCCTCCGGCATGGGTGCTGAGGTGCCAGCCTATGCCACTTGCAGGGTGCTCACAGCCCGAGTGTCTGGACTCAGTGACATCTCAGGACAGAATCTGGAGCACAGCTGTTGTCTCTTCTCCTGCCCCACCCCCCTTTTCCTGAAACAGAAATCAAGCCACATAGGTGAACGTATTCTAGTTATCCAAAAAGCCTTTCTGAAAGAAAGAAGGGCCCGACTTAAAACATTTTATTTTTATTTTTGAGACAGAGTCTCCCTCTGTTGCCCAGGCTGGAGTGCAGTGGCATGATCTCAGCTCACTGCAACCTCCATCTCCCGGGTTCCAGTGATTCTCATGCCTCAGCCTCCCTAGTAGCTAGGATTACAGGTGCCCGCCACCACCACGCCCGGCTAATTTTTTGTATTTTTAGTAGAGACGGGTTTCATCATGTTGGTCAGGCTGGTCTCAAATTCCTGAGGTGATCCTCCCGCCTCGGCCTCCCAAAGTGCTGGGATTACAGGTGTGAGCCACCTCATCTGGCCAACTATATTATCTTAAATCCCCGTTGTTACTGATTTAAAAAAAAAAAAAATCTGGACCAGTTAACCTAGAAATTGAGAGACCACA
Source organism: Saimiri boliviensis (assembly GCF_048565385.1). NCBI lineage: Eukaryota > Metazoa > Chordata > Mammalia > Primates > Cebidae > Saimiri > Saimiri boliviensis. The sequence goes on along the minus strand of NC_133468.1, from coordinate 27,314,915 downwards.
GACACAATTTAACATCCATACAGGCCTGTGAACCTCACAGATCTTGCTTCAGCTTAGCCAACACATTTGTAAGCGGGACAGTTCTGGAAGCTGCTTTTGACTCTGTACTCAGAGGGGCAGGTCTTATAGCCGGAGGGAAGAAAACACTTCTTGGCTGGCTGTAATCCCGGATTGAAGCTGCCTTGCTTCCCCTTGGCCCTGGCCTCCTGCACACTTTTCACTGTGTCTGACACGGGGTAAACCACCAATGACTCAACTGAGCAAATGATTCCAGAAAAAAGAATCCAAGATAAAGAATAACCAACCAGGAATCTTCTCATTCTAGCCTGACTCTCAAAAAACAAAAAACAAAAAAACTGGGTAAGGAGCAAAAAAAGTGACAGAGGCTGGGCGTAGTGGCTCATGTCTGTAATCCCGGCACTTTGGGAAGCTGAGGTGGGTGGATCACCTAAGGTCAGCAGTTCAAGACCAGCCTGGCCAACATGGTGAAATTCCCATCTCTATTAGAAATACAAAAATTAGCCAGGTGTGGTGGCAGGCGCCTGCTGGCCCAGCTATTAGGGAGGCTGAAATGGGAGAACCGCTGAACCTGGAAGGCGGAGGTTGCGGTGAACTGAGATTGTGCCACTGCACTCTTGCCTGGGTGACAGAGTGAAACTCTGTCTCAAAAAAAAAAAAAAAACTGAGAGTGACATGGAGACCTCTTTAGTCACCCTTGGCAGCCTCTGGTTGACTGAAATCTGGCAGATGGAACCTGAAGACGAAACTGGGTCACTGGGGCCTGGAGCGGGGTGGGGGTAGGGGGTCATTTATAGCCAGTGTTCAGCTGCTTAACCAAAGCAAACAAATTCGTTTGCGGTTTCTCCCTGGTCTTAGTATTTTTCTTTTCAACGCATCTTCCCTGTGGCAAGAATGACAGGCAGGTGCAAAGACTGACTAAGATTCTTCCGAGGGGTTTCTCCCTGGACAGAAGGAAAGATGCCTAAAGACAGAGTGACTGCCTTCTTAGTAATATTCTCTGATACTCTGAGCAGCCAAAACCAGCCATTAGGATGAGTAAAAGAAACCAAAAAAGTCCCAGCGCTCACTCATTCAAAGGAAGGATGCTCACCTCAGTCCCGTACAAAAATACAAGGAAAACGCCAGTCTTGGTGCCAGGCAAGCTTCTGGGTCACGCTCAGGCCTCCTGGGAATGGTGGCTTCAAGGGAGGGCCTCCAGTCACTGACCCCTGGGTATTCATTCTCCAGGGACTGAGCTGTTTCTCAGGGCAGGACTCTGACCTCCTAGCAGCTGGCACAGGCTTGGATGTGACAGGCAGTCATGGCGAGGTTCATCAGAGACGAATCCTCCTCACCACTCTCCCCCTCACCCATCTCTCTCATGGCCTTCTGATTCTGTTTTGCCCAAAGAACCTTCTCAGCCAACTCCTGGAAAAGCCAGCCCAGCTTCACACCTCTGGTTATGGCGCATGTCAGGCCTGGCCCTGGGCCCTCCACCCTGCCCACCTTCCAGGAGGTGGCTCTGAAATGTCCCATCCAGCAGCAGAGCTGAAGGCTGCAGCCTCTGCCTGAGAAAGAGGAGCTGGAACGGGGCGGAAAAGCCCAGCAGAGGCAGGGTTACATGGCGGTGGGCTCAAAAGACAACCCAAAAGAGAAACTACTTTCCCTAAACGAAGTCAGTGAAATGGGTCTATTTAAAAAATTTCAGTTCAGAGGAAAACGTGTGTGGTTGTATCCCCAAAATCCCATTCTTCCAAGCAGCTGTGACTTCGGGTTTGGGTGACAGGGAGGACAGAGGGAAGGACGCAGCAGCTCCAACAGGACAATCCCTTCCACAGATTTAACTCCGACAAAATTCAAGCCGCATGCAGTGGGAAAGGGCCCTCTCTCGAGGCATGGGCCCAGCTCACCATCCTGCGGGGGGCTGCGGTACCCACCGAGATCCCTGGCAAAGCACAGATTCTAAGCCCTCCCTCTGGTCACCAAATGTAGCAGCGTTTTGTATTAAATGTCTTGCACCAAACCCAACAACGAAAAAAGCAGAAAGTATGTGGGTGATGAAAACCGTGTCCTGAGCACTGAAAAACAGGCCTGGAAAAAGGAACTTGGAAAAGAAAAGGAAATTGTAAGATGCAGGAAAACAATCTAAAAATAAGGGACAGAACCGGGCGAGAGATCATTTGTTATACTCTAAATTCTACCCTTACTTCCAAGAGCCAAAATACATTACCCGGGAACCTCCAGAGCTGGGTCCCGTCTACAGATTACTCCTGTCTTCATAGCAGCACGTGTGAACCATTTAAAGTATTCTTATTAAATAATATTGCTTCGAGGCAGCGGCACTGTCAAAGAGGCTTGAGGCAAGGCTGTGGGTAAACACGTTTTCACTGGGAGTGTGAGGCCGTCACCGTGGCCGCCCCTTACCGCAGACCGACTGCAGCCAGGCGGCACCCCGGGGGCCGAAGAGGCCTCCATCCGGCATTCCGGGGCTCTGCATTTGCGAAGAGCCTCACAATCTGGTTTTGTAACTTATTCTAGCGTAAGGAGCGTGTGATTCCGCCCTGACATGTGAGGCGGCACGCTGGTGATTCTAAAGCCTTTTCTTGGGGGTGTGTTCTCTCTGAGGGGGAGAGGAGGAGCCCAGGATGGACTTGGGGTGTCCTCCCTACAGAGGTCAACAGTTCCTCATCCCACGTGAAGTCACTCAAGGACAAAGCAGAATGTGAAGCTTTTGAAGCCAAACAGACCCTGGGCTCCCGCCGGCTCTGAAAGGTAAGGGGAAAATCCTCTCCTCTGATGCGTCCCCATGTTAAACTACATTTTCATTTTTCCTACTGAGGTCTGTTCTTTGTCTCTATAAACACTGGTTTCAAAGCCAAAGAAAAGCTTTCTCTTCCCCCTGAACTTGCTGAGCCGCCCGAAGAAGGGATTTCTCTCTCTCTCGAGGGGGGGACCTTGCTCAGGGCTTTCTGAGAGTCACAGTGCCCTTGGGTGTTCCAGGGAGAGCCCACCTTGTGTAGAGGACATAAGAGCATTCGCTGAATGATGCCTGCGATCTCAAACAGTACAGAAACGGACCCAGGAGTCAGGGGGGCGAGGTTCGGGTGGGCTGAAACTTCTTGGGGTCCCGGCAGTCTGGAGGGCAGGACGAGGCCGCCCCACCCTGGCCCAACTCCACCAAATCCGTCCCCTCCCTGCTTGAGAAGCCCAAAGCGTGGTACCTAGAATCAGGGAACACTCTGCAACTCAGAAACTCATCTCCACCTTTTTCACTTGGCATGGTTCTTAAATCAAAGAGAGGAAATACAAATAAACAGCAAATCCCAAAGAGGAACCACCAGACCTTGGGAGGGAAACTGAGGGGTGAGTGTGAGGTGCACAAGCCTCTGTCTGCCCAGTCATGGTCCCCCCCAGTGTCTCCCAGCGCTGCCTCGAAGGTCTCTGCATGGGGACCCGACAGCAGCGTCTCATTTCACTCAGAGCACACACGCGGCCTCTAACGTGAAGCCAGGAGGACAGGATGGGGTGCTGCGGCCCGACTGGTGAGGGACTGACGTTGAGGTTTTTAGGAATGTAGAAAGAGCAGAAGAGGGATGCTCTGTCTGGGTCCCTCAAAGGCATGAGTGACAGATCCCATCCTCCACGGAGGCCAGGTGTCACTGGGAGAACGTCTGCACGGTAGGAAAGACACAAGTGGCTGAGGACAGGCACACGCTGGGACACTGGGCACCGTGCCCTCCACGGCCAGGTCTCCCTGAGCTCCTCCGGCTCTGCTGCTCTGTGGACACCGGGCTGGTTGCAGAAGGTGGCATGAGAGAGGGTGCCCTGAGCCACCTGCTGCCCTAGCAGTTGGGGGACACTCAGGCCCTGCCTTCCTGCTTCTCAGGGTCCACCAGATGGTCTCGGTGGGATGCCTGTGCTCAGCCACTTCAGATGTTTTCTTTTGGGACTTACCTCCTATCCAAAGCGGGTGTCTTCTTTTATTTGGTAAACCTGGCAAGTTACTGAGCAGGAAGCAGGAAAGAGAAGTGGGTTACCGGGCCCATGGGCTCTGAGGGAGCCCCTTTCAGAACAGGGCAAAGTGGGAGGGGCCCTTCCCAAAGCCACCACTGTGACCTGCTGTTCTTGTCCACGGACCATGCCCCCAGCCCCTGGTTAAAGGAGAGCGGGCCCTCAGCCTCTGCTGTGACCCTAACGTGGGGCTGGAATCAAGTTACTTTTGCTCCCTGCATTCCTGCACATTGCTAGGGTCAACCCAGCCTTGACAACCTAGAGAAGGTTCTCGGGTTCCTGGCTGCCCACAGCTCAGGGTCACAGGCGGCTGGGACTCGGGGCTGAGGCTCTCCTGGTTCCCTGGGCTTGTGCTCTTGCTTCTGCGAATGAGCCTGGCTGGGAGGCACTTGCTGGGCTGCCTCAGGGCACACCAGGAGGGCTGGAGCCAGGCATGGTATCTGCTCCAATGATGACCAAAAACGCTTTCAAAATCTCATGGTTATGAGCCCAGAGCAGTGGGTCCAGGACCCAGCCGCCCTCTCCCTGCCCTGCTCCGTCTGAGCTGACCCCTAGGCCCACCTCCCCTTGTCCCTCTTTGCAGTTGCCGCAGAAGCCACATAGCACTGACCCCCCACACGGCAGGATGCAGCCCTGAGGTCCTGCACTCGCTACCCCCCAGCACCACCCGCCACCCCCTTTCCACGCCCTCGGCATTGAAGCAGTAAAATCGGTGAGAATCCTACCGCTAACAGAAAGAACGTGCTCGTCTCAAAAGCCGGGCAAGGAAGTGGGTCAAAGCTAGCCTGAGCAGACCAGGGTGAGAGGCTACCTCATATTTTGTGACCAACACATGGCACGCAGCGCTCCCTGCAGACATCAGCTTGCAGAGAGAGGCCGATCTACAGTGGCTCAAAAGCAAACAGAACTCCCCCATGAGGGTGGCCACACAGCCCTGGGGATACACGGTCACCATGGGGGAGAGGGCAGCAGCAGGCGATCACAGAGGCCCCCACTGACGCCACTGGCTCAGGCCACGCAGGCACCAGTGTCAGGGAACATCTCTGACCACCACGCCCCGTTCCCTCACGCCACGCACGCACACACCAGGCAGCATGGAAAGAAAAGGCCCACAGACAACAGCAGGAGCCGCGCATGTGGCACAGAGTGCCACCTCTCACCCTCCATGGACGGAACTGCACCTGGGACGCCCGGCTGTGTTCGTCTCGCCCCTACTTCTCTGAAACCTCACCCAAGCCAACAGGTATGGACTTCCACAAAGAGCTTATTTCTCATGGAAAGGTTAGTGCCATAGAAACAACTCGTTTGGGGGCGCTTAGAAAAACAATGCAACAGGGGAGGGAAACAGAACAGGGGTTTTCTCTATCTGGGTGGAAGGAGGGGCCCACAGAAGTTCTGCACTTGTCCTAGGGTCGGGGACTCCGATGGGGCCACGGGCGCCCCCACTCCGCCACACAGCACACCGCTCCTGCACTGCCTTGAAATCGCTTTGGAAAGCATTCTCCTTTCTTCTTCAGGGAGACACATGCCCAGCCACCTCCGTCAGATGCCTTCCAGGCACCTGGGTGCCTCTGTGGCTCTCCTGCTGAGGCTGCATTGCTGGTGAGAGGCTGTGATGGGAGGATGGTTGATCCCCAGAAACACCGCTCCTCTGGCATTTCTGGAGCTCAGTGTCGAATCTGCACTGTTTCTTGTTGTGGTCCCCAACAGGAGGGCCGGCGCTGGAGCGGCCAGCAAAACTGACAGCTGACCTTTATGGGGACACCTCACACCTCTCAAGACACACGGAAGGACTCCTCACTCCCCGCTCCCCGAGCTGGGCACAACGTTAGACAGCTCTGGCTCAATGCTGCTCAGTGACAAAGCTCCAGGTGCCCCTGGCCGTCTCGATGGACGTGCAGGGCAGCCTTCCTCAGGGACCCTGGAGCCGCCCTACTGGCTGCAGCATCCCATCCTCCTCGGGTTCTCACCATGTCAACAAAACCAGTGGAGTCGCCCGGCCAGGTGTGGAGGTGCAGGAGCTGCTGCTGCTGGGGTGGGGCCTCCCTTCTGCTCATGACGGACCAGGGAGGGCCTCTGCAGCTTCGGGCAGGAGAAACGGTTCCAGCTGAAAACAGCAGAGCAAGGTGGGAGTGGTAAGGACACTGTGACTGGGTGAAACAGCAGCTTGAGCAGGTGGCGCTTGGCATGTCGGGTCCCCTGTGGCCATCAGCACTGGGGCATCGGAGCCACGGGAGGATTCCGGAAGGTCTGGCCTGCAGCCGGCGGATCCAGGGCCATCTTTCATCCGTGGAACCTTCCATGGTGAATGCCAATCCGGGAAGCTGTGGCTCTTACTTGAAGTTATCAGACAGAGCAGGTTTACCCTCCGAGAGGATGAACGCCAGCGGGAACTCCGGACCGCGGCCAGTCGTCAGACCACCAGCAGGGGAAATCCTCAAAAACAGATGATCCCTTTTGTGTCTGCCTCAGGTGTACAATGAGGTCTGAATTCCAGGTTTAAACAAAGAAAAACTTGAGGTCCGAAGTGAAAGCGGACACTCCCTGGGTTAATGCCCACACTCTCTCTGTCACGCTCTGGGCGGAGGCTGTTAGACGGTCCGTGGCGTGGCAGCAGTTCCTGGTTTCCCCAGCCGGCCTCTGTCCGCGCCTGGGCTTCCCCCGTAGCCTCAGGGTGTGCCTGGCTGCGCCTCTGTCCGTCCTCCCAGGACAAAGGCGGCTGGCCATGTAGCGTGGAGCGGGCAGAGCTATCTTGACACATTCCTCGAGATGCTGAACTACAGCCTCCTCCCCACGCCTGACAGGGAGGCCTGGGGAGAGGCGAAGGGCATGAAAGCAAAGAATTCCCAGAATCATACAATCAGTTGTCTGAACTTGTTTATGTTTTTGTTTTAAACCACGGGAGGACAGGCGATAACATGGAAAGGGCTGGGTGTGTCCAGGTGCCGCCGATGCCCGCAGGCTGCTGTGGGCTGTCCTCCGTCCGTGGGTGCGGCCGCCTGTGCTGCTGGGTCCAGCTCTGGGGTCGCCGCTGGGTGAGTCCCACTCCCCCGCGTGCAGGTGATCTCATTCCCCGGTGCCCGGCCCCTGGGGGCCGGCGGCTGCGATCACTCCAGCCGGCGTGGTCGCCGTCCCACTGGGCTCCTCCACCCGAGACCTTTTGACCTCAGGCTCTCCAGTGGAGGAGGCGGAGGCAGAGGCGGTGGTGGCAGTGGCTGGGGTGGTGGTGGCTGTGGCTGCGACAGCTGCTGCTGGCTCCTTGGCCCCCACCTCGCATACCCGGGTGACCACCACTGGTGAGGACGAACTTGCTTGGGCTGCAAGGAGCTGCAGAGGGCTGGTGAGGGCTGGAGTGGAGGAAGAGGGTTACTCTAGGGTCTGGTTGGAACCAAGCTGTCTTTTTCTGAATAGAGGCCCAAGTCACCTACACAGGGGCTAAGCCACCGAGCAGGGGAGCTGAGTGCACCCCGTGGGCCCTGCTGTCCCCTCCCCACCAGGTCTGTCCTGTCCTTGGCTGGGTGGAAGCCCCTCTCATTGCTGCGTCTGGATCGTGGGGGACATCAATGGGTCGCCCCACTCCTTTACACAGATGCATCGCCCTGAGCTATCCCACTGACACCCCACCCAGCACCCTGGCTTCCTGCACCCCGCCCGGTGCCCTGGTGCCCCTGGGTTCCTGCACCCCAGCTCTCCTCCTTCCTTCTCTGACCTCCTGCCTCACCCCATGGAGTGTGAACTCCAGACAGTCAGTGGGCAGATCTGGGCTTTCCTTCCACCTTCTTTCCTTTTTTTTTTTTTTTAAAAAAAGGGACAGGGGTATCACTCTGTCACCCAGGCTGGCATGTAGCAGAAAAATTACAGCTCACTACAGCCTCACTCTCCTGAGCAGCTGGGACCACAAGTGTGCGAAACCACACCTGGCCAAGTTTTGGAGTCTTATGTAGTAGAGATGGGCTTTTGCTGTATTGCCTAGGCTGGTCTTGAACTGGGCTCAAGCGATCTGCCTGCCACAGCCTCCCAAAGTGCTGGGATGGTAAGTGTGAGCCACAGAGCCCGGCCCCTTCCACCCTCTTTTCTTAGTGCTGTCCCAGGGCCTGGAGTACAGCAGGTGCTCAATAAACTGAACTGTGAGGAGGATTGGGCAATACTGGAGAAATGTTCTCATGCTGCACTGACTACCAGGAGCCACAGAGCTTGGGAGGTGGCGCCGGGAACGGGGCAGGGCCTCACCGTAAGCGTTGCCGGCTAAGCTGTTTGTGGGAACCGCATGCTTTCCATTCTGAGTGACGGCCCGGACTGGAAGGTGGTGCTGGCCGAGGGTCACGGGTGTGGCAGGCTGCAGGATGGTGACTGTGTGTCCGGGGACGCCGGGGGCCATCTGGCTGGCCACCGTCTGGATGACTCCGCTGGCTGCCGGGATTGTGGCAAACGCAATGGTGGGTTTCTCCTCTAGGCCTGCAGGACAGGAACCAAGTTAGCACCATACTCAGCCAACAAGACAATCGATTTCCTCAATGCCTGGGCAGCAAGTTGGCCAAGTGGGGGAGTGAGGTCGGCGCTGGGAAAAACGGGTTCACCAGAGGGAAATCTCATGGGTGAAGTACGTTTGGGAATAAAACAACTGCTAGGGTTTTAAAGTCGTATTTTACTTATTTTTTTGAGACAGGGTTTTGTTGATCTTGTCACCCAACTGGAGTGCAATGGCACAATCTCGGCTCATTGTAACCCCACTTCCGGGGTTCAAGGGAATCTCCTGCCTCAGCCTCCCGAGTAGCTGGGATCACAGGTGCGCACCACCACACCCAGCTAATTTTTTCATTTTTAGTAGAGACAGGGTTTCACCATGTTGGCCAGGCTGGTCTCGAACTCCCGACCTTGTCATCTGCCTGCCTCGGCCTCCCAAAGTGCTGGGATGACAGGCATGAGCCACCACACCCAGCCTAGACTTAGCTTTAACCAACCCAAATTCGGTCTGAGAAAGCAAATGTATTACTGGGAATGAAATGATCTGATCAGAGCTGTACCTTGGCCTTCCTTCAGTATTATGGCAGTACTGAAGCAAAAAGCACCACCGAGATGAAGTCAAGGGAGGTGAGCGAAGTCAGAGGATGCTGCCCATCTGAAGGTGTTCCAGAGAGGGTCTTATGGGGGTGGGGGTCAGCTGTATGTTCAGTATCTACCCAGTCAAGCCCTGGGATCAGATTCCTTTTAGCAATTCAGAACTATCTTTTCCCTAAATGACTTTTAAAGTCTCCTTATGAGGGAATAGAAAAGAACAGTCTTTCCAGGCTCATTCTTTCTCCTGTAGAAAATACTAAATTCCAAATTTATGCAAGGCCACAGCACAACTTAATTCAATGTTACCTTAAGGCAAGGACACAGCTGCATGCATCCGAGGGCATATTCAACAAGGAAGGACGCATCTGTGGACAGTCATGCTTTTTTTTTTTGGTGTGTGAGATAGGGTCTGGCTCTGTCACCCAGGCTGGAGTGCAGTGGCACAATCTTGCCTACTGCAACCTCCGCCTCCAGGGTTCAAGCGATTCTCCTGCCTCAGCCTCCCAAGTAGCTGGGACTACAGGAGCGCACCACCATGCCCAGCTAATTTTTGTATTTTTATTAGAGACGGGGTTTCACTATGTTGGCCAGGCTGATCTTGAACTCCTGACCTCAAGTGATCCACCTGCTTTGGCCTCTCAAAGCGCTGGGATTACAGGTGTAAGCCACCGCACCTGGCTCATGCTGATTTAAAAGGACATGGCAGCAAGAGGCAGAGGCAGAGAATCATCCTCCTCAAGCCCCAGGCCCAGGCCGATGGCGCTGCCTTCAGGACCTGCTGGCTGGGACCACCACGGAGAGTCCTGTGAAGGCTGCCGGCCACGGCCGCATTACCTCTGGCCTCGCTGCCCAGGTCCAGCACAGCTGCGCCCGCTGCATCGTGGGAGCTCCCTGCTGAGCCCTGGCTGGTGAGGATGTATCCGTTGGCCGAGCTGGCGGACGTGGTGACCACCCTGACCATGGTGACGGTGGGGGCCTGCTGCACGACGTGGATGGCATGGCCTGCGGGCTGCTGTGAGGTCACGATGGAGGCGGGCATGTAGGCCACGGGTTTGGCCACGAGGCTGGATGGTCGGGGTGGCACGGCCATGATCACTGGCTGGGCGCTGACGGGGGAGCCTGCACGGAGGGTGCGGAGTGGACAGTGACCCCTCCTGTGCCCCGAGAGTCCCGTCCCGCCCCACAAGAGGGCCGCCCGCTCCTTACCAGGTGCGCTTTGGGAATACCGGTACTCTGGGACAGAAGCTAACTTGGACCCGAAGTCGGGGTCGTGTGGAATGGGGGAGCCCTCCCGAGACAGGCACTCTGGGGTCTGCAGGCCGCTGGAGCGAGGGGACATCAGCCCGGGGTGTGTGGGTGAAGCTGGAGCGCTCCTGGAGAAGAGGGAAGGGCCTCGGCAGTCAGCGCCTGCCCGTGCTGAGGGACGGGAGGACGTTTCCGAGACATCACGCAGCTCAGTGTCACCAGTGTCACTCCGTCACCCACCCACGCTCCCTGGAGCTCATCTCCGTCCTCCCCATTCAGGCAGTGAGACCCACCCCCTGTAACCTGAACCCAGCGTTTAAAACTCCATTTGAGGGGGGCTGCACAGGGAGGCTCCGTTCAATGGGAGGGAGCGGTGTTATCTGAAAAGACACCCCACAATGTTCACTTCCACCACGGCCAGCCAGTTGTCTATGAAAATGGCTCAGACCTTTTATATCAAAACACATAAGCTTCTGTTTGGTGGGCACAAGCGTTACACCATGAAAACGCTACCCTGAGAGTAAAACGAGCTTCGGGAGCACAACTGTTTCCTCAACAACCAACAATCCAAGCACACTCACCCTGCCCCCTGAAATCACCGCCCGCTCCCCATCCTGCTCCCCCTGCCCACTCCCCATCACCATCGACCTGGGTTCTACAATAAAGTCCCGGGTTCTATGATAGAGACCCGGGTTCTACAATACAGCATTCCTGCCAGGTGCCACCCGCGAGGGGCTGGTGTGGGTGACTGCGACGCAGCCGAGACCCAGGCCTGGAAGCAGTCAGCTTTCTTCTCTGGGACCACCCAGCACACACGTGCAGCAGGACATTAGCCCACCCAGGCCGCTGTGCACACAAAGCAGGTTTCAGCAGAGACCCAGAGAGGCAGGAAGCTGGAACCCACCAGAGGCGCCTGGGGTAAGGAACCAGTCTTTAAAAAAAATTTTTTTTTTGTTGGAGAGACAGGGATCTTGCTAGGTTGCCCAGGCTGGTCTCAAACTCCTGGCCTCAAAGCAATCCTTCTGCTTCAGCCTCCCAAAGTGCTGGGATTATAGGCATGAGCCACTGTGTCCAGCCAGAGTCTTCACTGTGTTACAAATACACTTGGTCACTTTGTGTATACTGTGTCTACTGCTGGTAGCTGTGTTGGGCCCTTCCTGGGCTCCTCGGGCAGAGGCCTGGGGCGTCCCTCCCCTCCCTGCTGCTCTGCGGTCTCTTCCAGACCACTTAGCTCCCCGTCTGCTCTTCGCTCCCCGTCTGCTCTTCATCCTGGGCCTGGAGGCCTTGCCCGCTGATTCCAGTGCTCAGCTGATTCGGTCCTAGACCCGTGTGGCCAAGGCTGCTCCCCAGTTCTCGAGTCTGCCATGGCTCTCATTCTTACCAAAGAGGCCAAACAACCTATCAGGGCCCTCTCTAATCTCCCCTTCCTCCACCAATCACCCCCTTCCCTATGACCTGCCTCCCTTTAAACCCATCCAGCCTCTGCAAGTCAAGCCAGCCTCCTCCCCCTACGGAAGACCCAGCTCTGGCTGTGCCATCCTCCTGGCCTGGAGGGTCCTCCTTCCTCCCATCACCCACGCAGATTCTATCAGCACATCTGCTTCCACAACTCCAAGGGTGACCTTGAAAATGGGACCCTGCCCTCCCTGCAGGCTCTCCTCACACACAGCTCCCCGAACAGCACTGGGCACACAAAGCAATTCCCAGCCACTTCCGCTGGCTGACAGACTGCCCTACAGGTGAACAATGACACTGGCAACTGTCCCCCAGAGAAGACACACTGAGTCCTAACCCCCAGTACTGCAGGATGTGACCTTATTTGGAGACAGGGTCTAACAGAGGTGATCAAGTCAAAATGCCAGTCATTCAAATGGACTCGAATCCGATGACTAGTGTCCTCATATGAAGGGGAAGTTTGCACCCAGACACACACAGATCACAGTGCCACTTGACGATGAAGCAGAGGTCGAGGTGATGTGCCCACAGGCCAAGGAGCACCAGAGACCGTGGGCAGCCATGGTGGAGGCCTGGGAGACTCCCCGTAGGCTCAGAGGAACCCAGCCCTCCCGACACCTTGACCTTGGACTTCCAGCCTCCCTCCAGGGCTGAGACAGACGTCATTTGTGTAAGCCGCCCAGTGTGCGGTGCTTGTTTCAACAGCCCTAGCAACCTAACGGTGCAACAAAATTTCTCTCCACATTCCATTTAGGTGATGCTGTGTTCTGGAAAAGCTGAGCTCTGCTGTAATCTTCCAAACGACGTTCACTTTTTTGAATTCCTACCTTAACCATACACCCAGTTCACCTGAGAACCACCATGCCAGACCCTATGCCCGAAATTAATTTTCAGATATTTCAATCCTTCCCTCCCTTCCTTCCTTCCTCCCTCCATCCCTCCTTTCCCTTCCCTCCCTTTCTTCTCTCCCTCCCTCCCTTATTTCCTTTCGAGGAGTTTCACTCTTGTCACCCAGGCTGGAGTGCAGTGATGTGATCTCAGCTCACTGAAACCTCTACCTCCCAGGTTCAAGTGATTCTCCTGCCTCAGCCTCCTGAGTAGCTGGGATTATAGGCATTCGCCACCATGCCTGGCTAATTTTTGTATTTTTAGTAGAGAAGAGGTTTCTCCATGTTGGCCAGGCTGGTCTCAAACTCCCGACCACAGGTGATCTGCCCGCCCTGGCCTCCCAAAGTGCTGGGATTACAGGCGTGAGCCACCACACCCGGCCAGATATTTCAATCTTTTATCAAATCGTGTGGGAAACAGAATTTTGAAATGGAAGCGTGAGATGCTAATGTGTCCTTCCACAGGGAAGGATTTCCGAGAGGGCCTCTTGGGAGATCTCCTCCCCCCACACTAGAATGGGCTCATCTGATTGGCAACCTTGGGAAGAGCCACCCAGGCTGCTCACAGGCACCCAGGCTCCTCCAGACTGGGCCTAGCCAGGACAGAGCTGGGCAGGGGTGGCCCTGAACCACCAGGCAGGTGGCAGAGGCCGGGGGAGGGTCTGTTCCCCCCGCCACCTGCAGCAGAGCCACGTTCCCCAACATCTGTGAAAAGCAAAGGCAGCTGTGGGCTCCTCAAGTCATACCCCGAGTCTGTCCCTTCAAAGATTGGCTCTTCCTGGGTCCTCTCTCACTGCAGCAGAAAGCTCGGAGCCACCAAAAGCACCGCCAGCCGCGAGCCATTTACTCCTGGCCTTAGGAACTGTTCCCACTGCTACACACATTTCCACTTTCTTTTCTTTTTTTTTTTTTTTAGATGGAGTCTTGCTCTGTTGCCCAGGCTGGAGTGCAGTGGCGCAATCTCAGCTCACGGTAACCTCCTCCTCCCGGGTTCAAGCAATTCTTTGCCTCAGGCTCCTGAGTAACTGGGATTACAGGCGTCTGCCACCATGCCTGTAATTTTTCTAGTTTTTAGTAAAGGCTAATTTTTCTTTTAGTAGAGACAGGGTTTCACCATGTTGGCCAGGCTAGTCTCGAACTGACCTCGTGATCTGCCCACCTTGGCACCCCAAAGAGCTGAGATTACAGGTGTGAGCCACTGCGCCCGTATTTCTGCTTCTAAGGACTAATATGTTATTATTAGTAGAATAGTCAGTGGCTTACTGAGTAACATTACTATTTTCATAATTCCTGGTCCTGAGATATTCTCTCAAAACAGAAACAAAACAAAACAAAATGGTGAGTCTTTAAGTGCCAAAAAGAGCAGTCACCCTCAGTATTTGAGGGGAGGGTGCTGCAGCTGACGAATCTGCAGACGCTCAACCAAGTTCCTCATGTACATGGTGTTGTATTTGCATACAGCCTACGTACATCCTCCCGTAAGCTTTAAATCATATCCAGGGTACTTAGAATACCTAACACAATGTACATGCTATGTAAATGGCTATTGTAGTGTGTATTGTTTCATTTGTATTATTTTTTTTTTGAAAATATTTTTTTTTAGCCAAAGTTTTGCTCATATCACCCAGGCTGGAGTGCAATGGTGCAATCTCAACTCACTGCAACCTCTGCCTCCTGGGTTCAAGCAATTCTCCTGCCTCAGCCTCCCAAGTAGCTGGAATTACAGGTGCCCACCACCATGCCTGGCTAATTTTGTATTTTTTTTAGTAGAAATGGGGTTTCACCATGTTGACCAGGCTGGTCAATTCCTGACCTCAGGTGACCCAGCCTCGGCCTCCTAGAGCGCTGGGATTACAGGTGTGAGCCACCACACTAGCCTTTTTTTGGGACTATTTTTGACCTGTGATTAGTTGCATGCCCAGACACTGAGCCTGCAGCTATGGAGGCCGCAGCTAGGGAGGGGGAGGGCCGACCGTGCCATGCATCCCTAAACTCCACGTCAGCCCGGCTCTCCTAACAGCTCTAGGACAGCCACACAGAGAGCTTTACCTTGAGGACAGAGGCCCGAAGGGGGTGCGGAAGCAGGAGACGCCCCTCTGCCTCCGTTTCCGGAATGCCTGTTCCACGAGCTTGGCTTCAGAGGCAGGGTCTATACGCCAAAAAGACCCCTTCCCAGGCTCCTCCTGGGAACGCGGGACTTTAATAAAGTAACGGTTCAAAGAGAGGTTGTGTCGGATAGAATTCTGCAGGGAAGCAGAGATATTCACCCGTCATCAGCAAGTCAGAAATTGAGTCCCACCTGCCCCAGATCTGCAACATAGGTGGGACCAGGGCGAGGGGAGGCCGTCCCGCTGTGAAGAGCCCTCGGTGCTGCGCGGGAGCAGATGTGGGGTGCAGGACGTGCCTATCACAATCTGACACAGCATCATTACCATTTTACCGTCTGTTTTTTTTTTGTTTTTTTTTGTTTTTTTTTTTAAGAAGGAGTATCGCTCTGTTGCCCAGGCTGGAGTACAGTGTCATGATCTTGGCTCACTGCAAACTCCGCCTCCTGGGTTCAAGGGATTCTCCTGCCTCAGCCTCTTGAGTAGTTGGGACTATAGGTGTGGGCCACCATGCCTGGTTGATTTTTTGTTTTTAGTTGAGACAGGGTCTCACACTCTTGGGCTTAAGCCATCTTCCCACCTTGGCCTCCCAAAGTGCTGGGATTATGGGTGTAAGCTACTGTGCCTGGCTGTCATTACCATTCTTTACAGAAAAAGTGAAAGAGAAAGACTGATCCTGGTCTAGGAGCACGTCTGGGACAAAAACAAAACAAAAAACAAACAAACAAAAAACACTGGGTCTTGGCTGGGCAAGATGGCTCAGGCCTGTAATCCCAGCACTTTGGGAGGTTGAGGCGGGTAGATCGCCGGAGGTTAGGAGTTCAAAACCAGCCTGGCCAACATGGTGAAACCCTATCTCTACTAAAGTGCAAAAAATAGCTGGGCATGGTGGTGGGTCCCTGTAATCCCAGCTACTCCGGAGGCTGAGGCAGGAGAATCGCTTGAACCTGGGAGGTGAAGGTTGCGGTGAGCAGAGATTGCGTCACTGCACTTCAGCCGGGCAACAGAATGAGATCCTGTCAAAAAACAAAACAAAACAAAACAAAAACTAAAAAACAAAACTCGTGGATGGGCTATACTGACTTTGGAGAAAATACAGGCAAATGCAACACGTGTCAGTCATGGCTGGTGTGAACAAAGCTCTTATAATCCCATCCACAATTCAGACGTGCGCGGTTTTATTAACAGTATACGGTGCATTTCCAACTTAGGATGAGACTGTAAGGCACAGCAAGCACAGAATCTAACAAGGTATGTCCCCATCTTCTTAGTCTGGGAAAATACCTCTCTTTTATTTTATTACTTAATTTTTTTTTTTCTTTTTAGACATAGGGTCTTGCTCTGCCTCCCAGTCTGGAGTACAGCGGAACGATCACAGCTCACTGCAGCCTCCACCTCCCGGGCTCAAGTGATCCTCCCACCTCAGCCTCTGAGTAGCTGGGACCACAGGCGTGCACCAGCACACCCAGCTAATCTTGAGAAGAAAAGAGGCTCTCGCTATGTTGCCAGGCTGGTCTTGATCCTCCTCCTGCGTTGGCCTCCCAAAGTGCTGGGGTTCCAGGCATGAGCCCCCTTACTGCCCTCTTTTCTATTTTCAGGGAAGCAACGTGCCTGTTAGTTTTGTGTTCTAGGGGCGTTTGGAGGCACTCTGGGCCCAAGGCCTGCCTCACCTGCCAGCCTTTGTCGGCCGTTCGGTAGTAGGGGTAATGCTTGGTGATGTGGGCATAGATGCCGCTCAGGGTCAGCTGCCGGTCCTGGGCGGAGGAGATGGCCTGCACGATCAGCTGCGCGTAGGAGAACGGCGGCTTGGACTCGTCCTGCAGAGAGACACGGCTCACAGGTGAGCTCCGGCAAGGTCCCCCGGTCCACCCCACCTGCCCAGCACTGCTGATGGAGAGGGACCTTCCCCCGAGGACACACTCATCTCGACAATCCCAGTGCCCTCCAATGATCCCGTTAAGGGGCTCACATTAAACTAGGAACAGCCGTTTTTTTTTGCCTCGTGGGAAGGAAAACTTCTGTTTTTATCATAATTTAATTCTGAAATTTCTCACCTCTTCCACAAATGGATTTTAAAATAGCTGTTGGACAGAAATGAACTAAGACAGAGTTATAAGGAGGGCGCCATCCTTCTCAAGGGCTGTGGGAAGGCTCTGAAGCCGGGCTGCCAGTGGCAGATGAACAAGGAGTGGAGCGGGAGGGGCTCTGGTGTCAGCGCCACCCGTCACCAGCAAATGGCCAACAAGGACAATTTGGGCATGAAAAGGAGAAAGGGCCAATGGCTCTACCGCCAACTTCGGCTGCATTCCTCGTGGGTCAAGACTGCCTTGAGCGCACTGCCACCCACGCCGCGTCACTACAGCCCGATCCAATCCTGGTCACCAATGTGCATCACGGCACCGGGGGTAGGGGGGCTCTGACCTTGGGGCTGTCTCCTCCAGACGTATCTGCCTGCTGCTCCGATGCGGCCTTCGCTGCAAACTCTGCTGCCAGCTGCAGGTCCGAGGTCACATTCTGCACAAAGCGGTAACTGGAGGAGCCGGCGCCTCGTGGACTAGCTGGGCAGGAGTTGGGGACACTGAGAAGAGAGGACACTGTAAGCTCATGGCTCTGAAAAGGGGGTCCCCGAGGGGCACAGGACTTTCAGGACCTACTGGGAGGGTGGGGCTGTAGGGGAGAAACCCGCACTTTCCAATCGTAAATGCCATCACACTGCCCCGCCCTCAGAAAAGTCCAAAGTCACACAGCGTCAGGGACAAGATGCTGGAAACGGCAGACATGTTTCCTCCCAGCGGTGACTTCTGCTCAGGGGCTGAGAGCGCCATGGGCCCTCCTCCTGGCGTTGTGCAGGGCCCAGGGCAGGACCTGGTGAGGAAGCTCTGTGGAGGCCCCTCCTCAGCTGCCCCCACGCAGCTACACCTGGGGCAGGTAGCCTCTGCAGGCTGCTGGCCTGTGTGCAGGTGTCCACAAGGTGGCGCCATGGGAAAAGGCTTGGGCCTGGGACAACCCACTGTGGTCAGAGGCAGATGCTGGAAAGGGGCCCTGGAGGTGCCATCGCCCTGCGGATGAGGGCTCTGTGGCAGGTGGCTCTCCTGGAGGCACTGCCCTCAGGAAGAGCTGGCTCCTGTGGTTTCCCCCTGAGCCACTGAGACGCCCCAGCCCTCGTCCCCTCTCCCTCCCAGGCTAGAGCGATCACCGACTGTCAGGAGTGACCGACACCCCTGGCTGCAGGTGTGGTCAGGGCCGTGGACGTGGGCTGCGTCCGGTGGCTGAGGAGTGCGCCCTGGCCTGCTTCCCTAACTCACTCAGGCACAATTTGGTGAGCAAACCACGGCGATGTTTTGCTTCTGAAAATGATTTCTATTATAGGTGTTCAGATAAAATCAATGAGGACATGAAGAACGGGTGCAGAACCCACCCGAGAGAAAGAGCTCTCACTGTCCTGAGCACGTGGGCACCCACCTGGCCCCATCCCACAAAAGGCCCCACCTGTGATGCTGACATCCCCGCCTCAACCGACTTAGAGCCCCCATGGTGAGCAGGGCGCTCCCTGCTGCCCTGCTCTGCAGGCCACCCATAACCCTCCAGAAGGTCCACTCTCCTCCTCCCACTTTGCTGCCGCTTCCTCTGACTGGAATGTCCTTCTCTAACTGTCCAGGCACAAGACTCTCTCAGATCTCCAAACTTAGGCTCCGAGGCCACCTCCTCCACGCTGCCCTCCTGCCCTCGCTCCTAGGGCAGCCCCCACGCCCAGAACGGTGATGCGAGTTTGCAATTTGTCTCTCCTACTAGGTAGGAGCCCTGCCTGCACTGAAAGGGGCTTGAGAAACATTTCTTGGATGGAGCAGGAGGATGAATGAAAAAAGCCCTGTGGCTGAGAAAAACCTGGCAACTGACATGAATGATCAGTTCAGGTCTGGGGCTTTTTCAGGGATGACTCAGCGTCAGCCACACAGAGTGCTAAGGACTCTGATCTGGAATTCCTGCTCTCTCATCCAACAGACTCCTCAAATACAGCACACACAGGTTAAGTTCTGCATGTGTCGAAACTTAAATGAACACACCCACAAATGGCTTGATCGAGGTAGGAAACAGTCACGGGGAAATTTTTTTCTGAATTTAATTCTGAACCCAAAATACAAAACTCAAGCTTAAAAGTAAAGTGAGGCCAGGCGTGGTGGCTCATGCCTGTAATCCCAGCACTTTGGATCACGGGGTCAAGAGATCGAGACCATCCTGGCCAACATGGTGAAATTCCGTCTCTACTAAAAATACAAAAATTAGCCAGGCGTGGTGGCTCGTGTCTGTAGTCCCAGCTACTCAGGAGGCTGAAGCAGGAGAATCGCTTGAATGCGGGAGGTGGAGGTTGCAGTGAGCTGAGATCATTCCATTGCACTCCAGCCTGGGCGACAGAGTGAGACTTTGTCTCAAAAAAAAAAAAAAAAAAAAAAAAAGCCGAGAAGGGGAAAGGTTTTGACTGATAACAGCACACAGCCCCCAAAATCAGCTTTGTCAAAGGCCTCTGGGAATCAAACACCTCCCTGTCAAGGCAGGATGGCCTCGTGGCCGGGGGAGCTGCAGACGACGTGGCCAGCATCGCACCTGGGCACCTGGCCCCAGACCCAAAGCCACTGGACGTCCCCTGGGACTCAGTGGGAAGAACTGAGATTCAGACCTTGTTGGGGACCACTGAGCTGAGCTGTCACTCAGATACACCCTGATTTCCGGCCACAGGCTGGGGAACGGCCGCTCACCTTGGAAAATCTCATTTGAGGCCCATGAGGTGGCAGGTGGGCTCCTCCATCCATCCTAAAGACCAGCAAGGGGAATCCCCGCCTGCTCCATGACAAACGGTGATGGCCCAGCATGTGCAGCAGGGACCTACTCCTGTTCCTAGCAATGATTTTGCAAAAGATCATAGAAAATTCTTCTGCTGGGCTCGAAGGCTCATACCTGTAAGCCCAGCAATTTGGGAGGCTGAGGTGGGAGGATCACTTGAGCCCAGATGTTCAAAACTAGCCTGGGCAACATAGTGACGACTCCATCTCTACAAACAATTTAAAAAATTAGCCAAGTATGGTGGCATGCACCTGTAGTCCCAAGCTACTCGGGATGCTGAGGCAGAAGGATGGCTTGAGCCCAGGAGTTTGAGGCTACAGTGAGCTATAATCGTGTCACTGCACTCCAGCCTGGATGACACAGCAAGACCCTGTCTCTAAAAATAAATAAGTAATGTTTTAAAATTTTAAAAATTAGCCGGGCATGGTAGTGCACACCCATTGTTCTGGCTATTCAGGAGGCTGAGGCAGGAAGACGGCTTGAGCCCAGGAGTTTGAGGCTGCAGTGAGCTATGATCATCGCACTCTAGCCTGGGCGACAGACCGAGACCTCGTCTCAAAAACACCAAAATTATTTCTCAACCTCAGGGAGTAACACCCACCGGAAAGGCTGTCATTCCCAAAAGGATTTCAAGTGAAAATAATGAAGGTTGGCAAAGCCTGGCTAAAAAAACAGGGAGAGAGGAGGGTGGCCTCTCCATCCCTGCCCCAGCACTGAACCTGGCCTGGGCCGCTGGATCCTGGTGTCACTCCCACTGGGACAGGTATGACACCGCACTTTCTGAGGTTCTCCAGCCACCTTGGCTGAGGGACCACGTGTGTTTGTTCACATGGCTCCTCCAGCCCTTGGAGCAGCCTGTCTCTCAATAAGCCCCATTCAGCTGTCCTCTGCAGGCAGGCCTCGGCCATGGGGCTGTGCCTGGTACCAGGTCCCCAATGCCAAGGCCTCATACCAGGCCTGCAGCTGAGGGAAGTGGGGAGCAGAGGCCACTGGAGCCACAGCCGCTCAAGCCTGTGAAGTGCTCTGAGGGTGCCTGGATGTGGTGGCACGGGACACTCAGCTCCATAGCCAGGGTCCTGGCCTTGGGGATTGCACAGAGAGGGGCCTTGGAGCCATCTGAATATCTAATCAAGACATCCGAGCCAGGCGCGGTGGCTCATGCCTGTAATCCCAGCACTTTAGGAGGCCCAGGCGGGTGGATCAGGAGATCAAGACCATCCTGGCCAACATGGTGAAAACCTGTCTCTACTAAAAATACAAGAAACTAGCTGGGCGTAGTGATGGGCACCTGTAGTTCCAGCTACTTGGGAAGCTGAGGCAGGAGAATTGCTTGAACCCAGGAGGTGGAGGTTGCAGTGAGCTGAGATTGTGCCACTGTACTCCAGCCTGGTGACAGAGCAAGGAAAAAAAAAAAAAAAAAAAAGAATCTCATGTCTGATGCCAGGAGTCCATGGGAAACATTCTCTGACCCTTAGCTGAAAATGGCAGCGTACACATCCAGACGTGTCTCCTGCAGCAATGACAGAGAGCAGGAAGCTGAGGGGACCCCATTGCTCCCTGACAGGGACCCCCAGTTCAATTGCAGGAAACAAGAAATCGCTCCTTCTGGGGGAAGTACCCCAGGCCTCGGTCAGCCCCCATTCCCACTCCCCAGCTGCCGGTGCGGGCAGCAGAGGCGGACAGCGGCGACCCACGGATGTGTTAAGAATCAGATGCCTGTGCCCCACGACTGGAGGCTGAGAGGGGCTGAGGCACTGCAGCAGCTCACCCCAGGCCTGGGTTTCCCCTCCCTTCTATAGAGGACAGTTTCCACGTCACATTTCTGCTTCAGGCGAGAGAGCTGGAGGATCCTGAGTGGGGCACTCCTGGAGCTGTGTGCTTGCAGGGACAACCCTGCACGGGCCTGGGACAGACAGCTTCCACCACACCCAGGAGCCAGGCCTAGAATATGCCTCCGGGACCACCCAGGACACACCCCGTGCAGGGACACGGGAGAGGAATGGACGGCCTGCGGGACACACGGGTAGCTGGGTCGTGTTACAAAGAGAACTCACACTGAGAAAGGCAAATCAACGACAGACCTAAAGCCAACTCTGGAGCCGCCAGCTGGGTTCCGCCTCCAGAGCCCAAGACAAGCCTTCCCCGGGGCACAGGGCAGTGGTCCTTCCAGATCACCCTCAATGCCTGTGGCTCTTCGCTGAGGCGGAGAAGGCCACCCTGAGAGGCCCGGGTTCGGGAAGGGATGTGGCTTCCCCCAGGCCCAGAGAGGGCAGTGGGGGCCTGATCCCTCCTGAAGCCAGAGAGACACAGATGAGACCTGCCTGGAGGGGCTGGAGGAAGGGGCTGGGACAGAGCCTTGTGGGCAATGGAGGGTCCAGGAGGCTTCGGGGGTCTGAATTGTCCTTTGTGTCCCGAGGCGGCACCTGAAGCCTCCTGGGGGAACCTCCCTGGAGACGAGGATACTTGGGGTCCCTGCCCCAGCCCCTGCTCCAACACCAGCCGCTCTACGAGGGCTTTTAGGACCTCGCTGCTAAATAGAACAGCTGGCCACGGCACATCTGTGGTTTGAGGAAGTTTCTACCAGGCAGGACATGGTGCAAGACAGAACAAGGGAGGAGGGACCCAGGGGAAGCTGCCGGGAGCCTGGGCAGAGATGAAGCGCGGTTCCCATCCCTAAGGAGGTAACGACGCCGTCTCAGTAAGACAGTAAGAACACCACGCAGAGCCCACTTGCAGAGCAACAACACTCTCTTATAATAAAAAACAACTCAAAAAAGGAGAAATAAAAATCCAAGAAAGGGTGGAAGGAGAGACTGGAGAAAATCTCCCAGAAAGTAGAGAGGGAAAGGAAAGGAGAGGAGTGAGCTCAGCTGAGAGGCCCGCCAGGCACAGCCAGTCCCAGAGGTGGGGACGGGATCTGGGGGTCCAGCCGTGGTGGCTCACACTTGTAATCCCAGCGCTTTGGGAGGCTGAGGCAGGAAGATCTCTGAGCACAGGAGTTCAAGACCAGCCTGAGCAACGTAAGGAGATCCCATCTCTATAAAAAACACAAAAATGAGCCAGGCATGGTGGTACACAGCTGTCGTCCCTGCTACTCATGAGGCTGAGGCAGGAGGATTGCTTGAGCCCAGAAGTAACAGCCTGGGCCACCAAGTGAGGCCTTGTCTCTTAAATCAGTAAATAAATGAAAAGTCTCTCTCCAGTGCCCTTTCCCAGGAAGCGAGTGGAGGATGTACTCTAGTAAAACAAAGGAACAAATCAGGAAAGAGGAAGACCATGGGAATCAGGAAACAGCCCTCTCTCCCCCACCACCTCCTGAGGGAACTCCCAGGATGGTGGAGAAGATGATCCTGTGGTCAGAGAGGAAGGCCTTCACAGTAAATGGAGAAGAGGCCATTATATTAACTCCAAGAGGGGGGGAGTGTGGTGGAAATAAGCCAATAGTACAGGAAGGAAATGGCTAAGCATTATAATCACTACACAGTTCTAATACAGAAAACACTAACGCGGGGTGAGCCAAACATGATGATGTAACTTTACGGGATGGAGCTGGGAAGCTAAATCCTCAATTTCCATATAAGAAGCTGTTGTACAATACCTAAAACTGAAACACCAAGATAGTCATGTGCGGCGATGACTCAGGGATGCAGGAGTGAGAAGGGATTAGCTCTGGGGAGTGTCACATGGGGGATTTTCATTTTCTGAAATGTTTGGATTTTGTACAATGCGTATAGGTAGATATAGTCTCTTCGTAATCTGGGGAAAAAAAAAAAAAAAAAAAAAAAGGAAAGAACATTTCCAGAGGCAAATTTCTTAGAACAATCGTAACGAATGTTTCTGTTCCTTTAAGATAAATCTGACGCTGTAAAACTCTGGGAAGCTATTTTTAAAAATTAACTAGTGGACCACTCCTGCAGTCACGGCTGAGGTGGGAGGATCGCTTGAGTGCAGGAGATCGAGGCTGCAGTGATCCATGACGGTGCCACTGCACTCCAGCCTGGGTGTCAGACAAGACCCTGCCTCAAAACAAAACCAAAACAAACAACTACAACAACAAACCAGACTCACGCCTTGTAATCCTGGCACTTTGGGAAATCAAGGTGGGAAGACTACTTGAGGCCAGGAGTTCAAGACCAGCCTGGGCAACAAAGCGAGACACCATCTCAACAAAAATAAAAAATGAGCTGGGTGTGGCGGTGCATGCTTGTAGTCTTAGATACACAGGAGGCTGAAGCAGGAGGATCGCTTGAGCCCGGGAGGTCGAGGTTGCAGTGAGCTGTGACTGTGGCACTGCACTCCAGCCTGGGCAATAGAGCGAGACCCTGTCAAAACACAAAAACAAAAACAAACCCCCAAAACCACAATTGGAACTGCCATTAAAAATAATAATGTAGGGTCCGGTCGTGGTGGCTCATGCCTATAATCCCAGCTTGTATCCAGGAGGCGGAGGTTGCAGTGAGCTAAGATCACACCACTGCACTCCAGCCTGGGTGACAGAGACTCCATCTCAAAATAATAATAGTATAATAATAATAATTTAGGCCAGGCACGGTGGGTCACACCTGTAATCCCCGCACTTTGGGAGGCCAAGGTGGGCAGACCAGGAGGTCAAAAGATCGAGACCAATCTGGCCAACATGGTGAAACCCCATCTCTACTAAAATGCAAAAGTTAGCTGGGCGTGGTGGCATGTACCT
The DNA here is from genome assembly GCF_048565385.1 of Saimiri boliviensis. Taxonomy (NCBI): domain Eukaryota; kingdom Metazoa; phylum Chordata; class Mammalia; order Primates; family Cebidae; genus Saimiri; species Saimiri boliviensis. Next base: position 27,290,619 of record NC_133468.1, on the reverse strand, counting down.
GTAGTCCCAGCTACTTGGGAGGCTGAGGCAGGAGAATCACTTGAACCCAGGAGGCGGAGGTTGCAGTGGGCCGAGATCTCGCCACTGTACTCCAGCCTGGGTGACAGAGTGAGACTCTGTCTCAAAAATAATGATAATAGGCTGGGCGCGGTGGCTCAAGCCTGTAATCCCAGCACTTTGGGAGGCCGAGGCGGGTGGATCACGAGGTCGAGAGATCGAGACCGTCCTGGCCAACGTGGTGAAACCCCGTCTCTACTAAAAATACAAAAAATTAGCTGGGCATGGAGGCACGTGCTTGTAATCCCAGCTACTCAGGAGGCTGAAGCCGGAGAATTGCCTGAACCCAGGAGGCGGAGGCTGCGGTGAGCCGAGATCGCACCATTGCACTCCAGCCTGGGTAACAAGAGCGAAACTCAGTCTCAAAATAATAATAATAATAATAATAATAATAATAATAATTTAAAAAATTAAATTAACTTGTTTCCAAAATGCATTTTGCCCCAGTGAAGAGTAACCAGCACGCTGGCCTGAACAGGAGCTGCTCTTGGGCGAGAGTGGGTGCTTGAGTGGAGAGGCGCCCCGCAGCTCTGCAGGCGCTGGGGTCAGCTCCATGCCTGCAGACACCTCCTGCTTCCCGAGGCTCTCGTGGGGAACCTGAGAAGGACTGTCCCTGTGTGTCGCCTGCCTGTGCAGAAGCCACGTGACAGGCCTACTCCACACAAGCCTCGTGTCACCGGAGGTCTGAGAAGTTGGGTGCTACACTTAGAAGGGCCCTCCCAGAGATTACAGGAAAGCCAGGGGTGGGGCCATCCGTTTACCAGATTCGAACAAACGCAAGGACTTCCCTACCCAGCTTCATTCCGAGCGCGCCCAACACTTCAGGGTCAAAGCCACCCCTTGAAGGGACCTAGGCAGGAGGGAAAAATAAAAGGAACACACAGAAAAGTCCCAACCTTCCCGTGTGGAGGAAGCAGTAGTTACTTCCCCAGAGTTCTCAGATTGGAAAAGGTTTAAGAGGGTGTGGTGGGGTGTGGTGGGGTGGGGAGGGGCAGCAAGGCCTATCAGGGACAGGGAAGAGGGACTCTCATCGCCAGCATGGCTGATCAAGCAGGCGGGATCCCTGCTAGAGATGACTCACACATTCGCACCACAGTCCTCCTGCAGCCGCGCTGAAACACAGGGAAGGCTGCAGCTGCAAACTTGTGTTTTTAATTATGATTATTTTTGATACGGGGTCTTGCTCTGTTGCCTAGGCTGGAGTGCAGTGGTGAGAGCATAACTCACTGCAGCCTCCAACTGCTGGGCTCAAGCACTCGTCCCGTCTCAGCCTCTCAAGTAGTTGGGTCTACAGGCGTGAGCCACTGCACTTGGCAGATTGAAATTTTTTTTTTGTAGAGACGGGGTTCTCACTATGTTGCCCAGGCTTGTCTAGAACTTCCGGCCTCAAGCAGTCCTCCTGCCTCAGCCTCCCAAAGTGCTGGGATTCCAGCCTACCGGAAACTTTGAAACAGATGAATCACTCTGCAGGAAGGAACCAAAGTTTGTCAGAAAAAGGAGAGTATCTCTAATGTAGACCCAATAACCTCCAAGCTCAAAAGACCTCTGACATTACGGAACAACATAAACTGAATTAGGACTGAATGTTATCTAGCAATAAAACTGTGTTTAAAGGTCATGAGTAAAAGAGAAGGATTTTGAAGTCAGTTGCTGCATTTTTACTGTATATTTATGTACTGCTGACCTTCACCGAATTGTACGGGTTACTTTCACTTTTGATCTCCACGTTGGAGAAATCAGGAAAGGCCTTCTGAGAGAAACAGCTCCTGAAGTCTCGCCCTCATGAGCAAAAACAGTCACTCTGTGCAATGCGCTTTCTCTCACTGAATTTCAGCAGTTTTCTTAAAACTCTACCTCTAAGGAACACTTTTTAGACTGGTGTCTGTTTGGTGGAACCTAGAAAATTATTAACCACTTGAATTATTTGATTAAATACTTTAATTCCTTCCTAAAAACACCTTTTTTTTTTTTTTTTTTTTTGAGATGGAGACTCGCTCTGCTCAGTCTGGAGTGCAGTGATCTCACCACTGCAACCTCCACCTCCCAGGTTCAAGCACTTCTCCTGCCTCAGCCTCCCAAGTAGCTGGGATTACATGCCTGGCTAATTTTTGTATTTTTAGTAGAGACAGGGTTTCACCATGTTGACCAGGCCGGTCTCGAACTCCTGACCTCAGGTGATCTGCCCGCCTCTGCCTCTCAAAGTGTTGGGATTACCGGCCTGTAAAAACACTTCTTTGCAAAAAGGAAAGAAAGGTCAAAATGCTTCTAAAGATAGCAGAATTTATTTCAAAGAGAGTTCATTCATTTTCTGGGTGGAGTACTTCAGGGCAGAAAAAAATAAAACAGAAAAAACACACACACACAAAACCACACAGCCACACCCACCCACCCTGGGAAAGGGAGTGAAGGCCTTCGAGAGCAAAGCAGGAGGAGTCGAAAAGGTGGAAGGGTGGTGGGGGGCAGGAGCAGCTGATCAGGGAGGATCCCACAGGGAATAGCCACTCCCTCCCAAGCCACTCCCGACTCCTGGGAACCAGGGGCTCTGAGCCAGCCGACCTACACCCTAGGCAGCCACTCCACGGCCAATGGGGACCGGCGAGGCGATCGCACACCAAATTAGGAAGGCAGGCATCGAGGGGGCGGGGCGGCACCCGGGAGGGGCCAGCCGGGCAGGAAGCCCCGCGCTGGGTGTGGAGGCCAGCACCGCCCCGATCTCTTAGGGAGCAGAGCCAGCCGGAGGAGAGTGGGGAGGTGGCAGGGAAGGGCAGGGAGTGTTTGTAAACACGCCGGCTCCACCCTACGGCAGAAACTCAAACTGAAAAGTATCTTGGCAAGCAAAACCTCAAGGGCCTCTGAGGTTTCTAAACACTCAATTGAATTCCATGGTGCTAAGATAAACGGATGTAAACAGAGAGGCTTTTATTGTAACAATGGTAGGCCAAAGAGCCAGACAGTCGGTCCCTAACTTACTACTTTCTCCGCACAGAACTTCCCTAACAAGAATCCTTTGCACAGGGCAGCTTCAAAGAGCAAGACTGGGTGGAGGGAGGGGATCGGGCTCCCACAGCAAGAGCAGGGCGGGTACAGGACCAAGGAGGGGCGCCCCCCCTCCCCCCGCCCCACCATGGGAACTCGAGGTCACAGGAGGCCCACCCAGCTTCTCGGAGCTCCAGCCGCAAGAGCTTCAGGTGTTCAGTACAAAGTATCTTTACTCTCAGCTATAAAAAGGAACGAAATCTCGGCCAGGGAAGCAACACGATGGAGCTGGGGGCCCTTGTCCCAAATGAGCTAACTCAGAAACAAAACTGCACACGGCCTGCTCTCACTTACAAGTGGGGGCTGAACAGGTGGGTGCCTAGGAACACAGAGATGGAAACAACAGACGCTGAGACTCCAAAGCGGGGAGGCGGGAAGGGGCGAGGGGTGAAAGATGCCTCCGGGTGTGAGGTTCACCGTTGGGTAATGGGCACCCTAGAAGCCTAATCCCCACCAGGATGTAATATCTCTATGTCACACACATGCAGATATACCCCCTGAATTGAAGATAAAATAAAAATAAACAGTACTTTCCCTGCCCTAATTTTTAAAATCGGTATCTTTTATCAACTCCTTTGCAAACCACTACCTTTCTTGTAATACAAAAGCGACTTTAATATGCAAATTTGGATTAATAGCTGGGAAATATTTTTGTTTTTTAAGCCCCCTCCTGGAGCAAGCCAAAACATTTTTCTTTCTTAAAAAGCTTGTTTAGCTGGATTACAACCTGCTGAGTAAGAACCCACTGCCAGGCTAAGGCAGGGGCGCAAACCTAGCCCTGTGGCAGGAGCCCCGGGTCACTGCCTGGCCTGCTTCTCTCTGGACCCTGAGGCCTTTGCTGCCCACCCCAAAAGCAGCAGGACCAGACTATTTTTTTTTTTTTTTTTTTTTTTTTTTTTTACAGAATCTTGCTCTGTCTCCAGGCTGGAGTGCAGTGATGCGATCTCCGCTCACTGCAACCTCCACCTCCCGGGTTCAAGTGATTCTCCCGCCTCAGCCTCCTGAGTAGCTGGTACCACAGGCGCCCACCATGGAGCTTGGCTAATTTTTGTATTTTTAGTAGAGACAGGGTTTCTCCATGTTGGCCAGGATGATCTCAATCTCCTGACCTCATGATCCACCCGCCTCGGCCTCCCAAGGTGCTGGGATTACAGGCGTGAGCCCCCACACCTGGCCAGGGCCAGCCTCTTCTGGTGTGAGCTCCCAGCAGCACATGAGCTGGTCTTGGCCACCGTTTCTAAAGTGCCTTTAAGGTGGTACTAGGTAAAGACTCAAGGACACAGGTGGTGTTCAGATGCGTTCTTCAGACACAATTCTAACAACGTACAACTCACCACTTACTTACTTCTTATGTATTTATTTATTTTGAGATGGAGTCTCAACTCTGTCACCCAGGTTGGAGTGCAGTCTTGCAATCTCAGCTCACTGCAACCTCTGCCTCCTGGGTTCAAGCCATTCTCCTGCCTCAGCCTCCCAAGTAGCTGGGACTACAGGTGTGGGCAAACATGCCTGGGTAATTTTTGTATTCTTAGTAGAGATGGGGTTTCGAAATGTTGCCTAGGCTGATCTCGAACTCCTGGCCTCAAGTGATCCGCCTGCCTTGGCCTCCCACAGTGCTGGGATTACAGGTGTGAGCCACCTCGCCCAGCCAATTCACCCTTTAAAGTGACTTTTAGTATATTCACAAAGTTGAATAACCATCACTGCTATCTACTTCCAGAACATTCTCCCATAAAGCCGTATGGACTAAAAAAAAAAAATACTGCATGTGCACTGCTCAGCACAGGGACAGGTAGGCACACACCAAGGTTTCAGTCACTTAGGATTCACCATTATCACCATCATCATCATCATTCCAGAGGGTCATGACATCACAGCACTGGCTCCACAGATGGGAACCAGGCCCAGGGGTCGGGGGCTGAAGTGACCACGCCCGGCCTGAGCCCAGCAGCTTTTCTACAGCCTTTCCACAGCAGCTCTGTCCCTGAACTTCTCTTGCAATGAGAGACTCTCCAACCCACTGCCTCTGGAAGAAAGGGGGCCAACTCCAAGCAACTCAAATGGAAATGATTCGCAACTTGTAACTTGTAGGAAACCACTGGTAAGTTGTCGGCAAAGCTGGGTAGAGGTGCCGTCCCCCAGTGGCTGTGTTCCAAGATAAGCCAGTGGGTAATTCTAACTTGGACTCTGAAAAGGTGCAGGTCACATATGGGCCGGGTGTGTTGGCTCACGCCTGTAACCCCAGCACTTTGGGAGGTGGAGGAGGGTGGATCTCTTGAGCCCAGGAGTTCCAGACCAACCTGGGCAACATAGCAAGACCCTGTCTCTACAAAAGATAAGAAAATTAGCTGGGTGTGGTGGTGCCTGCCTGTGGTCCCAGCTACTTGGGAGGCTGGGGTGGGGGGATCATTTGAGCCCAGGAGTTGGAGGCTGCAGTGAGCTATGATTGTGCCACTGCACTCCAGCCTTGGCGACAGAGTGAGACACCGTCTGCAAAACAAAAGTCCTCTCCTCTCCTACAGATGCAAGAGGAAAAAAAGAAAAGGTGTAGCCGGGGCTTGGCAGAGTGACGTGATTGGACTGGGAATGCCATGGTATTCCCTCTAACAGACCAGTGTGCCCAGAATGTTATTCACAGATGTCCCCGAGGGCCCTGAGCCCCTTTCAGGGTATATGTGAGGTCAACATCATGTTCACAACAACTGTAAGATGCGATCTGCTTTTTCCAGTGGGCCGACCTTTGCTGGTGACGCATGAGCAATGTGGAAACTGCTGGTGCCACAGAGAAACCACAGCTCTGGCACCAAACCATTCACGGCCACACATCTTCAGGGCCACCGATGTGCAGCTGGGAGCGAGAAAAGCCAGCCACGTTTAGAAATGTCCGAGATAAGGCTGGGCATGGTGGCTCACGCTGCAATCCCAGCACTTTGGGAGGCCAAGGTGGGCAGATCACGAGGTCAGGAGTTCCAGACCAGCCTCACCAACATGGTGAAACCTCATCTCTACTAAAAATACAAACGTTAGCTGGGCATGGTGGCATGTTGCCTGTAGTCCCAGCTACTCGGGAGACTGAGACAGGAGAATCGCTCGAACCCAGGAGGCGGAGGTTGCAGTGAGCCGAGATCGCACCACTACGCTCCAGCCTGGGCGACAGAGCAAGACTCCGTAACAAAGAAAAAAAAAAAAAAGAAAAAGAAAAAGAAAGAAATGTCCGCAATGTGATGAAGAGGTAAATCACGAAACAATGTATGACCCTCCAGCCTCAAGCACACGTCTGCTTTTGCATCCTTGTATGACAGGACCTGGGCCAGCACCGTGAGCCACACATCCAGGCTACTGCCGGAGGTTTGCACGTGACTCAATCCAAGGCTCACCGGCGCTCTCTACATAGAGCTCTGTTCACACTTTTTACCCTGAAATGCCTCCCTCCCACCCCCAGGGTTTATATCATTGTCTAACACACCAGAGATGAGAAAGTTTGAGGGCTTTCTCCAAAATTTAGATTAATTTCTAAAAGGTTGTAGAGAATTTTCACAAAGAAAGAAATAAAGTTCAAATCCCGGTGGACAAATATTACTTTAAAACATTTTCAGCTGGGCCCGGTGGCTCACATCTGTCATCCTAGCACTTTGGGACACTGAGGTGGGTGGATCACTTGAGGTCAGGAGTTCAAGACCAGCCTGGCCAACAGACCCATCTCTACTAAAAATACACAAGTTAGCCGGGTATGGTGGCAGGCATCTGTCATCCCACTATTTGGGGAGGCTGAGGCAGGAGACTTGCTTGGGTAGGAGAATCGCTTGAACCCACAAGGTGGAGGTTGCAATGAGCCGAGATTGCACCACTGAACTCTAGCCTGGGTGACAGAGTGAAACTCCGTCTCAAAAAAAACAAAAAACAAAAAACAAAAAACAAAAAAAACAACCACCATTTTTAATGTATTAAAAAAAAAAAAAACACCTGTGCTTGCTTTAATAAGCCCTAATATGTAAAACTTCCAGTGGGAAAAGTGGTGATGAGGCAGTGACTCTTCCCTTTACAAGAGAATTCACGGAGATTTTAGCCAGGTACCAGATGCACACACAGCACTTTCCACATTTCCATGCATGTCAATTCTCCTGAGAGATACAGAACCCGGTGTCGTGTGCACCAGGCACACCCGCGTTATCTCCCTCTCTCCTGGGGGCCGAGGGCAGGCTGCGGGGCTGCTCACCTGATGGTGCCAGTTGGGGAGGGGATGGGGCTGACCATGCTCCGGAGGTCCGGCTCCGGGATGTGGATCTTCAGCGGGGAGATCTGTGGGTAGAGCGGCCGGAGTGGGGAGGCCGGGGCCTCTTCTTTGTGGTAGAGCGATGTGAACTGGATCTTGATGGCCGTGCTGGGAAACCGGAAGGTACACCTGGAACAGGAGGAGGAGCGGGTGTGAGGTGCAGGACACTTGAGAGGACGCTAACACCCAGGGAAGGTGCGTGTCCGTGGGTCTAAGTGACCAGACCTCAACTCTCAAACCTGGGCCCCAGAGAGCAGTTTCATTGCTTTTGTTAGGACATGCAGAAACTGAGACTTAGGCTTATTTGGACATCAGCTGTCTTTCTTATTTTATTTTTTGAAAGGGAGTCTTGCTTTGTCGCCTGGGCTGGAGTGCAGTGTGGCGCAATCTCGGCTCACTGCAACCTCCACCTCCTGGGTTCCAGAGATTCTCCTGTCTCAGCCTCCTGAGTAGTTGGGATTACAGGCACCTGCCACCACACCCGGCTAATTTTTGTATTTTTAGTAGAGACAAGGTTTCACCATGTTGGCCAGGCTAGTCTTGAACTCCTGACCTCAGGTGATCTGCCTACCTTGGGCTCCCAAAGTGCTGGGATTACGGGCATGAGCCACCACACCCGGCTGTCAGTTGTCTTTCTACTGTGCGTGAGAACAGAAGAGATATAAATATCCCCACCAAGCGCCGCTAATGCTGCCAACTCCCACTGAGGCTCCAGACAGTCAGGGCTATTTCCTGTCTCCCAGGGCAACTGCTGTGGCACCCAGGTGGGGTCCCTCTGAAAGAACACACTGGGAGGCTGAAATGGCATGGCAGCCACCTAAGCAGAGATTTTCAAGATGAGTCCCCGCCACTGCCTAGAAGATCTGACAGAGCAATTCCACCCCCGCACGGGTTGGCAGAGAGTGTGCATTATCCACCCAGCGCTTAATGGACCGGCTTCACAGTCAGTTCTGGACTTAAAACCCTAAGCCTCGGGTTTTCTATGGGAGATGACCTAGTGCAAACAAAGCCAGCCGCAAGCGCCAGCGTCAACACCGATGTGCTGTGAACGGTATCCAAGGTTCATCTGGCTGGAGCAAACTGCCACCTTTTACAAAGCTGATCGTTACTTATCCAGCTCACCTTTCAATTTCTAAACTGATGAGGCAGCAACGATCAAGTTGCTCATTGCAGGACTCAGTTCAAAACAAAACAAAAACAAAAACAAAAACAGCCTGCCCACACAGAGATAAGCAACGCTGGCCTCCTGCACAGCTGTTTGGAAAAGGCTCTCGTTTAAAAGCACGGGAGGGGGGAAGAAAGAATGTATAGAAACCACCCGTGACAATGCACTTTTTAGAGTTCCAGAAGGCATTCAGAACAGGCCAAGGTACTCAACACTTGAGAGATGTTGTAAGTCTCTTGCAGGGGAACCTGGATGACGCCTCCAAGCACCAGGCTGCTGGTCTCTGCCTGTTTTTAAATCTGAAGCAGTGTTGAAAGGGGAAATCTATCTAAAATCCTGTACAGACATGCGCAAACACCCCTCTTCCGTTTGAAAGCCCCTTTGCTCTTCGTGAGAGCGTTTTTGAAAAGCAGGATGGAGGAACAGGTCAGAGTGTGAAGAAGGGTGCCTCTGGCTGTCGGCAGGGGGTCCCCTTGTGTCTTCTTCCCAGAGACCCGCTTCAAAGGAAGTGACTCAGCATTACAAATGTGCTGCTCCTCCCATAGCTTTGCTAGCCAGGCTGCCCACATCGGAGAGAGAAAAATCAGGCACTTAAACTGGCTCAACTGGGCCAGTCCTGATTGTCCTCGAGATACTGGGCAGAGGAGGCCGGGCTGCATCGTTCAGTGCCAGGTGCTATCGGGCCTGTGGACACCAGGTTTCTATTTCCAATACAAAAGGGACACTCTGAGACTGTTTCGGGATGAGAAGCTGTCTAGGAGGCTCGCCCAGCAAGTGGACCTTGGGTGGTCAGTCATGGGTAGCCACCTCACCCCTGAGGTTCTGCTTAAAGGGCAGCCAACGGCTATTTGAAAATACTCCGCAATTTTGTCCTCTTCAGTCACGTTGAGAGGAATGTGTGATGATGTCCTTTATACTTTCCTCAGTTTTCAGCCCGATGGAAATTTCCTACATCTGTATTTTGACTGGAAAGGTGCATCACCCTTTTTTTTTTTTTTGAGACGAAGTCTCCTTTTGTCACCCAGGCTAGAGCACAATGGTGCAATTTCAGCTCACTGCAACCTTTGCCTCCCGGGTTCAAGTGATTCTCCTGTCTCAGCCTCTTGAGTAGCTGGCATTACAGGCATGCGCCACCACCCCTGGCTAATTTTTGTATTTTAGTAGAGAAAGGGATTTGCCATGCTGGCCAGGCTGGTCTCGAACTTCTGACCTCAGGTGACCCACCTGTCGTGGCCTCCCAAAGCGCTGGAATTACAGGTGTAATTCCTGTGCCCGGCCACATCACCCATTTTCTAAGATGCTTTATGAAGCCTAAAGGCTCTTCACTGCTGGGGGCTGTTAGCTTTTGTGGGTCCCAGAGCTGATATCCACCCAAGCTGGTGGTGAGGATGGGCTGGCGGTCCCTGACCTAGAGAAGCAAGGAAAGAGGTTTGGGGCCAGCATCTGGCTGAGGGTCCAGACAGGGGAGCTAAGGTGAGCTCCACCTGTGAAGGATGGTGCTGACTGAACACAGTGCACATGCGTGTGTATCTGTGCACGCACACACACTCATAACACACTTTTCTACCAGCGCTGGACACGGTGGCAGTCATGAGGACAAACGTTTAAAGACAGTTTCTATGACCCTTGCTGTTTGTCTCTTTTCTCCAATTCCCTCAACCACTGCAAATCGATGAAACAAACCATGTTTTCCCATTTGTCAGAAGGGCACAGTTGAGACCTCGGACTTTCTGTGTGGTGAAAGCCCCTATGTTAATATGGGCTTGTATCACGCTGGAACCGTCAAGGCCAAGTAGAAAGAAGATGTGGCTTCCAGCCCATGACTGGGGTCACAAGAAGATGGGGACCTCGGAGACCGGGGTTCGATATGAAGACATGAAGATATGCTTATCGGTAAGACATCTGCAGACACACGTGCACATACGCAACACACAGGTGCATACATGCGCATGGAAGAGAAGCATGGTCTCCCTCTGGACGGTGAGAAGCCAGAGCCTATCTGCCCCAACGCTTGACTTCTCCCCTTCAAAGAGCGAATTGTGGCAGCAAGGAGAGCCATAAGGTGTGGGGATCTGCAACAAAGGTGAACACCACCAAAAGAGAAAGCTGGTTTAAAACCACTTGACCTAACCTCTCTGTGCTTCCGTGATCTTTATGAACAAAACACAATGGCTGGAACAGAAGAGACCGTTTCTAAGTTGCTTTCCAATTCAAAAAACTGATTCTAGGCTGGGCTCGGTGGCTCACGCCAGTAATCCTAGTACTTTAGGAGACTGATGTGGACAGATCACCTGAGGTCAGGAGTTCCAGACCAGCCTGGCCAAAAATGGTGAAACCCCCTCTCTACTAAAAATACAAAAAAATTCGTTGGGCATGGTTGGCACGCACATGTAATCCCAGCTGCTTGGGATACTGAGGCAGGAGAATCACTTGAACCTGGGAGGCGGCCGTGCTAGTGAGCCAAGAACGTGCTACTGCACTCCAGCCTGGGCAACAGAGCAAGACTGTTTAAAAAACAAGCTCCGTCAAAAAAAAAAAAAAAAACCTGAAAACTAATTCTAGATATTTACATATATATTGAGTTTTCAGTAAAACAAAACGACGTTTTGTAAGACAGGCAGGGATCTAATACCATCTATAGATGACATTAGGACAATCTCCTATTGTAATAGTACTTTTCCAATTAAGGTTTAACAATAAAGATTTTCATAGTATTTGCTGTAACAGTGATTGTCCTGAGGCAGGCAGCCTCATTACTAGGAAGAAGAGAAAACGCCATGAAGCATGCTACTTGATTTTATTTATTTTTTGAGATGGAGTCTTGTTCTGTCACTCAGGCTGCAGTGCAGTGGCATGATCTCAGTCAGCTCACTGCAACCTTGGTCTCCTGGGTTCAAGAGATTCTCCTGCCTCAGCCTCCGGAGTAGCTGGGTTTACGGGCACGAGCCACCACACTGCTCATTTTTTGCATTTTTAGTAGAGATGGGGATCCACCATGTTGGCCAGGCTGGTCTTGAACTCCTGACCTCAAGTGATCCACTCGCTTTGGCCTCCTAAAATGCTGGGATTACAGGTGTGAGCCACCATACCTGGGGTTGATTTCGAATAGATGTTTCCCCAGCGTGCTCACGGAGTTTGCCAGTTACATCTCTCCCTGTAGTATCTCATGGAGGTGCAGGGTTCTAGCTGGCATTTCAATGAGCACATTTTGCACCATGAAGCTGCTGCACGGTGATTTAACCCCAGCCACACACACTGCCGGTCTTTCCTGGAGGAGCCTCTGCTAAGGTCAAGTGGGTCCACAGGGTAGAAATCTCCATCCACTGGGGGGCAGGTTCTTGTACAGGCAAGTGCTCATCTTTGGAGGAAATCTCTCTAGAACATTCTTGCCCGACTTAGATGGAAAGGAGATTAGTGGTTGCCTAGGGCTGGAGTGGCAGGTGGGACAGGACGGGGGAATGGAAAATGACAAAGTGGCGTGGGGCTTCTTTCTGGAGCTGTGACAGCGTTCCGAGCTTGCCTGTGCTGGTGGCTACACGACTCGGTGAATGCACTGAAAATTATGGACTGGAATAATCCAAAGGGTTAGTTTTGGGTATGTGCATTCTATCTCAGGAAAGCTGTTTTTGGGAAGAATTCTTGCGTAAAAGCTCCCACACTGAGTGTCTACTCCAGCCTTGGGTTTTTCCCATTTCCACCCGGAAGCCGACAGCTCCGGGAAGTTGGGCCAGACTGGTGACTTGGTTGGAGATGAGACTGCCTGGCTCAGCTTCAGATCACAGAGCCCTCTGCACAGTGAGCTGGCACTGGCCACCGCTCCATCAGTGATGAGCCCGAGTGACTTGGGGTGTGTCACGTGCCTTCATTCCCATTCCCTCCTTAGGCCACGGATCCCACCACCTGCCCAGCCGACCAGAAAGCTGTCAGGAAAACAAAAATAGCTGACTTAATTCTCGATGATATAAATACAAATACAATTGCTGTCATTTTAGACACAGAGAAATAATTAGAGGGAAGGAAGGACCCGTGAAAGCTTCCGGAGGCAATTTTTAAGATGAATGCAACAGATTTCTCCTGTCCACAGCTGTCCCCCCTGCCCTGTCCCTCCCAGCAGAAAGACGGGTTTACTTTCTGGAGGGGATGAACCACGAGGCCTGGACAAGGGCACCTGACACAGAAGCAGGAGAGAATGACATCCCAAGCCGAAAACAGCCTTGCAACCTGAAAAATTCTGTAGGAGGACCGGAGGAGCACCCCGCAAACTTCCAGAGCTGAGCCCAACTGTCGGCAGACAATGGCCCAGGAGAAAAGCCTGAGGCCCAGCCTTCCTAGGGCCCCCGTGAAGCCCCAGGGAGGGAGCCCCATGCACGGATGCCCACACACAATTGGGCAGCAGGGAGTGGGGGCGCCTCCTCTGCCACGGGAACAGACACTTGGGGAATGTCGCCAACAAGGAAGACAGGGACCAAGGCAAAGGATTTTGAAGGGCGCAGCGGCAGCAGACCATCAGGCACGGTGGGAGCCACACAGCATCACCTCATCACCTCATTCTCCCAAGGTCAGAGCGGGCGCCGCCCACCCAGGCCAGGACCACAGGAAGCCACGTCCAGGGGAAAAGGGAAGACTCGCACAGTTTAAAGTGACTCGGAAAACTTCAAAAGGAAGGCTGGATGAGACGTGAAAACCTCTCCCAGGAAGGACGAAGAAAACAGGAATTTCAGAGACTCTGTCCGGGAGGCCTATGGCTTGAGTTAGCGTCACTCCACAGAGGCTGCTCCTTCTCAGGAGTCTGCGAATGCATCTGCTGTCTCCCAGCTGTGGTGGGGGCCGGTGTCTCCTAGAGCTGGACGGCACAGTCACTAAGGTTAAAACACAGGCATCGCTTTGGTGGTTAGGAGCTGAAAACACGGGTGATGAGCTGGAAGTCTGATGGCCTTCCCTGCGCCAGGTGAAGCTTCACCCGCGGCCCCTGGAGGACAGACCCTTCATGGCCAGCACCTGCCACCGGGAGGAGCTCTGGGGGATATCCAGGGTTGGCGCATGCTGGGAGGCTCCTGTGGCTTCCATAGTCCCATGGAGCTAGCTGTGACGGTCAGAGAGAGGGAACCAGCCGGAGTAGACCATGGAAATGCTCCCACTGTCCCACCCAGCCTGCAGCTTCAGGGGCCTCAGAGCAGCCACCACTCCTGTGAGAGACACAGCAGACCCAAGCACAAGGACCAGAAGACGCCAGGCTGGTTTTCCGAGGTGGGTGCTGGGCAGCTTCCTGGATTGTGGCTGAGACTGTGGTTCCTAGAGCACCTCCTCTCCTGCTTCTACAGCAAACACGGAGACAGAGAAATGCCCATCATGTTTCTCTGCCCCTCCTGCAACATGAGACTATGAGCTGGTCGATGCGATACAAATGGATCATGTCTATATAAAGAACCAAGGGCTTTCTTCACTCCCTCCCCTTCCCAACGGCCGGATGTGGCCATGATAGCAGGAGCCAAGCAGCCACAATGGGCCATAAAGGGGCAATGCATAACAGAGCAATGTGATAGAAAAAGCCTGGTACTGCCTGGTCATAGCTGACATTAAGATGATCAAGTGTGGCCGGGCATGGTGGCTCACACCTGTAATCCCAGCACGCTGGGAGGTGGCGGTAGGAGGACTGCTTGAGCCCAGGAGTCTGAAACCAGCCTGAGCAACATAGCAAAAGCCCAGCTTGAAATTAAAAAAAAAAATTTTTTGTTTAAAAGAAGACTTGTCGTGTATAAAAGAAACAAACTTTGCCCTTGTCGTTTTGACCTTTGTTGCAAAATCAAAATTACATCCTCACTGAAAGAATCCAGGAAGAGGATGAAAAGCCCCAGAACAGAAGCTGTGCAGGAGGCTGACGTTGCGCAGGAGAGCCAGGGCTCTCGAGAGAAAGTCCCCAGGACAACTGAAGCACAGGAATGCCGTGTGACCCGACTGCTGAGAAGAGTTCTAGAGTCGTGTCAGTGTCCGCAGATCAGTTCTCGATAGGTAGAGAATGCTGGGCGAGTGAAAGATAAAGAAATTCTGCGCCGTGGGAAAAAGGCACACACGTGCAAAGAGGGTGTGTGGTGTGGACTGACGGCTCTCAGATGAGGGTGGGCAGCAGGAGAGCCAGATCCTATGTTCTCCAGTAGAAAGCCATGCGTGGACTACCACAGGGCGAAAATTCAGTGAACAGCAGCTCAGATTGTTCATCAGGAAGCTTTAAAAGCCACTGCTGGCTGGGCGTGGTGGCTTATACCTGTAATCCCAGCACTTTGGGAGGCCAAGGTGGGTGCATCATGAGGTCAATAGATGGAGACCATCCTGGCCAACATGGTGAAACCCTGTCTCTACTAAAAATACAAAAAAATCAGCTGGGCATGGTGGTAGACGCCTGTAATCACAGCTACTCGGAAGTCTCACGCAGGAGAATCATCTGAACCCGGGAGGTGAAGGCTGCAGTGAACCGAGATCACACCAATGCACTCTAGCCTGGGGACAGAGTGAGACTTTGTCTCAAAAAAAAAAAAAAAAAAAGCTGTTGCCTCTGGGAAGGGAGACCTGAGGAATTCTGTTTGAACCCGTTACTGCGGCATTGAAAACCATGTATATTGGCTGGCGAAATAGTTCATGCCTGTAATCCCATGGTAGCTCATGCCTATACTCCCAGTGCTTTGGGAGGCTGAGGTGGGAGGATTGCAGGAGTTCAAGATCAGCCTGGGCAACACAGCAAGACCCTGTCTCTAAAGTTTTTTAAAGAAATTAGCCAAGTGTGGTGGCTAACACCTACAGTCCCAGCTACTCGGGAGGCCGAGGAGGGAGGATTGCTTGAGCCTGAGTGGTGGAGGCTGCAGTGGGCTATGACGGTGAATGAATTGAATGAATGAATGAATGGACAACTGTCAGCACCGGGATCTTTGGTCAATCTCTCCACTGGCCTCATGACGGTGCATACTCAGTTCTTGTGAGGTCTGAACAAATGATTCCAAGCAACGCCATCAGGAGCACACAGGGTGTGTCACACACAAGGAGCCCTCGCTAAATACTGACAATACGGAGATGTTTACAATAGCTTCATCAATTTGGTGCAAGACCAAGTGCAGCAATGCAGTGGCTAACGGCAGGGAGGTTAAGTTAGACCTGCCTGGCTTGAGCTTGGGCGGCTCGGATGCCCTGGGGGCACCTGGGCAAGTCACTGGATCTGAGCCCTGCCCTGGCTGGCTTCTGTGTGGCCTCAGGTCTCCATACCGTGGACATCAGCCCTGTCTGGATGGCTGGCACATGGCAAGCGGTTACTGAAAGTTTGCTTCAGTTATTCTTGTTATTAGACAAGGACTGGAAGGAGAAATGAAAACAGCCCTGGATAAGTGTGGTGTATAGTAGCAGACCTCTCTTTCTGGTTTTTTTTTTTTTTTTTTTTTTGAGACGGAGTTTCACTCTTGTTACCCAGGCTGGAGTGCAACGGCGCGATCTTGGCTCACCGCAACCTCCGCCTCCCGGGTTCAGGCAATTCTCCTGCCTCAGCCTCCTGAGTAGCTGGGATTACAGGCACGTGCCACCATGCCCAGCTAATTTTTTGTATTTTTAGTAGAGACGGGGTTTCACCATGTTGACCAGGATGGTCTCGATCTCTCGACCTCGTGATCCACCCGCCTCGGCCTCCCAAAGTGCTGGGATTACAAGCTTGAGCCACCGCGCCCGGCCTTTTTTTTTTTTTTTTTTTTTTTTGAGACGGAGTTTCGCTCTTGTTACCCAGGCTGGAGTGCAATGGTGCGATCTTGGCTCACCGCTACCTCTGCCTCCTGGGTTCAGGCAATTCTCCTGCCTCAGCCTCCTGAGTAGCTGGGATTACAGGCACGTGCCACCATGCCCAGCTAATTTTTTGTATTTTTAGTAGAGACGGGGTTTCACCATGTTGACCAGAATGGTCTCGATCTCTTGACCTCGTGATCCACCCGCCTCGGCCTCCCAGAGTGCTGGGATTACAGGCTTGAGCCACCGCGCCCGGCTCTTTCTGTTTTTTTGAGACAGAGTTTTACTCTGTTGCCCAGGGTGAACTGTAGCGGTACAATCTCAGCTCACCGCAACCTCTGTCTCCTGTCAAGCAATTCTCCTGCCTCAGCCTCCTGAGTAGCTGGGACTGCAGGCACCCGCCATTGTTCCCAGCTAATTTTTGTATTTTTAGTAGAGATGGGGTTTCACCATGATGGCCAGGATGGTCTCCAACTCCTGACCTCAGGTGATCCACCTGCCTCGGCCTCCCAAAGTGCTGGGATTATAGGCATGAGCCGCTGCGCCTGGCCACCTCTCTCCTTTCAAAAGGTTCTTTAGATGTTGCTACCATGTCCTTGAAGAAATGAAAGACTCAAGAATGGGAGGCAAAAGCTGTTATAAACTTCATAACAGGTACTTTCAAATTTTGCAGGGTACAACGTGTCTTTAAGAATCCCAATCAAGTATTAAACCTGGCTCGCCTGGTTCTGTTAAGGGGTCTGGCTCCGAGGTGGGGGAAAATGTCCCCCAGGGCCCAGGCTCCCAAGAGTCTCAAGGGAAGGCTGGGGAACAGCAAAGCTTGACTTGCAGGGATGCCACCCACCACCTTGGAGCCCCCTCACTGCCTCCCACCAGCGTGTTCTCTGCGAAGGCACAGGAAGTCAGGTGACGGTCCCAGGTGGACCACAATAGATAAGGCCTAAAGCTGGAATGCCAGAGGCCCCGAGGCTCAGTGTTCGCTTAAACTCCTTGGAGGAATAAGACTGTTCAACAAATGGTTTTACTGTTTTAATTTAGAGACATGGTCGGTCTTGTTATGTTGTGCAGGCTAGTCTCGAACTCCTGGCCTCAAGGGATCCTCCTGCCTCAGCCTCCCAAAGTGCTGAGATTACAGGAGTGAGGCACTGCACCTAGCCTCAGGAAATGGTTTTGAAAGAAACTTTAACATATAAAATCCCCAAATCAGATAATTCTGAAAATCTTAAATTTTTTAACCTAAAATATTATCTTTGTACTAAAAATGAAAGATATTTATTTATGATGCCCCCAAAATGAACACAGGTGACTACAGCCACAGACGCCTCTCTATTGCAGAGACCCCGTCTTTGCCAGTGTGCTAAGAACGGTGGAAAGCAGCAAAGGGACACAAGTTACAGGTGAACGCACACAGAAACCGGCGCTGGCGTCTGCCAAGCACGCCCTCTCCACTGCGCCTGCGCCCTCCTCCAGGAACCACAGCCGCAGCCCTGACTCCACTTCTCAGTCCATGCCCCAACCTCATCCTCCTGGAACCCAGGACTCACGTGGCGGTGACACAGCTGACAGTGGTGGCAAGCTGGGGAACAGGGTGGTCAGGGACACAGCTCTGAGCCTGCCCACCACTCAACTGGCCATGTGGACTCGGCTCTGGACCCTCCGTTCTTACAGCAACAGCAATGTGGGGGTCTGCATGGGGTGTGCTAATTAAAACATACTAGCGGTTCTTGTGTTTGTAAATTCTTATGTTTTTCCTAGGGCCTAATTATTTTAAATAGAAAGAATGCATTTATTTTTGTAGTCAGACAAATGAGCACATTTTATCTGAAAAAGAAAAAAAGAGACTCAAGCCCATATGCTGAGTCAGCGACATGCAGTGAAAACTGCAGATGAAGGTCTGACAAAAGCCAGGGTTCCTTTTTCTTTTCTTTCTTCATTTTTTTAGACGGAGTCTCACTCTGTCACCCAAGGTGAAGTGCAGTGGTGTGATCTCGGCTCACTGCAACCTCTGCCTCCTGGGTCCAAAGGATTCTCCTGCCTCAACCTCCTGAGTAGGTGGGATTACAGGCACCCGCCACCATGCCCAGATAGTTTTTGTATTTTTGGTAGAGATGGGGTTTCTCCATGTTGGTCAGGCTGTTCTCGAACTCTTGACCTCAGGTGATCCACTGGCCTTTGCCTCCCAAAGTTCTGAGATTATAGGCGAGAGTCACTGCACCTGGCTGGGGTTTCTTTTTGAAGCTGAAGTCTCAGCCTCTGTCTCAGGAGGACTCTGGAGGAAGGTGGTGAGAGACCTCACTGAACTGGGATGGAGGCCCACAGAGTGGGCCAAGCACAGCCGCGGCCACTCACCCTCCCTGGTCTCACATGTGTGTACCACTGGGTGGGGCTCCCACGGCCCAGCAGACCCCACAGCAGCACAGGCGAGGACGGCACCCTCCGCATTCACAGCTCCTTCAAAATCACCCCACCTTCCCTTCGCAGGAGCAACGCTCGTCTGGTAGGTGACTGCTTCTCAGTCCCGCCATAGGGACTCGCAGTGACTCCCACAGCTTTGCCCGGTGGAGGCTCTGGAGCCCCCAGATGACTGACTCGGCCAAACAGCGGTAGCCCCAGCGACCTGCATTTCTCCCAGACACTCCACTCCCCAAGACAGCCTTGCCCGCCCCAGGAGAAAGTCACTGCCCACTGTTCCCGAAGAGGATCCTGAGGTCAGAGAGTAGGCTGCGAAACTATCTCCGCTCCCCAGCATGCAGTGTGGCTTCAATGTAAACAAAAAGACTGCATAAAGATGGACTGGACTCTTACACAGACACGGCCTTCTGCAGCCCTCTGGGGCTGACCTGGGCAGAATAGGCTGCATGTGATGCCAGATGTTGCTCGTGATGAGCGGTTCAAACTATCTTCCATCTTCTGTCTCTACGCTGATGTAAGAAAATGCTTCCAGGAAGTCCAAATGGCTTAATCTGCAGATCTCAAAACGCTGCCCACAGTAATTCCACTTAGTCATTATTCTGGCCACCTGATTGATACCAAGTACAAGACACTGTTTTATCCGAATAGACTTTGGGTCCTCCAAGACTCTGTTCCCCAAAATCCCCTTCTCTATCTAGGCAGCCTTCCTTGAACTCCCTGGCTCACTCTAAGGCTCAACTTAGGGGAATACATTTTCTTTTCTTTCTTCTTCTTTTTTTTTTTTTTTGAGATGGAGTCTCACTCTGTCACCAGGGTGGAGTGCAATGACACAATCTTGGCTCACTGCAACCTCTACCTCCCAGGTACAAGCGATTCTCCTGCCTTAGCCTCCCAAGAAGCTGGGACCACAGGCATGTGCCACCATGCCTGGCTGATTTTTGTATTTTTCAAAATACAGTAGAGATGGGGTTTCACCATGTTGGCCAAGCTGGTCTTGAACTCCTGACCTCAGGTGATCCACCCACCTAGGCCTCCCAAAGTGCTGGGATTACAGGCATGAGTCACTGCACCCGGCCTTCTTTCTTGTTTTTTTTTTTTTTTTTTTTTTTTTAAAGAGACGTGGTCTCACTATGTTGCCCAGGCTGGCCTCAAATTCCTGGCCTCAAGTGATCCTCCTGCTGCAGCCTCCCAAAGTGCTAGGACTATAGGCTTGCACCAGCATGCCTAACTGGGAGCATGCCTTTCTCTTCCTTACTGAACTGCAGGTTCCTGGAGGACGGATCCCTCCAGCTGCTGGTGTGTTCTCCCTGCAGCACGTGGCTCCCACAGGGCAGGGGTTCAGTACACACACAGCATGTGCACTTTAGTGCACATGAGTAAGAGTGCATAACCATGCAGTTCTTTCAGGAATTTGGCGTCTACAGGAGGTAAATGCACAGAAGCAAGTGTATCATGTGAGGTGGAACGAGCTCAACGCTCCACAGCGGCACGGCCACAGCCAGGAAACCCGGAGGACTGAGAGCTAAAATCTGGGGGCTCTTTGGAAATTCTAAAAAACATGAGAAATTTAACATTAGACTTTTCTGATCCTGAATTAACCTTGAAAGGACCGCAACAATACTGCCTTTGCTGTGTTAGAATCGATGATCCAAAGAATCAGAGAATGTTCGGCAGGCAAGAAAGAGCTGTACCACATCTCCACTGGAGGCGGGGGCCATCAACACAACTGCTCCAAACAGAAGCTTCTGAGCCAGTCCCAGTGGCCATCCAGGGCTGGGGCAGTCCCCTGGTTGCTGTTCCGTGGGCCCAGCTGCCTGAGGTCAGTGTCACTAAACATGGCTGGGGGAGAGGGCCCCTGGAATTGTGCAGTGATCGATTTCTGTCTTTACCAATGCCAAATCCAATTGGCAGACAAACACCACCGACTGTCTCCATTTTGCAGGCCAATTTTCTTCCCCTTCCAAAGGACGGGTGTCTAAGCACCAATGTGAAGACCACAGACAGACCAGGAAACCAGGAGAGGCTCGGGGAGGCCACAGGACAGGCTCTCTGGCAAACAAGTCATAATCTCATTTACTCTGGTAAAGTGCTTCCTCCATGCACTGGAGCCACTACTCTGATGTGACCTGGAGGAGCGATGGGCTGCTGGAGCAGGGCCCAGTCCACTGCAGAGACGGACAGCAGGCCGCCCTCAGCACTGACGCCTGAAAACAGAAACACTGCACTTTAGAACAAACTGCAAAATCAGGCCCGGCACCATGGCTCACACCTGTAATCCCAGCAGTTTGAGAGGCTGAGGCGGGCAGATCACCTGAGGTCAGGAGTTCGAGACCAGCCTGGCCAACATGGTGAAACCCCGTCTCTACTAAAAATACAAAAATTAGCTGGGTGTGGTGCTGCAAGTCTGTAATCCCAGCTACCTGGGAGGCTGAGGCACAAGAATCACTTGAACCCAGGAGGTGGAGGTTGCAGTGAATTAAGATCGCACCACTGCACTCCAGCCTGGGCGACAGAGTGAGACTCCAAAAAAAAAAAAAAAAAAAAAGATAGTAAAAGAATAATCTGCAAAAATCAGGAGTCTGTTGCTTAAACTTTAACATTAAATTCTTTAATAAAAATAGTTAGAGCCGGGCGCGGTGGCTCAAGCCTGTAATCCCCGCACTTTGGGAGGCCGAGGCGGGTGGATCACAAGGTCGAGAGATCGAGACCAACCTGGTCAACATGGTGAAACCCCGTCTCTACTAAAAATACAAAAAATTAGCTGGGCATGGTGGCGGGTGCCTGTAATCCCAGCTACTCAGGAGGCTGAGGCAGGAGAATTGCCTGAACCCAGGAGGCGGAGGCTGCGGTGAGGCGAGATCGCGCCATTGCATTCCAGCCTGGGTAACAAGAGCGAAACTCTGTCTCAAAAAAAAAAAAAAAAAAAAAAATAGGCTGGGAGCTGTGGCTCACACCTGTAATCCCAACACTTTAGGAGGCTAAAGTGGGAGGATCACTTGAGGCCAGGAGCGCAAAGCCAGCCTGGGCAACAGAACGAGACCCTGTCTCTACAAAAAAAAATTTAAAAATTAGCCGGGTGTGGTGGCATGTGCCAGTAGTCCCACCTGCTCCAGGAGGCTGAGGCAGGAGGACCACTTGAGCCAAGGAATTCAAGGCTGCAATGAGTTGTGACTGTGCCACTGCACTCCAACCTGGGTGACAGAGCAAAATCCCGTTTGTTAAAAAAAAAAAATTAAAATTAAAATTAGTGGTTGACAACGAGTATCTGCTATTATTACATATACCAGGTATTGTGTGCTAGGCACTTTAATTAGATTAACTCACTAAAACATCCCACTTCTCTGAACAGTTGAGTCATGTATAAATACATGGAGTTTGAGGGAAAGGGCCTGTGTTATCATTTCACCGATGAATAGAGCGGGTGAAAAGAGAAGACCTAAGGGCAAAGCAGTTGTCCCAGCAGAGAGGAGAAGAAACAGGAGTGGCACAGCAAGCTGGGCTCCTGCTGTCTGTCTTCTGGACTTCTGGACTCAGGCACCTCCAAGGCCCAGGCCCAGCTTTTTTTTTTTTTTTTTTTTGAAAGGAAGTCTCACTCTGCCGTCTAGGCTGGAGTGCAATGACATGATCTTGGCCCACTACAACCTCTGCCTCTCAGGTTCAAGCGATTCTCCTGCCTCAGCCTCCCAAGTAGCTTAGATTATAGGCATGCACCATTGTGCCCAGCTAATTTTTTTGTATTTTTAGTAGAGACGGGGTTTCACCTTGTTGGTCAGGCTGGTCTTGAACTCCTGACCTCAAATGATCTGCCAGGCCCAGTTTTGCTAAAGTTGGTGAAGGAAATGTTTTCAGAGTGGAGGGGAGAGCCCGGGAGGGGCTTGCCAGGAAGGTGCTGGCCATCCTGCCGTGGCCAGCTCCAACAGACGGTCTGCAGCATGGGTCTCGTCCTCCCTAAGGTAAAGCATTTGCCAAGAACAAGAACATGCTAGTGAAACATATGAAAACCTCCTGTCCCTCACCACACAGATCTTCCTATCCGAATTCAAAGTTACTTATTTTAAGACTTTCCTTTTAGATACTATCTTCAAAGACAGCGGCAAAGCTCAAGAGAGCCCCCAAATGCAAACCTCAACCACACCCTGATAGAGAACAAAAGGTCTTTGCTGTTTAAAAAAAAAAAGTTCTGTTTGCTGAAAGAAAACAGGGATGGTGTCTAAATGCCTTGACAAATCACTTCCTTGCTCCAGCCACTGCGGCCGAGCTCAGCTCACGTTCCTAATGTGGGGAATCCCACCAGGCCCAAACCCACACACCCTGCCAGCCAGAGGCCCCAGCCCCAGGCCGGCACATATGCTCCTGGCTCCCTACTCCTCCGAGGGCGGGCACCTCACCTGGCACCCAGCCTGTTTCCCTGAAGAACTGAAATCACAGGGCAGCCTGCCACGGCAGTTGACAGAGATTGAGAAATCGCAGGCAAGTGGCATCACCCGCCCACTGGGCCAATCGGCAGCCTGGGTGTGTCCACTGCTGAGCGAGGTCTGTGCGGCACCCGTTCTCCCGACATAGCCACACGCCCGGAGCACAGGTGAGTGCCAGAGAGTCCGTCCACACAGACGGGCCAGAGGGGCCCAGCCAGCGGGACCCAGCCACTAAGGCAGTGAGGTCCTGCTCCTCATGCCTTCGGAGCAAAAGAGAAAGTGAGACATCTGGCCCCAGGCCTTTGCTTCGAGCAGGAAGCTGTGTCCGTCCCCCTGGCTGGCTGCGCTCCTGAGACAACTAAGGCTGGTTTCACTTTGGGTAACAGCAGTGAAAAAAAACTGATGACATCACCCCCACTGCTTTCTGAACAAAAGCAGCCCTCCCCTACCCCCCGCCACCGTCAGATCAGGGGACTGGGCTCCCTGCTGCTTGCCATTCCTGGAGCTGAGGGGTCGGTGCTCTAAGGGGCGCTCTGGCTGCTTGGGCCAAAGCCTGCACACTGCTGTTCTCAAGAGGCAGCTCCCACCTACCCATGCAACCCCAACTTTCAGTGCAGTGAAACCAATTCAGAGAGAGAACTGCAGGAACTGCCAGTGAGTGGAGTGCAGTGGGGTTAGGGCTCTGGGGTGTTGGGTGCACCCCACAGGGATGGGCCGGGGGAGCTCCTGCAGGGGACAGTGGGTAGCAGGCAGGGTTAGGAGGGCAAGGCGCCACCCAAACCCACTTCTCCTCTCCCTCTCCCCACTGTTTTTCTGTGTGTCATGCACCCAGCTAAAAGCCAATGTTTCCTGCTCCCCTCGCAGCTAGGGTCCAGCAATGCAAACTGGGTGTGGCCTATGGCACAGCCCTTGTGGGAGTCTCTGAAGAGGTGGGCAGACAGCTACCAAGTGAGGATCACCACCCATCATCCCTCCCTCCTACCTCTCTCCTGGAATGGAAATGTAATGACTGGGGCACTGGCAACCATGCTGAACACCGAGGCCACCTTGAGACTTGAGATGGAGCTTCAGAGACCAGTGGAAGCAGCCTGCTTGTCTGCTGAGCCCAGAGCCCTGGCCGGGACCACAGTCTAGGATGGGGGCTGTGGAGCTATCACCCCCCCCACCCCCGGCAAGGCACAGACCCCTTACACACACACACACACACACACACACACGGCACAGACCCCTTAACACTGACACATTTGGACAAAATAGAAATGCTTGTCTTTAGAGAGTCAGAGCTCCGCAACCAAAGAAAAAGCGAACTCTGGGCGCAGTGACTCACGTCTATAATCCCAACACTTCAGGAGGCCAAGGTGGGTGGATCACTTGAGAACAGGAGTTCAAGACCAGCCTGGCCAACATGGTGAAACCCCATCCCCACAAAAAAAAAAAAAAAAAAAAAAAAAAAAAAAATTAGCCAGGTGTGCTGCCAGGCACCTGTAATCCCAACTACTTGGGAGGTTGAGGCAGAAGAATCACTTGAACCCGGGAGGCAGAGGTTGCAGTGAGCCACTGCACCCCAGCCTAGCCAACAGAGCAAGACTCCATCTCAAAAAGAAAGAAAGAAAGAAAGAAAGAAAACAAACCCCAATACACAAACTCTGGATGTGCACAGAATCCCAGCTGGGAGTGGGAGGTCTCAGGCACTGCCTGGTGCCCAGCCATTCAGAGCACCAGTGCTGCTTTGGCAAGGCCATTATCGTGTTCACTCACACAAATTAACAACCCAAAGCATCAAAAGCCCTTGAAAAAGTAAGCAGCAGAAACTGCAGGATCATTTAAGTTTTTAAAAATCAAATGGGCTGAGTGCAGTGGCTCACGCCTGTAAGCCCAGCACTTTGGGAAGCTGAGGTAGGAGGATCACTTGAGCCTAGGAGTTCGAGACCAGCCTGGGCAATAGAGCGAGACTCCCATCTCTACCAGAAATGCAAAGAAGTTAGCCAGGTGTGGGGGCACACACTGGTAGTCTCAGCTATTTGGGAGGCTGACACGGGAAGATCGCCTGAGCCCAGGAGGTTGAGGCTGCAATGAGCTATGATTGGGCAACAGAGCAAGACCCTGTCACAAACAAGCAAACATTGGTAGTAACTGTTTTGAGCAACATCTGGAGAAAGGAAAAGCTCCCTGCATGTCTGCAAATCTCCACACTTGGTCCTGTGCTGTGGCGACTGTAGCACAGCAATGAGGGACCTGTGTTTGCAGAGGGCAGGGGGCAGGCGCCTAGGGCTGACGACGGACAGACCCAACAGGACACAGGGAGGCCCAGGGCTGCGTTTGCTATTTTTAGTTTGCAACATTATTTAACTGAGCAAGATTATTCCAAGATGGTCCTTAAAGGAAGAATGCAAATGTAGTCAACTGGGAATGGCCAAAAAAAACTGCACAGAAAACAAAAACAGTTTGAGAAGACAAACTAAGCCAATGTTTTCAGGCAGTATTTACCAACAAGCTCTTTTGCTAGATTTGTCACTCTGGAGCCAGGCGGCAGCCACATCCTTCAGGGTCCAGGCCTGCCTGCTCGGTGCTGAGCCGGGGGGCATGCAACGTGCAAGCCGCCCTGGGTGTACACCCACCCAATGGGCAACCGAGAGCATGCGTCCTGCACGGGTGTTTTGACGTTCCCTCACAGCCACAGTGTTGGAATCAGCATGGTGCTGTTACCAACATCCCCACCAGGCTTAGGAGACCTGATACAGGCAGTGTGGGGATCCGAACCCAGCACTGCCTCTTGTCCGGATCTCAGGTCTGAGAGTGCCTGCGTCGGCCACCTGCTCCTGGGGGTTCTTCCTACAATGACTGCCCTGCCTCTGACCACACCATCTCCCACAAACAGCTCTGCCCACAGGCACCTCACGTGGACACCAATTCTGTGGGAACTGGACCCCGAACCGGAGAGTGACAGAGAAGGAGCAGAGACGCAATGGAGGGCTGAGGAGGCCGGTGGCCAAGTGGGGCAGCAAAGGAATGGAATCCCCCAAAGCCATGATGGGCAGTTGACTTACCCTGAATGGGGACCCGAGCTACTGAGATGGGTCTCCTATAACTTCCCTGTTTCATGCAAGGAAGATCCCGTTTCTCAGAAACACTGGAGAGAGCCCGTGGATGTGCATGAGTGTGCGGCTGACGTGTACGTGTGCCCATTGTGTACATGAGTGTGCCCCTGGTACATGCACGCAAGTGTGTGGTTAAGAGGCACGAGTGTACCTGTCCCAGCACAGGGCACTGCGCTGAGGCCACTGGCACTGAGCAGCGCAATGCCCTGCCACGTTTGTCTGGCACTGCCACCACTTGGCCACAGGACCTCCTCTGGCCAGGATCTCAGGGAAGGCCTCTTCACAGGGAAAACAGTTTTCAAGCCTAGGAAATATGGACCGCCAAAGTACATAAGAGGCAACAATGGGAATCTGGGCAAAACCTTAGAGTTTCTAGAACAAACAATTTTGGAATCTGAAGCAGGGACACTCAGGAAAGGCAGAGAAGGCAAAGGCAGCTTGCACGGTGCTGGCATTTATTTTTAGGAAGCCATGGATGCAAAATCCAGCATCTGCTGAGACACAGACACCTTCAGTAGATGGGGGCATCTACTGAATCAGGGCAGGACGCAACCAAGAGCCCAAGGACTCACCAAAGTCCCCTCTTCAAGCACGTCCTGCCCACAGGCAGGAGGCTGCTGGGATGGGTGGAGGGTACAGAACTCAGAGGGGTCACCATTCCCACCCTGGCCCCCTCCTCTTGGAGAAAGTGACGTGGCTGTGCGTGTCCCTATTACTCCTGCACGAGAAAGGGATGCATTGATATTTGAGAAATCTAATTTGGAAAAACAAAACTCAAATATTAAAATGAAAACGGCCCAGATGCACTGGCTCACACCTGTAATATTAGCAATTTGGGGAGGCTGAGGTGGGCAGATCACAAAGTCAGGAGTTTGAGACCAGCCTGACCAACATGGTGAAACCTGTCTCTACTAAAAATGTCTTCTCACCAAGGTCATCAGTTTGCACCATCGCGGGCCGCAGCATCACAGGGCCAGGCCAGTAGCTCAAGGCCAGGGAGCTCCAGGGGGTTCCATGCATCAAGACCCACATGCCCTGCCACACATAGGCAAGACCCCACGATGCCCAGATCCAGGCTCCAGTCGAGCCCCTGCATCGAGCCATGTGCGCAGACTGAACGGAGAGAGCCCCCTCCGGGGCCCTGACGTGCAGAGGGAGGCTGCTGACTCAGGGGAAAGCACTTAGGCAACAGCGACACAGTAAAGCAAGGAAGGGACGCAGCATGGAGGGCAGTGCAGAGAAAACTGCAAAACTTAAGTGAAGGGCAAAAGACCTATAGGTAAAAAGCTACTCTGAGAGGCTAAGGCGGGCGGGTCACTTAAGGTCAGGAGTTTGAGACCAGCCTGACCAGCACTGCAAAACCCTGTCTATACTAAAAATGCAAAAATTAGCTGGGCATGGTGGCATGCACCTGTAACCCCAGCTACTTGGGAGGCTGAAGCAGGAGAATCACTTGAACCTGGGAGGCAGCAGGTGCAGTGAGCCCAGATTATGTCACTGCACTCCAGCCTGGACAGCAGAGTAAGACTCTGTCTCAAAAATAAAAAAGCAAAAAAGCTAGGCACGCAGCATACAAAGCCAGTTTCCAACAGCTCTGCCTAATTCTTTTTTTTTTTTTTTTTGAGATGGAGTTTTACTCTTGTTACCCAGTCTGGAGTGCAGTGGCACGATCTCTGCTCACCGCAACTTTCGGCTCTCGGGTTCAAGCAATTCTCCTGCCTCAGCCTCCTGAGTAGCTGGGACTACAGGCACGCACCACCATGCCCAGCTAATTTTTGTATTTTAGTAGAGACGGGGTTTCACCATGTTGACCAGGACGGTCTTGATCTCTTGACCTCATGATCCACCCGCCTCGGCCTCCCAAAGTGCTGGGATTACAAGCGTGAGCCACCGTGCCCGGTCAGCTCTGCCTAATTCTTAGGAACATCTGCCTGCTAGAGAGGGAGGGGGCTGAAGCTGGAGCCTCCCCGACCTCACTCTGCCAGCACTGAAGTGGGCCACAGGCCCCCTAACACACGCCACCCGTCCCCACCGAGGCACGGGGCAAATTTTAGATCTACAAAGTACAGCAGCTGAAATTAAACCTCAATGAACAGGCTCGCGCAGAATGAAAAAGCCAGAGGAAAGAAATCAGTGAGCTTGAAACTGAAACAGTAAAAATTACCCAACCTGAACAACAGAGAAAAGAGACTGAAAATCAAGTATTTGAGTCTCAGGGACACATGAGACCATACATAACAAAAGTTCTCCCATGCATGTCCCAAAAGGACAGAAAGTGAGTGAGGTGAAAAACAGCCAAAGAAATAATGGCTGGAAAATTTCCAGACCTGGCAAGAATGATAAACCTACGGACTGAAGGTGCGTGAGGCCCATCTAGGGTGAAGCCGATGAAACCCATCCAGGCTTCTGAAAACCAGAAACAAAGCAGCCAGGGAGAAAGCAGTGAGGGAAAAACAATTCAAATTTCAAACAATCCTTCAGGACCTGGGGCTTGGGGAAGAGTTCCTAGCCATGACACCGAAAACAGGATCCATAAAAGAAAAAGAAAATAAAAACCCTAGACACATCGGACTTCATAAAAATGTAAAGCTCTGTGTGGGCGCAGGTGTCCAATGAGAGGATAATGAGGTCACACGCTGGGAGGAGAGACTCCTCTCTAGAATACAGAAGTAACTCAAAATTCGGTATAAAAACCAAACAATTCCATTAGAACGAGGACAAAACACACGAGGAAATGTTTCGCTGACAAGGCTCTGCAGCTGGCAAATTAGCACATGAAGAGCTGTTCAGTACTGGCCAGGCGCGGCGGCTCACGCCTGTAACCCCAGCACTTTGGGAGGCTGAGGCGGGTGCTCACCTGAGGTCAGGAGTTTGAGACCAGCCTAGCCAACATGGTGAAACCCCCATCTCTACTAAAAATAGAAAAATTAGCTTGGCGTGGTGGCGCATGCCTGTAGTCCCAGCTACTCAGGAGGCTGACACAAGAGAATTGCTTGAACCCGGGAAGCAGAGGTTTCGGTGAGCCAAGATCTCGCCACTGTACTCCAGCCTGGGTGATGGAGTGAGACTCTGTCTCGAAGAAAAAAAATATATAGTTAGTTCACAGCGGCTCACACTGTAATCCTAGCACGTCGGGAAGCCGAGGCAGCAGGATCATTTGAGGCTGAGTTTGCGACCAGCCTGGGCCACACAGCAAGTCCTCATCTCTATTAAAAGAATTTCTTTTAAAATTAGCCAGGCATGGTGGTGTGGACTTGTAGTCCCAGCTACTTGGAGGCTCAGGCAGGAGGAACGCTTGAGCTCAGGAGTTCAAGGCTATAGTGAGCCGTGATTATGCCATTTCATTCCAGCCTGGGCAACAGGATGAGACCCTGTCTCAAAAAAAAAAAAAAAAAAAAAAGTGGGCGCGGAGGCTCACACCTGTGATCTCAGCACTTTGGGAGGCCAAGGCAGGCAGATCACCTGAGGTCGGGAGTTTGAGACCAGCCTGACCAACATGGTGAAACTCCATCTCTACTAAAAATACAAAAATTAGCCAGGTGTGGTGGTAGATGCCTGCAATCCCAGCCACTCGGGAGGCTGAGGCAGGAGAATCACTTGAACCCAGAAAGCGGAGGTTGAGGTGGGCTGAGATTGCACCACTGCACTCCAGCCTGGGCAACAAGAGTGAAACTCCGTCTCAAAACAAACAAAAAAACAGCAAAAGCTACATACCTATCAGAATGGCTAAAATTTTAAAAATACAGCAAATGCTGGTGAGATTGCAGGCACTGGCTTCTAATATATGGGTGGAAGGAATGTAAAATGTGGCAGCTACTCTGAAAGTGAGGTTGGCAGTTTCTTTAAAAACAAAACCTTTGCTGAGGACAGGCCTTAGCCACTGTGCTCCTGTGTACTTACCCCGACAAGCAAAACCTATGTCCACTCAAAATCTAAACATCATTGCTCATAGCAGTTATCATATTTGTAATATGCCAAAAAATGGAAAAACGAAAAAGCCCTGGCCGGGCGCGGTGGCTCAAGCCTGTATTCCTAGCACTTTGGGAGGCCGAGGCGGGTGGATCACGAGGTCGAGAGATCGAGACCATCCTGGTCAAGATGGTGAAACCCCGTCTCTACTAAAAATACAAAAAATTAGCTGGGCATGGTGGCGCGTGCCTGTAATCCCAGCTACTCAGGAGGCTGAGGCAGGAGAATTGCCTGAACCCAGGAGGCGGAGGTTGCGGTGAGCCGAGATCGAGCCATTGCACTCCAGCCTGGGTAACAAGAGCGAAACTCTGTCTCAAAAAAAAAAAAAAAAAAAAAGAAAAAGCCCTCTGGTAGGCAAGGGGTTTAAACAAACAGGGGAACCTCCCCCAGCACCCCCTCAGCAATAAAAAGGAATCCACTCCTGAGGCCTGAAATGAAGATGGACGCCCTGCGCTGGGGATGAGCCGCTTCCGAAACCTCAGAATGACAGGCCTGCAGCCGTGGAGACATGTTTAATGGTTGCCAGGGTTACAATGGCTGCATGACCTCTGTGGTGGGGATGGCTCTGCATGGTGACTGAGGTGGCAGTCACACAGAGCCACATGGGATGAGATGATGGAACCACACACATCGCACCAATGCCAACTTCCTGGTGGTGATGCTGATGGAAGTGCTGGAGGAAGCTGGTGGCTTGTGCAGGGAGCTCTCTGCAACACACCTGCCGGTCCTTGTCAAATTGTAATTGTCTCTGAATGAAAAGTGCACCCGTAGAGCTGGTGGGGAACAAGGGCGACGGGGAGCAGTGACCTCACTTTCCTTTCCATCAACACTGAAACAGCACACAGGCGGGGTAAAACATCAACCATAGGCTGCCGACACTTATCAAGAAGAAAAGGTGACGAGGCAAAGATGCTTAATATTCTCCCGCTTTTACAGCAGAAAACCATCGCCCAACATGCTCCAGCCAGCCTGACACCACAGCCCAAAGATGTGAGCAACACAGGGAGGTGCTCGGTCTTCACCTGGGGCATAACCAGCATGTTTGTAACTAAGAATGCACAGTGCAGAAAAGCTGCAGGATGAACAGCATTTAGAGGTGGGGTTCAAGCGCCTCCTCATGCAGATGAAGCTGCAATGCCCCGAGAGACAAGGCTGCCGCCAGGACCAGGTGGGCAGTGGTGTCAGGTGTAGGGAAGGTGTAGGGAAGGGCCCGGCCTCTGGAGCTAGGGTGGAGTACCTCCCAACACACACCCCACAGACACCTGCCTTAGAGCCATCCACCTCCTGCTACCACCTCCCAGCCACGCGCCTCCCAGTCACGTGCCTCCCACCCAGCACCTCCCAACCATGTACCTCCCTAACCAACACCTCCCAGCCACGCACCTCCCAGCCACTGCCTCCCAGCCACGCACCTCCCAACCATGAACCTCCCAGCCACTGCCTCCCAGCCACGCACCTCCCAGCCATGCATCTCCCAGCTACTGCGTCCCAACCACGCACCTCCCAGTCACTGCCTACCAGCCACCACCTCCCAGCCACCGCCTCCCAGCCACACACCTCCCAGCAACCACCTCCCAGCCACGCACCTCCCAGCCACTGCCTCACAGCCACGCACCTCCCAGCCATTGCCTCCCAGCCACACACCTCCCAGCCACTGCCTACTAGCCACCACCTCCCAGCCACTGCCTCCCAGCCATACACCTCCCAGCCATGCACTTCTCCCAGCCACTGCCTCCCAGCCATGCACCTCCCAGCCACTGCCTCCCAGCCACGCACCTTCGAGCCACTGCCTACCAGCCACCACCTCCCAGCCACGCACCTCCCAGCCACTGCCTCCCAGCCACCGCCTCCCAGCCACACACCTCCCACCACGTACAACCTGCCCTTCACCTGGAGATGAGCTACACATGCAAGCTAGACACAAACCAACCCATTTTAATTTCTATTAAAATGAAGAAAAATCAAGGAATCAGCTTAAAATAATTCACAAAAAGAAAACTTGTAGATATCTGTTTTGTGATGCCTTTGTAGGTCAGCTCCAAACCAGTAACATGGAGACACCCACAGCCCTTCCTACCCAGCTTCCAAAGAGCATATCCACCTGGCACCTGCCATGCCCTCACTGACCTCTGTACTCACCTGCTCCCAAGACCAGCACTGGGTCTTGGAGAAGGACATAGGCTCAGGCCCTGCCCATGGCCACAGTGACATATCTGGGGCCCCTCTCACTGTACTGGCTTTTTGGAGGTGGCCCATTCTACTGGTCTGTATTTCTTTTCTCTCTCTTCGTATCTGCTGGTCTGTATTTCTTTTCTCTCTCTTCGTATCTGCTGGTCTGTATTTCTTTTCTCTCTCTTCGTATCTGCTGGTCTGTATTTCTTTTACCTCCCTCGCTCCCCCTCCCTTTCCTTTTTTGACATAGGGCCTTGCTGTCACCCAGGCTGGAGTGCAGTGGTGCAATCATAGCTCAATGCAGCCCTGAACTCCCAGGCTCAAGTGATCCTCCTGCCTTAGCCTCCCAAGTACTTGGGGCTACAGATGCATGCCATGACATCCAGTTGATCAAATTTTTTTTTTTTTTTGTAGCAACAAGGTCTTGCTATGTTACCCAGGCTGGTCTTGAACTCCTGTCTTCAAGTGATCCTCCCACCTTGAGGTCCTCCCTCCCTCCCTCCCTCCCTCCCTACTTCCCTTCCTCCCTTCCTTTCTGAGATAAAGTCTTTTTTTTTTTTTTTTTTTTTGAGACGGAGTTTCGCTCTTGTTACCCAGGCTGGAGTGCAATGGCGCGATCTCGGCTCACCGCAACCTCCGCCTCCTGGGTTCAGGCAATTCTCCTGCCTCAGCCTCCTGAGTAGCTGGGATTACAGGCACGCGCCACCATGCCCAGCTAATTTTTGTATTTTTAGTAGAGACGGGGTTTCACCATGTTGACCAGGATGGTCTCGATCTCTCGACCTCGTGATCCACCCGCCTCGGCCTCCCAAAGTGCTGGGATTACAGTCTTGAGCCACCGCGCCCAGCCTTGAGATAAAGTCTTGTTCCTCCGTTGCCCAGGCTGGAGTGCAGTGGTGCAATCTCGGCTCACTGCAGCCTCCACCTTCTGGGTTCAATCAATTCTGCCTCAACCTCCCAAGTAGCTGGGACTACAGGCATGCACCATTACACCTGGATAATTTTTGTATTTTTAGTAGAGACAGGGTTTCATCATGTTAGCCAGGCTGGTCTCAAACTCCTGACCTCAGGTGATCCACCCGCCTTGGCCTCTGAAAGTGCTGGGATGACAGGCGTGAGCCAGTGCGCCTGGCTGAGGTCTGCCTTTCTGATCCTTCAAGCACAGACAGCAGATACTAGTGGCCAACACTGAAGCTCAGCAACTCCCATCCTGTGACCAGTGGCTGGAAGGAGAGTCTTGTTAATTTTGCTTTTCCTACATTTACTTAAGTATTCAAAGAGATGACTATGGACAGGAGCGCTCTTTGGTGGAATCACTGCGGGAGAACCTCAGGGTGCCTGGTGCTGGCTTGTCCAATGACAATCAATCTAACAGCGTGCACTGCAGAGTGACTTGGCAAGCCCTGGTTCCTGCCAGTCAGGCACAGCAGGGAACAAAGGGGACGGCCACAAGGACTCACAAAGTTCCGTATTTCACAATGCCAGAGCATTTCAAATCCTATTCATTCATTCTAAACTTGGCTCTGCTGAAGTTGAAAGCTGAATGCTGATAAATGAAGAGCTTCTCAGAGCTCAGGCATTCCAGCTCCTACCGCCGGCCAGGGGGGCCAAAGTTCCAGCCAACCCCCCAGAAGGAGGGAGGCTAGGCAGGGATGGGTGCACTTTGAGCTGGACCACTGTGCAAATGATCCATTCCTATAGCCGGGCCGCCCACAGCCGAGTGCCCTGAGCACTTGGGCCTGATCATACCGGCTTCACTCTGAGATACATTTTGCCAGCAAACTGAAGCCATGACTTACGGCTTCTCCTTGAAACAAAACATCACGCACTCTATCACAATCCCACCATGCCCTGTATCATCACAATCCCACCATGCCCTGTATCATCACAATCCCACCATGCCCTGTATCATCACAATCCCACCATGCCCTGTATCATCACAATCCCACCATGCCCTGTATCATCACAATCCCACCATGCCCTGTATCATCACAATCCCACCATGCCCTGTATCATCACAATCCCACCATGCCCTGTATCATCACAATTCCACCATGTCCTCTATCATCACAATCCCACCATGCCCTGTATCATCACAAATCCACCATGCTCTATATCACAATTCCAGCTACACTTTCTTTGAATATTTCTGTACTAAAGCCGTGAAACTCATCTGATCAGAAAAGCTACGCCACAAGCCTATGTAACCTCTGATTATTGCAGGTGCAAGATTTGGGAGTTACAGGCCAGTTTTCAGGGCTCATGAATAGATGACCTAAAAAACCATCTTAAAGATGGGTAAGAAAAAAGAGGCCAAGTGCAGTGGCTCACATCTGTAATCCCAGCACTTCTGGAAGCCGACATGAGTGGATCACCTGAGGTCAGGAGTTTAAGACCAGCCTGATCAACATAATGAAACCACATCTCTACTAAATACAAAAAATTTGCCAAGTGTGGTGGTGCATGCTTAGAATCCCAGCTACTTGGAAGGCTGAGGCAGGAGAATCACTTGAACCTGGGAGGTGGAGATTGGAGTGAGCCAAGAGTGCGTCATTGCACTCCAGCTTGGGCAACAAGAGCAAAACTCCGTCTCAAAAATAAAGGAAAGAAACTCCGTCTCAAAAGAAGGAAGAAAGAAAGGGAGGGAGGGAGGGAAAAAAGGAGTTAAAAAAACAAACAAACAAAAACTCCTTCAGATTCTCTTAACCTGGCCCATGCCTGCAGGGAGGCGAGGTCCTGCCCCTGTACGTGGTCTCTTCCAAGTCTTCCCTTCTGCCCAGGTGTGCAGGAAGCAGCTTCTGTCACCAGCTCAGCAGGGCCCTAGGCTTGATGGTCAGACCTCCTTGGACTGCCCTGTGAGCCCCCTCTAAAGTCTCAGCGTTCGCCCTCCGCTTCTCTGGAAGCGCAGGCCAGGGCAGCGGGCAGAGGCGGGGTAGGCGCTGGGAAGGGCAGCACACCCTCGGTCCCAGTCGCCAGGGCTGCTCACCTGGACACTCAGAGGATCCACTAAGCAGCAGTGGAAAGTGGCAACTTGCCAAGTTACAGAACTATAAAGTAAGTGTCACGCTGCACAGTCGCCCACCAGGCCTGGGAGCAGGCGGCCCCAGCTACCTGCAGTATCAGGCTCAGCACCTCTCAGGTCCCTGAACCAAGCACCCGTGTGTCATGCAGCTCTCAGAAGGTGCTGGTGTGGGCACAGATGAGAACCAGCAGCCCTACCTGGTGGGAGCCACAAGTACTTGGGGGCGTGGCCCTTGGGGCTTGTGCTGAGGCAGGAGCTCAGGTCTGAGCTGTAACCAGCCCCAAGATGATGGTGCATGAAGTCACTCACATCACACCACACACTCCCTAGACCCCTAGGCCCTTTAAAAAAAAAAAGAAAGAAAGAAAAGGAGCAGTGGCTCACGCCTGTAATACTAATACTTTAGGAGGCTGAGGTGGGTGGATCATGAGGTCAGGAGTTCGAGATCAGCCTCACCAACATGGTGAAACCCCGTCTCTACAAAATACAAAAATTAACCAGGTGTGGTGGTGCGCTCCTGTGATCCCAGCTACTCAGGAGGCTGAGGCAGGAGAATCGCTTGAACCCGGAAGGTGGAGGTTGCAGTGAGCCAAGATCATGCCACTGCACTCCAGCCTGGCCAGCAGAGTGAGACTCCATCTCAAAAATAAATAAAATAAAAAAGCAAAGATGGTGGTTATGCAAATTCTTTTGTTTAGGGAGCTGACCTCGCCCAGCTTTCCCAGCCCAGCAGCTGTGGTGGCTGTACTGTGGTCTAAGTCTTTTTCTGCCTTCGTTTTTCCCACGACACTAAGCCCATGGCAGCGGGAATCCCAGCCTGCCTGAAGCCCGGAGCCTAGCTTAGGGCCTGGCATAGAGCACCATTACAGTCAGTATAGAAAAGAAATATTTTCCAATTACTTTAAAATTATACAATGGGCTGTGACCAGAGCTATGGACTTTGTTGACTATTTCAAAATATAAATGACTAGCAAATTAATAGGGCAAGAAAAGAATTCTTTTTTCAAGCCACAAATATACTTGGATGAAATGACCTGAACAAATGTTATCTGACTATGAGCTCCAAGTGTGGAGTTATTGGTCAAGAGGGACAGGAAGGGGGTGTGCCCCCTTTGCTAGCATTGGTCATTATTCCCACTCTTACTGTATAAAATGAAATCTTGTTTGGAGTTCTGCAGAAGTCACAGAGTGTTGAGCACGATTTAAAAATAAATGCCACCTCTTGTCAACTGGAAATAAACAGAACAGAGAACAATGATTCATCCCCTACCCCTCCATCGCCATCACGCTGCTGTGTGTCAATAAATTCTGCCCCAGCTGTTTGAGCAGTGTTTAATCATAAATGGATTTGAATGCACTCTGCAGCATAAACAGAACCAAGTATCTCCGATCTGACAGAGCGACAGATTAGCGAGGTAAGAGGATAGGAAACCCTTGAGTTGTAAAATGAGAAGACTGATCGCTGGTACACTTAAACACAAACATGACTAGTCTTTTTGAGACTGCAGTAACACACCCAGAATTCAGGGAGCGGCGGTTTGATTCTAACAGCTCTCCGTGTTCCTTGCCAAGTAAGCGCGCGGGCAGGACAAATGGGTTCAACTGCCTCTGAAAAGTGTTTATGCCTTGATGGTAAATAATCAAACTGAAACTAACACATCTCCTTTCCCTTCTCAATGATGATTATATAAGGCGAAAGGCGTACGTGAACGCTATTGGAGGACAGCAAGCCTTCGCTCTGAGGAGCTCTGAGGAACAGTCAATCCTCAGCCTGGATTATTCAAGACCACCGGCAATCAATACCAATTTACAGCCCTTTTTACATTCCCTTTAAAGCAGTTGTATTTATGGAGACAGGAACCAAGTGCGGGAGTAAATCGTTTCCAAGTCAATTACTGTACTGAGGCAGGAGATGCTCTTGGTGAAGTCTGAGAACACATCACACATCTCACCCCAGGGAGGCGACCAATGGGGAAGGGAAACCGTGTACCTGGATTTCATCTCTACCCTCCTCCCCATCTCATGGTTTAAAGGCAAGTAAACTGTCATAGATAGATGGTGAATGAAAAATGAGAGACTGATTAAAAAAAAAAGCGCAGATGATCCACCTCTGAATATAAAAGAATCTGAACATCCAACTTGGGACTTGGTGGGCTCCAAGACCTGCCGCATCCTCCCTCAGCAGCACCTGCTCTCAGCCCCTCCCCCCAGAGTCCCTGCCCCATCCCAACTTTGAGTAATATTCCACCAAGTTCAGCCTCAGCTCCAGGCCCAATTCACAGGTTCCCCCTCGACACCAGCCAACTGTGATCTTTTCTCTCTGACCTTGCGTTTCTCCACAGTCCATGGCATCTGCCCTGCAGGCACCACCTTGCTAACCTGTGGCTGGGCCCAGCCTGATGGGTGATGCAGAGCTGACCTCCTGGCAAGACACGACAGCATCACTGCCTACCCCTTATGGGTGATGTAGATGAGAGAGGATATGACGCCCTTAGCCCAGGACACACGGTAAGGACTAGGAGGCATAAACAGTCACTATTGTGGTCATTATCATTATGTTCAAAAAGGCCTTTTCTCACTACCACCCATCTGCACAGTGCCGGGGACTTGTGCTCCTGAAACCTGCTCTGATCTCCCCACCTGACTGCTCTAGGAGCTTCTGCCAGTTCTCTAGTGGCCATGGGACAGGGCACACCTCTTCATGCTCTTCACTTGCCAAGACGCCTGAGGTCCACTGAGAAAGTCACACCTTCCTCAACATCCAGATATCACTCTAAGGAGAGCTGGCTGCTGGCTGGGGCCCACCAGGGGACTGCCACATCCTCTTACAGGAAGCCCTTCCATGCTGGGCGTGTTTATTACTGTGTCCCGGCCTCCCTGACTGATACATCCCATGGTTGCTTCCCATACCCTCAGCCTTCCCACCCTGTGCAAACACACCAGCACACTTCCTGAACAGAGCTGAGCACATTCTGCCCCCGGCAAGGCATCAGGAATGGACATCTGTTTGAGTGGAAGAAGTGATAGAGACTAAGGAGGATCTAGGCCCAGCTTTGACCTGCACAGCTGATGGACGTCTGTCTCTATCCATCTCCAGCTTCTCTAAGTGTTCTCGAAAGCCGTGCTGCGCTGCAGTTCTGTGAAGCACAAGCATCGTGATCGGGCTTCCCAGAACAGTGGCTAGGACGGTGTTGACAGGTAATGCTATCAGACACATCTCTACCCAGAAGGAACTACACAGGCCAGGAGAAGGAACAAGAGTCACTACAAACTGGAAACAAACAAATGGGAAAAATCCAAGACATGGAATGGCCGTAATTCCCAGTGGTGGGAGCCGGTGGCTCCAACTGAGCTCAGCTCCTATTAACAGTACTGTGGCCCATGCAGACACAGAACAGACACCACTGGTGCTGCAAAGCCACCCTTGCCCTGAATGCAACCCTGCCTTCCAAAGCATGAACATACCCTGTGGACCCACAAGCGGCAGAAAGCCATACACCAGGCTGCACCCATATCTCCAAAATAAACAGCCATTTTTTGGTTTTATTATTTATTTTTGAGACAAAGTCTTGCTCTGTCGCCGAGGTTAGGGTGCAGTGGCACGATCTTGGCTCACTGCAACCTCCGCCTCCTGAGTTCAAGTATGTTCCTGCCTCAGCTTCCCGAGTAGCTGGAATTACAGACAGTGCCACCGAGCCTGGCTAATTTTTGTATTTTTAGTAGAGACAAGGCTTTACCATGTTGGCCAGGCTGGTCTTGAACTCCTGACCTTGGGTGATCCACTGGCTTCAGCCTCTCAAAGTGCTGAGATTACAGGCGTGAGCCACCACACCCAGCCTAACAACCACTTTTTAATTGCAAGTATAAAATAGTCCTCTCCATAAAATTCCAATACTCCATTTCCAATTAAAATGCCAATTAAAACCCTGATTGATGTCACCATATCCGAAGCCAATGTGTGCGGGTCTTTTAAACAAACAGTGGAGGATGCAGACCCTAGAAAGAACTCACTTTACCCCTTATTTTCTTTTTTCTTTCTTTTTTTTTAAATTTTTTAATTGCATTTTAGGTTTTGGCTCTTTTTTCTTTTGAGACAAGATCTCACTCTGTTATCCAGGCTGGACGGCAGTGGTGGGATCATAGCTCACTGCGGCATTATCCTTCCTGGCTCAAGTGATTCCTCCACCTCAGCCTCCTAAACAGCTGGACTACAGGTGCATACCACCATGCCCGGCTAATTTTTCAATTTTTTTGTAGACACAGGGTCTTACTATGTTGCCCAGGCTGGTCTCAAAACTCCCGGGCTCCAGCAATCCTCCTGCCTCAGCCTCCCGATGGGATTATAGGCGTGAGCCAGCGCACTGGCCTATCCTGTACTTTCTGAGACCTCTGTTATCTTAAGAAAGGAAGCTGGCATTTGTGTTGTTTACCGCTGAGGAAACTGAGGCTTGGAGCAGATGAGCTACTCATCCAAAGTCATCAAAACAGGAAGTCAGATTCTGTTTAAGTTCCAACCTTCTAATTCAGATGAGGAAACCAAGAAACTGAATTTTTGTGAAATTGACAATACTATTAAAACCACAAGCAGTGCTGCTGAACTAACTTGCCACCATACAATTTAATGTTCAAAAGTCATGGATTTTTGGGTGGGGCGCAGTGGCTCACTCCTGTAATTCCAGCACTTTGGAAGGTCAAGGTGGGCAGATCACCTGAGATCAGGAGTTCATGACCAGCCTGGCCAACATGGTGAAACCCCGTCTCTACTAAAAATACAAAAAATTAGCTGGGTGTAGTGGCATATGCCTGTGATTCCAGCTACTTGGGAGGCTGAGGCAGGAGAATCACTTGAACCCAGGAGGCGGAGGTTGCAGTGAGCCAAGATCGTGTCATTGCAGTCCAGCCTGGGCAATAATAGAGTGAGACTCCGTCCCCCTCAAAAAAAAAAAAAAAAAAAAAAAAATCATGGATTTTGCCTGTTTTTCTACCCCTTCACACTGGAACAATGTTAATGCCTAACACATAGGCTCTTGTGTTTAAATGTGTCATCTGTTGTTCTAAGTGAACTCATTCAATCCTCTCTCTCCTAGGAAGTGGGGACAGCTTTTGAACCTATTTTACAGATGGGGAATTGCTCGCTGAACAGTGAGAAGACACACAGCACATCATGAGGTTACTCAACGCCAGGAATTACCATTACACTGTGGAACTTACCGCCCCAATGTTCAAAGCAACGGCGTAAAACGCAATATGACATTCTGTATCATGTGAACTACACTTTGTGTGGCAAAATTAGTTCACAGTTTTACTAAAGTTACAATTTTCTGAAACCTCCCTTTTCCTAGCAGACCACAGGAGCCTGTTGCAAAACCAACTGTGCACAGGCCTCTGGGATAAGGTCTGTCTGCCCAGGTCATGATCTACCAGCAATGGTCACAGGCCAGCAGCGGTGGGCCAGCCTCAATCTGCTTGGAGAAGTCCAGTCCAAACAGCAGCCAACATTGACTATGCACGTGGGAAGGGCCTGGAGAATGGAGACTAAAGCCAGGCTCACAGACACGGCAATGTGACCGTTGGGAAGGAGGCACAGTAGGCAGCTTCACGTTGACCTGGCAGAACAAAGAGGGATCCTGGCCAGATATGAAACGTGCAGTGGGGATTCTAGGGGTGACAGGCTGGGGATGTCAGGCACCAAACAGCGTGGATTGTGGATAAGGCACAAGGGGATCGTGGGGCCTCAGGCCCCCAGTGTGTACAGCAATAGCCACGTGAGGCTTCCAGGAGCTACACTTTCCCACCAGCCTCTTTTCTTTTCTTTTCGTTTTGAGATGGAGTCTCACTCAGTAGCCCAGGCTGGAGTGCAGTGGTGCAATCTTAGCTCACTGCAAACTCCGCCTCCCAGGTTCAAGCGATTCTCCTGTCTCGGCCTCCTGAGTAGCTGGGACTACAGGCACCCGCCACCACAGCTAATTTTCATATTTTTACTAGAGATGGGGTTTCCCATGTTGGCCGGGATGGTCTTGATCTCTTGACCTCGTGATCTGCCCGCCTCGGCCTCCTCAAGTGCTGGGATTACAGGCGTGAGCCACTGAGCCTGGCCTGGCCTTCGGGTTAACTTCCCGCAGATCAGCAGCCCTGGAGGAAGGAGGGCCGGATCCCAGATCCGGGATCCGCAGGTGCTTCCAGTTTTCCTAAGGGCGGCTGGGGTCACTGCGGGCAACCAGGCCATGTTTACGAATTAACGGGAACTCCTTTTTAGAGACCTCTCTGTCAACCAGGATAAAACGGAACCCAAACAAAGCTGCACGGCCTCAGCACCAATCAGCATCTGAAAAAGCCTTTATTTGGTGGAAGACTCGGGCCCTTCAAAGAGTGCATTCCAAGCACTCCTGGAGGGCGGGGCGGGTTCCAGGCTGGGAAAAGGAACTGGCTCTCACCCTTCCAGTTAATTCCCACCAGCCACCAGGCCTTACCCTTGCGCCAGGGAGATTTCTCTCTTCACTTTTACTCAGATTTCAGAAAACAGGTGAAAACAGGCTGAGAGCGGTGGCTCACGCCTGTAATCCCAGCACTTTGGGAGGCCGGTGGCGGGGGGGGGGGGGCGGGGGGGGGGGGTGTCGGGGTGGGGGTGGATCACTTGGAGTCAGGAGTTCGGGACCAGTCGGGTCAACATCTCTACTAAAAATAGAGATTTTTAAAAATTAGAAACTCCATCTCTACTAAAAATACAAAAATTAGCCAGAGGTTGAGGCACGAGAATTGCTTGGACCCGGGAGGCGGAGGTAACAGTAAGCCAAGATCGCACCACTGCACTGCAGCCTGGGCAGCAGAGCAAGAGTCCGTCTCAAAAAGAAAAAGGAAAAAAAAAGGTGAAAAACGGAGTACTGCTGGCAGGCTACGGTTGCACACGCATGAATCAGATACGAATGGCATTCGGGGAACACGCCAACTGCAAAGACCCAGTGAGGCAGCTTCTCCACGAACACCGGGAGAGGAAGGCGCAAGAAACAATTCACCGACTCCCACACCCACCCTCTCGCTGCTGCAGATACCTGAGTCACTAAATATATCTTAACACTACGAAGGCGAAATGATCCATTTGGGGAAACTGGGTCATAAAGTAGATTAATAACACAGAAAGCCCGCCCAGGGAGAGGCCTGGTTTCAGCAGCATTGCAGGAGGTACTAAACTAGCTTAATTGTTATGTAAATTGCACTCTGGGTCCCATCTGTTTATCCCGGATGGCCCATTCATCAGAAGACTTTTCCCAGAAATAGACACTGAGCAGACCTGCTCTTTACCAGCGTCCCCGCGACCAGCACGCCACCCCGAACGTCCTGAATTCCCTGCCCTGCGCCTCTTCCCTCTCGGTTAGCGTTTGAGCCCCCGGCACCAGAGTGGTAACAAAGCGGGCAGCGTGACGTCATGGGAAACGCGGAGGGGAGACATCGCCGCTCCTCTAAGGTTGGAAGGTGGTCCTTACAGACAAAGGCAGGAAACAACCGTTGGTTTTTAGCTTTTTAAGAAAATGCAATGGAATTCAATTAGGGCGTAAAGCAACTAAGTTATTTCCTTGAGAAGGGTAGAGGGAAGTGGGCCGGAAGTCTAGGGCACAGCCCTCCTCAAAGAAGGAACCCCCGGGGGGGTAGGAGGGAGAAGGCGCAGGCAGACCCAGCAGTTCAAGACTAGAGGGGCCCAGCGGCTCTGCATCCGGGCGGCCCAGGAAGGTCAGCCCTAACTCTGGGGTCAATGATGACTTGGCTGATACTGCGAAAGGAAAGCATTCCTCATTCGGATGACTTTCAATCGTTTCACCCAGTGATGTCCTTCACGAGGATACATGAAGACCTCCTTTTCTGCACTCCGAAAACAATTCAGAAG
This sequence comes from Saimiri boliviensis, assembly GCF_048565385.1. Taxonomy (NCBI): domain Eukaryota; kingdom Metazoa; phylum Chordata; class Mammalia; order Primates; family Cebidae; genus Saimiri; species Saimiri boliviensis. The sequence continues at coordinate 27,247,366 of NC_133468.1, read as the reverse complement.
AACTGTAAATCATATTTTGCTTTTTAGTGACTGTCGGTTTTATCTCATCCAGCTGGTCGGGTGGGGTGGATGTCAGGATTCTGCCCACCTTGAAGAAGGCTGGAGAGGTTCCTTCTTTTGTTTTTTTTTTTTTTTGAGACAGTCTCACTCTGTTGCCCAGGCTGGAGTGCTGGGAACAGGCGCGAGAGGTTCCTTCTTGATAGGAGGGAACCACAGACATCCAGCCAGGCTGCACAGGACTGTCCTGGCTGGGCCCCCAACTATCAGTGTCCATGGCCCCACCCCACGCTGGGGCTGGAGGCCTGCATTCCTGGAACTTCCCTGACCACCTCCCCTTGCTGTTTAGCTGGAGAGAGGGAGGGTCACAGATATAAACTCCTAACTTAGGGTGGCAGAGCACTTTACTCACTTAAACACATCATTCACAGAAAGAGTTTTGTTTTGCTTTTTTAAGTATTTAAGCCCCTAACCAATTGAGACTCTGCTCAGCAGCTCTTGTGAATATGCAAATATATGGTTTCAGCCAAGTCCCTGCTATAGATTTTGTAAAAGGAAGCAGGAGGAAAACACACTGGAATGTCATCTTTTTTCTATGTGGTTTTCCTCCTTCTCACATTTCTGTATCTTTCAATTTTCTGTAAGCATGGATTGCACATATATGTATAATTTTGAAAGTGTGAAATTACATCATTTACATAGATATATAACGTAAAAGCGGAACTCTTAAAATTGGCTCCTATAAAAAGAAATGACACAAGGGCCAGGCGGGGTGGCTCACTCCTGTCATCCCAGCACTTTGGGAGGCTGAGGCGGGCGGATCATGAGGTCAGGAGATTGAGACCATCCTGGCCAACATGGTGAAACACTGTCTCTACTAAGAATACAAAAATTATGTGGGCGTGGTGGCGCATGCCTGTAGTCCCAGCTACTGGGGAGGCTGAGGCAGGAGAATCATGTGAACTCCAGAGGTAGAGGTTGCAGTGAGCTGAGATTGAGCCACTGCACTCCAGCCTGGTGACAGAGAGAGACTCTATCTCAAAAAAAAAAAAAAAAAAAAAAAAAGTGACACATAAGAATTCTCACTTAAGGCCAGGTACAGTGACTCACACTTGTAATCCCAGCACTGCAGGAGGCCGAGGCAGGAGGATCACTTGAGCCCAGGAGTTCAAGACCAGCCTTGAACATTGCAAGACATAGCAAGACCCTGTCTGTAGGGAGCCGGAGTAGCCTGCCCGCTCTGGCGGGATCAGCAGCAAGGCTGCTGTGAACTTCAGGGAAGTGAAACCACAGTAAGAGAATGTGTATGTCTCAGAGAAGAACAGATGGACCCAGAGAGAGATAACCAGCTTTCGCTGACCTTACTGCAAGATAGTTTTTAGCTAAAATATGTTAACTTATAAGAATAATAACCAAAGACTGTTCTAAGGAACTGCACCCTCCCTCAGCTATGTGCTTTGTGAACATATAAAATAAAGTACACTAAGACAAGTCAGGGGCCAAAAAAACTAACATCATCACCTCCCAGACCGCCTGGCCCAGTTTTCTGCATCTCTGTGTCTGTGTCTGTGTCTTTCCTTATCACCCGCCATTCTCTCTTAAGTCCTTAAACCCCTGTGCAGCACAGAACACGGCACACCTGTCTTTACCAAAAAAAAAAAAAAAAAAAAAAAAAAAATTGGCCAGGGTGATGGTGTGTGCCTATAGTCCCAGGTACTGAGGAGGCTAAGGTGGGAGGATGGCTTAAGTCCAGGAGGCTGAGGCTGCAGTGAGCTGTGATCGTTCCACTGCCCCCAGCCTGGGTAACAGAGTGAGACCTTGTCTCTAATAACAGCAACAAAAAAATTAAATTCCGACTTTAAAAAATTGGGAGAATTAGGCCAGGCACAGTGGCTCACGCCTGTAATCCCAGCACTGTGGGAGGCCAAGGTGGGCAAACCAGCCTGGCCAAAGGGTGAAACCCCATTTCTATTAAAAATAAAAAAATTAGCTGGGTGTAATAATGGGTGCCTGTGATCCCAGCTACTCAGGAGGCTGAGGCAGGAGAATCGCTTGAACCCCACAGGCGGAAGTTGCAGTGAGCTGAGATGGCACCACTGCTTGAGACTCTGTCTCAAAAAAAAAAAGGAGAATGCAGACTGATTGAAGAAAACTTATTAGGCCAGGAGCCATGGCTCATGCCTGTAATCTCAGCACTTTGAGAGGCTGAGGCGGATGGGTAGATCACCTGAGGTCAGAAGTTCGAGACCAGGCTGGCCAACATGGTGAAACCCCGTCTCTACTAAAAATATAAAAATTAACTGGGGGTGGTGGAAGGTGCCTGCAATCCCAGCCACTCAGGAGGCTGAGGCAGGAGAATCACTGGAACCAGGGAGGTGGAGGTTGCAGTGAGCTGAGATCGTGCCATTCCACTCCAGCCTGGGTGACAGAGCTAGACACTCTCTCAAAAAAAAGGGAATAAAACACAGATCTGTTTGAGAGGCCAACTCAAGGCCAGGAGTTTGAGACCAGCCTGGGCAACACAGTGAGACTCTATCACTACAAAATGAAAATAATTTAAAAAGTATCAATACAGCCGGGCACGGTGGCTCAAGCCTGTAATCCCAGCACTTTGGGAGGCCGAGGCGGGTGGATCACGAGGTCGAGAGATCGAGACCATCCTGGTCAACATGGTGAAACCCCGTCTCTACTAAAAATACTAAAAATTAGCTGGGCATGGTGGTGCGTGCCTGTAATCCCAGCTACTCAGGAGGCTGAGGCAGGAGAATTGCTTGAACCCAGGAGGCGGAGGTTGCGGTGAGCCGAGATCGCGCCATTGCACTCCAGCCTGGGTAACAAGAGCGAAACTCCGTCTCAAAAAAAAAAAAAAAAAAAAAGTATCAATACAGATGGGCATGTGATCCGAGCACAGCCTGACGCTGCCACACTGATGTCAGCCTTGCCTAGGACACAGGGCAATCCCACCTGTGCGTGGATCCCAGCTTAGCTCATCCAATTCTGAAATAGAGAAACATTTATTCACAAAATACCTGGTAATCCTTTGAGTATTTATTTTTAATTTTTGAAAATACTTATTTCTTGTTTTATGAAAGGAACATTTCTCCCTCCCTCCCTCCCTCCCTCTCTCTCTCGAGACAGAGCCTCACTCTGTTACCCAGGCTGGAGTGCAATGGCACGACCTTGGCTTACTACAATCTCTGCCTTCTGGGTTCAAGCGATTCTCCTGCCTCAGCCACCTGAGTATCTGGGATTACAGGTGTGCACCACCAGGCCTGACTCATTTTTATGTTTTTGTAGAAATGAGGTTTCACCACTTTGGCCAGGCTGGTTTCGAACTCCTGACCTCAAGTGATCCACCCGCCTCAGCCTCCCAAAGTGCTGGAATTACAGGCGTGTGCCACCACGCCCAGCCAGGAATGTTTCTTAGCAATATATTTTTAAAAATCTTTCACCTTTAAATGAAAAATGCCCATAGTGTACCCTTGGCAGGTCCTTTCAGCGCAGCTATTGGCAGACGCTCCCAGGGTTAGAGGCTGATTGGAAGCCTCACCATGAGTAATTCATTCCCAAGTTATTTTGTTAAGCATGCAGCAGCCAATTTTCCACACAGAGGGGTACAGACATACACATTTTTTTCCCACCATGTTTGGTTTTTCCATATTTATAGTGACTGAGAGTATTTATTTGGACTTCATGGTTGTAATGTTATGTGACTGCCACGTGTGACTTTTCTCCCTTCTCCAAATTAAATCATGGTCAGGGGAATCTCTCTAAAGCACTCCGCAGGCTGCGATTCCATTTTCATCTACTTTTATATAGTCACTACACTTGGAAACACAAGGCTAAAAGTGCATCCTGAGCACTGAAGGGCCTTCTGGTCGCCTGAGCAGCGCTGTGCGAATTTGATGGCGCACCAGTCCCCTCCTGCGGCTTTCCCTGAGATCATTTGGTTTTAATATCCAAACTTTTAGTTTTGCCAGATATAAAAACAATTCTTAATGATCTTCTGTCCCCAACCCTAAGATGAGTAAAATGTACCCAAGTCTCCCGGGCACCTTCAACTTCCTGTGGCTTTTTCCCTCCTGCGTAGCAGGGTCAGGCCACCCTAGAGGAGTCTTGCAGAGTGAGGACACCAGGACTCTTGCCCTGTGCTGGATACCACCAGCCCTGCAGACTCGGTTCTCCGCATGGCTTGGGGCCGCTAACTTTACTGAGTTGTTCTCCTGTGCCCTGAGAGCCAGGCTGTCGACAGGCCCTACCCACTCGATGTCCTAAATGGCTGGCTCCCTTGGGTTCTCCCCCTCCTTCCCCTCACCCCAGAGCTGAGACCCAATGGCTGGAGGTGTGTCTCCCTGACTCCTCATCCCCAGCTCCTGCCTATAACTTAGACCTTGGCTAAAACAGAGCTTCTTCAGAAAGGTCCTCCCTGCACCCTGCCCTGCAATCTCCTGAGAAAGCCAGTCTTCCCAGCCCAGCCCAGCCCCCCACACAGCGGTGCTCTTACTCGGCACTGCAAGCAACCAGGGGTCTTGGTCCCCAGCTGGACCTGGAGGGGGCAGCTGAAGACAGCCTTTCAGGTGGAGACGAAGGCCAGGAGCTCAAGAGGGTGAGGTGGACACGAAGCTCTGAGGACGGGGACAAAGGAACCCAGAGCCTGAGCTGGGTGGGACAGGCATGCTGGCTCTGCCACCCAAAGGGACACAAGCTTGCATCCCCTCTGGCGAAAGCTGAGAAGAGGAAGGCGGGGAGAAGGCCATAGGCCCCTTATGGCCCCGTCCCGGATGGGGGAGCTACACCCACAAAGGTCACACACGTCTGATGGCGCCCATCTATGATGTGATCTTTCCAGAGAAGTGGAAAATACAAATAGGATCATGAAGAAGATAGCATGATACCACTTATGCAAACCTGAAAACTCACACAAACTAAACAATGAATGCAGCTGGGCATGGTGGCTCACATAGCACTTTGGGAGGTCAAGGCGGGCAGATCACCTGAAGCCAGGAGTTCGAGACCAGCCTGGCCAACATGGTGAAACCCTGTCTCTACTAAAAATACAAAAAATTAGCTGGGCGTCGTAGCATACACCTGTAATCCCAGCTACCTGGGAGGCTAAGGCAGGAGTATCACTTGAACTGGGGAGATAGAAGAGCAAGACTCTGTCTCAAAAAAACAAAACCACCACCAAAAACAAATAAACAACAAATGCCTCTTAGATATCTACATGTATATGGGACATATGCGGGAGGACTAGGGTTAAATTCCTCCTGGAGTTGCCTCTGGAGAAGGGACAGAAAAGGGAGGAGAAGGCAGAGGACAAGGGACCTCAATTTTATCTGTCATTTTTCTCTTATTTTAAAAAAGGCTTGAAAAGATATAACAAAATGTGAATAAGCACTGATTCTTAGTGAGTATAATACGACTTGGTTTTCTTCTTTTTTTTTTTTTTTGAGACAGGGTCTCGCTCTGTCGCCCAGGCTGGAGTGCAGTGGTGCAATCACAGCTCACTGCAGCCTCAACCTTTCTGACTCAGGTGATCTTCCCACCTCTGCCTCCCGAGTAGCTGCAACTACAGGCAAGCACAACCATGCCCAGATAATTTTTTATTTTTTGCAGGGACAGAGTCTTGCTATGTTGCCCAGGCTGGTCCTGAACTCCCGAGCTCAAGGGATCCTCCCACCTCAGTCTCCCAAAGTGTTTGGATTATAGGTGTGAGCCACTGTGCCTGATCAATAGTACTTGTTACATATCCTTGTACTTTTCCACGTTTAAAAAATGCCTTTAAATACATATGAATTGGCTGGGCACGGTGGCTAAAACTGGGGGCTGTCTTGAGATCAAACCTTATCTCAGTGCCCTCCCTAAGTTTTAGCCAGTCTCTATACCTGACAAAGGTTACTCAAACTCATTCATGGTAAAACCTGAGTCTGTCTCTTCCAGTCCCCTGTACTTTGAGCTCCCATTGTCTAGATAAGCAGCTCAGAAAAAAAGAAAACAAACCCCTGCTGTTTAGCTCTGATCATGTGACCTTCAGAGCAGCAGGGAGCTTGGAGATACCGAGCCTGTTCTCCAGCCAGTGCAAGATGCTACCTAGGAATGACAGCCTTGCCAGTGAGCTGCCACCCCTGCTGGAACAGGCTGGGGAGGGGAGCTCAGCAGACCTGAGGGCCAGTCTGCTCCACTGTGAGCAGCTCAAAGCACCGCGGCATTTCCCTTTGCCCTGCAGCAAACCTCACTTCCGACATCACAGAATGACTACATCCTTGACAGTAACAGCAGCGATGATGACAGCATAGACACGTGTATGTAGGATGTTTCTCTATTAGTGCTGTCTGTGTGTCAGGCACTGAGATAAGTACTTGTTTGGTTTTTTCCCCTTGAGGCAGGGTCTTGCTCTGTTGCCCAGGCTGCAGAGTAGTGGTACGATCACAGCTCACTGCAGCCTTGACCTTTTGGGGCTCAAGGGATCCTTCCTCTTCAACTTCCCGAGTAGCTGGTACCACAGATGCGTGATACCATGCCTGGCTAATTTTTGTATTTTTTGTAGAGACAGGGTTTCACCATGTTGCCCAGGCTGGTCTTGAACTCCTGGCTTCAAGCAATCCTCCCACCTTGGCCTCCCACAGTGCTGGGAGGGGATTACAGGTATAGTCCCACTGTGTCACCACACCTGGCCCATAAATACTTCTAATATTCTCCAGTAATTCTCACAATTACCTATGAAGAAGGACATGTGCCCACTTTATAGATGAGTAACAGGATCTCGGGGGTCAATCCACTTACCCAAGGGCACCCACCCAGCAAAAGGCAGATCTTTAAGAAGCTAAGCTAATGTAACTTTTGATCACTTTCCTTTTTTTTTTTTTTTTTTTTTTTTTTTTTTGAGATGGACCCAGGCTGGAGTGCAATGGCGCGATCTCGGCTCACCACAACCTCCGCCTCCTGGGTTCAGGCAATTCTCCTGCCTTAGCCTCCTGAGTAGCTGGGATTACAGGCACGCGCCACCATGTCCAGCTAATTTTTTGTATTTTTAGTACAGATGGGGTTTCACCATATTGACCAGGATGGTCTCGATCTATTGACCTTGTGATCCACCCGCCTCGGCCTCCCGAAGTGCTTGGATTACAGGCTTGAGCCACCGCGCCTGGCCTTGATCACTTTCTTAGACCAGGTTATTTTTGTATTCAGATCTCTCCTATTTGTTTATTCATCTTGCCAACAATTATTTACAAAATGCCAACTATGTGCCAAGCATATTGGTATGTATTGAGGTTGTGCAAGAAACAAGAAAAACACGGTCCTGCCCCCACAAAACTCAGGGTGTCTCAGATAAACGTAACTACAAACAATGACAGGCCACACGGGGTGCCATGGGGTGCTGTGGTACATGCCAGTGGGATCTAAGCTCAGCCAGGAACCGGGGAAGACCCCCGAGAAAAGTGGCTCTCAGGCAGGCAGAGCGGCATTTACTCTGAAATGCTTCACAGGCCTTTCTTTCCAAGACAGAAACAAGAAGCCCGTTATCATGGCATTTGGTCAGTGTTATTTGGAGATTCTAGAGGATTCAACCAGACAACACAAAGAAATGAAATCTAAAATACTGGAACAGTGCCCAGGCACAGTGGCTCATGCCTGTAATCCCAGCACTTTGGGAGGCCAGGACGGGCAGATCACGAAGTCAGGAGTTTGAGACTAGCCTGGCAAACATGGCAGAACCCCATCTCTACTAAAAGTACAAAAATTAGCTAGGCATGGTGGCAGGCGCCTGTAATCCCAGCTACTTTGGAGGCTGAGACAGGAAAATAATTTGAAACCAGAAGGCAGAGGGTGCAGTGAGCCAAGATTGTGCCACTGCATTCCGGCCTGGGCGACAAGAGCAAGACTCCATCTCAAAAAAATAAATAAATAAATAAATACTGGAACAAAGAGAAGACTTACTATTTGTACATGAGGATTATAACCTAGGAAACCCAAACACATGAATTAAAAAACTGTAACTAGAAACATAATGTGACCAGAAAAAAATTAGCAGGGTGTGGTGGCATGTGCCTGTAGTCCCAGCTACTCAGGAGGCTGAGGTAGGAGGATCACTTGAGCCTGGGAGGTCGAGGCTACAGTGAGCTATGATGGTGCCAGTGTACTCCAGCCTGGGCAACACAGGGAGTCCCTATCACAAACAAACAGAAAAACAAACAAAAAAAGTGGTCTGTGGACTGCACATGAGCTAATCATATGGGGTCAGTGTTAATGTTCCTGAATAACAAACTGTGGTTATATAAAATATCCTCCATCCCTTTTTTGGGTGTCCTGGGGTGGACATGAATAAATATCCTTATTCTTGCATATGATGAAGCGAAAAGAAAAAAAAATCCTTATTCTTAGGAAATGCATCTTGTGGTATTACGAAAAAGGGCATGATATATATACACACACATACATATATAAAATCTCACTCTCAGATACCGTAAGTACAGACAGAAAATGCTAAACATGGCAGAGCACTAAAAATGAACAAATCTGGGCAGAGGACATGCAGGAGCTATTTGGACTCATCCTGCAACATTTTTGGAGGCATGCAACGTTTTCAAAACGTGAAATTTTAATAACAAATTAGGGAAGGGCACAGTGGCTCTCGTCTGCAATCCCAGCAATTTGGTAGGCTGAGGCAGGAGGATCACTTGAAGTCAGGAGTTCAAGACCAGCCTGGCCAGCATGGTGAAACCCCACCTCTACTAAAAATACAAAAATTTGCCAGGTGTGGTGGTGTACTCTTGTAATCCCAGGTACTCGGGAGGCTGAGGCAGGAGAATCACTTGAACTTGGGAGGCGGAGGTTGCAGTGAGTCAAGATCGTGCCACTGCACTCCAGCCTGGGTGACAGAGCGAGACTCCATCTCAAAAAGAAAAACAAAAACAAAGTAGTATTATAAAATTCATACCAAAGAAACACACATACACACTCTCACATAGCCTACCTTTACTGTATGTAAACACTAACCTTCAGAAAACAGTAAGAAAAAAAGATCCTGTTCATATTTCCAAAACCCAGGATTTAACATGACAAGAAACACAAGCAGTTTGATGTGAAGAGAAATTGGTAATAAAAGATGCTGATGAGCTCCACTGAAATGCACAGATATGGAAGAGTAGAATTCTGTGGCCTAGGGCAGGGGTGTGCAGATGGGCTACCAGGCATGGCCAGAAAGAAAGCAGGTTCTGGGGTCCACGTAGTCTCCAGCTCAGCTCGGCAGCCACAGACAGCACTTAACAAATGTGTGTGGTGCGTTCCAGTAAAACTTTATTTACAAATACAGGCGGCTGGCTAGGTCTGGCCCACAGGCTGCAGCTGGCTACCTTGATCTGAAAAGTTGGTTACGACTATGGGCTGGCTGTTCAGCGAGCCACTGCCCTCTTTCTCCTGGGCACAGTGCCTTCCCTTGGGGTAGCCGGAGACTGAGCTCTGGTCACTGGCTTGAGTGGAAGTTGAGATCTGCTGCTTCTGGGCCTGGCCTCCCCTGGACCCCTGAGACCCTCCCTCTCTTTCTCCAGATGCAGATACCACTGCAGCAGGCACAGCCATGCCCAGGCCACTGGACTCCAGAATCACCCCTTGAAGGAGGCATTTTCTTTTCTTTTTTTTTTTTTGAGATGGAGTTTTGCTCTGTCACCCAGGCTGGAGTGCAGTGGTGTGAGGATCTCAGCTCACTGCAGCCTCTGTCTCCTGGGTTCAAGGGATTCTCCTGCCTCAGCCTCCCAAGTAGCTGGGATTACAGGTGTACACCACCATGCCTGGCTACATTTTTGTATTTTTAGTAGAGACGGGGTTTCTCCGTGTTGGTCAGGCTGGTCTTGAACTCCTGACCTCAGGTGATTCACCTGCCTCAGCCTCCCAAAGTGCTGGGATTACAGGCATGAGCCACTGCACCCGGCTATTTTTTGTATTTTTAGTAGGGGTGGGGTTTCGCCATGTTAGCCAGGTTGGTCTCAAACTCCTGACCTCAGGTGATCCACCTGCCTCGGCCTCCTGAAGTGCTGGGATTACAGGCGGGAATCACAATGCAGGGCCACAGGACATTTCAAAAGGAGCCTTTAACAGGGGTCTGGAGGGCAGGCTCCCTGCCTCAGGGTACCTTGTGACCACAGACAACTTCATTGGGTCTGCAAAATTCCACAGTTTTCACCAGACCTTCCTGATCATTTCTACCTCAAAGCCAACTGCAGAAAATCATACTTGTGCCACTGAGGTCAATGGGGTAAACTGAGGCAGCAGCCACAACCAGTCACCAGGGAACTCGAAGACCTGTAACCTCTTCAAAGGCACTGCTGAGCAGCAGTGTTTGTGGTCACTTCAATTTAACTCAAAAACTAAAGCCAGGGCCAGACACAGTGGCTTACACCTGTAATCTCGGCATTTTGGGAAGCTGAGGCAGATGGATTGCTTGAACCCAGGAGTTCAAGACCAGCCTGGACACATGGTAAAACCCCATCTCTACAAAAAATACAATAATTAGCTGGGTGTAATGATGTACACCTGTAGTCCCAGCTGTCCAGGAGGCTGAGGTGGGAGGATCATCTAAACACTGGGAGCTAGAGGCTGCAGTGAGCCATGATTGCACCACTGGACTCCAGCCTGGGCAAGAGTGAGACACTGTATCCAAAAAAAAGAAAAAAGAGAAAAAAACTAAAGCCAAATGAAAAATTCAGTTCTGTAGTGACATAAGCCACATTTCATTTTAAATAAAAATCATTATTATTTTTGAGATGGAGTCTTGTTCTGTTCCCCAGGCTGCAGTGCAGTGGTGTGATCTCAGCTCACTGCAATCTCCACCTCCCAGGTTCAAGTGATTCTCCTGCCTCAGCCTCCCGAGTAGCTGGGACTACAGGTGTACACCACCACGCCCAGCTAATTTTTATATTTTTAGTAGAGACGGGGTTTCACCATGTTGGCCAGGCTGGTCTCAAATTCCTGACCTCAGATGATCCTCTCGCCTCGGCCTCCCAACATGCTGGGATTACAGGCGTGAGCCAACGAGTCCAGCCTTGAGCCATCTTTCAAACACTCAACAGCCACACATGCCTAGTGGCGGCCATGCTGGACAGCACAGATATAAAACATTTCTACCACCATATAAAGTGCTACTCGCCATGACATCCCTGATTGGCCAATCCAAGGGTAGGCGAGCCTGTAAAATCTATCCACACCACAATTTATGGAGAAAAACAGAATTGCGAAGGAAGCTGGATATTCTAGCCAAATCTTCTTGCAGGGTAGGCACCAAATTCAGGCTGCCAATGTTCCCTGGTTAATATGGAATCTAACCCGAGGGAGGTGGACGTTCTGCAGGGAAAGATGTTTTCATCAAGCGGTGATGAATCACTGCTCCCAATGCCAGGGCGGTACGGCCAAGCAGACAGCATGGCTCCATCCCAAGGGCAGAGGGAGCGAACACAAACTTTGCAGTCTTCCTCCTTCTGGAGCCTCATGGCTGAGGCCGGCCTGCTCTGCTGCCTGACAATATCAGCTATCATGTTAAACGTTCTTTCAGAGTCAGCTCCAAAGAGTTACTAAGTTTACAAATCATTTTTCATTGACTAATTCTAGCCAGGGCTTCTTGGTGAGGCGTAGGAGGTTCCCTAATTTCATTGGTAAACTGTATCCAAGTCACAGGACGGGAGGGTGTATTTCTGGGAAGGTTTTCTATAGAGAACTAATCCCACCCGCAGCAGCGGCTTGTGCCTTTATGCAGGCGTCAGTCCCTCTGGCTCCTGGGTTTGGGGAATGAGACGGCCTCTGCTGACAGACGCTCTGCAGCTCCCTGCAACTAACTGACCCTGGTGGACTCCCAGCCACAGGTGAGACCCACACCGGTCCTCCTACAGACAAGGCTGACACAAAGCTCCAACTTTAGGTTATGACATTATTTTGGGGTTCTATATGCTGCGCCCAACAAAAACAAAAATAAAGACCAAGCCCCAGAACATATCTGTGAGACAGAGCACTGTTTGGGCCTGTGGGCAGGGCTGGGAGGAGCCTCTATCACAACTGTATGTTCCGAAAAACAGTAAGGACCTTTCACCTTCGTGATACAAATCACAAAAAGCAAGCTTTTTCAGAACAGGCAGACGACTGCTTTTATTCTCTGTATAATACTGATTTACTATGATTTATAGTAAGAAGGGAAAGAAAGAGAGAAATTTCTCCCAGGAGTTCCCATCAGACTGGGGAGGGAGAAAATGAATTTTTATGCTTATCCAAAGTGGCACAGTTTTTCAAAAAGTCTGCTTATTTTGATGTAAATGTTCCAAAGTAAAGAAACAAACAAACAAGACTTAAGAAAAGTTTCATGAAAAATTCCACACCACAATGACCACAATGTTTCCATATAAACACATCCTGGCTGGTCGTAGTGGCTCATGCCTATAATTTTAACACTTTGGGAAGCCCAGGTGGGAGGATCCTGTGAGCTCAGGAGTTCAAGATCAGCCTGGGTGGGCGCGGTGGCTCACGCCTGTAATCCCAGTACTTAGGGAGGCTGAAGCGGATGGATCACGAGGTCAAGAGATTGAGACCATCCTGGTCAATATGGTGAAACTCCATCTCTACTAAAAATAGAAAAAATTAGCTGGGCTTGGTGGCGTGTGCCTGTAATCCCAGCTACTTGGGAGGCTGAGGCAGGAGAATTGCCTGAACCCAGGAGGCGGAGGTTGTGGTGAGCCGAGACAGCGCCATTGCACTCCAGCCTGGGTAACAAGAGCGAAACTCCGCCTCAAAAAAAAAAAAAAAAAAAAAAGATCAGCCTGGGCAACATAGCAAAACACAGATCTTTATTTAAAAAAAAAAAAAAAATTAGCCAGGTATGGTGATGTGCACCTGTAGTTCCAGCTACTCAGGAGGTTGAGGCAGGAGGATTGCTTGAGCCCAGGAGTTGGAGGCTACAGTGAGCTGTGATCATGCCATCGCATTTCCAGCCTGGGCAACAACACCCGGTCTCTACAAAAAAAGTTTTGGGCCGGGCACGGTGGCTCAAGTCTGTAATCCCAGCACTTTGGGAGGCCGAGGCGGTTGGATCACGAGGTCAAGAGATCAAGACCATCCTGGTCAACATGGTGAAACCTCGTCTCTACTAAAAATACAAAAAATTAGCTGGGCATGGTGGCGCGTGCCTGTAATCCCAGCTACTCAGGAGGCTGAGGCAGGAGAATTGCCTGAACCCGGGAGGTGGAGGTTGCGGTGAGCCGAGATCGCGACATTGCACTCCAGCCTGGGTAACAAGAGTGAAACTCCATCTCAAAAAAAAGTTTTGTTTGTTTGTTTGTTTGAAAGAGATTATTTATAGCCAGATGAGGTGGCTCACATCTGAGCACAGTGGGAGGCAAAGGCTAGAGGACCACCTGAGCCTAGGAGTTCAAGACCAGCCTGGGCAAAAGAACAACACTGTCTCAAAATCAATCAATCAATCAAACAAACAAAACAACAATGACAAAAACAAGTTCTGTTATCGACTTTACTCCAGGACTGACCTGGGGCACCCCAACCCTGTCCCACCTTCCTCCTCACTCTGCTGTTCTCCAGGGAAAGAGACCCCCACATCTGTGCCTGAAAGGCCAGGGGCACCATCACAGAGTGGCCTGGGAGACAGAGAGGCCCCCAGGGAAAATAACAGCAGAAACTGATGGGATGAATTGTGCCACCCTAAATTATCAAAAAGTTACTGTACATTAAAAAAAAAATGCTAAATTTAGCCAAGTCATGTCACAAGATGCTAATAAGGCCAATGACTAAATTATGTAACTTTTTTATTTCTATAAAAATATGCTTTTGCTGTGAACCTAAAACTGCTCTACAAATAGTCTATTAAAATATGCTGTGTCATTCAACTTTTAAAACAGATTTAAAAATTAACTGACTTCAAAAAGCCTGTTCCTATAAAAGATTTCTACTTTACAAAAGATAGCTTATGGGGTTCGAAGGGATCACGTTTAACTACCAGTTGAACCTCAGGATTAAACAGACTTTGTTTGGTATAATTATATTAACATTAGAAGATCTGCGTAACTCAATCAATATTCTTCCCAATGGCCAATGTATGATATTACAAAATCACACAGGGGGGCAAAAGATTCATTCAAAATGAAAGACAGAGCAATGAGCTTTAATGTAACACAGTACAAAACATCCATGGACATAACAGAGGGTTTCTTAAGACCAGGAGTTTGAGACTAGCCAGGGAAACATGGCAGGACCCCATCGTGACCAAAAAAAAAAAAAAAAAGAAAGAAAGAAATAAGCTGGTCTGGTGGCACTCACCTGTGGTCCCAGCTACTCAGAAAGCTGAGGTGGGAGAATTGCTTGAGCCCAGGAGGTCAAAGCTGCAGTGAGCTATCATTACACCACTGCACTCCAGCCTAGGCAACAGAGCAAGATGCTGTCTCAAAAAATAAATAAATAGGCCGGGCACGGTGGCTCAAGCCTGTAATCCAAGCACTTCGGGAGGCCGAGGCGGGTGGATCACAAGGTCAAGAGATCGAGACCATCCTGGTCAACATGGTGAAACCCCGTCTCTACTAAAAATACAAAAAATTAGCTGGGCATGGTGGCGCGTGCCTGTAATCCCAGCTACTCAGGAGGCTGAGGCAGGAGAATTGCCTGAACCCAGGAGGCATAAGTTGCGGTGAGCCGAGATCGCACCATTGCACTCCAGCCTGGGTAACAAGAGTGAAACTCCGTCCCCCCCCAAAAAAATAAATAAATAGAGACTACCCAGCTAGCAGCATGGCTCATGCCTGTAATCCCAGCACTTTGGGAGGCCAAGGTGGGCAGATCACCTCAAGTCAGGAGTTTAAGACCAGCCTGGCTAACATGATGAAACCCCATCTCTACTAAAAATACAAAATTAGCCAGGCATGCTGGCACACGCCTGTAATCCCAGCTATTCAGGAGGCTGAGGCAGGAGAACTGCTTGAACACGGGCGGCAGAGGTTGCAGTAAGCTGAGATGGTGCCACTGCACTCCAACCTAAACGACAGAGCAAGACTCCATCTCAAAACAAAACAAACAAGCAAAAGAAACTATCCCTTGTCAGGTTTTAGTGAGGTATCAAGGATCATCCACAATATCTGAAAAGGCCACTAAAATATTCCCTTTTCCAACTACGTATCTGCAGGAGGCTGGCTGGTCTCCATGTACTTCAGCCTAAACCACACATCAGAGCCAACTCAAAGCAGAAGCAGCCATGGATTCCAGCTGCCTTCTATTAAGCCAGACATTATAGATTCTACGAAAAAACCTCTTAGTCTATTTTTTTGAAGGGGGATAATTTAGTGTTTTTTTTTTTAAATAAAAATATTTTTGAGGCCGGGTGCGGTGGCTCAAGCCTGTAATCCCAGCACTTTGGGAGGCCGAGTTGGGCAGATCATGAGGTCAAGAGATCAAGACCACCCTGGCCAACATGGTGAAACCCCATCTCTACTAAAAATACAAAAAAATTAGCTGGGCGTGGTGGCCTGCTCCTGTAGTCCCAGCTACTCGGGAGGCTGAGGCAGGAGAACTGCTTGAATCCTGGAGGTGGAGGTTGCAGTGAGCCGAAATCGTGCCACTGCACTCCAGCCTGGCACCTGGCAACAAAGCGAGACTCTGTCTCAAAAAAAAAAAAAATTATATATATATATAGATAGATAGATAGATAGTTATTGCTATTTTTGAGCAGATGAAGAAGTATGTATATTTTAATTTCTAATATGGTCAGCATCAACAGATATAGCCCATATAAACCAAAGCTCTTTGGGGTCCCCAGTAGTGTGTAGGAATATCAGAGTATAAAAGGGCCCTGAGACTAAAACGAATCTGGGAATTGCTGGTTTAAGCAGAGAACGTCCAGCAGCCATTCTGCCCCCAAAGAGAACCATGCTCTTTGACACTTAGGGGAACAAAACAGGGGAGGAACTTCAGAATACCAGGGTCTCTGCTAAAGGGCAGGGCCTCACCCCCCTGGATACATGGGAGCCATTGAGGTTTCCAGGCACGGCAGCAACATAAATCAGAGTGCAGCATCCTCTGAGGAAACAGATAAAAGACAGTTCACACCTTTTCCAGTAAGGTTAAATGCAGATTCTTCTTAATCAAATCATGTATAAAATCCCCATCTGGACCAGGCATGGTGGCTCATGCCTATAATCCCAGCACTTTGGGAGGCTGAGTGGGCAGATCATTTGAGATCAGGAGTTCAAAACCAGCCTGGCCACCATGGTGAAACCCCGTCTCTACTAAAATTACAAAAATTAGCTGGGACACCTGTAATCCCAGCTACTCGGGAGGCGGAGGCAGGAGAATCACTTGAACCCAGGAGGCAGAGGTTGCAGTGAGCTCAGATTGTACCACTGCACTCCAGCCTGGGAGACAGAGTGAGACTCTGTCTCAAAAAAGAAAAAGAAAAGAAAAAGAAACCCATCTGTATTCTGTATGTTTATTGATTAGTTTGTCTATCTCCTGAAAATTATTCTTAGGAGAAAAAAGCTATGCATTTGCAAGCAGTGCATGATTTAATGATAGAACTGTTATGTTTAAATAAAGCAAGTCATGCCCGAACTCATCTTCACAGCGTCCGAGGAGAAAACATATATCGTCAACACTGTAGAAATGGGTCTCAGATGAGGTGAGTTCTTTTTTCTTTTTCTTTTTTTTTTTTCTTGAGACAGAGTCTCACTCAGTTGCCAGGCTGGACTCGATCTTGGCTCACTGAAACCTCCGCATCCCAGGTTCAAGCGATTCATACTGTCTCAGCCTCCTGAGTGGCTGCGATTACAGGCGCGTGCCACCACGTTTGGCTAATTTTTGTATTTTTAGTAGAGTCGAGGTTTCACCACGTTGGCCGGGAAGGTCATGATCTCCTGACCTTGTGATCCGCCTGCTTCAGCCTCCCAAAGTGCTGGGATTACAGTCGTGAGCCATCGCGCCTGAGTGAGGCGAGTTCTTAAACCCTGGTTCCTCGAATCCTGGGAGCATGCCGAACGCCTTCTTGGTTTTGCTTTGTAAATTCACCAACTACACTCACATGCACATTCTGTTTTCATCCTTTCTAATTACCCAGCAACATTTTACCAGGAAACTAGAAACTCATGAAAAGTAATAGTTGCAATGAAAATTAACTATAAGATGGCCCAACAAGTCACAATGCAGGGGCCTATTTCCAGGAAATCAAAGTAAGAGCATTTTATATAATCCTCTCATTTTAATATGAAATGCTTTAAATGCAGGGTAATTATGGAAATGAGGCATTGCTGCAATTTGGGTTGTCATTAATTTAGCAAGTTTATCCTCTGACATTCACAAGATGCAAAAACAGCAAATCGTAAATTACTCTATCTCCAAATCAAATGCTTTAGTTTCATTTCAGCACATAATTTTAAACATAACTGCGTCTTTTCCAAAAGTACTAAATATGAACACCACTACGTTCTACACTTTTAGCACCCGCAAACTCTATTCCCCGTCAATATGACAAAGGCTTTCATGCGGATGTTCTAAATTCAGTTCAATAATACTACATGATAACATCCTTCTCATAGATTGACTTTTAACATTCTATATAAGTTTTCTTAAATGGGCAGCAAGCTGAAAAAATTCAACGTGAACCAAATACTAGAAGTGGCTCATATTTTTAACACAGACCCAATGTACTTGCCACGCGCCCACAAACCTTTTTAAAGTAACTTTTAACAAGTTGACAGTCTTGCTTGGAACAAATATATGTGATACACAGTAACTGCCAACTAGCAAAAAACCAGAATAAAGCCTTTATTCGGAGATGCCGCATTTCGTATTTTGACTATCAAGATACAACCTGACTGAAACTAAAGCTTCACCCCGCTCCGGGAAGCAGCTCCCCTCCATCCTCTGCAGAAGTAACCGTTCTCCCTGGCTCCGTTTTACCCAATGGGAACATTCCTTCCTTCAGCAGATCCTGCAACCCAGATCTGCTCCTCCCCAGGGAGCAGATCTGGGTGCAGATCCGGGGCTGCAGGTCTCAGGACAGGCCTTTGTCTCCTCCATGGCTTCCTTCACTAGGAGAACAACCCTTTCTAATCAGAGCCCTTCCCTGCCTTTCTCACTGCAGGTTGATCGGAGCTCCATATGGAGAAGACAGTCAGCAACACCTGAATTTTCACATCTACCCACTGGAAAGAGACTGATCTGACACCTTCTCTTGTCCCAAGTACAAAGCCAAGCATGACCCAGGCACTGCGTCACCTAAGGGGATGGGGGAGGGCAGTGACAAGGGTGGGACAACTCCAAGAGAAGAGGAATGCCGTGTCCATCCCTTGATGCCAGATAGTGGGGCGTTGGGCACAAGCTTACTGACTTCCCTATATCTGGGTGACTTTCCAGTTAATTTCAAGATAATGTCATGTCAATCTATAACGAACTGTATGATGGTTATACAATGTATAAAACTAATTCAATATTCTTCAAGTGACCAGTTGGAAATAGCCATGAGAAACAGGATTCCATATGTTTTATTTATTAATTAATTTTTCAGGTCAGACAGGTAACGTGCCAATGTCGTAACAATGTTACAGGGTGGCACATTTCACGCACCGTGTGAAAACACCGCCCATGAACTACAAAACGATCTCCGGATGTTTTTAAAGGGGCTAAAACATTTATGTAGTAAAATGCTTTGGTGGTTACAATTAATTACTTCTTCTCATGGCACATGTGCAGAGGCTGTGATCCGTAACACCTGCCATTCATACTACGCCTCTCAGCAGGTGGAGCATGGCAACCCGGCCAGGTATCCGAAGCTGGCAGCTAAAATGAACCACAAAAAAGTACAGGTGCCTCGGTGCAGTGGCTCACATCTGCAATCCCAGCACTTTGGGAGGCGGAGGTGGGCAGATCACCTGAGGTCAGGAGTTCAAGACTGGCCTGGGCAACATGGCAAAACCCCCTCTCTACTAAAAATACAAAAATTAGCCAGGCGTGGTGGTGGACACCTGTAATCACAGCTACTTACTCGGGAGGCTGAGGGAGAACTGTTTGAACTTCGGAGGCAGAGGCTTCAGTGAGCCGAGATTGTGCCACTGCACTCCAGCCTTGGCAACAAGAGTGAAACTCTATCTCAAAAAAAAAAAAAAAAAAAAAGTACAGGTGAGAACAAATTAAGGGACCCAGGCAATGACCACCGAAAGCTGCTAATGTTACAAATGGCGGACGTCCGGACATTTTCCGCACACGCCACCACCTATAAGGCAGTTCTGGCAGAAAAGGAAAACCAAACCAAACCAAACACCTGAGTCTGATCAAATCCCCGGGTCTAGTAACCAATGTACAGAAATGACAAGGGGGAGGGACATAGTGAATGGATGCTACAGAATCCAATCTTAAAGGCAGGTGTGGGGAACTACACAGGACAAATGACCTTATGAGAAAAAAAGCAGGGGGTGCTGGATGCAGTGGCTCACACCTGTAATCCCAGCACTTTGAGAGGCTGAGGCGGGCAGATCACTGGAGGTCAGGAGTTGGAGGCCAGCCTGGCCAACATGGTGAAACCCCGTCTCTACTATAAATACAAAAATTAGCCAGGTGTGATGGGGCATGCCTGTACTCCCAGCTACTCAAGAGGCTGAGGCAGGAGAATCACTTGAACCTGGAAGGTGGAGGTTGCAGTGAGCTGAGATCACGAGACCGTACTCCAGCCTGAGCGACAAAGCGAGACTCCGTTTCAAAAAAAAAGAAAGAAAGAAATAATCATGCAGACAGTAAGAGAAACCTTCGGACTGATTGAGGACAGTAAGAAATTATCATTCATTTTTTAGGTGTGATAATGACATTGTGGTTAAGTTTCTTGTAAAAAAAGAATTATCTTCCAGAAATTTTGGTTGAAATATTTACAGACAAAGAAAGATGACATCTGTGATTTGCTTCCAAATAACTGGGACGAGGGGGAAAGGTGAATGGGGGTAAAGATAACACAAGCCTGGCCACCAGACAATAGCTACTGACGCCGGCAACAGGCACATGGAAGGAAGCTCATTACTCTACATTTGAAATCGCCCATGATAAAAAAAGTGTGTTTTTAAAAAGCAGCCGGGGCCGGGCGCGGTGGCTCAAGCCTGTAATCCCAGCACTTTGGGAGGCCAAGGCGGGTGGATCACGAGGTCGAGAGATCCAGATCATCCTGGTCAACATGGTGAAACCCCGTCTCTACTAAAAATACAAAAAAAAATTAGCTGGGCATGGTGGCACGTGCCTGTAATCCCAGCTACTCAGGAGGCTGAGGCAAGAGAATTGCTTGAACCCAGGAGGTGGAGGTTGCGGTGAGCCGAGATCGCGCCATTGCACTCCAGCCCAGGTAACAAGAGCGAAACTCCGTCTCAAAAAAAAAAAAAAAAAAAAAAAAGCAGCCGGGTATCCAGGCGCAGTGGCTCAAACCTGTAATCCCAGCAGTTTGGGAGGCCGAGGAAGGTGGATCATGAGATCAGGAGATCGAGACCATCCTGGCTAACAAAGTGAAACCCATTTCTACTAAAAATACAAAGAATTAGCTGGGTGTGGTGGCATGAGCCTGTAATTTCAGCTACTTGGGAGCCTGAGGAGGAGAATCACTTGAACCCAGGAAATGGAGGTTGCAGTGAGCCCACTATACTCCAGCGTGGGCAACAGAGTATGACTCTGTCTCAAAAAAAAAAAAAAAAAAAGCAGCTGGGCATGGTGGCTCATGCCTGTAATTCCAACACTTTAGGAGGCCAAGGTGAGAGGATCGTTTGAGGCCAGGAATTCCAGACTAATCTGGGCAATATGGCAAAACCTGTCTCTACAAAATTAAAAAAAAAAAAAAAAAAAAAAAGTAACCATGTTCACTGCAGACAATATGGAAAACACATAAAAGTATAAAGAAAAAAAGATGCCCATATGACTCTTACCACTGAAAGTTATCACAAACAGAAGTCTTGTTCTCACTGTAATTATTCAAGTAATCTACATTTACTATAAAAATACTGGGGAAAAGGCTGCAGAAAAAAAGGGGAGAGCAAGTATAGGATATGGTCAGGGTCTCTTAGGTTCATGAATAAAGCACATTTTTTGAATTCTGAATTGGGTAACTCAAACTCAAAATTAAGCGGCATCAAGCCAAAATTGGCAGGGTGCCATGGCTCACGCCTGTAATCCCAGCACTTTGGGAGGCCAAGGCAGTGGATCCCCTGAGGTCAGGAGTTTGAGACCAGCCTGGCCAACATGGTGAAACCCTGTCTCTACTAAAAAAAAACAAAATACAAAAATTAGTCAGGCATGATGGTACACGCCTGTAATCCCAGTTACTTGGGAGGCTGAGGCAGGAGAATCGCTTGAACTCGGGAAGCAGAGGTTGCAGTGAGCGGAGATCCCGCCCCTGCACTCCGCCTGGATGACAGAGTGAGACTGTCTCAAAACAAAAACAAAAACAAAAGAAGAATTCAGTTGGTACATTCACTACATAAAAAAAAAAATTAAGTGGCATCAAGGACGACAGCACACACACATGTGCACACACACCTCACACCCGTCTCCCCATAATGGAAGAAGGCTGTCTGAATTCTCCCATGACAGGCTCACTGGTCCTTTTAGGACACCAGGCTAAATCAATGATGTTATCTTTCTCCTATGGAAGCTGAAAATTCATTAGTCCATTAATTTGTTCACTTGACAAACAGAACTCAGTTGTTGTGTACCTAATGCCAGCCAGTGCCTGTACCAGGTCTCTGGGGAAAGATCGTAAATTATCGGCCCCAGCCACAGGGAGCTTACGGTTTAGAAGATACGCTACCACAGAGACCCAGGCAGTGCCTCCAAGTCAACACCAAGCAAGATCAGAATCCATGCACACTCTCCTGTGCCTGGGAGCTCTGGCGACACGCTCACCCACCACACACAGCATCAGATACCCAGTGGACCAAGATCAGCTCTAAGCTGGGTCACAAGCCATTTTTTTCTGCCGCCAGTGATTAAGAATATTGAAGATTTTGAATTACATACTTTCAGTAACAAAGAGGGGTGAATTCTGACATCCTTCCTGAATGGGAGGTGTACAGAGGGTGTGTGTTACATGCACCTGATCCAAGGTGAAGAGGGCGGCCTGGGATGACATAGCTTTGGAAAATGGTGTGAGCACCAACATGACATGGACTTCCCACCAAATCCAAGCGCGCTCAAGGCAATCACACTCCGACACAGCAAGAGAATTTGTAGTTTGCAGTAAAGAAATTCACAACTTCCAATAGCAATGGCAATAGAGGTACCAAAGCCCAAGAGAAAACAGACACAGTAATTCTTGACATTTGATGATGAATTTCCCACTCAGGGGTGACAAAAACTTATTCATCTAACTTCCTTGCTCTGAATTCCTTAAAATTTCTTAATGACTTTCAATGTAACGGGGTTAAGAATTGTGGTTTTTTTGTTTGTTTTTGTTTGTTTGAGAGGGAGTCTTGCTCTGTCACCCAGGCTGGAGTGCAGTGGCATGATCCCAGCTCACTGAAACCTCTGCCTCAGTCTCCCAAGTAGCTGGGCTACAGGCATGAGCCATGCCCAGCTAATTTTTGTATTTTTCGTAGAGATGGAGTTTTGCCATATTGGCCAGGGTGGTCTTGAATTCCTGACCTCAAGTGATCCACCCACCTTGGCCTCCCAAAGTGCTGGGATTACAGGCATGAGCCACCACACCTGGCCAGGCTTAAGAATCTTTAACCAAAAAGAAGTTTATGACAGCCTGTTCTACATATGTGACTAGTTACGAGTAAGTTTTCTAAAATTAAAAAAAAAAAAAAAAGGCCGGGCGCGGTGGCTCAAGCTTGTAAGCCCAGCACTTTGGGAGGCCAAGGCGGGTGGATCACGAGGTCGAGAGATCGAGACCATCTTGGTCAACATGGTGAAACCCCGTGTCTACTAAAAATACAAAACATTAGCTGGGCATGGTGGCACGTGCCTGTAATCCCAGCTACTCAGGAGGCTGAGGCAGGAGAATTGCCTGAACCCAGGAGGCAGAGGTTGCGGTGAGCCGAGATCGCGCCATTGCACTCCAGCCTGGGTAACAAGAGTGAAACTCCGTCTCAAAAAAAAAAAAAGTGAGGTGGGGGAATCACACCTGTAATCCCAGCACTTAGGGAGGCTGAGGCAGGCACATCACGGGGTCAGGAGATCCAGACCATCCTGGCTAAGATGGTGAAACCCCATTTCTACTAAAAATACAAAAAAAAATCAGCCAGGCGTGCCTATAGTCCCAGCTCCTTGGGAGGCTGAGGCAGGAGAATTGCTTGAACCCAGGAAGCAGAGTTTGCAGTGAGCCGAGATTGTGCCACTGTGCTCCAGCCTGGGAGACAGAGCAAGACTCCGTCTCAAAAAAAAAAAAAAAAAGTGAAACTGCTTGAACTGCTAAACATTTTTGTTGACAGACTTTGGCAGCTTTCAGAAGCAAACAGCTTTACGGTCGGGCGAGTTGGCTCACGCCTGTAATCCCAGCACTTTGGGAGGCTGAGGCACGTAGATCACTTGAGGTCAGGAGTTTGCGACCAGCCTGGCCAACATGGTGAAACCCTGTGTCTACTAAAAAACACAAAAATTAGCCAAGTGGTGGCGCACGCCTGTAATCTCAACTACTTAGGAGGCTGAGGCACAAGAATCACTTGCATCTCAGAGGTAGAGGTTGCAATGAGATAAGATTGCGCCACTGCACTCTAGCCTGGGTAACAGAAGAGACTTCATCTCAAAGCGACAACAACAACAACAACAAAAGCAGCAGCAGCAAAGAGCTCTTCTCTAGGTGGGTGGACATGGACATCCATTTAATGTCTTCCTTCTGCGCATCTGCTCTGTTCTTGTAAATTTTACATTGCTGCCTACATAGATATTGCTCACATGTGCAGGTGAAGTCAAATAAAAACAGACAGGCACAGTGGGCTGAGCACTTCACGCACATCTAATGCACCAAGTCAGCAAGCGGGCATCTGTTTAGCCTGACAGCTCTGCCACGATGCCCTGTAATGTACCCACTAAGAAGACGAGCTCCCTGGAGCATAAATGTGCAGGGACTGTATACACTGATAACATTTCATAAATAACAGACTTGTTACTGGCCTATTCAGTGACGATCTCAGGTCAAATTTTTTTCCCCTTGAGCTAGGAAAAAAATACCGTGAAAGCCTCCTTCAAGAGTCACTAAAGCTGGGTCTGACTCAGGAGTGTACCTGTTTCCACCGCTGCGACGGCAAACTGAAAACAAGACTGTTTAATGGAAGCACTCAGAGAATCTGTATTATATAAAGGTGCATTTGTAAATCATGGCTCTAAGGGGGTCCTGGGGGAGCCCACCTGTCATTTTCTTACCAGAGAGGAGACTGGCCAGGAAATGCGTTAATGGCCCCAAATGGAGAGTGTGTAGGTTATGGAAAAGAGAGAGCAGAGTAATAACTGAGGCAACTTTGTTATCTCTGGAGTTCTGATTCTACCAAAATGCACACCTTTCAGCATGGTTGAAGGTATACTTCCCCTCTCACCCCTAAGTGGGAGTGAGTCATTGTTGATGTTGCATTTCAAATTATTCAGTATCATAATTGTAACCAAACAGACACAGGTTTGTAAGTTTACAGATACAAACTTTGGGCCCTAGAAATTATCCCAGCAAAAATCCACTCCCCCACCCCATTCAAGGCGCTTATAAAAGGGAGTAATTAGACAGTCAGACAACCCTTGAACAAGAACCACATTGAAGAAATATAAACATGGGTGATGAGTTACAGGCAATCACTAAATAGAAAAAGAAAGTGGCTCCAGAGGAAATGAGTAATTAAACAGGCTTTCTCCTGATCAACAGACCTTGAGGTCGGGGCAGAGCAGAGGGTGGGGTGCTGGAAAGGAGGGAACCGGAATGGGTGGGAGGTGACCCTGGGATGCTGAGAAAAGGCACGACAGGCCTGGGCAGCCATCCAGGCCCAGCTGGGTCTCTCTGTCCCCGGTGACCTCGGGCCTGGGGGAATCTAATTGGAGCTTGGGGTCCCGCTACTCCATCTGAGGAGTACTCACTGGTGAGGTAAACTGAGGCCCGGGATTTGTGTCCTGGCCCCTCCGCACCGGGCCTCTGCCCCTTCAGCACAGCCCAAGCTCCTAGGGACCTCACACTTCCCAGAGTAACACTCTCCCATTCTCTTGTGTGACTGCACTGGGGTCCCCAGGACCCAGACTGGATGGCGTAGGGGTGGCCCAGGGCAGGCCAGACAGGGTCAAGATGGACACTGGGTTCCAGGGCGGCAGGGATAGGCACTAGGGTGACTCGAGGCTCTGGCTGGTGGAGGTAGGGGGTGGTCCTGAGAAACAGGCCAGGCTATGGTGATCCTAAAGGCCAAGTCCGGTGGGGGTCCAGGGTGACCTCACTGATTCAGCTGGGTGGAACAGGAGTGGGAGTGGCCCTTCAAGCACAGGCTTGTGGGGTTAGCAATCAGGGGTGACCCCGGGGTGCCTAGGAAGTGGAGATTGGGGTTGACCTCGGGTGTTTAGACTGGGTGGGGATGTAGATGACCCCAGGGATTCAGGCCGGTGGGGGTTCGGAATGACCCGGAGTCCAGGCCGGTGGGAGTGGGGGGCAGCAGGGATCTGGGTTAGGGGTGACCTCAGAGGCCCAACCAGTTGGGGTTGGGGTAGGGGTAGCTCCAGGAGCCCAGGCCGGTGGGAGTTGACGTCAGGCGTGACGCCAGGGCCCGCGAGATGTGGGCCGGGGTTGAACCCAGAATCCAGGCCGGTGGAGGTCGGAGGCGACCATGATGCCCAAGTCCAGGCTGCAGGGATTGGGGTGGGGGTGACCACAGGGGTCCAGAAGACAGGAGGTCCGAGTTGACCCCAGGGGGTCTAGGTCGGTGGGGGTTGGGAGCGACCAGGGGATCCAGGCCGCGGAAAGTGGAGGGGGAACCTCAGGCCTGGGCCGCAAGAATCGGGGTCGTGGTGACCCCAGAGGCCCAGGAGGCGGGGGTCGGGGTTGACCATGGAGTCCAGGCCGGTCGGGGGTTACGGGGGAGAGGAGGGGTTCAACCTGGGGAGGGCTGCAGAGATCGAGGTCAGGGGTGAGCCCTGGGTGCGGGTGGCGGGGATCGCGGGGGCCACTCACTGCTTGGGCAGCTGCAGGGCGGGCGCGCCGCGCCGCTGGAAGGCCCCGTCCACGAAGACGCCGTTCTTGCCGAGACAGCGCAGGTAGAAGTGCGGCTCCTGGAAGCTGAGCTGCAGGTGGCGCCGCGAGATGAAGCTGGACAGGCCCATGCTTAGGTCCACCGAGCCCTGCGAGGAGTTGCGGCCGATGGTGACGCTGGGCTGGCGCATGAGGAACTCGAACTCGCGGCCCTCCAGCCGCGCCAGCGCCGGCCCCGGGCTCTGCCGCACCGAGGCGGCCGCCGCGGCCACTAGGGCGGGCGCCGCGCCCTCGTCCCCGGCGCCCCCAGAGCCCGCGGCGTCCCCGGAGGAGCCCCCGGAGGAGCCGGCAGAGGAGCCCGCGCCGGCGATCGCGCTCTGAGGCAGCGGCGGCGGCGGCGGTGGCGGCGGCCCGGGCGGGGGCTGGGGCTGCGCGGGGGCCGGCGGGGGCGCGGCCGCGGGGAAGGCGGCGGCGGCGGCCGCGGCGCACAGCACGGGGCTGCAGGGCGCCGAGCGTAGCGCCAGCAGGGCGCGGGCGCCGCTGTCCTCGCCGACTTCGGCCATGTTCGCGCGGCTCCGAGCGGCCTCCGGCGGCGGCGGCAGCGGCGGCGGCGGCGCGGGGGGCGGGGAGGCCGGGGCGCGGGGCGGGCGCGGAAACCCGGGCCAGATCGCGCCGGCGCGGAGCGGAGCCTCCCAGTCCCCCGCGCGCCGCGCCCGCCGGTCCCGCCCAGCGCAGCCCACGCGGCGCGCGCCAGCTCGGTGTCGGGGGCAAGGCCTGGGCTGGCTGGGCCGGCGGGCCTCGCCCCCTGCCTGCGGGGCTGCAGGCAGCCGCCTTTCCTCCATCCGGGGCTACAGGAGACCCCTGAAATGCCCAGCCGGAAAGTTTTGAGCCTGGGCCACTGGAGAAAGGGACGGATGACCTCAGCAGTCTCCCCCGCCCAACCACTCAGGCCCCCAACCCTAACGTGTGAGATAGATACATACATACACAGATATTATGAGTATTATATATAATTCATATGTTTATGTTTTGAGATGGGGTCTTGCTCTATCACCCAGGCTGGAGTTCAGTGGCACAATCATAGCTCACTGCACCTTCCACTTCCTGTGCTCTAGTGACCCTCCTGCCTCTGCCTCCCAAGTACCACCATGCCCAGCTATTTTCTTTCTTTCTTTTTTTTACTTTTCATAGAGACAGGGTCTTGCTGTGTTGACCGGGCTGGTCTCAAACTCCTTGCCTCAAGCAATCCATCTGCCTCGGCCTCCCAAAGCACCCTGTGAGCCACCATGCCAGGACTGATCATTCTTAAGCCCTTAGATTAAAGGTCCTAATACTCTACTTAACTGAAGACCACTTGAGATCAATCCTGGAATCCCTGATCCCCTCTCTCTCCTTCCTTCCTTCCCTCCCTCCCTTCCTTTCTTCCTTTCTCTCTCTTCCCTTCTTTCTCTTTCTCTCTCTTTCTTTTCCTTCCTTCCTTCCTTCCTTCCTTCCTTCCTTCCTTCCTTCCTTCCTTTCTCCCTCCCTCCGTCCCTCCCTTCCTTCCCTTTTTTTCTTTCTTCTTTTCTTTTTTCTTTTGAGACAGGGTCTCTGTCACCCAGGCTGGAGTGCGAGTGGCGCAATCATAGCTCACTGCAGCCTTGACCTCCTGGGCTCAGGTGATTCTCCCACCTGGGCCTCCCAAGTAGGGGATCACAGCTATGAGACACCACACTCAGCTAATTTTTTAAGTTTTTTATAGTGACGGGGTCTCACTATGTTGCCCAGGCTGGTCTCCAACTCCTGGGCTCAAGCAGCCTCCCACCTCAGCCCAGCCTCCCAAAATGCTGGGTTACAGGCACAAGCCACTGCCCCCAGCCTATCCCACTCTTTCATTTTGGAGCCCTTCATTCACTCATTCAAAACTCTAGACCCAGGCAAGGCACCAAGGCTACAAATGCCCTACAGAGAAATCTTAGCTGAAAACAGGGAGTGGCAAACGTGGGCTTCTTTGGGATCCCTTTAGGACTTCAGTAGCCTGGTCCTCCTTCGATAATTCAGGTTCCCCTAAAAAGGTGGTGCAGTTTCCACATTTCCCTCATTTATGAATTATTGAGGGTGGGAAAGGAGACACAGTTCGCACCCTGGTGGAGCTGATAGTCGAGGGGGAATTACAGACATAAATCAAAGACACATCCTAGTAAAAGTAAAGTCAGGTCACAGCTGTGGTAAATCCAGTTAGGGATTGGTGCCTGGCGGCATGCAAGTGTAGACGGGAGACTAGACCTGTCTAAGGCGGGAGCTTCCGTTACCCACGCTCCAATCTGGGGCTGAAATAGGTATTAATCTCATCTCTCAGTCTTGACTATGTGCATGCAAACAGAGATAAATGTTTGGAAGGCAAGGAACTTATGAGCATGCGCTGGAACCAGAGTACCTGCTTGACTGGGGGCGGGAGGAGAATGGAAAACAGAGTCGGAGGCTCCTCCCTGAGGTCTATGGGATGCCTGATGAGGGAAGGGGCGTGGGACTGTGAGGGCAGTGCCCCAGCCAGGGAACTGCATGTGATAAAGAAGGAAGTATGGGCCTTGGAGGGTGGAACCCAGTGGCCTTGTTCAGCTGAACCAGGTTAGGCTAAGGAGAGGGGTGGAGGTGAGTCCTATAAGGATCTGCGGCTGATCCCAAGAGCAATGGGAAGCTTTAAATGCAAGACAGCAGGCACACCCGTGTGCAGTATCTGAAATGCAATCACTCCAACTGCCCTGGGGATCCTGAGCTGCAAATAGGTCAGAGTGACAGTTGGAGGTCATTCAGAACGCTAGAGAGAGAGGCAAAAGGAGAGAGGTGCAGAGAAGCAGGGGGTACTGATCTCCCGCAAAGACATTTACACACACACACTGTTGGTGGGAATGGAAGACGAGGCAGCCTCTGTGGGAACCAGCATGGCGGGTCCTCAAAAAGTTAAAACAAGATGGGGCAGGCAGTGGCTCACATCTGTAATCCCAGCACTTTGAGAGGCTGAGGAGGGTGGATCACCAGAGGTCAGGAGTTTGAGACCAGCCTGGCCAACAGGGTGAAACCCGGTCTCTACCAAAGATACAAAAAATTAGCCAAGCGTGGTGGTGTGCACCTCTCCAAGCTACTCAGGAGGCTGAGGCGCAAGAATTGCTTGAAGCCAGAAGGCAGAGGTTGCAGTGAGCTGAGATCACACCACTGCACTCCAGCCTGGGTGATAGAGTGAAGCTCTGTCTCCATCAATCAGTCAATAAAACTAGAGTTCCCATAAGATGCAATGCAGAATTCCACTTCGGGATTTACACCCAAAGAATTGCAAGCAGGGCCTTTTTTTCTTTTTTGAGACCGAGTCTCTCTGTGTCGCCCCGGCTGGAGTGCAGTGGCAAAATCTTGGCTTACCGCAACCTCCACCTCCTGGGTTCAAGCAATTCTCCTGCCTCAGCCTCCAAAGTAGCTGGGATTACAGGTGCGTGCCACCACGCCCGGCTAATTTTTGTATTTTTGGTAGAGACAGGTTTTCATCATGTTGGGGAGGCTGATCTCGAACTCCTGACCTCTGGTGATCCGCCCGCCCCGGCCTCCCAAAGTGTTGGGATTACAGGAGTGAGTCACCGTGCCCGGCTGACAAGCAGGATCTTGAAGAGATACTTGCCTGGCATGCTCACAGTGGCATTATTTACTCACGAGAGCCAGAAGGTGGAAACAATCCAAGTGTGCGTTGACATCTGTGGCGCCACATCCAGAGGGGCATGATTCAGACTTGAAGGGAAGGAAACTCTGACACACGTGACATGTGAAGGGATGGGCTTTGGGAACGTTATGCTCAGTGAAATCAGCTGGTCACAGAAAGACGTGCTGTGTGGTCCCACTTCTATGGGGTCCCTTGGGGAGGAAGAGTCATAGACACAGAGAGTAGAATGCTGGGTGCCGGGGATGGGGAGAGGGGAGACGGGGAGTTACTGTGGAATAGGGACAGAGTTTCTGTTTGACGAGACGAGAACCTTTTGGAGGTGGATGATGGTGATAGTTGTACAACAGTGTGAATGTGCTTGTCGCTGCTGAGCTGTGTACTTAAAAACTGTTACTTCGGCTGGGCGTGGTGGTCACGCCTGTAATCCCAACACTTTGAGAGGCTGAGGCAGGCAGTTCCCTTGAGCTCAGGAGTTCAAGAGCAGCCTGGCCAACATGGTGAAACTTTGTCTCTACTAAAATATAAAAATTAGCCAGGTGTGGTGGCGTTTGCCTCTAATCCCAGCTACTTGGGAGGCTGAGGCAGGAGAATTGCTTGAACCCGGGAGGCGGAGGTTGCGGTGAGCCAAGATCACACCATTGCACTCCAGTCTGGGAGACAGAGTCAGCAGACTCTGTTAAAAAAAAAAAATGCAGACAACAAAAACGGTTAAGATGTTACATTTTGTTATGTGTATTTTACTGCAGTTGTAAAAAGAGGGATTTCCATACAATCTCTTCCTTCCGACTCATTGAGTTGACTTCTGACTT
The DNA here is from genome assembly GCF_048565385.1 of Saimiri boliviensis. Classification (NCBI taxonomy): domain Eukaryota; kingdom Metazoa; phylum Chordata; class Mammalia; order Primates; family Cebidae; genus Saimiri; species Saimiri boliviensis. The sequence continues at coordinate 27,216,729 of NC_133468.1, read as the reverse complement.
ATTAATGAGGGATCTATTTCAGGAAAAGAGGCATGTATGTACCTCCAAGCACCACAGGCCTAACAATATTAAATGTGAAGAATTGTAGGCTGGGCATGGTGGTTCACACCTGTAATCCCAGCACTTTGGGAGGTTGAGGTGTTGGATCACTTGAGGTCAGGAGTTGGAGACCAACCTGGCTGATATAGTGAAACCCTGTCTCTACTAAAAATACAAAAAATTAGCTGGGTGTGATGGTGTGCGTCTGCAATCCCAGCTTGGGATGCTGAGGCAGGAGAATCACTTGAACCCAGAAGGCGGAGTTTATAGTGAGCTGAGATGGCGCCATTGCACTCTAGCCTGGGCAACAGTGTGAGACTCCATCTTAAAACAAGAAAAGAAAATGTAAAGAATGGTAGGCTGAACACAGTGGCTCACGCCTGTAATCCCAGCACTTTGGGAGGCCAAGTTGGGTGAACCACTTCAAGATGGGAGTTTGAGACCAGCCTCAGCAAGATGGTGAAACCCCATCTCTACAAAATGCAAAGAATTATCCTGGTGTGGTGGCGCAGGGCTATAATCCCAGCTACTTGGGGGGTGATCTCTGGATGATCACTTGAGCCCAGGAGGTCCAGACTGTGGTGAGCAAGATCGTCACATGGCTACACTCCAGGCTGGGGACAGAGTGAGACCCTGTCTCAGAAAAAGAAAAAAAAAGCATATAAAGAAAGAATTGTGCACAAACTGACAAAGCTAGGTGTTGTTTTCCCCAAGAGCAAAAAGCTGTACAATAATACCGCAAGGAGTCCACGAGGCCACCTCACTGCGACCTTGGCAAGTCCAGACATGGGTTTAATCATTTGCCATTCTTTCTCCTTATGCAGTCAGTCACTGGATATATTAGTAGCTTCTACAGGGAAGATTAAAAGAGGACCAGTAAAAAGGCATTGGCCAACCAAAATGTTAGAAACTGAATTCCTCTCTCACTCTCTCCAGGTCCAGAGGGCAGGTGAAAGTTGTCTCACAAAGCATGCGCACAAAAAAAGAAGCAAAGCAAGCCTGGTGGCTCATGCCAGCACTTTGAGAGGCTGAAGTAGGAGGATTGCTTGAGTCTATGAGTTGGAGACCAGCCTGGGCAACATAGTGAGACCCCCTGCGCCATCTTTACAAATAAATACAAAAATTAGCCAAGCATGGTTGTGCACACTTGTTGTCCTAGCTACTTGGGAGGCTGAGGTGGGAGGATCGCTTGAGCCTGGGAGGTCAAGGCTGCCGTGAACTACGATACCACTACTGCACTCCAACCTGGGTGACAGAATGAGATTCCATCTCAAAACAAACAAGAACAAAATGAAGAAAAATAAAACGGTTACAGCCTAGTGCGGTGGCTCATGCCTGTAATCCCAGCACTTTGGAAGCCTGAGGAGGGTGGATCACCTGAGATCAGCAGTTTGAGACCAGCCTGGCCAGCATGGTGAGACCCTGTCTCTACTAAAATACAAAATTAGCGGGCATGGTGGTGTGCACCTGTAATCCCAGCGACTCAAGAGGCAAGGGTGGAGAATAGCTTGAACCCAGAAGGTGGAGGTGGCAGAGAGCTGAGATTGCACCATTGCACTCCAGCCTGGGTTACAGACTAACACTCTATCTAAAAAAAAAAAAGGTTGCAAAGGAGGAATGAGTCAACCTTTTTAGACCGCACCATACCCAGGCTCTTACCTTAGCAGAAGCCTGTGGAGCTGGTAGCAGAAACGAAAACGAACAAAACTGACTCCAAGGCACTAAGCCATCCACAAGACCATGATGCGAAGTTCAAGCTGTGTTAAAAAGAGAGTTTATTTAATCTTATTGTTAAAGAGGCAATAAAATATATAGAGAAACAATCCATTAAAAGATAGGCAAATCCTTCATCCGTGTGCTTCAATCTGAATCTGAAAAAAAAAAAAAAAAAAAAAAAAAAAGCTAGGCAAATCCACCCTGGCCAATGTAGGGAAACCCTATCTACACAACAAATACAAAAATTAGCTGGGTGTGGTGGTGCATGCCTGTAGCTACTCGGGAGGCTGAGGCGGGAGGATTGCTTGAGCCCGGGAGGTCAAGGCTTCAGTGAGCCATGATTGTGCCACTTCACAGCAGCCTGAGTTATAAGGCTGAGACCCTGTCTCTAAAAATACATTAATTTATTTAAAAATTAGGCAAAAGATGTGAGCAGAGACTTCTCCAAAGGAGGTATATGTGGTCTGGGTACGGTGGCTCATGCCTGTAATCCCAGCACTTTGAGAGGCTGAGGCAGGAGGACTATTTGAACCCAGGAATTTGCCCGGGCAACATAGGGAGATATTGTCTCTGCAGATAATTTTTAAAAATGGCCGTGTGTGCTGGTGCGTGCCCGTGGTCCTAGGTACTCTGGAGGTTGAGGCAGGAGGATCCGTTGGGGCCAGGCAGTTGAGGCTGCCATGAGTTTTGACAGCGCCACTGCACTCCAGCCTGGATGACAGAGACAAACCTTGTCTCAGAGAGAGGAGACAGAGAGAGAGAGAATGTCAATGATGGTGTGAGACACTCAGAAACTCACTCACGCTACCTCAGGACATGAAGCTTATTTGGCAAGAGTAGATTTGGAAATGGGAAAAGCAAGAATCATTGTAGCCCAAACACCAGATTCACAGCAGCCCTCCAAAAGCTGGTCAACTGGGAATCATAGCACTGGACCAAGTTTGAGGACTAGAAGTCAATCTGGATCCAGAGATGCTCTGATGTCCACATCTCTGCCCCGTTTATGTGCAGGGGATGATGATAATGATGACAGCAGACACACATATATCAAGCAAGTGCTGTGGACAGGTACCGCTCAGAGCATTCTGCAAATATTCATTATTTCATCTTCACAACACCCTTATGTGGTTATAGCTATGACTCCGATTTTATAAATGAGAAGAATAAGGCGCATTCAAGATAAGTGATTGATTAGTCTCTGGTACCCGCCCCACCCAGTCCATCCATCTGGCTCTGGTAAAATAGTTTCCCTTGAGGGCAGGCCTTGCAAAGAATAGACAGCACTCTGGTGTATTTCAAAACATCTATGTTCTGCTTCCCTCTGCTGAAGCATGAGGGTTTGGTTTTGTATTTTCTCTGATCTTCACTGTGAAAATCTGGTAGGACTCCAGGGGGCAAAACACAAAAGTGTGAGAACCCTCTAGGACTGTGTCCCCTTGGAGATTTTAACACTCAGACTTGTCGATCCAGATCCTCCAGAAATTCATCCGTTACTGCTTAGATTTTCCTACCCTGGTACTGGTTCCCATGGAATTTTTTTTTTTTTTTTTTTTTTTCCAGACAGTGTCTTGGTCTGTCCCACAAGCTGGAGTGCAGTAGTACAATCTTGGCTCACTGCAATCTCACGCTCCCAGGTTTAAGCGATTTTCCTGCCTCAGACTCCCGAGTAGCTGGGACTACAGGCTCCCATCTCCACACTTGGCCAATTTTTTTTTGAAATGGAGTCTTAGTCTGTTACCCAGGCTGGCTGGAGTGCAGTGGCGCAATCTCAGCTCACTGCAACCTCCGCCTCCTGGGTTCAAGCAATTTTCCTGCCTCAGCCTCCTGAGTAGCTGGGATTACAGGCATGCGCCACCATGCCCAGATAATTTTTGTATCTTTTAGTAGAGATGGGGTTTCACCACATTGGTCAGGCTGGTCTTGAACTCCTGACCTCAAGTGATCTGATCTGCCTGCCTTGGCCTCCCAAAGTGCTGGAATTACAGGTGTGAGCTATCTCGCCCAGCCTAATTTTTGTATTTTTAGTACAGACAGAGTTTCACCATGTTGTCCAGAGTGGTCTTGAACTCCTGACCACAAGTAATCCACCCATCCACCCGCCTTGACCTCCCAAAGTGCTGGGATTACAGGTGTGAGCCACTGTGCCCGGCTGAATTTTGTTTGTTTGTTTGTTTGTTTGTTTGTTTGTTTGAGACAGGATCTTGCTCTGTCACCCAGGTTGTAATGCAGTGGTGCAATGATAACTCACTGCAGCCTCCACCTCCTGGGCTCAAGCGATCCTCCCACCTCAGCTTCCTGAGTAGCTGGGACCACAGGCTCACTCCACCATGCCCGTCTCATGGCTTGCATAAGTGTTAATGTTCAAGGGGTTCTGCGGGTGTAGCTGTATCAGTTGAAGACAGACAAGGAAAGGAATAGCTGATGACCTGCAGAGGCTCTGCCATGGGGTGCAGTGGTTTTGAGCCACAGAGGCCAACCTCAGCCAACTTAAACAAAAAAAAGAATGTATTCGCCTGTAGTTCACATAACAGAGGAATGCCAAGATCCAGGCTTCAGAAAAGACAGGAATCAGGGCTGCTGTGGGATTCAGCAGCAAAAACCCAAGACTGTGTCTCAGAATGTCCCACTGGGATCAATCAGCTCTGAGCTTTTCCATTCTTGCATCATTCTATACGAGACTGGAATCTGGAATCCCCCGGGGATCCCAGGCAGTGATCCGCTTAGGAGAGATTCTACGTCCAGGGCTGGGCTAAGGGTGGGTTGGTGTATATGTACATTGCCTAGAGGGGCAGACTCCGGAAGGCTGCCTGTGAACGGCGGGCTATTCCTTCAAGCAAAGCCTGACTCCTGTTAGCAGAAGGGGAAATGAATGCCGAGCAGGGGAAAACTAGACGTTTACTGCCTCATTCCAGCCAGATGTCGTCAGTGACCTGTGCTCCAGAGCTTCATTTTTGTTTTTTAAAAGCCTGTTTATCTTTATTTATTTATTTATTTTAGAGATGGGGTCCCGCTCTGTCACCCAGGCTGGAGCGCAGTGCTGAGATCATAGCTCACTGCAGCCTTAAACTCCTGCATTCTAGTAGTCCTCCTGACTACAGGCAGGCACCATCATGCCCAGCTAATTTGTTTTGTTTTGTTTTTTGAGACGGGGTCTCGCTCTGTCATCCAGGCTGGAGTGCAGTGGTGTGATCCCGGTTCACTGCAACCTCTGCCTCCCAAGTTCAAGTGATTCCCTGCATCAGCTTCCCAAGTGGCTGGAATTACAGGCATGCGCCACCATGCCTGGATCATTTTTTTGTATTTTAGTAGAGATGAGGTTTAGCCATGTTGGTCAGGCTGGTCTCCAACTCCTGACCTCAGGTGACCTGCCCGCCTTGGCCTCCCAAAGTGCTGGGATTAACAAGCATGAACCACTGTGCCTGGCCTAATTTTTGTATTTTTTTGTAGAGATGGGGGTCTCCCGATGTCACCCAGGCTGGTCTTGAACACCTGGCCTCAAGCAATCAATCCTTCCTTGGCCTCCCAAAATGATGAGATTATAGGTGTGAGCCATCATGTCTGATAGTTTATCTTTTAAATTTTTTTTTTTCTTTTTTTTTTTTTGAGACGGAGTTTCACTCTTGTTACCCAGGCTGGAGTGCAATGGCGCGATCTCGGCTCACCGCAACCTCCACCTCCTGGGTTCAGGCAATTCTCCTGCCTCAGCCTCTTGGGTAGCTGGGATTACAGGCACGCACCACCATGCCCAGCTAATTTTTTGTATTTTTAGTAGAGACGGGGTTTGACTGTGTTGACCAGGATGGTCTCGATCTCTTGACCTCGTGATCCACCCATCTCGACCTCCCAAAGTGCTGGGATTACAGGCGTGAGCCACTGCTCCTGGCAACTTTTTTTTTTTTTGAGGCAGAGTCTTACTTTGTTGCCCAGACTGGAGTGCAGTGGTGCAATCTTGGCTCACTGCCACCTCCACCTCTCTACAAAAAATAAAAAAATTAGGCCAGGTATGGTGGTTCGCACCTAGAATCCCAGCACTTTGGGATGCCAAGGTGAGGGCGGATGACCTGAGGTCAGGAGTTCAAGACCGTCCTGGCCAGCATGGTGAAACCTCATCTCTACTAAAAATACAAAAATTAGCTGGGGGTGGTGGCGGGTGCCTGCAATCCCAGCTGCTGGGGAGGCTGAGGAGGGATAGTGGCTTGGACGTGGGGGGTGGGGGATGGGGGATGTACTGAGCCGAGATGGCCCTACTGCACTCCAGCTTGGGCAACAGAGTGAGACTCCATCCCCCTAAACATAAATAAATAAATAAAAATAAATAAAAAATTAGCTAGGTCTGGTGGTGTGTGCTTGTATTCCAATCACTTGGGAGGCTGAGGTGGGAGGATTGGCTGAGCCCTGGAGTTCAAGGCTGCAGTGAGCTATGATCACACCACTGCACTCCAGCCTGGGTAACAGAGCCAGACTTCATCTCAAAAAAAAAAAAAAAAAAAAAAGAAAAAAAAGAATATCTCTATCATCCTAAAAATTCTCTCACACCCATTTGCAGTCAGTCCTTACTCCTGCACCTGCTTTTCCCTTGATCATTTCTACTTTTATTTATTTATTTATTTTTGAGATGAAATCTTACTCTGTCACCCAGGCTAAAGTGCAATGACATGATCTCAGCTCACTGTAACCACCGCCTCCTGGGTTCAAGCCATTCTCCTGCCTCAGCCTCCCAAATAGCTGGGATTACAGGTGCCTGCCACCACGCATGGCTAATTTTTTGTATTTTTAGTAGAGATAAGGTTTCACCATATTGGCCAGGCTGGTCTTGAACTCCTGACCTCAGGTGATCCACCTGCCTTGGCCTCCCAAAGTGCTGGGATTGCAGGCATGAGCCACTGCACCTGGCCCATTTAGACTTTTCTATCAATTTCACATACGCAGGCTCATGCAACACGTGGCCTTTTGTATCTGGCTTCTTTCACAGAGCACAAGCTTTGGGGGTTCATCTGTGTTGTTACATGTACCAGCACTTCATACTTTTTATTGCTGATAATGTTGTATGGTATAAATGTACCATACTTAAAATAATAAATTGGCCGGGAGCAGTGGCTCACGCCTGTATTCCCAGCACTTTGGGAGGTGAAGGCTGGTGGACACCTGAGGTCGGGAGTTCAAGACCAGCCTGGCTAACATGGTGAAACCCTGTCTCTACTAAAAATACAAAAATTAGCCACGTGTAGTAGGACACGCCTGTAGTCCCAGCCACTCAGGAGGCTGAGACAGGAGAATTGCTTGAACCCAGGCAGTGGAAGTTGCAGTGAGCCGAGATTGCACCATTGCACTCCAGCCTGGGCAACAAAGTGAGACTCTGTCTCAAAAATAAATAAATAAATAAATAAATAAATAAATAAATAAATCCACGACTAGATGGACCCATGGATTGCTTGCAGTTTTTGGCCCTATGAATAATGCAGTTGCTATGAACATTCACAGACTAGTCTTTGACATGTGTTTTCATTTCTCTCCAGTTAGATTCCTAGGGATGAAATTGCTGGGTTACATACTAAGTATATGTTTACCTTTTGAAGAAATTATCAGACTGCTTTCCCAAGTGGCTGTGGAATTTGACATTCCCAAGAACCACGTATAAGGGTTCTTGTAATTGCTTTGGGTCTAGGCTTCCCCATCCATTTCCTTTTCTTTCTCTCTCAAGAAACTGGGTCATTTGCTCATTAGAGTTTCCCACAGTCTGACTTTTGCTGATTGCATCATGGTGGTTAAGTTCATCTGCTCTCAAATTTTAAAAAATGCATTTCTGCTAGCTTACTCAGAATATACATACATCAAAATAAAAGTAGATGAGTAAATGAGAAAAATAAAAACAGAGAAATAGTGACCAAAAAATAAAGATGAAACATGCATATAGTGAGTACACAAAATGCAAACCCTAATGTTTATGTAGTTGGAAGAGATGGATCCCAGTTTTGGTTCTGAGCTACCTAGCAGCCAAAACAAGGAAGGAAACATGTTCATTTCTAAGGTTAACTCTGTATAAGATTAAAAAACTGATTGCTAAGTGGAAGCTACTTTTTTTCCTGGCAGAGACCAAATAAAATTTTCTTTTCTTTTCTTTTTAAATTTAACTTAGTTTTTTTTTTTTTTTTTTTTTTGTTTTTTTTTGAGACGGAGTTTCGCTCTTGTTACCCAGGCTGGAGTGCAATGGCTCGATCTCGGCTCACCGCAACCTCCGCCTCCTGGGTTCAGGCAATTCTCCTGCCTCAGCCTCCCAAGTAGCTGGGATTACAGGCACGTGCCACCATGCCCAGCTAATTTTTTTGGATTTTTAGTAGAGACGGGGTTTCACCATGTTGACCAGGATGGTCTCGATCTTTAGTTTTTAATAATAGAGGCAGGGTCCTGCTATGTTGCCCAGGCTGGTCTTGAACTCCTAGGCTCAAGCAATCCTCCCATCTCAGCCTCCCAAAGTGCTGGGATTACAGGGATGAGCTACCCTCCCTGGCCAAAAGGAAAATTTCAATCAGTATTCCTGCTTCTTTATTGAGCACATGGGATGAACTCTTGGGAAAGACACCCCCATTGTTAACCAGACCAATGGGCAGTGGTGTTTTTGAGAAACTTCAGGAGTGGAAATGGCAGTTGGTGGAAATGGCAGTTGGTTTCTTTGGGATCTGATGAAAGAAACTGAAAAGTCAGGCTTTCGATTCCAAGTCAAAGAAGGCAATTTTATTTCATTTTATCTATTTTTTTTGAGATGGAATCTTGCTCTGTAGCCCAGGCTGGAGTGCAGTGGCACAATCTTGGCTCACTGCAACCTCTGCCTTCTGGGTTCAAGTGATTCTCCTGTCTCAGCCTCCCAAGTAGCTGGGATTACAGGTGTCTTCCTCCACACTTGGCCAATTTTTGTATTTTTAGTAGAGACTGAGTTTCACCATGTTGGCCAGGCTGGTCTTGAACTCCTGACCTTAAATGATCCACCCGCCTCGGCCTCCCAAAGTGCCGAGATTATAGGTGTGAGCCACTGCACCTGGCTACAATGGCATATTATTTGGCAATGAAGAGGGTTGAGGTACTGATGCATGCTACCGTATGGGTGAACCTTGAAAACATTATGCTAAGTGAAGTAAGCCAATCACAAAGGACCACCTAATGTGTGGTTCCATTTATATGAAACGTCCAGAATGGGCAAATCCACAGACAGCAGATTAGTGGTTTCTTAGGGCTGGATGGGATTGGGAGAGAAAGCTGATAGCTAAGGAGCGTGGAATTTCGTTTTGGTGTAATGAAAATGTTTTAAGGCTGGGCATGGTGGCTCACGCCTGTAATCCAACACTTTACAGGGCCAAGGTGGGCGGATTGCTTGAGTCCAGGAGTTCGAGACCAGTCTCAGTGACATGGCATGACCCTGTCTCTAGAAAAATTAGCCAGGTGTGGTAGTGCACACCTGTAGTCCTGGCTACTTGGGACACTGAAGTGGGAGGATTGCTTCAGCTGAGGAGGCAGAGGTTGCAGTGAGCCATAATCATGCTACTGCACTCCAGCTTGGGCGACAGAGTGAGACTGTGTCTCAACAGCAAAAAAGAAAATGTTCTGAAGTAAACTGTGTTGATAGATGAGCACATCTGTGACTATACCAACAGCCACTAAATCGTACATTCAAAATGGGTGATTTATATAATATGCACATTTTGTCTCAGCTGTTAAAAGTTGGCAGAAATTTTGTAGGAACTAAATTCAGTGAAGTATAAGTTAAACCAATTTATTTGAATCATCTTTCTAGGTAAAGTCTGAATCATACCTTTCTCGTTCCCCACAAACCTCACAAAATTTCACAGAATTAAAAAGTTTTTGTTTCTGTTTTAAGTGGATTCATGGTAAGCAGCTTTTTAATGCAGATCATAAGGTCCTGCTATATGTCAAATCCTCTTATTCTGAAGTGACAAATAGTCACGTGTTTGAGAGGTGTGAGAACAGCCATGAGAAGATCAGACGCTTTTCTGAAGAAACTGGTTTCCAGGCACGGTGGTTCACCCCTATAATCCCAGCAGTTTGGGAGGCTGAGGCTGTAGGATTGCTCGAGGCCAGGAGTTCAAGATCAGCCTGGGCAACAAAGGGAGACCCCTCCCCGGCCCCGTCTCTCTCTCTCTCTCTCTCTCTCTCTCTCTCTCTCTCTCCAATTTTTTTTTTTTTTTTTTTTTTTGAGACAGAGTTTCGTTCTTGTTACCCAGGCTGGAGTGCAATGGCACGATCTCGGCTCACCACAACCTCCACCTCCTGGGCTCAGGCAATTCTCCTGCCTCAGCCTCCTGAGTAGCTGGGATTACAGGCACGCGCCACCATGCCCAGCTAATTTTTGTATTTTTAGTAGAGACGGGGTTTCACCATGTTGATCAGGATGGTCTCGATCTCTCGACCTTGTGATCCACCCGCCTCGGCCTCCCAAAGTGCTGGGATTACAGGCTTGAGCCACCGCGCCCGGCTCTCTCTCTTTTTGTTTGAGACAGTCTCACTCTGTTGCCCAGGCTGGAGTGCAGTGGCGTGATCTCGGCTCACTGCAACTTCTGCCTCCCACGTTCAAACAATTCTTGTGCTTCAGCTTCCTGAATAGCTGAGATTACAGGTGCATGCCACCACTCCTAGCTAATTTTTGTATTTTTAGTAGAGACAGGGTTTCACCATGTTGGCCAGGCTGGTATTGAACTCCTGACCTCAAGCGATCTACCTGCCTTGGCCTCCCAAAGTGCTGGGATTACAGGCGTGAGCTATCATACCTGGCCAGACTCCTGAGTTTTAACTGCAGCTCCAACATTTACTAACTGCACAATCCTGATCAAATCACTTAATCTCCATGTATGCCTGCCTCAGTTTCCCCATTTCAGATGAATCTGCAGTCTAACTGGGGGTTATGTGTGTAAAAACTTGGTGCAGTGCCACAAATATAAGCATGATCTCAATATATGCAGCTTATAATTAGGTTGAATCAGAGGCAACTGCCGTTAAAAATGGTCAAATGTGAGGGCCAGGAGTGGTGGCTCACACCTGTAATTCCAGCATTTTGGGAGGTTGATGTGGGTGGATCACCTGAGGTCAGGAGTTTGAGATTGGTCTTGCCAACATGGTGAAACCTCATCTCTACTAAAAATACAAAAAAAAAAATAGCCAAGTGTGGTGGTGGGCTCCTGTGGTCCCAGGTACTCAGGAGGCTGAAGCAGGGCAGTCACTTGAACCTGGGAGGTGGAGGTTGCAGCGAGCCAAGATCGAGCAACTGTACTCCAGCCTGGGCATCTGTCTCAAAAAAAAAAAAAAAAAAAAAAGGGTAAAATGTGGTTAATTGTCATTACTTTCATATGGCTCAATCTAAAATTATAATCAAAGCTGAAGTAAGAACAAAAGCCCAAGTGTAGGAGTTTAATTACAAATCTTCAGAGCTCTGAACAGGAAGAAAGGGAATTACATGGAAACAAGGAGAGAAAATGAAATTGGATGTTAGTGAATTACATGTGAGATGTAGGAACTGCTTGTTTCTCATGCTACTCTAAATATATATTCACATATTCACTGTTTTGAAGCGAGATGAAAGGAAAGAGGAAACGTAGCTTCCCACATCTATGAGGAAATTCGTATCCTAGAGAAGGAAATGGAATTTGAGAAACCCTGGCTTCCAGCCCGTTGCTCGGCCATTTATAAGAAGTGTGGTTGTACCGAGCATACGCGGTGCTGTGGTAATTGAAAGCAGATGAGATGTGCCCTGTTTTATGTGTACCTTGCAGCTATGCAGCCTCCAGTGATGAAGTGGTGTGGGGAGACCACAAAATGTCCATGAAGTATGCAAGGCCCAATGTCCCTTGGCTGATACCTATTGATCACAATGCCTCCTCTGCAGTGTCTTATTCATGCTTCGAAGGAACAAATCAAGCTGGCCAAGAGAGTCTTCCATTAAGTTGGTAAAAAAGATTCAATCCAGGCCAAGTGTGGTGGCTCACACCTGTAATTTCAGCACTTTGGGAGGCCGAGGTGGGTGGATCATGGTGTCAGGAGTTCAAGACCAGCCTGGCCAATATGGTGAAACCTCATCTCTACTAAAAATACAAAAATTAGCCGGGCGTGGTGGCATGTACCTGTAATCCCTGTTACTCAGGAGGCTGAGGCAGGAGAATTGCTTGAACCGGGACCCAGGAGGCAGAGGTTGCAGTGAGCCCAGATCACGCCACTGCACTCCAGCCTGGGCTACAGAGCCAGACTCTGTCTCAAAAAAAAAAAAGATTCAATCTCTGAGACATACGTTTGCCTTCCTCTTTTCATGTATATCAACACCATAAAACCAAAGCACCTGGCTGCTGAAATGAAAGTGAGTCAGCATATGGATTTCATGGATTTGAAATCCTCTCAAACAAGCATTTTACTACCAAGTCAGTAAGAGTCAACCCAGGTACCAAAGGGTACCTAGAATAAAGACATCTAGAATAAAACAATACTTGGCAGGAAGTAGTGGCTCACACCTGCAATCCCAGCACTTTGGAAGGTTGAGGCAGGCAGATGACCTGAGGTCAGGAGTTCAAGACCAGCCTGGCCAACATGGTGAAACCCCATTTCTACCAAAAATACAAAAATTAGCTGGGTGTGGTGGTACATGCCTGTAGTCCCAGCTACTCGGGAGGCTGAGGCAGGAGAATTGCTTGAACTCGGGAGGCGGAGGTTGCTGTGAGCCAAGATGGCAGCGCTGCACTCCAGCCTGGGTGACAGAGCGAGACTCCATCTCAAAAAACAAAACAAAACAAAAAATAACAAAACAACTTAATGTTTGAGAAAAACAGCAGATAAATACAAAATAAAAAGAGAGTACAGAACACAGGATTCCTGAACCCATCGCAAAACTAAAACATTTTTTAAAAATGCAATGGGGTCTTGCTGTGTTTCTCTGGCTAGTCTTGTTTTTGTTTTTAAAATTGAGATGGGGTGTTGCTATGTTGCCCAGGCTGGTCTCAAACTCCTGAGCTCAACTGATCTGACCACCTTGGTCTCTCAAAGTGTTGGGATTACAGGTGTGAGCCACTGCGCCCGGCCAAAACTAAAATCTGTGTGTGTGTGTGTCTGTCTGTGAGACAGAGTCTCACTCTGTTACCCAGGCTGGAGTTCAGTGGCATGATCTCAGCTCACTATAGCATCTGCCTACTGAGCTCCAGCAAGTGGGACTACAGGGAAATCCCACCACACCTGGCCCATGTTTGTATTGGTTGTAGAGACAGGGTTTTGTCATGTTGTCCAGGCTGTTGAGCTCAAGCAATCTACCCATCCCGGCCTTCCAAAGGATTAAAGCCGTGAGGCATTGTACCCAGCCAAAACTAAAATATATATATATATATATATATATATATATATATATATATATATATATATATTTTAAGATGGAATCTCACTCTGTTGCACAGGCTGGAGTGCAGTGGTGTGATCTCGGCTCACTGCAACCTCCGCCTCCTGGGTTCAAGTGATTCTCCTGCCTCAGCCTCCTGAGTAGCTGGGACTACAGGCTCCTGCCACCACAGCCGGCTAATTATTACTATTATTATTTTTTTGTATTTTGAGTCAAGACAGGGTTTCACCATATTGGCTGAGCTGATCTTGAACTCCTGACCTTGTGATCCACCCACGAAAGCCTCCCAAACTGCTGAGATAACAGGCACGAGCCACTGTGCCTCGCCCAAAACTAAAATCTTAAAACCAGAATTTCCATTCAGAAAGAGCCAGGCATGACTGCAAACCACAGAAGGAAAAATGGCATGTATGTAAAATAGCATGTATGTAAAATCATCCATGGTTCCCCTGGATGATCACTTTCACCTGGTAACTTGCCAAGACATGGTGGGAAGGTTTTCTGCATAAATCTCTCACCTTTTGAATATAATTAGTCACTGAAGATTCAAAATGCTAACATATGGAAATGGTTTTCTCTCTTGGCTGCCAGAAATGAATAATTGTTTGAAGGAGAGAAACAGGCAGTGTATCCTATGGGGGCCACCAGCACAAGACCTGCCTTCTGGTCACAACTCTAATGATAACCATGTGATCTCAGGCAATGTTGCGGGGTGGTTAATGATTGCTGTCTGGAGTTAAAGGGCAGAACCACTAGCTGCCTCCCCAGTATCCATTCTGCCCTTCCTTCTAATTAACAGGACTCTGTTTTTGCCTGGGATGGTCATGAGCCCTGCTAAAAACCTATATATCTCAGCCTTCCTTGAAGTCAGAGGTGACCAAGGATGACCTTAGAAATAACTACAGTCAATGTGTTTAAGCAGAAGTCACAGAGTTTAGGGCAGTTAACTCATCCATGTTTGCCCAGACTTTCTCAGTTTTGCCACAAAAGTCCTGCATCCTGGGGAATTCTTCAGTCCTGCGCAATCAAGGACAACTGGTCATCCTAGTAGAAAGCTCTTTGAAAGGGGAAGGTGTGGCTGACAAACACCATTTCCCTCTCTTGCTGCATGGAATGTCGGCCCAATGCTAGACTGTGAAGCAACATGCATGAACTCAAGAGCCACCAAGTTATTTTCATAGAAAGAACTTAATCTAATGAACCATTAGCTAGGTATAAAATTGTGACCTCTGTAACCAACATGGTGAAAACAGAATTGCAAGTTTATTTTAGAGGTAGCAACTGGATGAAGTAGCTGTTACCCAGTAGGGATGAGTGGAGGGGAGGCAGGTTGGAATTATTGAAATTATTGAGGTTGAAGAGGTGTGAAGAGGTTGGAATTATTGAAATTTAGGAACTTACGGGAGCTGAAACTCTGATTTCTGGAGTGGGTTGGCAGGAGCTGGTGATGGTGAAGGGTCACAATGAGGCTAGTTTTGTGAAGTGATGGGAAAATGGCAGGCAGGATTTAGCTGCTGCTGCACAAAGGAACTGATGGTGCAAGGTTGAAGAAGTTTTGCTGGGAACCTTTAAAAGGAGCGGGAAACAGGTGGAGACCCAAAAGGGAAGAAACAGGAAGGAGGAAGTTCTTCCTTCCTGTTCCAGCCTCAAAGTCCTTCTCTAGCGCCCCCCTACGGCAAGAGCTGGGTGAAGGGAAAAGGGTGATGTGGATCCCAGACTCAACATCACAAAGCCCAGCCCTAAAGATTCAGAACTTAATAACTGGCATGCATTCTTGCCCTTTTCCTTGAGAGGAAAACACTCTGCCAATGACTTTGATCATTGTTTCCTTGCTTTTCCTTAGTTTTATCATATATGCATGCAACCCTAAATAATGTGGTTTGATTTGAGCTCTTTTCATTTTTATGATTAGGTTTCTACTGTTAGGATCTTTTATGTCTGGCTTTGGGAATTGTTTAGAGATGCATCTATATTTTGCACCTGGGTACAGTTCATTCATGTCCAATGCTTCGCAGTATTCCATTACAGAAACATGCCATCCTTCAAGGGTCCTCAGTCTCCAAGCCCTGAACTGGGAATCAGGCCACATGGCAAGAGGTGAGAGGCCAACTAGCCAGCAAAGCTTCATCTGTATTTACAGCTGTTCCTCCACTTGCTTTACTACTTGAGCTCCGCCTCCTGTCAGGTCAGTGGCAGCATTAGATTCTCATAGAAGTATGAATTCTATTGCAAACTGCACATTTGAGGATTGAGGTTGCGCAACTCCTCATGAGAATCTAATGCCTGATGATTTCCCATCATCCCCAGATGGGACCATCTAGTTGTAGGAAAACAAGCTCAGGGCTCCTACTGATTCTGCATTATGATGAGTTGTGTAATTATTTCATTATATATTATAATGTAATAATAATAGAAATAAAATGCACAATAAATGTAATATGTTTGAATCATCCCAAAACCATCCCTCCAAACTCTGGTCTGTGGAAAAATTGTCTTCCACACAACTGGTCCCTGGTACCAAAAAGATTGGGACTAATGGGAACAGATGCTCTGTGCCATAGAGAAAAATCAGCACTGAGACAAAGGATCTCTCAGCAAGGAATTTTCACTTCCTATAAGAAGGGTACCCTCGCTAACCATCTTGCCATGAGAGTAAAATGAACAAAGGAAAATCAGACATACTTATCCCTTACACATTTGAGGTTGTTCTTACTGTTGTGTCTGGTCTCAGCAGGAGCCAGACCTTACAATCTACACTAAAACCCAACTGGCTAACAACTTAAAATTTTTCTAAACAGGTAAAAGCAATGGCATAGGCTGTGAGCTGGGACATACCTTGGTTAAAGTATAAGGACATGGAATGTACTATGTGTCTGTAAGCACGGCATGTTTAACAGCTATATAGGATAGGGCTTAACAAAGAGTTATTAGCATACTTATGATTTATTCTTTAACAAGAAAGGAAACTTTGAAGAGGAACTTTTACTTCCCACAAGGACCACTGCCATATTTTATTCATTCAACTGGTGATGGAAATTTTATTTGTTACTCTATTCGCAGGTCTTGTGTGTATATCTAGTTGGTGCGCATGTTTCTCAAAGTGTGATCCTCAGACCAGCAGCATCAGCATCCCCTGGGAATTTCTTAGAAATGCACATTCTCAGGTCTCACCCCTGATCTACTGATTCAAACTCTGGGAGGGTGGCTCAAAAGCCTTCCATGGGATTCTGATGCTAAGATTTGAGAATTGTTCCAGGTTGTGAATCTAGAAGCAGATTTGCTGAGTCATAGGATATATAAAGTTCAAATATTTTAGGTAATGCCAAGCTATTTTCCAAAGCCATTGCAACAATCTACACTCCCACTTGTAGTGTCCAAGAGTTCCCATTGCTTTACGTCTTTGCTATCACTTGGCTTTAAAATGTCTGCCAGCCTGAAGATGTCTGCCAGCCTGAAGAGTATAAATGTATCTCACTACTGTTTTAATGGGCACTTGAATGGCTTCTAATGAGATTGAATGCCTTTTCAAATGTTTATTGGCCATTTGGACTGCCCCTTTTGTGAATACAAGGAACTTACATGGACAACAAAAGTCAGTCATCAAAAAAAGTAGCATATGGGAGAAAAGGAATATTAAAGCACTGTTCTCATTTCTGTTATATCTCATGTAAGAAATAATATTTCCATTTCTAGATGCTTGAGGAATCGCCACAGTCTTCCACAATAGGTGCACTAATTTACATTCCCACCAACAGTGTAAAAGCGTTCCTATTTCTCCACATCCTCTCCAGCATCTGTGGTCTCCAGATTTTTTAACGATCACCATTCTAACTGATGTGAGATGGTATCTCAATGTAGTTTTGACTTGCATTTCTTTAATGACCAATGATGATGAGCATTTTCTCATATGTTTGTTGGCCACATTAATGTCTTCTTTTGAAAAGTGCCTGTTCATATCCTTCATTCACTTTTTGTTGATGTTATTTTTTCTTGTAAAATTGTTTTAGTTCTTTGTAGATTCTGGATATTAGCCCTTTGTCAGATGGGTAGATTGCATTCTGTTGGTTGCCAGTTCATGCTGTTGATTGTTTCTTTTGCTGTGCAGAAGCTCTTAAGTTTAATTAGATCCCATTTGTCTATTTTGGCTTTTCTTGCCATTGCTTTTGGTGTTTTAGTCATGAAGTCCTTGCCTATGCCTATGTCCTGAATGGTATTGCCTATGTTTTCTTTTAGGGTTTTTATGGTTTAAATCTTTAATCCATCTGGAGTAAAATTTTGTATACAGTGTAAGGAATGGGTCCAGTTTCAGCTTTCTGTACATGGTTAGCCAGTTTTCCCAACACCATTTATTTAATAGGGAATCCTTTCCCCATTGCTTGTTTTTATCAGGTTTGTCAAAGACCGTTTGACCCAGCAATCCCATTACTGGGTAGATATCCAAAGGATTATAAATCCTTCTATTATAAAGACATATGCACATGTATGTTCACTGTGGCACTGTTTACAATAGCATAGACTTGGAACCAACCCAAATGCCCATCAAGGATAGACTGGATAAAGAAACTGTGGCACATATACACCATGGAATACTATTCAGCTACAAAGAAGAATGAGTTCATGTCCTTTGCAGGATCATGGATGAATCTGGAAACCATTATTCTCAGCAAATTGACACAAGAACAGAAAACCCAACACCGCATATTCTCACTCATAAGTGGATGTTGAACAATGAGAACACATGGGCAAAGGGAGGGGAACATCACACACTGGGGACTGCTGGAAGGGTGGGGGGGCTAGGGGAGCAATAGCAGGGGGGATGTTGGGGAGGGAAAACATTAGGAGAAATACCTAATGTGGGTGATGAGGGATGGAGGCAGCAAACCACCATGGCATGTGTGTACCTATGTAACAATCCTGCAAGATCTGCATGCGTACCCCAGAACTTAAAGTATAATTGAAAAAAAGAAAAAAGAAAAAAGAAAAAAACCACTTTACTTCCAAAAAAAAAAAAAAGAAAGAAATTATATTTCCCTTTTGTGAAGTGCCTATTACAGTCTTTTGCCCATTTTTCTATAGGGTCATCTGTTTTTCCTTTATTGGTTTGAAGTTCTTTGAACTGTAGGAAAACTACTAGTCCTGGTTGGTTATAGATGTTGCAAGTACCTTCTACTACTCTTTGTGACTGTTTTTTAAATTTTCATTTTCTTTTTGTGGCTGTGCATTGATGAACAACTTCTTAATTTTAATTCAGTCATATGTATCACTATTTTCCTTTGAGATTAATGTTTTTAGTAATCTTGAAATTTGGGAGACTGAGGCAGGAAGATCACTTGAGCCCAAGAGTTTGAGACCAAACTGAGCAACATGATGGGATCCCATCTCTTAAAAAAATGAAAAAAATTAGCCAAGCTTAGTGCCATGCACCCGTAGCCCCAGATGCTCAGGGAGGCTGAGTTGAGAGGATCACTTGAGCATGGGAGATTGAGGCCACTGCAACCTTTACCTCCTGGTCTCAAGCAATGCTCCCACCTCAGCCTCCTGAGTAGCTGGGACTTCAGGTGTGCACCACCACACCTGGCTAATTTTTTTTGGATTTTTTTTGGTAGAGATGGGGGTTTTGCTATGTTGCCCAGGCTAGTCTTGAACTCCTGGGCACAAGCAATCCACCCACCTCGGCCTCTCAAAGTGCTGGGATTACAAGATGAGCTGAAATTATCTCTTTTTATAAGGATAGCAGTTGTATTGGATTGGGGCTAGCCTGACTCCAGTATAACCTCATCTTTTTTTTTTTTTTTCCTTCAGAGACAGGGTCTCTCTCTGTCACCCAGGCTGGAGTGCAGTGGAGCAACTGTAGCTCTCTGCAGCCTCAACCTCCTGGTCTCAAGCGATCCTCCTACCTCAGCCTCCTGAGTAGGTGGGACTACAACCAAGTGCCAGGTCCTCCAGCTAATTTAAAAGAAACTGTTCGGGCCGGGCGCGGTGGCTCAAGCCTGTAATCCCAGCACTTTGGGAGGCCGAGGCGGGTGGATCACAAGGTCGAGAGATCGAGACCATCCTGGTCAACATGGTGAAACCCCGTCTCTACTAAAAATACAAAAAAATGAGCTGGGCATGGTGGCACGTGCCTGTAATCCCAGCTACTCAGGAGGCTGAGGCAGGAGAATTGCCTGAGCCCAGGAGGTGGAGGTTGCGGTGAGCCGAGATCGCGCCATTGCACTCCAGCCTGGGTAACAAGAGCGAAATTCCGTCTCAAAAAAAAAAAAAAAAAAGAAAAGAAACTGTTCATAGAGACAGGGTCTCACTATCTTGCCCAGACTAGTCTCGAACTCCTGGTCTCAAAGGGATCCTCCCATCTCAGCCTTCCAAAGTGCTGGGATTACAGGCATGAGCCACTGTGCCCACCCATATGACCTCATCTTAACTACTGATATCTGAAGTGACCCTACTTCCAAACAAGGTCACACTTTGAGGGATTGAAAGTTAGGACTTAAACATGGGAATTTCAGGGGCACACAATTCAATTCACAACGAAAAGCAGATGATCGATCACCCGAAACTGGGACACTTTTGAGAGTAAAGCAAGGCATTTTTATAATTACACCAAGATCACAGGTGCAGTCTGAGTGTGGTGGATGGCCGCAATGGGTAGGTCACCCAATGCAGAGGTGAGATTGGGGTATCCACATAATGCCAGCCTTTAACTTAAGCACTGGCTCAGTGAGATGGCTTCAGATGGGAAATGGCAGAAAGTTTAACTCAACATGGCTCTGACACTGAGGGCATTTATATCTTGCATGATAAGAACTTAGGAGGCTGAGCACTGTGGCTCATGCCTGTAATTCCACCAATTTGGGAGGCTGAGGCAGGTGGATCACTTGAGGTCAGGAGTTCAAGACCAGCCTGGCCAACATGGTGAAACACTGTCTCTACTGAAAATACAAAAATTAGCCAGGTGTGGTGGCACACGCTTGTAGTTTTAGCTACTTGAAAGGCTAAGGCAGGAGAATTGTTTGAACCCAGAAGGCAGAGGTTGCAGTGAGCTGAAATCATGACACTAAACTCTGGCCTGGGCGACAGAGTGAGACTCCATCTGAAAAAAAAAAAGAACTTAAGAGATGAACAGTCAGTCCTGGGGTGGACTGATTCAGTGACTGTGATGTCATTGAGGACTCCATTTCTTTTTACTTTTCTTTTTTTGAGACAGAGTCTCACTCTGTCGACCAGGCTATGGTGCAGTGGTGCGATCTGGGCTCACTGTGACCTCTGCCGCCTGGGTTCAAACAGTTCTCCTGCCTCAGCCGTCTGAGTAGCTGGGATTACAGGCGCCCACCACCACGCCCAGATAATTTTTTGTATTTTTAGTAGACAAGAAGTTTTGCCATGTTGGCCAGGCTGGTCTCGAATTCCTGACCTTGTGATTCGCCCAACTCAGCCTCCCAAAGTGCTGGGATTACAGGTGTGAGCCACGGCGGCCGGCCCGAGGACTCCATTTCTTTCTATCGTTCATCCCCTCTGTGCTGGTATGTTGGCTCTGATTATTTCACGATGGCTGCAGGGACCTTAGGCTTGTCATCCACAATGCGGGCTTCAGATACCATTTTTACTTTATTAATCTCTTTTTAGGAACAAAGACCCCTTTTTCCTGTGCTCCCCTCCCCCAGCATGCTTCCCCTCTTGTTTCACTGGCCACAATGACATCACGTGTCCGTGCTTGGAACCCATTCCAAGAGAGCTGTCTGGGATCACTTTGCTTTACTTGGCTCTGCCGTGATACCCTCTTAGGAACTGGGGTCCACCTCCCCTGAAGCTGATGGAAAATGAATATCTGGATGAAATCTGGGTTCTCTGGATAGGAAAGGGGGAAGGGGCTGATAGAAAAGTTTGAACTTGGCAGGGTGTGGTGGCTCAAGGCTGTAGTCCCAGCACTTTGGGAGGCCGAGGCGGGCATAGCACAAGGTCAGGAGTTTGAGACCAGCCAAGTCAACATGGTGAAACCCTGTCTCTACTAAAAATACCAAAATTAGCCTGGTGTGGTGGTGGGCCTGTAATCCCAGTTACTCGGGAGGCTGAGGCAGGAGAATCGCTTGAACCTGGGAGGCGGAGGTTGCAGTGAGCCGAGACCACGCCATTGCACTCTAGCCTGGGTGACAGAGCGAGACACTGTCTCAAAAAGAAAAGTTGGCACTTTGGTACCCAACTCATTCCCTTTTCCTCTTTTTCTCCTTCGATATTCCTCCCAAAGCACACATTTATACTGTTTTGCAAAGAGTAATTGATTAATGCATGTACTAGACAGTTATTTAAAATAACGTTGGCCAGATGCAGTGACTCACACCTGTAATCCCAACACCTGGGCGGGGCCGAGGCAGGAGGATCATTTAAGGCCAGGAGTTTGAAACAAGCCTGCGCAAGATAGCACATACAAAAGGCATGTGCTGCAACAGGTCAGCAGAGAACTCTGGGACAGAGACAGCAGTGTGCAAGGGACTGACAGATCTGTACACCTGCAAATTGAAGCAAAAACAAGGAACCATGAATCTTTAAGGTGTTATTCTTTCTGGTACATTTGTTCACTGTAATGTTTTGGGAGATTGCCAGTGGTTCCGATGTCCACTTGGTAATTGAGAAGGCCAGGTAGTTTCACTGCGGCCCTGGTCTGCAGTCATTTCACGCCAGATTGCTCTGCAGCTCAGCCCCGCTGAAGGGGACCGGAGAGAAAAAGATCTCATTAAAAATGACTGTTACCAAGCAACAAGCTAGCATCTCAAGAATTGCATACAAGGAACTTAAGTGGACCACAAATGTCAGCCATCAAAAAAAGGTAGCATATGGGAGAAAAGGAATATTAGAGCGTTGTTCCTGTTTCTGTTACATCTCATTTAAGAAATGATATTTCTCTGAATTAGAACTGCAGTGTGTATTCATTGTAGGGAATTAGGAAATACATATACAAAAGAAACAGATCTTGTGCCTCACTTAACAGCTGGCTATTTTCAACTTCTTTTCTTGCTTTTTTTGTGTGGTATTTCCCCATGTTATTACAAACTCTTAGTTGACATAATCAAACAAATTTTTTTAATAGACAAGGTCTCGCTCTGTCACTTTGTCTGCATGAACATAACTCACTTGCAGCCTCAATTTCCTGGGCTGAAGTGATCCTCTGGCCTCAGCCTCCTGAGGAACTGGGACCACAGCCATGCATCACCATGCCTGGTTCATTTCTTTATTCTTTATAGAGATGGGATCTTGCTATCTTGCCCAGGCTTGTTTCAAACTCCTGGCTTCAAATATTCCTCTTGCCTTGGCCCTCCAAAGTGTGAGTCACTGCACCTGGCCAACATCATTTTAAGTAACTGTATAGTTATTCAAAATGCATTAATCAAGTACTCTTTGCAAAACACTATAAATTTGTGCTTTGGAGGAATAGCACAGGGGAAAAAGAGAAAAAGGGAGTGAGTTCGGTACCAAAGTGCAAACCTTTCTCAGTAATCTTATTTGTTGAACTTTGAAATTAGGCAAAGGTTAGCATTCTTCTAATGTCTTCTTTACTCTGGGGAAAATAAAAGCCTGTGTTGAGGACACAGCAAGAGAAGCATTTCTGAATTTTTGTATGTGTGTAAGATCCTGTGCATTGATTTGTGCTGTGAACCATAAAGCAAAATACGAAACGTTCTAGTCACTACTGGCATTAAAGATCAGCTGAGGGCTGGGTACAGTGGCTCACACCTGCAATCCCAGCACTCTGGGAGGCCAAGGCTGGAGGATCAATTGAGGCCAGGAGTTTGAGACCAGCCTGGAAAACATAGTGAGACCCCATCTCGATAAAAAAATAAAAAATGTAGCCAGGCATGATGGTACGCCCCTGCGGTCCCAGCTACTTGGGAAGCTGAGGTGGGAGGATCGTTTGTATACATGAGTTCCAGCTGCAGTGAGCTACGATCATGCTGCCACACTCCAGGCTGGCAACCAAGTGAGGCTCTGTTTAAAACAAACAAAAACAAACCAAAAAGGTCAGCTGAGAGTTATTTGAATTCTTCCTGGCAAATAACAGTGAGTAGAACCTCAGCTATACTGTAAATTTTTTACTTTTACAGGTCTCATTAATCCTTAGGCAGCACTGTAAAGACATTTTTATAATAAGCTCTCTAATTAGAGTGTCTTTTTTCTTTAGTTAAAAAAAAAGTCGCCGGGCGCGGTGGCTCAAGCCTGTAATCCCAGCACTTTGGGAGGCCGAGGTGGGTGGATCACGAGGTCAAGAGATCGAGACCATCCTGGTCAACATGGTGAAACCCCGTCTCTACCAAAAATACAAAAAAAAAAAATTAGCAGGGCATGGTGGTGCGTGCCTGTAATCCCAGCTACTCAGGAGGCTGAGGCAGGAGAATTGCCTGACCCCAGGAGGCGGAGGTTGCGGTGAGCCAAGATCGCGCCATTGCACTCCAGCCTGGGTAACAAGGGCGAAACTCCGTCTCAAAAAAAAAAAAAAAAAAGTCCCGGCCGGGTGAGGTGGCTCATGCCTGTGAGCTCAGCACTTCAGGAGGCTGATGTGGGCGGATCACAAGGTCAGGAGTTTGAGACCAGTCTGGCCAACATGGTGAAATCCCATCTCTACTAAAAATACAAAAATTAGCTGGGCGTGGTGGTGTGCTCCTGTAATCTCAGCTACTCAAAAGGGAGAGGCAGGAGAATCTCTTGAACTAGGGAGTCAGAGGTTGCAGGGAGCCGAGATCGCGCCACTGCACTCCAGCCTGGCGACAGAGTGAGACTCCATCTCAAAAAAATAAGTAAATAAATAAATAAAATAAAAAGAAGAAATTTGGACATAGAAACAGATACGTGTAGAGGGAGGATGATGTGAAGACAGGGAGAAGACGGCCTTGTAAGGGTAGAGACGTGAAGGATTTGCAATCCCAGGATTGCATTTGATATTCCTCCCAAAACACACATTTGTAGTGTTTTGCAAAGAGTACTTGATTAATGCAAGGACTGCAGAAATGATGCCTCTATGGGCCAAGGAGTGCCCATGGCTGCCAGGAGCTGGGACAGAGGCCTGAAAGATTCCTCCCAAGGGCCCTCAGGGGAACTGTGGCCCTGCTGACACTGTGATTTCAGAATTCAGGCCTCCAGAACTGCAAGAGAACAAACTTCTGTCATTTTAAGCCAAAAATGAAACAAAAACAGAAGAACACAGAGTGGGAAGTAAAGAACGGCAGGAAAGGAGTGGGCAGGAGGGAGGGAAGGAGACAGCAAAGTGTCACCAAGTAAGTTAGGAAATAAAACTTGGTTGCGGCTGGGCGTGGTGGCTCACGCCTGTAATTACAGTACTTTGGGAGGCTGAGGTGGGAGGATCACTTGAGGCCAAGAGTTTGAGACCAGCTTGGGCAACATAACAAGATCCTGTCTCTATCTATTAAAACAAAACAAAACAAAACAAAACAAAACAACTTAGGCCGGGTGCAGTGGTTCACACCTGTACCCCCAACACTGTGGAAGGCTGATGGGGGGATTACTTGAGGTCAGGAGTTTCAGACCAGCCTGGCCAACATGGTGAATCCCTGTCTCTACTAATACAAAAAATTAGCTGGGCATGGTGATGTGCACCTGTAGTTCCAGCTACCTGGGAGGCTGAGGCAGGAGAATTGTTTGAACCCGGGAGGCAGAGGTTGTAGTGAGCAGAGATCCCACCATTGCACTCCAGCCTGGTGACAGATTGAGACACAGTCTCAAAAAACAAAACAAACAAACAAAATCTCCAGAGAACCGAAAAACAATTTATATGAAAAAGAACGTGCTTCCATTCAGAGGCTTAACAATCTAGGACTGTCCCCTTATGCCTGATAGCAGCCACACTCTTTGGGTCAACAGGCAGCCTTGGGCCAAGCACGGCAGCTCACGCCTGTAATCCCAGCACTTTGGGAGGCTGAGGCAGGAGGATCGCTTGAGGCCAGGAGGTTAAGACCAGCCTGGGCAACATGGCAAGACCTCATCTCTACGAACAAATAGAAAAATTAGGCTGGGCGCGGTGGCTCACACCTGTAATCCTAGCACTTTGGGAGGTCGAGGCTGGCAGATCACCTGAGATCAGGAGTTAAAGACCAGCCTGGCTAACATGGTGAAACCTTGTTTCTACAAAAATACAAAAGTTAGCCAGGCATGATGGTGCATGCCTGTAATCTCAGCTACTCAGGAGGCTGGGGCTGGAGAATGGCTTGAACCCAGGAGGCGGAGGTTGCAGTGACCTGAGATCGTGCATTGCACTCCAGCCTGGGCAATAGAGCAAGACTTGGTCTGAAAGATTAAAAAAAAAAAAAAAAAGGAAATTAACTGTGCATGGTGGCATGTGCCTGTAGTCCCAGGTACTTGGGAGGCTGAGGCAGGAGAATTGCTTGAGCCTAGGAGTGTGAGGCTGCAGGGAGCCATGATCATGCCAGTGACTGTGCTCTCCAGCCTGGGCAACAGAGTGAGACTCTGTCTCAAAAATAATAATAAAAATAGGCCGGGCGCGGTGGCTCAAGCCTGTAATCCTAGCACTTTGGGAGGTCGAGGCGGGTGGATCATGAGGTCGAGAGATCGAGACCATCCTGGTCAACATGGTGAAACCCCATCTCTACTAAAAATACAAAAAATTAGCTGGGCATGGTGGCGCGTGCCTGTAATCCCAGCTACTCAGGAGGCTGAGGCAGGAGAATTGCTTGAACCCAGGAGGCGGAGGTTGTGGGGAGCTGAGATCGCGCCACTGCACTCCAGCCTGGGTAACAAGAGTGAAACTCCGCCTCAAAAAAAAAAAAATAAAATAAAATAAAAATAAAATAAAAATAAAAAATAAATAAAAAAATTAAAAAGCTGTTTCTCAATAACAGACAAACGCACACCCACAGGTAACAGGCCTGGTCCCAGCAGGCACTCACCGGGTGTCGTGAGTGCTTATCAGGGGAAATGATTGCTTGGTGTTTTAACCTGTTTAAAAATAGAAGCCAAACTACGTATTGATAGGTTAACGAATAATGCAATGTCAGTTATTGGTTAATGCAGAATAGCAACATCAGGTGGGGAAAAAAAGAGAAACAAACAAGTTGAGATTCAAGGTTCTGTCTAAGAAGGAAAGAAAACGGGAGTTTTGCCAGGCGCCATGGCTCAAGTCTGTAATCCCGGCACTTTGGGCGGTTGAGGTGGGCAGACCACCTGAGGTCAGGGGTTCCAGACCAGCCTGGGCAACATGGAGAAGCCCCGACTCTAATAAAAATACAAAACTAGCCAAGCATGGTGGTGTATACCTGTAATCCCAGCTACTTGGGAGGCTGAGGCAGGAGAATCACTTGAACCCGGGAGATGGAGGTTGTGGTGAGCCGAGATTGTGCCATTGCACTCCAGCCCGAGCAACAGGCGTGAAACTCCACCTAAAAAAAAAAAAAGAAAATGGGAGTTTAGTTTTTTTCTCTACTTTGCTCCTAGATGTCTACTAAAAAAAACCAAACATCATTCGATTGGGTCTTTTCAGTTTCTAAAATAAAACAAAGAAGGGGCTGCATGAAGGCGAGACCCCTCGCTCACCCACCCTGCTTCCTGCACGGAGCTCTTTGGGGTCCTGAGTGAAATTGGTGACGTTCCAACCTCCCCCCACCGCCATGCACCCAAGCAGGCTTTTCTTGTGTGTTAAGTTGGCCAGAGGGGCTGGGGGAATCTTTCCGCTCAGGCCTCTGCAAACCTCTTCCTGCTTAGAAAAGAGGTTTTGTTTGACTCCTTTTGGGGCCTCTGAGGCGCCAGGGGGAGTGATTAATAGAGAACTACCTCAGGATTTCAATAGAGCAGCAGCATGAGCTCCCAGGGCCAGCCGGGCCTTTGTTCTGCAGAAAACGGCGATAAAGCCCCATGGGCTGCCTGCTGCAATCCAGTCCTCATCCGGCCCGGTTTTATCCCTGCCAGGCCAACCTCACGACCTAAGCAGGCCTGGGAAGATCCGTCTACCCACACACAGGACGGCGTGAACAGCAGGGGCCTCCCTCCTTGGCAGAACGCTTGGAGCTGGAGTGGGGGCCCAGGAGCCCTTGATTTCTTTTGTGAAATTCTGCAGATGAGAGCCGGGCTATGATGTTTTGGCTCCCCAGGGAAGGGGGACAGGGGACTCTGAAGCTGGGGGGTGGACAGAAGATGTGGGTTTGTGAACAGGGAGATGGCGTTTGGTTAGCTTTGAGCAGGCTCTGTGCGCTTCTTTGTTTTTTAACTTAAAAAATTTTTTTTTTTTTGAGACGGAGTTTTGCTTGTTACCCAGGCTGGAGTGCAATGGCGCAATCTCAGCTCACCGCAACCTCCACCTCCTGGGTTCAGGCAATTCTCCTGCCTCAGCTTCCCGAGTAGCTGGGATTACAGGCACGTGCCACCATGCCCAGCTAATTTTTTGTATTTTTAATAGAGATGGGGTTTCACCATGTTGACCAGGATGGTCTCGATCTCTCAACCTCGTGATCCACCCGCCTCGGCCTCCCAAAGTGCTGGGATTACAGGCTTGAGCCACCGCGCCCAGCCAACTTTTAAATTTTTTTAAAGATGGGGTTTCACCATGTTTGTCAGGCTGGTCTTGAACTCCCGACCTCAGGTGATCCGCCCACCTTGGCCTCCAAAGTGCTTGGATTACAGGCGTGAACCACCACGCCTGGCCTTCTGTGGGCCTCTTAATATCCCAGCAGAAGTGAGGGAGAGCTTTGGAAGTGAGAGGAGGGTGACATGGTACAACAGAGTTAAAGAGGGAAGAAGGCAGTGGTCAGCAGGACTGGGCAGCAAGCTACCAGGGAGCTGAGATCACACCACTGCACTTCAGCCTGGGCGACAGAGCAAGACTCTGTCTAAAAAAAAAAAAAAAAAAAAATATTGGGAAATGTAACACACATACAGAATGGTGCATCCATATTTTTAATAATTATGTATTTATTAGGAGCTTACACCAACATCCATTTAGCACTGCATGGTCTCCCTGGGACAGGAGCCTGGGCACAGCTCAGCTGGGTCCTCTGCTCAGCCTCTCATGGCTGTAACCCAGGTTGAGTTGGGTTGCATTCTCATCCAGAGGCTCAACCGGGCAAGAATCCTCTCTCAAGCTCATTCAGCCTGCTGGCAGTGTGCATTTCCTTGTGGCCATCTGACTGAGGGCCTCAGCTTCTTCCTGGCCATCTGCTGGAGGCCGCCTTCAGGTCCTGGAGGCCACTCATAGTCCCTGGCCATGGGGTCCTCTCCAGGGGCTGTTCACAACATGCTGTTTGCTTCTGCAGGGCCAGCAGGAGCGTCTGTCTCCAGTGGGCCAGCACGGGATCTTCTATAATGTCATATGACCATGGGAGCGATGGGAATGGGAAGCCCTTGCCCTTTGCATATAATATAACCGGCATAACCATATCTCAGCAATGACATCTGCCCCATCCGCCATGTTCCACTGGTCAGAAGCCCAACAAGGCCCTGCACTCACTCAAGGGAGGGTGTGATACATGCGTGTGACTCCTGGGTGGGTGGTCACTTTTGGGTATGTCTAAGTGTAACCCATGCTAAGAAATGGAACTCTGTCTACCATTCCAGAAGCCCATCTCCACTTACAGATAAGACTAATGCTGAGTTGGAGCTGTTCACGAGAGCTGATCTGTGAAACGTTCAGGATTTTGGTGAATTGGGTGTTAAAGACAGCCATTATCAAAAATTAAACTATATTAGGCAAGGCACAGTGGTTTGCACGTGTCGTCCCAGCACTTTGGGAGGTTGATGCGGGTGGATCACTTGAGCTCAGGAGTTTGAGACCAGCCTGGGTGACATGGTGAAACCCTGTTTCTACAAAAATACAAAAATTATCCAGGCACAGTGGTGCCTGCCTGTACTCCCAGCTACTAGAGAGGCAGGAGAATTGCTTGAACCTGAGAGGTGGAGGCTGCAATGAGCTGAGATCCAGCCTGCTGGGTAACAGAGAAAGATTCCGTCTAAAAAAAAAAAAAAAAAAAAAAAAAAAAAAAAAAAAAAAAAAAAATTAAATTACATTAAGCTTGCAGTGAAATAAATTCTATTGAAAGGGTCTCAACACTTATCATGTCCTAATTATTTTATTGTAATCTGTGCTTTTGAGGTTACTTATAACTACTCCATCTGTATACTGGAAATTCTCTTCCTAACTCCAAGTTCAGATACTCTGCGTTGGTTCAGATACTCCACTTGGCAGCTTGGATCAACTATCGCAGAGATATTTACACTGCGGAAACCTGAAAAAGCTACAATTCAGGGTTTTGAAGGCCAAATCTGGCTCTTGCTTGTGCTAAAAATGTTTTTTTTTTTTTTTTTTTGGATTTTTTTTTTTTACATTATTAAAGGGCAAACAAAATTTTTTTTACATTATTAAGACAAAACAAAAGACTGTGCCAAAGACTGTATGTGTCTGGAAAAGTGGAAAATATTTACCATATGACTCTGCAAAATCCATTTGCCAATCTCTAGACATAAGAAAATAATGGAGAAAATTAACGTGTTTAAACTTCAAATTCTGTGATGTCTGTGGCCATTACATTAAGAATAGCACAAAACATTGAGGAAATATTCATCCAGTA
The DNA here is from genome assembly GCF_048565385.1 of Saimiri boliviensis. Taxonomy (NCBI): domain Eukaryota; kingdom Metazoa; phylum Chordata; class Mammalia; order Primates; family Cebidae; genus Saimiri; species Saimiri boliviensis. The sequence continues at coordinate 27,187,023 of NC_133468.1, read as the reverse complement.
ATAGAAAACTGTTTTCCAATACAGCAAAGAAGTTGCTGACATCATCGAGGAACAAATAAAGTTCTGATATGTATGGTTTTTTGCTTCATTTCTTACTCGTTAATGTAAGTGAAAATATCAACACTCCTGTCAAATATTACATTTTTTTTACTTTTTTCTGAGACAGGGTCTCACTATTGCCCTGGATGGAGTGCAGTGGCGTGATCATGGCTCACTGCAGCCTCCAACTCCTGGGTTCAAAAGATCCTCCGGCCTCAGCCTCCCAAGTAGGTGAGACCACAGGCGCACGCTACCATGCCTGGCTAATTGTTTTACTTTTTGTAGAGACAGGATCTTGCTATGTTGCCGAGGCTGGTCTCAAACTCCTAGTTCAAGTGATCCTCCTGCCTTGGCTTCCCATACAGTCCTAAAGTGCTGTGATTACCGGCGTGAGCCACCCTACCAGGCCAAGCATTATGTTTAAAGACAACAAATTTACTGGGAAAATGGTGGGCTGGGTAACAACTCAACGTTGTAGATTACAATTCAAGCACAGGCTGGCTATGGACATGGGAGTTCAACCATGCTAAAGAAAAGAATTCTCTGAGAATCAGCTGACCATGGAATTTACAAACAAAAAGAGTACTGTGTGTTTTATCATTACTTGTAATTGATATGATACACAGCCTTCATGCCAGTAACATTTATAAGAAATGTGTGTATAATAAATACACGCAGTCCTTCCCCAGCTGATTGATAAACGTGCACCATTAGCCTGACCATTAGGATATGTACTTCCTGGCTTTCCTTTATAATGTTACCACATTTAGATTTTCCTTTTACCTCAATAGTGTCACCTCAGATCCCAGAGCAGTATCTGGTACATACTAGGTATTTACAGTCATGAAACAGGCCAACCATTCATGCCATATATGACAGCAGTCCTCTAAGATTATAATACTGTATCCTTTTTTTTTTTTGAGACGGAGTTTTGGGAGTTTTGCTCTTGTTGCCCAGCCCACCATTTTCCCAGTAAATTTGCTGTCTTTAAACATAGTGCTTGGCCTGGTAGTGTGGCTCACGCCTGTAATCACAGCACTTTAGGACTGTATGGGAAGCCAAGGCAGGAGGATCATTTGAACCTAGGAGTTTGAGACCAGCCTCGGCAACATAGCAACATCCTGTCTCTACAAAAAGTAAAACAATTAGCCAGGCATGGTAGCATGCACCTGTGGTCTCAGCTACTTGGGAGGTTGACGCTGGAGGATCTTTTGAACCCAGAAGTTGGAGGCTGGAGTGCAATGGCACAATCTTGGCTCACCACAACCTCTGCCTCCCGGGTTCAAGTGATTCTCCTGCCTCAGCCTCCCAAGTAGCTGGGATTACAGGTATGCACCACCACGCCTAGCTAATGTTTTGTATTTTTAGTAGAGATGGGGTTTTTCCATGTTGGTCAGGCTGGTCTCAAACTCCTGAATTCAGGTGATCCACCTACCTTGGCCTCCCAAAGTGCTGGGATTACAGGTGTGAGCGACCATGCCCGGCCTATAATACTATTACCTTTACCTTACCTTGTCTATGTTTAGATATGTAAATACCCTTGTGTTACAATTGCTCATAGTATTCAGCACATTACATTAACATGCTGTTAAAAGTTCGTAGCCTAGGAGCAACAGGCTGTATCATACAGGTTTGTGTAATTACACACTATGATGTTCACACAAGGATGAAATTGCCTAACAATGCATTTCTCAAGTATCCCCTTTCTCAAGTAATGCATAGCTGTATTTAAGATGGGCTGGCAGAAATGGCTTAGACCTGTAATCCCAGCACTTTGGGAGGCTGAGGTGGGAGGATTGCTTGAGCCCAGGAATTTGAGACCAGGCTGGGCAATACAGTGAGACTTTCGTTTCTACAAAAATAAAAAAACAAAGGATGTTGCTGTGCTGGGCATGGTGACTCATGCCTGTAATCGAAGCACTTTGGTAGGCTAAGGTGGGAGGACCACTTGATGCCAGGAGTTTGAAACTAGCCTGGGCAATATGGCAAAATCCTGTCTCTAAAAAATATAATAATACAAAAATTAGCTGGGTATGGAGGATCACGCCTGTAATGCTAGCTACTCGGGAGACTGAGGCAAGAGAATCGCTTGAGCCCAGGAGGCTGAGGGTGCAGCAAGCCATGATTGTACCACTGCACTAAAGCCTGCGCAACACAGTGAGGCCGTGTCTCAAGGAAAAAAATGTCCCTGGAGTAGATAAATTGAGAAATAGTAATTTTACACAAACAACTAGCAGTGGCAATGCTATTCTGAGCCTTTGCTATAAAATGGCAGAAAAAGGAGGAGTTCTGCATGTTTTTATTTTTCCCTGCCACTTGCTTTTTAATCTTTATAAATCTCAAATCCTTTCAGAATAGGGCATACCATTTATTTGTTTTTGGTTTTAAGCAGCAACCGTTAACTACCACCACGGACTGCTTAGGAAATGCCTAACAGATTTCACGTAGAATCTCATCAACACGCCTGGAATCCCAGCACTTAGGGAAGCTGAGGTAGGAGGATGGTTTGAGCCCAGAAGTTTGAGACCAGCCTGGGCAACACAAAAAACAAAAAAGTCTCATAAAATCTGTAAGAGTAGGTGACATAGTAAAAAACCGGAAACAACATTCTTTTTAATATTGTACATATTTCCCCCCCATTCGTTTATTTATTTATGCAGCCACTGACCCAGGCACGGTCGTCCTAACGGGGGGATACCCAGCCCGCAACCCCAGGTTCGAGGATACCCAGCGTTTAGAAAACGGGCCCAGCGAATCCCACTGACCCCACGTGGTCTCTTGGAGGCTCGCCCCCACTCAAATCCGGCCTTCACCAGTCACTCGCGCACACGACGTTGGGCAGGCGACCCCACCGCCCCGGAACCTCCCGGCGCAGCCGTCGCGGCGGTGCAACAGACCCCGCCGCGCCACCGGAAGACGCCTAGGGACGCATTGTACGCATGCGCAATATGCAACCCGGCGTCGCCAGGGGGCGTTGCAGCCCGGCTCGCGCCGTGGGGGAGGGGAACCGCCGCGCCGGGGCAGAACCACGTGCGCACCACGTGGCGCCCCGGCAGCCTCGATCCGCGGTAGGGCTGCCAGGCCAGCAACGCCGCGCAGCCAGCGGCCCCCGAGGGTGGGTGGGGTCGGTCTCCCCACCGGCGCCCCCGCGCCCCGTAACCTCTGACCTCCCACCCAACTCCCCTTAGGGTTACCCCTCGCCGGCCACCGCGCGGTGTGTTTATAAACAGAGCTCCCGGCGAGCCAGAAAGCCCGGATCGGCGGATTAACACCCGGAGGAACGGAGCCTTCCGTGCGTGTGCGCCTCTCGCGCATGCGCCCTAAGGCTGCGGCGCGGTGCTCCTCCTGCGCTTGCTCCTCTTGCGCTTGCTCAGTGGGGCGGCGAGCGGGGCCCGGGGCGGGGCTGCACTCTGTGGTCAGGCGGTGTTGCGGGGCGAGGAGAGGCGGACGCGGCCAGCCCCGCCCTCGTCTTCGCCCAACGGGGCCTCACCTGCTGCATGTCCTTGCGCAGGCCGTCCACGGGCCTCTGAGTCCAGGGCCCTGGCTGCAAAGTGGGACCCCTGTGGGTGGTAGCGGAGGTGTAGTGGTGACCTGGCTGGAGGGCGGCACCGGCCCCTGAGTGCCCCCTTGGGCGGCTGCACCCGGCAGCTAAGAGGTCCCCTCAAGACACAACGGTCCCAGGGATGAGCAGCAGACCATGCAGTACGATTTAGCCTTAAAAAGGAGTGGAGTACAGTTTATGTTTTCTATGTGTATATCTATGTATCTCTGTTTTTTAACTTTTATTTTTGAGACGGTCTTGTTCTGTTGCCTAGGCTGGAGTGCAGTGATAGTGCAGTGATGCCATCATGGCTCACTGCAGACTCCACCTCCCGGGCTCAGGCGATCCTCTCACCTCCACCTCCACCTCCCAAATAGCTGGAACTACAGGCAGGCACCACCACACCCAGGTGCATATATATAGTGCTGGTGGTGGTGGTGGTGGTGGTGTTTTGTTTTTGTTTTTGAGACGGAGTCTCCCTCTGTCGCCCAGGCTGGAGTGCAGTGGTGCGATCTCGGCTCACTGCAATCTCTGCCTCGTGGGTTCAAGCGATTCTCCTGCCTCAGCCTCAAGAGTAGCTGGAATTACAGGCGTGCACCGCCAAGCCCACCTAATTTTTTTTTTTTTTTTGAGACGGAGTTTTGCTCTTGTTACCCAGGCTGGAGTGCAATGGCGCGATCTCGGCTCACCGCAGCCTCCGCCTCCTGGGTTCAGGCAATTCTCCTGCCTCAGCCTCCTGAGTAGCTGGGATTACAGGCACGTGCCACCATGCCCAGCTAATTTTTTTTTTTTTTTTTTGTATTTTTAGTAGAGACGGGGTTTCTCCATGTTGACCAGGATGGTCTCGATCTCTTGACCTCGTGATCCACCCGCCTTGGCCTCCCAAAATGCTGGGATTACAAGCTTGAGCCACCGCGCCCGGCCGATTTTTTTGTGTTTTTAATAGGGACAAGGTTTCACCATGTTGGCTAGGCTGATCTCGAACTCCTGTCATTAGGTAATCTGCCTGCCTCAGCCTTCCCAAGTGCTGGGATTACAGGCGTGAGCCACCATGCCCGGCCATTTTTTTTCCTGTTTTTGGTAGAGATGGGGTCTTGCTGTGTTGCCCAGGCTGGTCTTGAACATTTGGGCTCAAGCGATTTTCTCACCTTAGTCTCCCAAAATGTTGGGATTACAGGTGTGAGCCACCTCGCCACCTGGCCTACATGTTTTAATTTAATTTAAAAAAAATTTTAATTTTTATGGGTACATAGTAGGTGCATATATTTATGGGTCACATGAGATATTTGTGTTATAATCATATTAAGGTAAATAGGGTTTCCATCACCTCCAGCATTCATCATTTCTGTGTGATGAACATTTCAATTGCATGCTCTTGGTTATTCTAAAATGTACAACAAATTAGTACTGACTATGGTCACACTGCTGTGCTAGCAAACACTAGTTATTGTATCTAATGTTTTGTATTTTTTATAACAATTTTATTTTATTATTTTTTTGAGACAGAGTTTTGCTCTGTTGCCCAGGCTGGAGTGCAATGGTCTGATCTCATCTCACTGTAAACTCCGCCCCCTAGGTTCAAGCAATTCTTGTGTTTCAGCCTCCCGAGGAGCTGGATTATAGCCCACGCTAGTAATCCAGCTGAATATTTTTGTAATTTTAGTAGAGACGGGGTTTGCCATGTTGGCCAGGCTGGTCTGGAACTCCTGACCTCAAGTGATCCACCTGTGTCGGCCTCCCAAAGTGCTGGGATTATGGGGGTGAGCCACGCATTTTATCACAATTTTAAAAAGGAAGAAGATTCTGACACATGCTTCTACATGGATGAACCTTAAGGACATGGTGCTGAGTGAAATAAGCCAGACACAGGACAGTGTATGATTCTGCTTATATAAGGTTCTAGAGCCATCAGATTTGTTGTCACAGAAAGGAGAGTGGTAGTTCCCAGGGGCTGGCGGCACAGGGTTTGGGAGTGAGTGTTTGATGGGGATGGTGTTTGAGTTTGGGAAGATGAAAGAGTTCTGGAGATGGGTGGTGGTGACCTCACAACAATGTGAATGTGCTTAATGTCCCTGAGCTGCATGCTCAAACATGGTTAAGCTTAGCTGGGCGCGGTGGCTCACACCTATAATCCCAGCACTTTGGGAGGCTATGCTGGGTGGATCACCTGAGGTCAGGAGTTCGAGACCAGCCTGGGCAACATGGAACAACCCTGTCTCTACTAAAAACATAAAACTTAGCTGGGTGTGGTGGCAAGCACTTGTAATCTTAGCTCTTTGGGAGGCTGAGGCAGGAGAATTGCTTGAAACTGGGAGACGAAGGTTGCAATGAGCTGAGATCATGCCACTGTACTCCAGCCTGGTCGACAGAGTGAGACTCCGTCTCAAAAATAAATAAATAAATAAATAAGGTTAAGCTTTTAAATTATTATTATTATTTTTTGAGATGAAGTCTCACTCTGTTACCCAGGCTGGAGTGCAGTGGTGCGATCTCCAATCTAGGCTCTGTCTCCCAGGTTCAAGCGATTTTCCTGTTTCAGCCTCCCAAGTAGCTACGACGACAGGTGCATCCCACAACGCCTGGCTAATTTTTTGTAATTTTAGTAGAGACAGGGTTTCACAGTGTTAGCCAGGATGGTCTAAATCTCCTGACCTCATGATCTAGCCACCTTGGCCTCCCAAACTGCTGGGATTATGGGTGTGAGCCACTGTGCCTGGCCTAAGCTTTTAAATTCTATGCTAAGCCTATTTTGCCACTTGCAGTGCAGATCAGATCACATCGTGTCTGTCCTACGACCATATCCTTTACATAAAGGATCCAAGAGGCTCGGGCCCAGCTCCTCAGGGGGTCTGGCCCCTGCCTGTGTTATTTTGAACCTCTCTAGCCCCACCTGGCTGCCTTTTTGACCTCAAACACCCAGCCTCAGGGCTGCTCTCATGTTCTCCCTGGTGGAAATGCATCTCCTTATCTTCTCATGAGCCTGTCCCCTTGGTGTATTTGTTGATAAACACTCATCCCTCAAGCTGGGGAATTAGCTCAAAGGGGACAGCCCTCGTTTAGCACAAACATGCATCCTTGCTTTGTAGATGCCAAGCAAAGGAGACGCAAGTAATGAGAACAGGTAAGGACTCTCCTCTCGTGGACTTCATATTCCCGCAGAGGATGTAGTCAGTAAACACAAAACCATCAGGTAGTTGATGGTACACGCGGTAAGGTCAGGAAAATACCGTGATCTGGATCAGGTGATCCTGAAGAACTCACTGGGAGTGACTCTTTGGCCTGAGGCTTCTCTGACAAGGAGATAGCAATGGGAAGATTGGGAGGAAGCAAGAGGGACTTTCCAGGGACAGAGAACAGCAGCAAGTGTAGAATGCCCTGAGGCCAGGGCTGATGGGACAGAAAGACCAGACCGGGCAGTGGGAGCATGTGAGTGACAGGGAGCTTTACGGTAAGGAAGGGGGCAGAGGTTGGCTTGGTGACTCATGCCTTGTAATCTCAGCACTTTGGGAGGCTGAGGTGGGAGGATCGCTTGAGCCTGGGAGTTTGAGGCTGCCCTGAGCTAAGACAGTGCCACTGCACTTCAGCCTGTGTGACAGAGCAATACCCTGTCTCAGAAAAAAAAAAAAAAAAAAAAAAAAAAAAGTTTGTTTATATCACATCTCACTTATTTTCTTCTCTTTTCTTTTGGGGGAGTGGGGGGACAGAGTCTCACTCTGTCGCCCAGGCTCACTGCAACGGCATCCTCCTGCCTCAGCCTCTCTAGTAGCTGGGACCACAGGTGAACACCACCACGCCTGGCTAATTTGTTTTAAGTGGAGATGGGTTTTCACCATGTTGGCCAGGCTAGTCACGAGCTCCTGACCCAGATGACCTACCCACTTTGGCCTCCCAAAATGCTTGGATTACAGGCAATGAGCCACCATGCTGGGCCTCACATCTCATTTCCAAAAGTTGCTAAACAGGCCCATAGCAGTGGATAACAAGGAGGGTCAGAATGAAACATGAAACATAATAATTGGGTACAAGAATGGAGGCTGGAGACTAAAGGTAAATAAGAATAAAAGTAAAGAGGCGACTTTATGATGACGGTGGTCTGGGGGAAGTAGCGGAGCTGCTGCTTGACAGTGAGGATATTGCCAAGGGGATACAGCCTGGGGACAGGATAGCCACACCCTCTGGCGCCCCCACTCCTTCCCTCAATGACATCAATGGTTTATTTTAGAATGAAGACCCCTGGAAAATAGACCTGCACAGTGTTCACGGTGGTCTTCACCGCTGGCCAGCAGGGTTGGGAGACCCGGCCAGGACTGTAGGTCCTGAAGATCCCCCAGGAAAAATTCCCTGACCCCCGGGCTGCACTTGTCCTGTTCCCCTGCCAGCAGAGCCCTGGATCTGGCAGAATCCCAGACACCATTTCTCCGCAGGTACAGCAAAGATCACGTAAGACACGCGTGGTCCAACGTATAATTACGGGATCTCAGACTCGGAGACAGTTCCACTGCAGCAGGAACGATTGCCGTTACCGTACTCGTGACACTAGTGAACAGTAAAAGAGACATATTAATTGAAGTGTCTATTTTTGAAAACATAGTTTTTCCTCCCCGTCAAATTGTAGTATGTTCAAAAGTTCTAAAAAGTTCTTATTTTGGGCTCAAGTTCCTCTTATTCCTTTCTCCACTCCCCAGCTTGGAGAAAACCCATTAACTTTTTCAATATCAATATAAATATCCCTGGAATATTGTCCTTCCCTCTTCTCCTTTTTCCCTGGCTTTAGACATAAAAAGTGCAGTAAACACATACATACAACCAAGTACTAAGAAACTCATGGATCAAGGTTTCTGTACTTCGCATAATCCTAGTTAATGATCCTGCAGTAGGAAACAGAGCTTGGTAACAGCATTCAAGATCACACCTGTAATCCCAACATGGTGGGAGGTCAAGGCAGGCAGATCACTTGAGGCCAGGAATTTGAGACCAGCCTGGCCAACATGACCAAACCTTGTCTCTACTAAAAATAAAAAAATGTGCTGGGTGTGGTGGTGCACCCCTATAATCCCAGCTACTCAGGGGGCTGAGGTGAGAGAATTGCTTGAACCCAGGAGGTATTAGTTGCAAGTGAGCAGAGATGGCGCCATTGCACCTAGCCTGGGTGACGAGCAAACTCCATCTCAAAAAAAAAAACAAAAAAAAAACAGTCAGGTATGGTGGCTAACACCTATAATCCTAGCACTCTGGGAGGCCAATGCAGGAGGATTGTCTGAGCTCAGGAGTTCGAAACCAGCCTGGGCAACATAGTGAAACCCTGTCTCTACTAAAATACAAAAAAATTTAGCTGGGCATGGCGGCATCCGCCTGTGGTCCCAGCTACTTGAAAGGCTGAGGTGGGAGAACTGCTTGAACCTGGGAGGTGGAGGTTGCAGGTGAGCATAGATCACGCCATTGCACCCTAGCCTAGGTGACAAAAAAAGAAAAAAAGAAAAGAAAATTAGCCAAAAGTGGGTTTCATGAGCTTCTTGCCTATTATTTTATTTATTTATTTATTTGTTGAGACAAAGTCTCATTCTATTGCCCAAGCTGGAGTGCAGTGGTGCTATCTCAGCTCACTGCAACCTCTGCTTCCAAGGTTCATGTGATTCTCCTTCTTCAGCCTCCTGAGTAGATGGCACTACAGGCGCATGCCACTGTGCCTGGTTTTTTGTATTTTTAATAGAGATGGGGTTTCACTGTGTTGGCCAGGCTGGTCTCGAACTCCTGACTCAGCCTCAGTGGCTGATTCTGGATTCATAAAATGAAGGTGAAGTCCAGAGTATCTGAGATTGGGCAGAAGCTCGCAGCTAGCTTTTAAGTCCCTGACTCGGGGCTTAGAATCTGCCTGGGAAGGAAACAAGGGGACATGACTGTCCTATCTTCCATGAGCATTTATGAGAACGATGGGACACGTGTGTCTGCCTGAGCGGGGACGTCCCTGTAGGATGCTGGGGACACTGGTAACTGTTGTTCCTGGGTAGGGGAGGTGGGTTGGGACAGAGGTGGGAGGGAGACAGAAATGTCACTGGTTGGTTTTGTTCCCTTTATTTTTTGAGACACAGCCTTGCTCTGTAGCCCAGGCTGGAGTGCAGGGGTGCAATCATAGCTCACTGCAGCCTCCAGCTCCTGGGTTCAAGCTATCCTTTTGCCTCAGTCTTCTGAAGGTATGTGCCATCATGCCCTGATTATTATTATTATTTTTTTTTGAGATGGAGTTGCACTCTTGTTACCCAGGCTGTAGTGCAGTGGCGTGATCTCGGCTCACTGCAGCTTCCGCCTCCCAGGTTCAAGCAATCCTCCTGCCTCAGCCTCCCCAGTAGCTGGGACTACAGGCGTGCACCACCACACCCAGCTAATTTTTTTTGTATTTTTAGTAGAGACGGGGTTTCACCATGTTGAACAAGATGGTCTCGATCTCTTGACCTTGTGATCCACCTGCCTCGGCCTCCCAAAGTGCTGGGATTATAGGGGTGAGCCACTGCGCCCAGCCACGCCAGCTAATTTTTAAATTAAATTAAATTTATTTTTTATTTTTAGTTTTAAAAAATTTTCTTTTTTCCAAAACCTTATTTACACTGAAGAACCAGATTTTTAGATCTTTTGTAGAGATGGGGGTCGCATCTCCAGGCTGGTCTCAAACTCTTGCCCTCAAGTGATCCTCCTGCTTTGGCCTCCCAAAGTGCTGGGATACAGACATGGGATTATCCCCACACCCGGCCTCAAACTTTCATGTGTCTATGAATCACCAGGGCTCTGACTCAGTGGCTCTGTCCGGGCCTGCGACTGTATTTTAGCAAGCTCCCAGCTGATGCCAATGCTGCCTAGATGAGGCATTTTACATTTGGGAAACAAAAATCTTCCAGGTGCTGGCCACGCATGGTGGCTCATACTTGTAATCCCAACACTTTGGGAGGTTGAGGCGAGAGGATCATTTGGGGCCAGGAGTTCGAGACCAGCCTGGCCAACATGGTGGAACCCTCTCTCCACTAAAAATACAAAAATTAGCCAGGCGTGGTGGCAGGTGCCTCTAATCCCAGCTACTTGGGAGGCTGAGGCAGGAGAATCACTTAAACCTGGGAGGCAGAGGTTGCAGTGAGCCACAATCACACCACTGCACTCCAGCCTGGATGAAAGAGTGAGACCTGTCTCAAAAAAAAAAAAAAAAAAAAGGTGTCTTTTTTTTTTTTTTTTTTTTTTTTTAACAGTCAAATAATGTATTTTATTATTTTTTAAAATACACTTTAAAACTTCTATTTTAGGTCCAGGGGTACATGTGCAGGTTTGTTATGTAGGTAAATTGCATGTCACAGAGGTCTGGTGTCACTGACTCAAATAAAAAAATAAATGTCTTCCTATCAGCACCAGGAACGTTGCACTACAAATGTATCTTAACTTGTCCTCAGGGTGACAAAAGAAGCTGCAAGCCAAAGGACACTTAAAGATACATTTGTTGGCCGGGCGCGGCGGCTCACACCTGTAATCCCACTTTGGGAGGCCGAGGCGGGCAGATCACGAGGTCAAGAGATCGAGACCATCCTGGCCAACATGGTGAAACCCGTCTCTACTAAAAATACAAAAATTAGCCGGGCGTGGTGGCACATACCTGTAGTCCCAGCTACTCAGGAGGCTGAGGCAGGAGAATTGCTTGAACCCTGGAGGTGGAGGTTGCAGTGAGCCGAGACTGTGCCACTGCACTCCAGCCTGGCACCTGGCGACGGAGTGAGACTCTGTCTCAAAAAAAAAAAAAAAAAAGATACATTTGTTGAGGTAAAGATATATTTGTCAAGGCAGGTGGATCACCAGAGATCAGGAGTTGGAGACCAGCGTGACCAACATGCTGAAACCCTGTCTCTACTAAAAATACAAAATTGGGCCGGGCGCGGTGGCTTGCGCCTGTAATCCCAGCACTTTGGGAGGCCGAGGTGGGTGGATCACGAGGTCAAGAGATCGAGACCATCCTGCTCAACATGGTGAAACCCCATCTCTACAAAAAATACAAAAAATTAGGTGGGCATGGTGCAGCGTGCCTGTAATCCCAGCTACTTGGGAGGCTGAGGAAGGAGAATTGCCTGAACCCAGGAGGCGGAGGTTGCGGTGAGCTGAGATGGCGCCACTGCACTCCAACCTGGGTAACAAGAGTGAGACTCCGTCTCAAAAATAAATAAATAAATAAATAAATAAAATAAAAATAAAAATACAAAATTAGCCGGGAGAGGTGGTGGGCACTTGTAATCCCAGCTACTCAGGAGGCTGAGGCAGGAGAATCACTTGAACCCAGGAGGCGTAGGTTGCGGTGAGCTGAGATCATACCACTGCACTCCAGCCTGGGTGACAGAATGAGTGAAACTCCAATTCAAAAAAAAAGAATCTTCCAAGTGCTGCTGCTGGGCCTCACACCATGTTTTGCCTCTCATGAATTGACCGTGGCTCAGACCTGCACCATCAGCTGCTTCTGCAATTTGCTAGAAATGCTGGCTTTCAGGCCCCACCCCAGGCAACTGACTGCCTTGGAATCTGTATTGTGCAAGATGCCCTGAGCTGGCAAGGGACATTGCTGCAGGGTGTGAGCGCTGGGCCAGGGCACTCTCTGTCATGGCTGGCGCTGTGTTCTCACCTGCTAATAGCGTAGGAGATGTGCTTTTAACATCGTTTTCTCACCACTGCATAGCAAAGGGAGACGAATGATGAGCAAATGTTCCCCAATGAGTTTCGACCTTCCCGGATCAAAAGCCCTGGTCATGCGGGTGATGTTGCATTTTTTCCCGCTGGGTTGGCTGCCACTTTGATCATCTTGGAGAGGGCTCCTGTGCCCTGGAGATGGCAGTGCAGGACGGGAATTGAACAGAAAACCTGCAGCGGCTTCTCCCTGGCTTCATGCCATCAGTCCTGCTGTAATCGTCTGAGTTGGCCTGTTGTTCTCAGGGGCTCCTGCTTCCAGCTGTAGCTCTTCGAATACGTCCAAGGCACCAGCCCGAGCCACGCTGTCCTGAGCAGCTCTCAACAGCACAACGTGGGACGTGGTTGGGAGGCTGGCATGTATCAGCTGGAGTGGGAGAATATTCCTTTAATTATCCCACCCACATTTATTGATCACCTACTGTGTGACGGGCAGCCTGCTGAGTGCTAGAGACGAGGGTTCCATGCAAAGGAAACAAACAGCGATTAAGCATCACCCTAACGTATTACACGTGAACTATGAAGTGCTACATGGGGGAGCTGAGAACAGACCTGAGAAGGGCTTTGACCTCGTCTGGAGGTGAGATCCTAGCGGGCAGCAGCAAGGAGTGGGCAGGAAGCGTGCTTAGTGGCTTTAAATAGAAAACACACCTATGCATGTTTGCACAAAGCACAGAGTTCTTGGGCTGGGTGAGGTGGCTCATGCCTGTCATTCTAACACTTTGGGAGATTGAGGTGGGAGGATTGCTTGAGGCTGGGAGTTTGAGACTAGCCTGGGTAACATGGCAAGACCCTGTCTTTAGCAAAAATACAAAAATTAGCTGGGTGCGGTGGTGGGCACCTGTAGGCCCAGCTACTTGGGATGCTGAAGCAGGAGGATGGAGTGAGCCCACAGGAAGTGGAGGCTGCAGTGAGCCATGATTGCACCACTGCACTCCAGCCTGAGTAAAAGAGTGAGACCTTGTCTAAAGAAAAGGGGGAGGAGTTCTCGATAGTTTCCCCTTCTCCCTGGTAATAGACTAGGCTTAGGCAGTCAAAGCTGGAATTTGTAGGCCAGGTGCAGTGGCTCGTGCCTGTAATCCTAGCACTTTGGGAGGCTGAGTTGGGTGGATCACCTAAGGTCAGGAGTTCGAGACCAGGCTGGCCAACAGGGTGAAACCCTGTCTCTACTAAAAATACAAAAATTAGCCAGGCATGGTGGCGCATGCCTGTAATCCCAGCTACTCAGGAGGCTGAGGCAGGAGAATTGCTTGAACCTAGGAGGTGGAGGTTGCAGTGAGCCAAGACTGCGCCACTGCACTCCAGCCTGGGCAACAGAGTGAGACTCTGTCACAAACAAACAAACATACAAAAACAAAGCTGGAATTTATGGAACATAGTGTCACTCTGAGGGTGCTGTAGCTTTTTGGTAGTGTTGGCCCCAAACTTCAGGGAAATACCTGCTCTTGAAGCTCTCAGTCTGTGGTCCCCGAGAGCGTGTACCATGGGCGAGATGCAGCTCTCTGGGCTGTTTGGAGAAGCAATGGCCATCTCTTGCCTGCCAGGAGACACTGATTTTATTGGAGACATTGAAAACTGCCCATGAAAAGGAAATGGACAATGCAGCACGGTTTACTAAACGGCCAACACAGGCCAGGGGCGGAGGAGAGAGTGGGAGAGTTCAGAGGAAAGAAGGCGGTTGCTGCGGAAGAGTGGGGGTCTCATATGCAGTAGGGTGGGGAGCCAAGCAAAGCACGGTGTGGACGAGGAGACTAAGGAGTGGGTGGGCAAGGCTGATGCCAGAGCAGGAGTCAGGGTGGGGGAGCCCAGGCCTCCTCTCTGCACCCGGTATCCTGAGGTGTCCTATCTGCACACACCCGGTATCCTGACACCTTCCCTCTACATCCACCCGGTATCCCAAGACCCTGAGATTGAAGGGTTGCAGGCCCCACTTTTCTGAAACTCCCCTGAAACTGTCAGCTTTGTCTTAAACATGCCCCTACATTTTGCATTCTACTCTGTGATATAGGCATGTTTAGCATAAAAATACTGTTTTGGATTGCTCATTCAATTATTGTTTTTTTTCTCTCTCTCTTTCCATTTCTCAAGACAAATGGAGGCTTTAGGAAGAGGCAGGCCTTGTAGATGCAGGACACCCACCAAACTCAACAGACGGACGGGATGGGTGTGGGTTTCTTCCCTGGTGCATTGGAGCCTCGTTCAAATTCCATGAGACCTACCCATGTTACCTGGTGGGGGCTTCCTCTCCTCTCTGTGCCCGACTGAGCTCCCCAAAACCATGATGGGGGATGAATCACCTGAGTGGAGGTGAGTATTGAATGAATAAATGCCTGCAAAAGACTCAGCATAGCACATAGTAAAACTTCAACAAATGTTGGATGTGATGATGATCAGCTTCATGAACAGACCACAGAGTGCCTTGAATGGCCCACATTTCAAAACCAATGCTCAGGTGAGGGTGGAAGACTTGGGTCCTCGGAGCTTCATCCACTGTTGGTGGTGGTAGAAGCATGATCATGGGTAAGAACCTGGTTGCCACTGCCTGGGAGGAGGGCCGAGGGGAAGGAACAGGCTGGCTGGGAGGGGAGCCCGGTGAAGGGGCCCCAGGCAGCAGCAGCAGCTTGCTGATGTGCCAGTGAAAATCGGCATGGAATTGTGCAGGACAGATGCCCATTCAAAGCCAGCAGATGTGAGCGCCCTGACCTGGTGTCGTGGAAGTGGATCACCATTTATCAGATTCCAGGGATGAATTTTTTTCTCACCACAGAAAGGCCCCTCCTTTCCCCTGAGGTCTCTCCCTCACATTGTAATTATATATTCTTTGGCTTATTTTCTTATTTTTAAATTTTTATTTATTTATTTTTTATTTTTTGAGATGGAGTTTTGCTCTTGTTTCCCAGAGCTGGAGTGCAATGGCGTGATCTCGGCTCACCGCAACCTCCGCCTCCTGGGTTCAGGCAATTCTCCTGCCTCAGCCTCCCAAGTAGCTGGGATTACAGGCACGCGCCACCATGCCCAGCTAGTTTTTTGTATTTTTAGTAGAGACGGGGTTTCACTATGTTGAGCAGGATGGTCTCGATCTCTTGACCTCGTGATCCACCCGCCTCGGCCTCCCAAAGTGCTGGGATTACAGGCGTGAGCCACCGCGCCCGGCTGTTTTTTGAGACGGATTCTCACTCCGTTGCTAGGCTGGAGTGCAGTGGTGCAATCGATCTCAGCTCACTACAGCCTCCGACTCCCTGGTTCAAGCGATTCTCCTGCCTCAGCCTCCAAAGTAGCTGGGATTACAGGCAACTGCCACCATGCCCAGCTTTTTTTTTTTTTTTGTATTTTTAGTAGAGACAGGGTTTCACTATGTTGGCCAGGATGATCTCGATCTCCTGACTTCGTTATCCGCCTACCTTGGCCTCCCAAAGTGCTGGGATTACAGGCGTGAGCCACCGTGCTTGGGTCTTTGGCTTATTTACCCATTTAAAAAAATTATAGACTTGGCACAGTGGCTCACATCTGTAATCCCAGCACTTTGGGAGGCTGAGGCGGGCAGATCTCCTGAGGTGGGGAGTTCAAGACCAGCCTGACCAACATGGACAAACCTCATCTCTACTAAAAACATGAAATTAGCCAGATGTGATGGCAGGTGCCTGTAATCCCAGTTACTTGGGAGGCTGAGGCAGAAGAATTGCTTGAACCCGGGCAACAAGAGCAAAACTCTGTCTCAAAAAAAAAATTATATATATATACAATAGAGACAGGATCTCGGTATGTTGCCCAGGCTGGTCTCCAACTTTTGGGCTCAAGTGATCCTCCTGCCTTAGTCTCCCGAAGTGCTGGGATTGTAGGTGTAAACCACTGCACCCAGCCTATTTGCCAATTTATTTGATTTGATTTGATTTTTGAGACAAGGTTTTGCTCTGTCACCCAGGTTGGAGTGCAGCGACACAATCTCTGCTCACTGCAACCTCTGCCTCCCAGGTTAAAGTGATTCTCCTGATTCAGCTTCCCAAGTAGCTGAGATTACAGGCATGTGCCACCACACCTGGCTAATTTTTTAAATTTTTTAATAGAGAGTTTCACCTTGTTGCTCAGGCTGGTCTTAAACTCGTGGTCTCAAGTAATCCGCCCGCCTCGGCCTCCCAAAGTGCTAGGATTGCAGGCGTGAGCCACTGTGCCCGGCCCTATTTGCCCATTGTAAATATCTATTTACTATCCATCTCTGCCCTGGATAGTAAACGCTGCTGTGAAGGCAGGGGTTGTGTCTCTTGTACACCCACACCCTGCAGGGTACTTGGCATCTGATAGATGCTCAGCAGTGATTTGGCTTTGTGGTGGTCAATCCAAACACTCAATGTACACAGCATGTCCTTTTTTAAGCCCCACAAACTGCAAGAAGTAGGTAGAATCTACCCCTTTTACAGATAAAGAATGAGGCTGAAGGAGAGGTGGAGTCACTTGTCTTAATGCACACACCTGGACAGCGTGGTTGGGGATGGGAACTCAGGTGTCACTGGCTGCAAAGACCCTGTGCCTCCCATAAAACCAAACTGCCTTCAGCCTAAGAGGATGGGCTCTGGGGTAGACACACTGGCTTTGTAAAGATGGCAGACTTTTTGGTGACAGTGTCCAAAGGATGCTTGCAGACTGGAAGGATCTTGGATTTGGGAAGGACAGTGAAGGACACTGCTAAGTTCTTTCACCCAGGGCTGGACGTTTCTTCATCTTCAGGGGAGGTGGTTGGTCGTCTGGGAACTGCAGAAATGCACACAGTGGCAGCAGCTTCCCATCACAGAAGACGAACCAGCTCTTTTTCCCGAGAGGTTTCATTAAGTTCTTCCTCCTCAGCCAACATCTGTTTCCCTGGTCAAGAAAACGATAAACAGGACAGAGCCAAGAGGAGAAGTGTGAGGTCTCAAGACCTTTCTCTGGATTAATACAGCTCATTAATCAAAACTGTGTATGCAGTGGGTCATTCTTCTGCACCTGAAGAATGCCACACTCACTCCACTCCCCTCCAGCCCATATTGGTCTAACTCACCCGTGGGATTGTCATGAGACCTTTGCCAAATGTCTGGCTGAAATCCCGACATGCAGTGTCTTTAGTCTTCCCTTCTCCAGAAGGAAAATGAGCTTCCTTTGGTTCGAATGTTCCTGGTGGGTCCTGGCTGTCTCCGAAGGACCACCCTTCTGTGCCTTGTTCACCTAGGATTTGCAGGAGTTTAGAATTTTTGCCTTGCCATAAGACCTAGAGTTCTGGTCCTCCTCTGTTTTTTTTTTTTTTTTTTTTTTTTTTTTTTTTTTTGCAAAGTGGGACATTTGTTTATCTCTCCTCTCCTTGCACCTTTCTATTCCTTGGGGTTCTCTGAGGATGGAGACCACATCTGTCACTCACCGTCTTGTTTGTGGCAGTGGCTCTGGAGCCTGACAAAGCAGAAATGCTCAGGAGCTATTTGGATGAGAACTGAATGAACTTGAAACCTGTAGCCACATCCACAAGTTCTGCCATGTCTGCGCTCATCTTGATTTCTCTTATCCTAACCTGTCTCCTCCTTTAGTTATTCTTAAAAAAATATTCTTTTTATTTCCTTTTTTAAAGATGGGGTCTTGCTATGTTGCCCAGGCTGGAGTGCAGTGGCTGTTCACAGGTGTGATCCCACTACTGATCAGCATGGGAGTTTTGACCTGCTCCGTTTCTGACCTGGGCCGGTTCACCCCTCCTTAGGCAACCTGGTGGTCCCCCGATTCCCAGGTGGTCACCATATTGATGCCGAACTTAGTTTGGACACCTGATCGGCATAGCACACTACAGCCCAGAACTCCTGGGCTCAAGCGATCCTCCAGCCTCAGCCTCCTGAGTAGCTGGGACTACAGGCACATACCACCATGCCTGGCAAAAAAATAATATATTCTTTTCGGTAACTATAAAAGTAACATGTTCTTGTCAAGAACCCTAAAAATAATCAAACAAAAATAATCCATAATTTCGTTGTTCAAAGGTAATGATGGCCAGTGACCAGTCTTCCTGAATTTTAATTAATTAGTTAATTGATTAATTTTTTTAGATGGTGCCTCACTATGTTACGCAGGCTGGTTTTGGACTCCCAGCCTCAAGCGATCCTCCCACCTAATCCTCTTGAGTAGCTGTGATTACTGGTGCATGCCACCACACCTGGCTTCTTCCTGAGTTTTGGACTCAAGATTTTCAACACCCTGGGTTGGGCCTGGTGACTCATGCCTGTACTCCCAGCCCTTTGGGAGGCTGAAGGGAGGCTCACTTGAGGCCAGGAGTTCGAGACCAGTCTGGGCAAACTAGTGAGAGCCTGTCTGTACAAAAAATAAACACAATTATCAGGTGTGGTGGTGCATGCCTGTGGTCCCAGCTACTTGAGAGGCTGAGATGGGAGGATCTCTTGAGCCTGCCAAGTAGAGGTTGCAGTGAGCCAAGATGGTGCCACGGCACTCTAGCCTGGGCAAATGACCAAGACCCTGTCTTAAAAAAAGAAGAAAAATTCCAGCAACCTGCAGAACATTTCTACCAGAGTATCTCTGAAACATCTCAAGCTGTATCTGACCCCAATCAACCTCACCCTGTTCTCCCTGCATACCACTTCTGAGTTTCCTGGATTGAGTAATAGCATCACCATTCACCAGATCACTCAAGACGGAAATCTTGCATTATCTTCCATTCGACCCTCACCATCCAATTATTCATCAGGACCTGCCCAGTCCAGCTCCCTGAAATGTGGTTTCCTATCATTACCCTCACTTACCGGGTCCTCTAAGGCAGGCCCTTATCTCTCATCTGCCTTATTGTGACAACATTCTTACTGGTCTCCTAACCTTTAATCTCTCCCGCTGGGACCATCTAATCACTACATTGTTGCTGAGATAAGATCTTGTTTATCCCTCTGCTCAAAAACCTTCAACAGTACTGTCACAGAAAAATTCAGCTGACATTCAAAGCTCTACATCATTTGTTCTAAACCTCTGTTCTCTATGCTCATCTCCTACTCAAATGCTGCCTCCTGCAGGAAGCGAACTCTAATTCTGATGAATTGACAACCCCGGCCTCTGTTCTCCCATGGTGCTTGGGTAGATTATCTTGAACGGTTCTTACCAATCATTTTTGGTTTGTGGCATGTATATCTTGCTCCCTCTCTAGACCAGGGTCTTGTTGATGTCAGGGACTGTTTCACTTCTCTTTCTGTGACCTGAGAAAACCACATAATTGTCCAGGTTGATTTTAGTATAGAATCTATTTGGACATGGAAACTCTCTCTCTCTCTCTGTCTCTCTCTCTCTCTTTCTCTCTCTCTCTCTTTTAAGAGATAGGGACTGGGCACGGTGGCTCACCTCCTGTAATCCCAGCACTTTGGGAGGTTGAGGTGGCCAGATCACCTGAGGTCAGGAGTTCGAGACCAGCTCGACCAACATGGAGCAATCCGGTCTCTACTAAAAACACAAAAATCAGCCAGGTGTGGTGGGGCATGCCTATGATCACAGCTACTTGGGAGGCTGAGGAAGGAGAATTGCTTGAACCTGGGAGGTGGAGGTTGTAATGAGCCAAGATGGCACCACTGCCTACCAGTCTGGGTGACAGAGCAAGACCCTATCTCAATCAGTCAATCAGTCAATCAAGCAATCACCCCAGCTAAAGTGCAGTGGTGGGATCATAGCTCACTGCAGCCTTGACCTCCCGGGCTCAAATGATCCTTGCATCTCAGCCTCTGGGAGTAGCTGGGACTACAGGTGCACACCACCATGCCCGGCTGATTTAAAACTTTTGGTAGAGACAGGGTTTAGATATCCTACCCAGGATGGTCCCAAACTCCTGTCCTCAAGTTAGCCTCCCACCCTGGCCTCCCAAAGTGTTAGGATTACAGTTATGAGCCACTGTGTCC
This sequence comes from Saimiri boliviensis, assembly GCF_048565385.1. Taxonomy (NCBI): domain Eukaryota; kingdom Metazoa; phylum Chordata; class Mammalia; order Primates; family Cebidae; genus Saimiri; species Saimiri boliviensis. Next base: position 27,166,845 of record NC_133468.1, on the reverse strand, counting down.
AGCCTCAAACTCTTTTTTTTTTTTTTTTTTTTTTTTTTTTTTTTTTTTTTGAGACGGAGTTTCGCTCTTGTTACCCAGGCTGGAGTGCAATGGCGCGATCTCGGCTCACCGCAACCTCCGCCTCCTGGGCTCAGGCAATTCTCCTGTCTCAGCCTCCTAAATCGCTGGGATTACAGGCACGCGCCACCACGCCCAGCTAGTTTTTATTTTTAGTGGAGACGGGGTTTCACCATGTTGACCAGGATGGTCTCGATCTCTCGACCTCGTGATCCACCCGCCTCAGCCTCCCAAAGTGCTGGGATTACAGGCTTGAGCCACCGCGCCCGGCCTTCAAACTCTTTTAAAGCACAAATATGCTTGCCCATCTGGAGCGTCAGTTTTCTTTTTTAAAAAAAGTTTAAGGCCAGTCTCTGTGGCTCACACCTGTAATCTTGGTGCTTTGGGAGGCCGAGGTGGGCAGATCACGAGGTCAGGAGTTTGAGACCAGCCTGGCCAGCATGGTGAAAACCCTGTCTCTATTAAAAATACAAAAAATTACCTGGGTGTGGTGGCAGGTGTCTGTAATCCCAACTATTTAGGAGTCTGATGCAGGAGAATTGCTTGAACTCGGGAGGCGGAGGTTGCCCTGAGCTATAGCACTCCAGCCTGGGCAGCAGAGTGAGACTCCGTCTTTAAAAATCAAAGTTTAAAATTAATTAGAATGGACATTATTTTTTCTTTGTTCCCCAGTTCTCCGTTCCCTTTGGTTTCTTCTTGAGGAAGTGTCCATCCCTTTCCCGCTGGATATTGTCCAGTGGTGTAGGGTTGAGGTTTGTAAGCAGGGCTCCCCTCCAGAAGCCAAATGGTGTCATGTGAGCCACGGTAGACTCAGTCGGTTGCTCTTCCTCTAGAAACGGAATCAGTGGCAAAAAAACAAAGATTCTGAAAGTCAGTGGGGTTTCTCCTGCCTGCCTCCCCCAGTCCCTCTTGTAGGGTCCTTGTCTTAGGATGTGTCAAAATTAGGGCTTTCCTCCCTAGAGTCGTCCATTCTCACACTATAAAGACATACCCAATACTGGGTAATTTAGTAGGTTGGTGCAAAAGTGTGTTTTTTGCCATTGTAAGTGGCGATTTACTTATAATGGCAAAAACCACAATTACGTTTGCACCAACCTAATATAAAGGAAAGAGGTTTAATGGAGTCACAGTTCTGCATGGCTGGGAGGCCTAAGGAAATTTACAATCATGGCGGAAGGGGAAGAGGAAGCAAGGACCTTCTTCACATGGAGGGAGAGGAGTGAAAGCACAGGGAAAACCGACATTTATAAAGCCGCTGGATCTCGTGAGAACTCACCCAGAGTCACCAGAACAGCACAGGGAACCGCCCCCACGATCCAGGCATCTCCCACCAGCTCCCTCTCTTCCTCAGCACCCGGAGATCACAATCCAAGAGGAGATTTGGGTGGGACACAGAGCCAAACCGGGTCAGAGCACACTTAAATTTTTGAAAATTACAATGAGAGGGAAATTCTAGGACTTCAAAGGGCTTTCCTATCCTTGTATTCCCTCACAAACACTGCAGGAGTCCCCCCTTATCTGTGGGGATTATGTGCCAGGAACCCCAGTGGATGCCTGAAACCTCAGATAGTACCAAACCCTAATATACTATGTTTTATCCTATGTGTACATTCCAATGATAAAGCTTCATTTCTAAACTAGGCACAGTAAGAGATTAACAACAACTAAAAATAAAATAGAACAATTATAACAATGCACTGTAACAAAAGCTAAGTGAATGTGAATGTGGTCTCTCTTTGAATATCTTTTTGTTTTGAGATGGAGTCTCACTTTATCTCCTAGGCTGGAGTGCATTGGCGTGATCTCAGCTCACTGCAACCTCCGCCTCCTGGGTTCAAGTCATTCTTTTTTTTCTTTTCTTTTCTTTTCTTTTTTTTTTGAGGAAGAAAGAGAAAGAGGAAGAGGGAGAGAGGATGGGGGTATTGCTTTATTGCCCGGGCTAAAATGCAATCTATGCAATCTAAATATGGGTATGCCTATAATTGTCCTTAATAATGGAGATATAAAAGAAAATAAGGGAAGAGAATAACAAACAAGCAGCCAACCAACATTTCATTTAAACTTCTAAGTTGATATGATGTGGTACTGATAAGAGTGTATATTTTGTATATTTAAAGTGGAGAGTTCTATAAATGTTAATTACATGTACTTGTTCCAGATCTGAGTTCAAGTCCGGATATTGTTGTTAATTTTCTGTCCCATTGATCTGTCTAATATTAATGTTGAAGTCTCCCACTATTATTATGTGGGAGTCTAAGTCTCTTTATAAGTCTTGTATGTCTGTGTATTCCTGTATTGGGTGCATATATATTTAGGATTTTTAGCTCTTCTTGTTGCATTGATCCTTTTATCATTATATAATGTCCTTCTTTGCTTCTTTTGATCTTTGTTGCTTAATTGTAACTTCTGCTTTTTATTTATTTATTTTAGCTCTCTATTTGGTTGGTAAATCCTTCTCCATCCCTTGTTTTGAGTCTTTGTGTATCCTTGAATGTGAGATGGGTCTGGATGCAGCATACTGTTTTTTATTCAAATTGCCTGTCTGTCTTTGAATTGGGGGATTTAGTCAATTTAAATTTAGAATTAATAATAATATATGTGAGTTTAATACTGCCATTTAATATTAGCTGGCTATTTTGCCCATTAGTTGATGTAAATTCTTCATTATATTGATGCTCTTTTTGGTATTTTTTTTAGAAAGGCTGATACTGTTTGTTCCTTTCTATGTGTAGTGGTTCTTTCAGAAGCTCTTGTAAAGCAGGCCTGGTGGTGATGAAATCTCTGAGTGCTTGCTTGTTCACAAAAAACTTTATTTTTCCTTCACTTGTGAAGCTTAGTTTGGCTGGATGTGAAATTCTGGGTTGAAAGTTCTTTTCTTTAAGGATGTTGAATATTGGTCCCCACTCTCTTCTGGCTTGTAGGGTTTCTGCCGAGAGATCTGCTGTAAGTCTGATAGGCTTTCCTTTGTGGGTAACCTGACCTTTCTCTCTGGCTGCCCTTAGTATTTTCTCCTTCATTTCAACCCGGGTGAATCTGACGATTATGTGCCTTGGAGTTGCTCTTCTTGAGGAATATCTTTGTGGTGTTCTCTGTATTACCTGGAGTTGAATATTATCCTGCCTTACTAGGTTGGGAAAATTTTCCTGAATAATATCCTGAAGCGTATTTTCCAGCTTGGATTCATTCTCTTCATCACATTCAGGTACACCTATCAAGCGTAGATTAGGTCTTTTCACATAGTCCCATATTTCTTGGAGACTTTGCTCATTCCTTTTTATCCTTTTTTCTCTAATCTTGTCTTCTTGTTTTATTTCATTGAGTTGGTCTTCGACCTCTGATATCCTTTCTTCTGCTTGATCAATTCGGCTGTTAAAACTTGTGCATACTTCACGAAGTTCTCCTATTGTGTTTTTCAGCTCCATCAATTCACTTATATTCCTCTCTAAATTGTGTATTCTTGTTAACATTTCGTCAAATCTTTTTTCAAAGTTCTTAGTTTCTTTGGATTGGTTTAAAACAAGTTCTTTTAATTCACAGAAGTTTCTCATTATCCACATTTTGAAGCCTGCTTCTGTAATTGGAACACACTCGTTCTCCATCAAGCCTTGTTCCGTTGCTGATGAGGAACCGTGATCCTCTGCTGAGGGAGAGGCGTTCTGATCTTGGGTATTCTCAGCCTTTTTTGGCTGTTTTCTTCCCTTCGTTGTAGATTTATCCATCTGTGGTCTTTGTATTTACCGTCTTTGTAATTGGGTTTCTGAGTGGACGTCCAACTTATTGATTCTCAGCGCCGATATCTGAGCAACCCACTGCGCCGACTCAATCAGCGGCGTTAAGATTGATGGTGCTTTTCTGACTCTGCACCAAGAACCGACGCTCCGAGGCGCGGGCAAAACCGCCTCGCCGGTCACAAGAGTCGCGCTGGTGACCCGTGGGACTCCTCCGCTGGGAATCTCCTGGTGCGTGAGCAACGAGAATTCATGTGAAGGTGTGGCGTCCTCTCGTTCTTTGCGCTTTCACTGGGAGCTACAATCCCGAGCTGCTAGTGATCAGCCATCTTGGATCTCTCTCCCTCAAGTCATTCTTGTGCCTCAGCCTCCCAGGCAGCTGGGATTACAGTGTGTGCCATCATGCCCAACTAAGTTTTGTATTTTTAGTGGAGACAGGATTTCTCCATGTTAGCCAGACCAATATCGAACTCCTGGCAATCCACCTACCTCAGCCTCCCAAAGTGCTGGGATTACAGGCGTGAGTCAACGTGCTCAACCTGCTCGATATCTTATTATACTGTATTAACTCTTCGTCTCGTGATCTGTCAATCTGAAGACCAAGATGGCTACTGAGTGACAACAGGTGGGTAACATGCACAGGGTAGGTTCCCGGGACAAAGGTATCTGTGTCCCAAGTGGGATGGAGCAGGGTGTTGTAAGACTTAATTATGCTGCTCAGAACAGGATGCCATTTAAAACTTATGACTGGTTGTTTCTGGAATTTTCCATGTCATATTTTTGGGTCATAGCTGACCATGGCTAACTGAAATTGGAGAAAGCAAAACCCTGGACAATGGGGAACAACAGTATATTAAGCTGTACGCAGATATTCCCTGCAGTGCTTCTGGCTGTCTGTTGAGACGGGCCATGTTGCTTGTCTAACCTGGCAAGTCTTATCTGATGTGGGCACAAGAGGTCGCCCACCGTCTCCAGGTTAGCATGGTGGAGAAAGCCTTCCTGACTGGAGAGATGGTGGACACATCTATTTGTAACTCTAGTTTTATTTGCGACATTGAGCACGTATGATTCTCTCTGGAAATATCATAACAATAAACAGGCAAAGTTGGCCGGGCGCAGTGGCTCACGCCTGTAATCCCAACACTTTGGGAGGCCGAGGCAGGCAGATCACCTGAGGTCGGGAGTTTGAGACTAGCCTGACCAACATGGTGAAACCCCATCTTTACTAAAAATACAAACTTAGCTGGGTGTGGTGGTGCATGCCTGTAATCCCAGCTACTTGGGAGGCTGAGGCAGGAGAATCGCTTGAACCTGGGGGGTAGAGGTTGCAGTGAGCTGAGATCGCATGATTGCACCCCAGCCTGGGCAACAAGAGCGAAACACTGTCTCAAAAAACAAAAAACAAAAAACAAAAAAGTTATCCTGGTGTGGTGGCAGGCTTCTGTGATTCAGCTACTCGGGAGGCGGAGGCATGAGAATGAATGGCTCGAGGCCCAGAGGCAGAGGTTGCAGTGAGCTGAGATCGCGCCACTGCACTACAGCCTGGGTAACAATGAGACTCTCTAAAAATAACTAACTAAAAAAATAAAGAAGCAAAATCTCCAAAGAGGGGCTTTTATTTATTTTTAGTTATTTCTAAAATCTAAAAATGTAGTGATAGGGTCTTGCTATGTTTCACAGACTGGTCTCAATCTCCTGGGCTCAAGCCATCCTCAAGCCTCGGCCTCCCAAAGTGCTCAGATTAACAGGCATAAGTCAGTGTCCGGGCCAGAGAGGGACTTTTAGAAGGAAAATGTACAGACTCCTACGGTCTCTTTTCTTGTCCCAACCCGAAACTTGGCTTCCAGGAAAGGATGTGTCTTCCTTCTGCCTGGCAGTGACTGTTTATATTCCCAGCTGCTCCTGCAAGGAGGGGACTCGCCTTGTGACAATGATGGGACCACTGGTACCTTCCTGGATATGGTTCTGGCTTCTTCGCCTCGGGATGCCTTTGTTTTTGTTCCTGTTTCAGCCTGGTTCTCCAGATTCTCGCTGGTCCTTTCGGACCTGGTTGGGGACTGAGGGATGAGTTTCAAAGTAGCAGAAAAAGTGGCTTAAATATCAGAAGTGGGCAGCTCAGCCCAGGTCTGGTCTCTGGCTCCGTGGAGTCACTGTATCCCAGGCTCTCCTTTTCTGTCCCCTCCAACCTCTGCATTCTCCGGGCTTCCATCCTTAGCATCACCTCATGGGTTTCAACTGCTGCTGCAGCACCAACCATCACATCCATATTCCAGAACAAAGGAAGAAGAGTGGTGTAAAGGGCATTGCCTGTAGCACTGCGGCTGACACCTGTAATCCCAGAGCTTTGGGTGCCGAAGTGGGAGGATCACTTGAGGTCAGGAGTTTGAGACCAGCCAGAGCAACATAGTGAGACTGCTGTCGCTAGAAAAATTAAAAAATTAGCTGAGCATAATGGTAAGCACCTGTAGTCTCAGCTACTTGGGAGGCTGAGGCAGGAGGATGGCTTGAGGCCAGGAGTGTGAGGCTGCACTGAGCTATGATCACGCTGCTGCAATTCAAGCTGGGTGACAGAGAAAAAAAAAAAAAAAAAAAAAAAAGACTGGACAAGGTGGCTCACACCTGTAATCCCAGCGCTTTGGGAGGCCAAAGTGGGTGGATCACCTGAGGTCAGGAGTTTGAGACCAGCCTGGCCAACATGGTTAAACCTTGTCTCTACTAAAAATACAAAAATTAGTCAGACATGGTGGCAGGTGCCTGTACCCCAGCTACTTGGGAGGCTGGGACAGGAGAATTGCTTGAACCCTGGAGGCGGGGGTTGCAGTGAGCTGAGATCTCACCACTGCACTCCAGCCTGGGCAAGGAAGACCAAAACTCTACCCCTGCCCTCCAAAAAAAGAGCAGTCAGCCACTTAAAAAAAATCTTTCCCAGAGTTCCAACCCAGTGCCTTCCACTTGTGTCTTATTTTTCATCACAACGATGCATTGCCCGCCCAGAGAGCCATGGTCACACCACTGCACTAACCCTGGGTAATGGAGTGAGACCCTGTTTCTAAAACAACAACAACACACACACTCTTTATTTTGAAATAATTCTGTTTATAGGAAATTGAAGAAAAAAAGTACAGAGAAGTCCCATGGACTTGTCATTCTGTTTCCCTTAATGGTAACATTTTTGCATATCTGTAGTGCACTATCAAAACCAGGAAATGGACATTGGTAAAATCCACAGACCTAATAACAGTGATATACATACATTGCTGTGTGTGTGTGTGTCTATGTGTGGGTTCAGACGGTGTATTCTTCTGTTGCTGAGGCTGGAATTCAGTGGTGAGATTATAGCTCACTGCAGCCTCAATCGCCTGGGCTCCAGCGATCCTCCCGCCTCATCCTCCTGAGGAGCTGAGACTACAGGCATGCACCACCATGCCTGGTGATTTTCTAATTTTTTTTGAGAGATGGAGTCTTACTATGTTGCTCAGGCTGGTCTTGAACTCCTGGCCTCCCACCTTTGCCTCTCAATATGCTGGATTATGGGCATGAACCACCATGCCTGACTGTGTGTGTGTTTGTGTGTGTGATGTAATTTTATCACCTGTGCAGATTTGTGTGACAGCCACCGCAATCAAGATACAGAACAGTTCCATCACTATCCCTTATAGTCCTACCCACCCACTCACCCCAGTTCCTAATCCCTGGCAACCACTAATCTGTTCTTCATCTCTGTAAGGTTGTCATTTACATTTAAAGAATGTTTTATAAATGGATTCCTATAGTATGTAACCTTTTGAGATTAGCTTTTTTTCTTCACTCAGCATAGCTCTCTTGAGATCCTTCAAAGTTATTATGTATATCTATGGTTCGTTCCCTTTTATTAATTAGAAGTGTTTGGGTTGGGGATGTTACACTTTCATTGAAGGGCGAAGGGTTTATGTCAGACCACTCTCCCATTGCTATGGAGAAATACTCTAGACTGGGTAATTTATAAAGGAAAGAGGTTTAATTGACTCACAGTTCCACATGGCTGGGGAGGCCTTAGGAAACTTATAATCGTGGCTGAAGGCGAAGGAGAAGCAGGTGCCTTCTTCACAGGGTGGCAGGCCGGAGTGAGTGCAAGCAGGGGAAATGCCAGAAGCTTATAAGACCATCAGATCTCGTGAGACTCACTCACTATCAGGAGAGCAGCCTAGGGGAAACCGTCCAATCATCCAATTACCTCCACCTGGTCCTGCCCTTGATACCTGGGGATTACCGGGCCCATGGGGATTACAATTCAGGGTTGTTTCCAGTGTTTGGTTATTATAAATAAAGCAGCTCTGAACAATTGGGTAGAGGTTTTTGTGTGACCATAACTTTCCATTTTCTCTCATTTAAATGCCCAAGAGTGTAACTGCTGGGTCGGATGATACGTACATGTTTAGTTTTTGAAGAAACAGCCAGACTATTTTCAGAGGAGCTGTACCACTTTACTTCTCACCAGCAACATATGAGGGATCTAGTTTCCCTACATCCTCACCAGCATTTTGTATTGTTACTATTTTTATTTTTTAATTTAGCTGTTCTGAAAGTGTCTTGTGATACCTCTCTGTGGTTTTAATTGAGCTCTCTCCAGTGGCTAATGATATTTAATATCTTTTCATGTGCTTATTTTCCATCTGTGTATCTTTTTCAGTGAAATGTTTCTTCATTTCTTTTTTTTTTTTCTTTTTGAGACAGAGTCTTGCTCTGTTGCCCAGGCTGGAGTGTAATGGCATGATCTTGGCTCACGGCAACTTCCGCCTCCCAGGCTCAAGAGATTCTCCTGCCTCAGCCTCATGAGTAGCTGGTATTACAGGCACCGCCAGCATGCCTGGCTAATTTTTGTATTTTTGTAGAGATGGAGGTTTCACCATGTTGGCCAGGCTGGTCTTGAACTCTTGCCTTCAGGTGATCTCCCTGCCTTGACCTCGCAAAGTGCTGAGACTACAGGCATGAGCCATGGCTCCTGGCTGTGTGTCTTCATTTCTTTCTTTCTTTCTTTTTTTTTAAAGATGGGGTTTCACCATGATGGTCAGGCTGCTTTTGGACTCCTGACCTCAAGTGATCCACCCACCTCAGCCTCCAAAGTGTTAGGATGACAGGCGTGAGCCACCGTGCCCGGCTGTGTCTTCATTTCTTTTGCCCATTTTCTAATTAGATTGTTTCTTTACTGTTGGTTTTTGAAGAGCTCCTTTTTAAAAAGTATACTCTAAATACAAGTCCACTGGGGCGTATGTGGTTTGCAAACATTTTCTCCCAGTCTGTAGCTTGGCTTTTCATCCTCTTAAACAGGGTCTCTCTCTCTCTCTCTCTTTGTTTTTGAAAATCAAGATGCAATTTACATACCATAAATTCACCCTTTTCAAGTGTACCATTCAGTAGTTTTTAGTATATTTACAAAATTGTGCTGTCACTGCTGTTTAATTCCAGAACATTTTTTATTATCCTAAAAATAACTCCACGCCCATGAGCAATCACTCCCCATTCTTCCCTTCCCTCTAGCCCCTATAATCTACTTTTCATCTCTATGGATTTGCCTGTTCAGGCTATTTCATATAAGTGAAATTGTACAATATGTGGCCTTTTGTGTCTCATCTTTCATTTAGTGTAATGTTTTGGTTTGATCTGTGCTGTAGCATGTACCAGAATTTCATTCCTTTCCTTCCCTTTATCCTTCCCTTCTTTCTTCCTTCCCCTTTCTTTTCTTTCTTTCTTTCTTTCTTTCTCTTTCTTTCTTTCTTTCTTTCTTTCTTTCCTTTTTTCTTTCTTTTCTTTTGTTCCTTCCATCCTTCTCTCTTTCTTTCTCTTTCTCCTTCCTTCCTTCCTTCTTTCTTCTTCCTTTCTTCCTTCCTTTCTCTCTCTCTCTCTTTTTTTTTTTTAATTAGAAAAGCACAGAGCTTTATTATTCTCAACACCAATGGCGGTGGTCTTTGTAGGACCCGGGAGTGAGTTCTGTCAACGGATAGGCGGCCCCTACCTGCTGGCGGTGAGCGGGTGCCGCAGGACCACGATGGCCCAGTTCCCACACAGGAACATCTTGGCGATGTAGCGGTCTTTATCGACTGGCTTGGACTTCTTCTTGCCCTTGCCGCTCTTGGGTACCTCAGTTCGCATCTCCTCGTTCTCCAGCACCATGTTGCAGTGCCTATCGGAAGCCTTCACGGGGTCCAGGAGTTTCTTATTGCTGTGGCAGTTGAGGAGCCCTTGGGTGTTGTTCTTGACTGACTTCGTGAGCACAGAGAGTGGGCCCGTGTTAAATTCCTCCCCCTCATGCTTCTGCAGCTCCTCTGGGGTCATCTCACTCTTGGGCTTGTTGAGGAGGCTCATGATGGTTACTATAGTCTGGGTTCACTCCCGTTTTCCCTCTTTTTTTTTTTTTTTTTTTTTTTTTGAGATGGAGTCACCTTCTGTTGCCCAGCCTAGAGTGTGGTGGCATGATCTTGGCTCACTGCAACCTCCACCTCCCAGGTTCAATGATTCTCCTGCCTCAGCCTCTCCAGTAGCTGGAATTACAGGTACCCACCACCACGCCCGGATAGTTTTTGTATTTTCAGTAGAGACAGAGTTTCACCATGTGGCCAGGATGGTCTCGATCTCCTGACCTCATGATCTGCCCACCTCGGCCTCCCAAAGTGCTGGGATTGCAGGTGGGAGCCATCGCGACCGGCCTCATTCCCTTTTATGACTGAACAACTTTTGTTTATATGGGATACCACTGTTTATTTGTTTATCCATTGTTAGAAGTTGACCTGGGTCTCCCACAGAAGCAAACTTTGCAGTCCTGGCCCCCAGAACGTCTGACTGTGACCTCATTTCCACATGGAGTTGTTGCAGATGTGAACTGGTTAAGATGAGGTCACTCCAGAGCGGGGGTGAGCCTTTAATCCATCATGACAGATGTTCATACAACAGGCACAGAGAAAAGAGACAAGGGGCTGTGTGACAGGAGAGGCAGAGGTTGGCGTGATGCAGCCAGGTGCCACGGCCAGAAGGTTCTCTCCTATAGGTTCAGGGTAGGCAGGGCCCTGCCATACCTGAACTTTGATTTTAAATCAGCTAATCTGAGTTCCTGGGGTCTTCCCCCAGTGTGAGGCAGAAGATAACTTTTTGTCTCGTGGAATCAAGCCAGTTATTCAGTATGGGCGTCTAGCCTGATTTCAGGCGTCTAGCCTCCAGAACTGTGAAGCCAGGCATCTCTAACTTTTTTTTTTTTTTTTTTGAGAGAGAGTCTCATTCTGTTTTCTAGGCTGGAGCGCAGTGGTGCACTGCAGCCTCTACCTTCTGGGCTCAAGCCATCCTCCATCTCAGCTACCAGAGTAGTTGCGACCACAGGTGTGTGCCACCGTGCCCAGCTAATTACATTTTTTTTTTTTCCTGTAGAGACAGAGTCTTGTTATGTTGCCTAGGCTGGTCTCAAACTACTAGTCTCAAGTGATGTTAGAAATAGACGCTGGAAATAGATGCTTGGTGCCACAAAGAAAAAGTAGCATTGAGGTGAAGGATTTTTCAGCAATGCAATTTTTACTTCCCGGGCTGCAGGAAGGGCACCCTCACCAGCCTTCTTGCCACAAGAGTACAACAAACAAAGGGAAACACACACATTTATCCCTTACGCATTTGGGGTCGTCCTTACTGCTGTGTCTTTTCTCCGTTGGCTGGAGCCAGACCTCACAAACTAAACTAAAACCCAATTGGCTAATAACTTGATACTTTTCTAAACAGGTAAAAGCAATAGAGAGCTGGGACATGCCTGTGAGCACGTCCAGCACAGATATTTTGGTTAAAGAACAAGGACACAGAGTGTACTATATGCCTGTAAGCATGGCATGTCTAACAGCTACATAGGATAGGGCTTAACAAAGTTATTAACACACTTATTCTTTAACAAGAAAGAAAACTAAAAAGAAACTTTTATACTTTCCACAGGTGATCCTCCTGGTGGAGCCTTCAACAAAGTGCTGGGGTTACAGGTGAGCCACCATGCTCAGCTCCATTTAGTAATAATAATATTATCACTTTCATTATTTTTGAGACAGTCTCACTCTGTCACTCAGGCTGAAGTGCAGTGGCCTGATTTCGGCTCACTGCAACCTCTATCTCCTGGGTAAAAGCGATTTTCCTACCTCAGCCTCCCAAGTAGCTGGGACTACAAGCGTGTGCCACCATGCCCAGCTAATTTTTGTATTTTCAGTAGACATAGGGTCTCACCATACTGGTCAGGCTGATCTTTAACTTCTGACCTCAAGTGAACCCGCCTAGGCCTCCCAAAGTGCTGGCATTACAGGTGTGAGCCCCGCACCTGGCCTAACATTATTAAACAATTCTCACTCTAGTCCTGAGAGGTTGGTGTTCTTGTGTCCATTGTGCAGATGGGGACATTTGGAGGGCACAGAGGGCCAGTGGCCTATCCCAGAGCATGTGAGTGGCAGAGCTCTCGGGGCTTTTTTTTTTGAGGCACAGTCTCACTCTGTCACCTAGGCTGGAGTGCAGTGGCGTGATCTCGGCTCACTGCAATTACTCCTCCCAGGTTCAGCAATTCTCCTGCTTCAGCTTCTGGAGTAGCTGGGACCACAGGCGCCCACCACCACAACCGGCTAACATTTTTAATCTTTATTTTTAGTAGAGACAGCGTTTCACCATGTTGACTAGGCTGGTCTCGAACTCCTGACCTCAGGTGATTCGCCAGTATTGGCCTCCCAAAGTGCTGAGATTACAGGCGTGAGCCACTGTGCCCGGCTGCTCCCAGGTCTTTGAGCTCCCAGAGCTCCCACTTGCCGTACTGAACAGCAGACTTGATTCCAGGAGGGGAAAAGTTATCTTCCACCTCAAACTGGGGGAAGACCACTGGAACTCAGATTAACTTATTTAAAATCAAGGTTCAGGCCAGGCGCAGTGGCTCATGCCTGTAATTCCAGCAACTGGGGAGGCCAATGCCAGTGGATCATCTGAGGTCAGAAGTTTGAGACATCCTGGCCAACATAGTGAAACCTCATCTCTCCTAAAATACAACAATTAGCTTAGTGTGGCAGTGTGCGCCTGTAATTCCAGCTACTTGGGAGGCTGAGACAGGAGAATACTGGAATCGCTTGAACACAGGAGGTGGAGATTGCAGTGAGATGAGATCATGCCGCTACATTCCAGCCTGGGCAACAGAGTAAGACTCTTGTCTCAAAAACAACAATCAAATCAAATCAAATCAAGGTTTGGTAATACATGGGTTAAGAAGGTTTTTCTGGTTGGGTGTAGTGGCTCATGTCTATAATTCCAGAACTTCAGGAGGCCGAGACAGGTGAATAACTTGAGTCCAGGAGTTCAAGATCAGCCTGAGCAAGATGGTGAAACCTGGTCTCTACAAAAAAAAAAAAAAAAAAAAAAAAAAAAAAATTAGCCGGGCACGGTGGTACATGCCTGTGGTCCCACGATACTGGGGCTGGAGGGCTGAGGTGGGAGGATGGCTTGAGCTTGGGAGGTTGACGCTGCAGTGAGCTATGATTGCACCACAGCACTCCAGCCTGGGCCACAGGGCAAGACCCTGTCTCAATAAATAAATAATAAATAAACAAAAATAAAATAAAAATAATTTTAAAAAGGCTGTTCTGGGAACAGGCTTGTCACCTGGTGGGTGCCGTCCTAATGCTGGCCATCCTGGACAGTGCGTCTCGAGTTCCAAACCGCAGATGTGGGCATGAGCCCCGGAGTGTAGCTCATGTCTGTCTGTGAACTGAACTGAAATAAAACATTGCAACCTGAATCATAGCAAATCCTGGAAATGATGACGGCTGCTTGCAAACGTGTTGCAAGCCACTTGCTTGTGTTTGCAGAAACCTGATACACAGGCCCGTGTGCGGGAGGTGGGAGGTGGGAGGCCCGGGCCATTTGGGTCTCTTGTTTCTGAATCTGAGAAAGGCTAGAATCCATTTTCCCCTCGGTTTTAGGTTGGGTTCCGCAGAAGCACGCCCTGTGGCGAGGAATTGTGTGCAAGTCATGTAGGAAGGCTGTAGTCTGGGGAAGTCTGGAAGGGAGCAGGAGGCGGGCGACCTAGGCGCCGAGCCAGGGCAAGGTCCTTTGGCAAAATCCCCCTGGGGTGGCTTTGGCCTGATCTGCAGGAAGGCTCTGCAGTGTAAGTTCTGTTCCAGGGTCTGTCCAGACTCAGACAAAGGGAGCCGGGCTTTCACATTCTGGAGTCCACTCGCCATTGGCTAAGAGCTGGCTCTGGGGGGTGGGGAGTGGGGGGAGGACAGGAACCCCAGGCACCTCTCAGTTTCTGCATGCATAGGCAGAGCAGCTCCACTGGAGCCAGGAGTGACAGACAAAGCACCCGGGAGCAAGGAGAGGAGAAAAAGAGTCGTGAGATCTGCAGGGAACAGTCTGCATAGCCATTCTCACCCGTGCTTGGGGACACCGAGTCTGCGGTAACCTCACGGCCTCTCCCGCCTGTTGCTTGGGACTCCTTGATGCCTCCATTTCTTAACTGGGGTGCTGGGGGCGCTGCTCTTCTTGCTGGAATCATAAATCAACATTGTCAGTTTCCAACGTGGTGATAAATTGTTGGATGATATGCTGATAACGCATACCATTTTCATTTCCTCGGAAAATCAGGGCCAAAGACACTTTTGAATTGCAAATGCTAGCCACGTTACAGGGGCGGCTGCAAGGAAGGATTTCTGGTCGGCAGGTCCGGGGAAGTCGGCCTCAGAACACAGGCAATCAAAGGAAGTTGGTTTCCTCTGCAGGAATGCAAAGTCAATTCCAGGCAGTCCTGGAAGGAAACTTACACGTAGAGGTGGTGATCGATGAATGCAGTGGTTTTCTCTTTCTTCTTTCCCCGTTTCTGCCTGACACACACATATGTGCTTGTCTTTTGAGATATTTGCTGGAGTCTAGCATGGAGACAGCAAAACGTGCAAAGGAGGAGTGTGAAAGGATGAAACCGAACTCACTCATGTGCCTACCACTCAGACCAAGAAACAGAACCTCCCCAGCCCCTTAGAACAGTGGTCTCTAACCTTTTTGGAACCAGGGACCAGTTTCGTGGAAGACAGTTTCTCCATGGCCCTGGTCAGGGGTGATGGTTTCAGGATGATTCGAGCATGTTACATTTACTGTGGACTTCTATTGTTACTACACTGTAATATAGAATAAAATAATTCTGCAACTTTCATCTTGTAGCATCAGTGGGAGCCCTGAGCCTGTATTCCTGCAACTAGACAGTACTGTCTGGGGGTGATGGGAGACAGTGACAGATCATCAGACGTTAGATTCTCATTGGGACTGAGCAACCTAGATCCCTCGTATGCGCAGTTCACAGTAGGGTTTGTGCGGCTGATCTGATGGGAGGCGGAGCTCAGGCAGTAACGGGGGTGATGTGGAGAGGCTGCAAATACAGACGAAGCTTCACTTTCCTGCCCGATGCTCACTTCCTGCTGCACTTCAGGCGCTGGTACCAGGGCTTGCCTTAGCAGATTCCCTTCTCTCTCTCTCTCTCTCTCTCTCTCTCTCTCTCTCTCTTTCTCTCTCTCTTTTGAGATGGAGTCTCACTCTGTTGCCCAGGCTGGAGTGCAGTGATGTCATCTTGGCTCACTGCAACCTCCGCCTCCCAGGTTCAAGTGATTCTCCTGCCTCAGCCTCCCAAGTAGCTGGGATTACGGGCATGCATCACCATGCTGGGCTAATTTTTTTTTTTTTTTTTTTTTTTTTGTATTTTTAGTGGAGACAAGGTTTTGTCATGTTGGCCAGGCTGGCCTCGAAATCCTGACCTCAGGTGATCTGCCTGCCTCAGTCTCTCAAAGTGCTGGGATTACAAGTGTGAGCCACCACACCTAGCCCCTTGTGTCTCTTTTCAGCCACTACGCATTTACCTCTAAGGGAAACCACTATCCCAACATAAAACAACAGAGATTAGCTTTGCCTGCTGTTTACGCTTTACAGAAACAAAATCACATGGGATGTTCTCTTCGCTGACCTAAGGTGACTTTTATGAGATTTGTCCTTATATATTATGATGCATAGTAGCAGTTGGCACATTTCCACAGTGGAATCTGTTTCCCATGTCAATATAGCACAAATTACCCTTTCCATTATTGATGGACAGTGGAGCTCACTGCAGTGTGGGCCGTTACGGACAGTGTGCCTGTGAACGGTCCGGAACAGGTTTTGGATGCACCCAGCATGGATGCTGTTGGATACACACTGAGCGGAATTGCTGGGTCATGGGTATTTGTATGTTCAACTTGCTTAGGGGCTGCCAAACAATTTTCAAATAGAAGTGTACCCATTTCACTTCTACCAGCAACGTAGGGACTGCAGTTCTTCTCTAACCTCACCAACGCTTGGTGTTTGGAACTTCCATTTTACAATTCAATCAGAAATAGTAAGATCATTAATTTCAATATTCTCCACCCCCAGGGCAGCTGCTATGTTTAAATTTCTTTTTCTTTTTCTTTTTTTTTTTTGGCTGGGCGCAGTGGCTCGTGCCTGTAATCCCAGCACTTTGGGAGGCTGAGGAGGGCGGATCAAGAGGTCAGGAGTTTGAGACCAGCCTGGCCAATATGGTGAAACTCCATCTCTACTAAAAATACAAAAATTAGCCAGGTGTGGTGGTGCACGCCTGTAGTCTCAGTTACTTGGGATGCTGAGGCAGAAGAATTGCTTGAACCCGGGAGGTGGAGGTTGCAGTGAGCCGAGATTGTGCCACTGCCCTCCAGCCTGGGCAACGGAGTAAGACTCTGTCTTAAAAAAAGAAGAACATTAAACAAAAAAAAAATTTTTTGAGATAGAGTCTTGCTCTGTTGTTCAGGCTGGAGTGCAGTGGCATGGTCATAGCTCATTGCAGCCTCCACCTCTTGAGCTCAAGTGATTCTCCTGCCTCAGCCTCTTGAGTAGCTGGGATCACAGGTATGCACTACCATGGCTGGCTAATTTTAAAAAATTTTTTAGAGACTGTCTCACTATATTGCCCAGGCCAGTCTTGAATTCTTGAGCTCAAGTGATCTTCCTGTCTTGGCCTCCCAAAGTGCTGGAATTACAGGTGTGAACCACCACACCTGACCTGCTGCTGGTTCTTATAACACCTTTGTGTGGATTATAGGACAACCTTCCGTAATCGGTTGGAAATTACAGACTTCCCAACCAATGAAAATTTCTGTATTTCGTTGGAGCCTGACATGTGACTGCCCTCTGCTGGAGAATTGTAGAAATTCTTTGTACAAATCTTAGATGCTCGTGTTAGAAATGGTGCCCTTGGGCAGTAGACACCCTAGACAACCAGGCAATGTGACCCCGGCCATTCTCCACTCTTGTCAACGCATACGGGAGGTAACCTCTGGTGATCTGCCTGCCTTGGCCTCCCAAAGTGCTGGGATTACAGGCATGAGTCATTGCGCCTCACTTTTACAGGTGTATTTTTACAGATAAGCAAATGGAAGCCTACAGAGGTTGCACAGTTGGACCAAGATCACGCTAACTGCAGGACTGTCTTGGATCTTTCTGCTCTTCTGCCCAGATATCATCTGGTTTAGAAGCAGAACCCCTTAATGGTAGCACTGGGTACAATCTAGGTTGGACACCTGTGATTTGTAATATTCCAGGTGTCAGTGTCATACCGCTAAACGCGTAACATCTTTCTTGGAAATGTGGGTCTTTTTGGTCTTTGATGTTACATGCTTTCAGACCCTAAATGCTGAAAACCACTGAAGTCTTACTCCATCATCTTCCAGGGTTCTCCAGAGTGACCTGATGTTTCCACAAGGCCATACAGTGGCCTGTCTGTGGCGGGTTGGAAGTCTGTGTCCCCAGTCGTGGATTTTTTCCAGCCACCATTGGGTCTCAGAGTTTCCAGATCTGGGAGGTGTCAGATCTCATTGCTGTTAGAAAAGCTGAGCCAGTTTCCATGTCGCCTAGCTGAATGTGGCTGCCCTCTGTCCTGGAGAGACCTTTTTCAGATTGGCAGGTGTCAGCAGGCTTGATTCATGCCTGAGGTTTCGAAGTCATCTTCTTGCTTGCAGGGAGCGCGGCTCAGCTTTGATTCCAGCCATGGCACAGAGGCCATGGCTCCTGCACTCTCGCTGGAATGAGTTCAGTCTTGCCATCGCTGAGAGGGCGTAACCAGGCTATTGTGGGGTAAGCAGCCCTGCACTACGCCCGCACAGGGGTATGGTGAGGATTCTATGTGAACTGCACATGAAAGTGTTTAGAGAAAGAGAAAATGCTGGGCACATACAGAGCATGATGATTACAGCGGAGGAGAAGCAAGAGGGGGAGGCGGCGGATGGGAGGGCTTTTGATTTCTTCCTCTGGAGTTGGTCCCAGGGTGTGGAAGCCTCCCTGTTTCTCACGTCGCCGTGGCCTTGCAGGGGGCTCCCGGCTCACGTGCATGCTAGATCAGGGAGTGGCTCCATTTCCTGACATTTCAGATCTGCACTTTTATTTGCACTGGGTCTTTCCATTGAAGACATCTGCCAGCAAGATTAAATAAAGCTTTTCTTAGGCCATGGAAAGGTGATTATTTGCATTATGTAGGAGTAACCATCCATGAAAATGAGAAATTTCCCTCTTCAGAGGAAAATAAAGGGAGGCTGCCTGGAGTGTCAAGGCCACGACTCACCGGGAGGGCGACGCCTTTGGAAGGAAGGGGGTTTATGATGTGCAGGGGTGGTTATGGGCGTGAAATCTTTCCAGAGGGTGGAAGTCAAAACAGGTTGGACGTGTTCATTCTTCTATTTCCTCATTAAAGAATCATTTACGGAATACACACCTTGTCCTGTGCCCCAGGACTCTGGAGTCCAGCGTGTAGGCAGAAATGGATACCCACATGGCTGATGAAGTCCTGTGGGGGCATAGATGTGGGAAAAATCAATGCTTCTGGGGAGTTGGGTGTCAGGGAATGTTCTGGAGATGAGGTAACATTTGCACTAGGTCTTTTTTTTTTTTTTTTTTTTTTGAGAAGGAGTCTCACCCTGTTGCCAGGCTGGAGTGCAGCGGCACAATCTCAGCTCACTGCAACCTCTGCCTCCCTGGCAATTCAATTCTCCTGTCTCAGCCTCCTGAGCAGCTGGGATTACAGGTACATGCCACCATGCCTAGCTAATTTTTATATTTTTAGTAGGGTTGGAGTTTCACCATATTGGCCGGGCTGATCTTGGACTCTTGACCTCATGATCTGCCTGCCTCGGCCTCCCATAATGCTGGGATTACAGGCGTGAGCCAGCACGCCTGGCCTGCACTGGATCTGAAAGTGTTCATATGAATTTTCCAGTTAGACAAGGAAGGAATAGGCATTTATGGCGATGGAACGGTACATGTAAAGGCTCAGAGGCTGGAAACCATAGGGGGTTTTGGGGTATGAGGGACAGCCTAGAGCGGGTGGAGCACCAGGCACTTCAGGAACAGGAGCTTCATTAAAAGGGGGCTATCTGTCTCCAGGAGAGGAAAAATACTATTAAAGGGAGACTCTCTCTTGTCTTTTCAGAAGGAGGGTAGCTCTTCTGATTGGCAGACTGAGCTAAAATTCACTGCTAGCACACATGTCTTTCTCCGTGGGATCTGTTTTCCCGTTGCCAGAGGCATCCCTACATGCTCAGAGTCACAGCACACATGCTTGCCCTGTGTCCTGCAGTCCCATGAGCCTCCCCATGGCCAGCGGGGAGGCATGGGACACCCACGCACATACACAGCAGACAAGCTCCTAAGATGAGGACTTAAAGGAGCCTGGATCCCTGCATGACCTAGAGGAGCAGAGCACTCCCACCGTGGCCTGTTCCGTGAGTGGGAGGTACATTTTTGTTTTATTTAAAATTTTAGAGACAGGATCCCACTCTGTTGCCAAGGCTGGAATACAGTGGTGTGATCATGGCTCACTGTAGCCTTAACCTCCCGGGCTTAAGCAGTTCTCCTCCTTCAGCCTCCTGGGTAGCTGGGGTTACTGACACATGCCACCATTATTCACCAACTCCAGAGGAAGAAATAATAATTTTTTTAATAATAAATTTTTATTTTTTTTTGTACAGATGGGATCTTGCTGTAGTGCGCAGTCTGGTCTCGAGCTCCTGGCTTCAAGTGATCCTCCCAACTTGGCCCCCCCAAAGTGCTGGGATGACAGGTATGAACAACCACACCTGGCCTTTAAGCTGTTGAGTGTTTCAGGCTTGTTTGTTACAGTGGCTTGCTTTACTAATGCCTCAGGTAAGAAAGGGAAGGTAGGTGGAGAGAAGCAGAACTGGCGGATGAAGGCAGGCTCTCTTTGAAACACATGCAGTGCGGCTGAGAATGCACGGACACAACCCAGATACAGTGTATGGTGCACCAAAGCAGGACACCACAGCTGAGGCGCAAGTTGGAACCCAGAGGGGAGCAGGTGTTTTTGGGAGGATTCATAGCTGCAAACAACACAGGACACCCTGGATCGAAAGGAGTTTAGGTAGCTTACAGATGTGCTGGGTGGGAAGGGGTTGGGACAGAGATCAGAACTGGAGGCTATGGGCTGGGCGCAGTGGCTCAAGCCTGTAACCTCGGCACTTTGGGACGCTGAGGCAGGAGGATTGCTTCAGCCCAGGAGTTCAAGATCAGCCTGGGCAACATAGTGAGACCCCATTTCTACAAAAAATTTTCAGAAATTAGCTGGGCACGGTAGTGTGTGCCTGTAGTCCCAGCTACTTGTGAGATTGAGGTGGGAGGATCACGTCAGCCAGTGTAACACCCGTATGACCCCACAGGCCACCCCTGGAGACACTCCTCCAACCATTTTCTCCCCACTGCCCCCCGCATGGGGGATGTCCCACTAGGGCACTGTCCTGGCTGCCTCTCAATTCCATGTCGCTTTCCGTAGGGTGGTGGCCTTCCTTCCTCAGGGTGCTCTCGTTTGGGTGGGGGCCTTGTGGAGCTGCATCTGATGGGCGGCACCTGTGCCAAATACCGGCTCTCAAGTGTGTTGGGAGGCTGAGTCCTGGCTTCCAAGGGGAGAAATCCTTGTACCATGGGAGGGTCTTTTGAAGGCCCTGCACGGCCATGTCCAGGACAAATGATCATGACTTGACGGTTTATTCCTCCTAGGGCACAGGGCAAGCTGGGGAGAGTAAGGAGGTTTCCAGGGAAGCTGTGGCATTTGACCTGGGGCTTGAGAAATGAGTAGAGTTTTTGACAACAGAGAAGAGGGGTGAGGTGGGGCGCGTCTCAGGAGAGGAGGCTGCCTGCAGGGTTGGTGCAAAGGGTGGTGGGTGTGTGCGGGTGTGTGAGAGTGATGTGTGCTTGTGCGTGTGTGTGACTGTGTGTATGTACATGTATTTGTGTATGCTTGTGTGTGGTATGTGTGTACCTGTGTGAGTGGTGTATGTGTGTACGTGTGTGGTGTGTGCATGTGTTATGTGTTTTATATGTGTGCTTGTGTGTAGTATGCATGTATGTATGCACACATAGGGATGTGATGTGTGCAAGTGTATATATGTACACGTGTGGTATGTGCACACGTGCATGTGTGTTGTGTATATGCATATGTGTGTGTGATGTATGTGTGTATTGTGTACGTGTGTGCTTATTTGTCATAGTATGTCAGCACATGTGTGCTGTCTATATGTGTACTTGTGTGTGGTGTGCATATACATGTGTGTGTGGTTTGTGCACATGTGTGTGTGTGTGTTGTGCAGTGTATGAAGGGAGACAAGGCTGGCTGGTAGTTGGGACCTGATCAAGGGAAACAACTTTGAATTTCAAACATGGCATCTGATCTTTGCTGGTGTGGGGAGCTCTGGAGTTTTAGGGTAGGCAGTGGACACTGGCTGGGGCTGCTAGAAGGTGACTGTCGTGGCCGGGCGCGGTGGCTCACACCTGTAATCCCAGCACTGTGGGAGGCCAAGGCGGGTGGATCACGAGGTCAAGAGATTGAGACCATCCTGGCCAACATGGTGAAACTCCATCTCTGCTAAAAATACAAAAATTAGCTGGGTGTGGTGGTGCATGCCTGTAGTCCCAGCTATTTGGGAGGCTGAGGCAGAAGAATCACTTGAACCCTGGAGGTGGAGGTTGCAGTGAGCTGAGATCGTGCCACTGCACTCCAGCCAGGTGACAGAGTGAGACTCCATCTTAAAAAAAAAAAAAAAAAAAGTGACTGTAGCATGGTGGATGCTGGGCTGGGCATGCTAGGAGGTGGGCCAGGAGACTCACCAGGGAGGAAATGCTGTGTTGACAGGGGGAGGCCCAACGATGTGGGACTTGGGAGGCGGAGTGGGGGTCCAGGCCTCGCCTGCCTCGTGGGGAAGGCTTTGCAGGGAATGCTGGGGCCACACAGGTGCAGGAAGCTGGGTCAGCATGTGGCAGGGGAGTGCCACAGCTCAGCTGTGCCTCCTATTGGGATCTTGTCGGGGGTATTCTGTGGAGAGCCTAGTGCCTGAGACACTTGCTTCCTGAGGCCAAATAAGGCAAGGTGGAGAAGCAAGTGTTGGGTCAGGACTAGAATCTCAGGCCAGAAAACCCGTAGGAAATGAAGACAAGGGACCAGAGAGCGGATGCAACAGTCACTGTGCCTTTCCCAGGGAGTTTGAATGGATCAGACCAGGAGGGAGGGCAGGTTGGGCATCAAAACATAAATATCTGCAACACTAAGCTTTAGGTGTGGAAAATAAAAAAGAAAGAAAGAAAGATATACCATGAATAACAAATTGCAGCACTGCTTCTAATCCACAGGTTTGGTGTTTTTCAAAGAAAGTTACAGTCAGTGATTTACTGCCCTAAGACTTGAAGATGGATGATTTGGGTTTGCACATGCTGACACACACCGTATTCTCACTCTTATTTGCAGAAAAGACATGATTTCTTTTTCTGGGAGTGCCTTCCATCTCCAGATAAAATCCTGTGTGTGTCAAAGGGATCTTAGAGACTGCGTAATTTTATCTGCATGCTGAATATTCTAGAAGCTGCAGGGCAGCAAGTTGTGTTGTGGATTGCAGTACACATCCTCAGTGGTCCCCCATGTTACTGGCTAAGTTGATTTTTTCTCCAATTTTTTTAAACGTGTGAACTTCCATACATTTAATTTTGCATCTAAAGCATTTGCAAACAATATATCAACATTTATAAAAGTGAAACCGCTATAAACCACATGAGCATGTACAATGCAATACATATATATTCTATCATGTGCTTTTTTTTTTCGAGACGGAGTCTCACTCTGTTGCCTAGGCTAGAGTGCAGTGGCATAATCTCTGCTCACTGCAACCTCCGCCTCCCAGGTTCAAGCAGTTTTCCTGCCTCAGCCTTCGAGTAGCTGAAATTACAGGTACCTGCCACCACACTCGGCTAATTTTTGTATTTTTAGTAGAGACGGGGTTTTGCCATTTTGGCCAGGCTGGTCTCGAACTCCTGACCTCAAATGATCTGCCCAACTTGGCCTCCCAAAGTGCTGGGACGACAGGCGTGCTCCACCATGCCCGGCTAATTTTTGTATTTTTAGTAGAGATGGGGTTTCACCATGTTGGTCAGGCTGGTCTCGAGTTGCTGGGCTCATGAAATCCACCCACCTCGGTCTCTTAAAGCGCTGGGATTACAGGTGTGAGCCACCATGCCCAGCCAGCTAGAAATCAGGGTTTGACATGCAGGCATCCCCCGCCCCCAGCAGCCTCAGACAATATAACAGTGGTAATTAGAGGATAAGTTCTCAGCCTCCTCCTCCTTGGGTGAGATGACTCCTGGTGGTACAGATAGATTCTTTCTGCTCTCCGGACTCAGGTTCTGTTCCTTTCTTCAGAGGTTCCTGGCACCAAACGGTTGATAAGTGGTGACCTCCTTATCAACCATTGCAGTTACCTATTTCTGGGTAACAAACCATGTCAAAACCCTAATGACTTAAAATGACAGCACCTGCTTACTTCTCTTGGTTCTGCAGGTTGCCTGGGCAAGTCTCCTGCTGGTCTTGCTTGGGGTCTTTTATGTATGTGTGGTCAGTTTGGGACCAGAATGTGTAAGATGTCTGGTACTGAATCATCGAAAGGTCGAACTCAGCTATTTTTTTGGTGGTGGCTTGTGGGGTGGCGGGGACAGCTCAGCCTTTCTCTTTAGCTCAGAGATTTGTTCTCTGCATATGCATTTTCCTTGAGGTCTCTCCTGCAAAGTGGCTGGACTTCTTGTATGGCAGCTGCCTTCCCTGAGTGTAAAGGCAGAATCTTCTAGGTCTTCTGAATGCTGTGGCTACGGCTGGCAGAACATCCCTTTGGCTGCATCCTAGTGGTTAAAGGTAGCCACAGAGAGGCCGGGTGCAATGGCTCACGCTTGTAATCCCAGCCCTTTGGGAGGCTGAGGTGGGCAGATCACCTGAGGTCACGAGTTCGAGACCAGCCTGGCCAACATGGTGAAACCTCATCTCTACTAAAAAAAAAAAAAAGCTGGGTGTGGTGGTGGGCCAGTAGTCCCAGCTACTCAGGAGGCTCAGGCACAAGAATTGCTTGAACCTGGGTGGCAAAGGTTGCAGCGAGCTGATACCATGCCACTGCACGCCAGCCTGGGTGACAGAGTAAGACACCATGTCAATTAAGAAAAAATAAAAGCTAGGCACATGGACAGC